>NC_140084.1:31300345-32026434 GCF_964194135.1 Talpa europaea
TGCAGGTCTGACCTCAGCTCTCTGGCCTGACTGACCACCAGGCTGGGCTGTTCTTTAGAAAAGTGCTCCAGAGTCATATATCTCAGAGCAGGTGAAGAGATGCTGTATGTTACATAATCTGTCAGTTTAGCAGTTCAATTCTTGCATCATTTAGTAGTTTACAGAGTCCCAAGCCTGTGTGTGATGGAGAAGCAGAAGCCAAGAGAGAAGTGACTTGCCCAGAGTCACACTGGCCCGTGGCTAGAAACAGCTCCAGGTTTGGGTTCAAACCTGGGCCTCCCCAATCCCAGGACCGGTCTCCTGGTCCGACCACCAGCTGCCAACCAGCTGCTGTGACTCTTTGAAGGTGGCAGTGGGGGAGTCGATGGCTGATGTTTATCTCCATGATGAATGGAATTCCGGTTGGCAACTTGATCTTCAGCCTTTGCAACTCTGGGAAGATGGAGGGTGATCAAAAGCATATATTTTTCTAATGAAAGACACCTTTGGAAATTCAATATGCCACTCTGTCAGCCTCACGAGTCAGGGGAGGAGGGAAAAAAGATCTGTTGTGAGCCAGCCCGCTGCTGACAAGTTGATCTAAATGTGTGCAAGCTGTGCGCTTTCCCCAGGAGCCCGGCAGACTCCAAATGTCGCTGAAGAAATCCACATGCAGCGGGCAGGCTCTGGCCTGGAGCTTCTCCCCGAAAGCCAGCTTGACCTTAATGTCCATATGACCTGGCCAGACACACTGCTGTGCTTTTCTGTTCTGTGAAATGGGGGTAGTTACACTTGGCTCTCACGGTATTTTGAGGTGACAGAGATAAGGATAGAATACACTCCTCCTGGCGCTGGGCGGAGGCGCTGTGATTCCTCCACAGTGCGGGCCTTTCTGAGCTCCTCCTTGCTTCCTTCCCCAAATCCACAATGGAAGGAGCTGGTTTCCCAGGGGCACCATCTTCCTGGGGCAGAATCTGCCAGCGATCCTGCAGAGTGCTGGCTGGCAGTGGAGGCTGTGGCTCCTCTGGCTCTACAACCCCCTTCCTCTTGCTTGTGAAAAGAAGGAAGCCCTTTTAGTTTCTTTCCTGTTCCTACTTGCAGAGAGAGGAAGGTTCCAGTGGGTCAGGAGCTGAGTGGACACCAGTACTTGAAATGTGCTTGGATGCAGGCATCCGATGAGACTTGCCGTTGTACATGAGCAAGCAGAGCTTGTGGCTAAGTCCTGCCAGAGGTGAGAGAGACATTCTGCAGACCGTGGTCATGGGATGGCTGATCCTCGAGGACGAGGAAAGGGTTTCGAGTTTGTGAGTCAGTTGAACAAAGCCGGGAAGTCCCTGGCTAGTGAAGTCCCTTGGCTAGTCCATGGCTAGTGAGGTGTGAGGCTCGTCCCAGGGGCTCTGTGAAGAGGGAATGGCCAGCTGGCTGTGGGTGAGCATGCGGAACTTGGCTGATCCAGCAGGGGAGGCCAGGATGAGGTTGGGGTCTCGGATAGAGGTGGCTCCGAGTAGGTGGCAGCCTGGGTCATGCTGCCTCATGTCAGCAGGTGGCTGCGGGGGACACAGCTAATCCTTCCTGGGATGTCCACGGTGACACTGGAGGCTGTGATGGTTAAGCTGGGAGGTGAATGGCTCCCAGGGAGGGAGCATGGCAACTGCTGAATCCTGGGACTTGTGGAGGATAGGGGACAAGGACAGACAGGGGAGCTGCCACAATGGGGATTTGAACTCAAAACTCTCCTTCTTGCCCTGTTCCCCCTCACACACACTCACGCTGCCTGAGCTCAGGGACTGAGCCTCCTGTCTTACATCCCAGAGTCGGTCTCTTTACTTGATTGGCCCTCAACTCTGCAAACTGTCTCCCTGTGCACAGAGGAAGCCACCATCACTTGGATTTTTAAATGCTCTAGAGGGGCCCCCTCCCAGGCCTAATGCAGATGTGTGGCTTGTTCTGTAGAATTCATTCTCTACTATAGGAGTATGATATTACCCAATGTTTATGGATGGCTGAGTCTAAAATATCCATTCTGAAGTCCACTGAAGGATGAAATTCCTTGTTACTTTCATAGATTCCCTTGTCTTATTTTTTCCCCATGGAGGAACATAAAGCATTCGTATTTTTAGCTCAAAGCCCCATCATTTTTCTAATCACACCTGGGTGAAAAGGGAGGACCTTGGAAAGACAGTTGGGTGGTTTGATGAAGACAGTCCCAGCCTGAAAGTGCTCCCCTAAGTCACCCCCTCCCCAAATAAGGTCTCTATTTGTCATATTTCAGCTGAGGGTAGTTGAGGGTGGCCACCCAGAAGTTGTTGGGATCTGGAGTCTCATGGGAACTCAGGCTGTAAACAGTCAGAGGTTCTTGTGTAAGGCTCAGCCCACCTGAGATGCCTGGCCAAGAGGGCAGGACCTGGGCTGAAGCCTGGGGCTCTGGTCCTGCCCTCCCTCTTCATGCTCAGCATGTCAGTTTCTTGGGAGAGGGAAGCACCCCTTCATCCTGTACATAAATGCTTTAACCCTACCAGCTCCATCTATGTGCTGACTAGTCATGATCTCCTGCCACCCCACAGCTCATGAGTTTTTATTTGCCCCACAAGCCTTTGCAGCCATCCCAGGTGGATTGTCCCAGCCCTGCTTCCAGTGCAGCTCTGGCTACTCATGTGTGTTCCTTCCTCATCACACATTGATGTGCCCAATGCTGTCAGCTTCTGTCACACCAACTTTTGAATCTTCTGTGTGTGCTTTTACCTGGCACCAAAAAGGCAGGGGGGATGGATGAATGTATGGCCACACGGACTCGAGGCCTGTCTGGTTACAACCTGGAGTTACTGCTCTGTGAAGACTGCCTGCCCCACAGAGCTCCCCACACCTGCCTACCTGGGGGCCCCTGTGTGGGCTTCACTCTGCAGGATCCCCAGAGCCCCCCTGCATCGTCTCACTCAGCAATGTTCCCATCAGCAATAAAGTGAAGGGACCACTGTCTGTAACGGGGCTTGGAGCTGTCACAGTGACAGGGAAACTGACATAGTCCTCATCCTCTGGAGCACACTGGGTGGAAGGCAGCTGATTACACAGTGTCACCGGCTGCTGAGTTCCAGGAAAGATGGACCACAGGGATGCTGTGGTGTCCTAGGGCAAAGGATCTCGCCTGCATCTGAGGCTCCCATAGGAATCCCCAGGGAGGACCAGGACACAGTAGAGATGGGTCAGGCCAAAGGCAGGCGGGGTGTTCCAGGCAGAGGGAACCATCTGCAGGAAGGACCCGAGCCTGAGTCTGACTCTGCTGGAAGTCTGGGCTGGAGGGTGGGAGCTCCTTTGAGCTGGTGGTGGAGGCCAACCTAACTGCATCTAGCTGACCTCCACTGGCTTTGCTTACCTTGGTCTGAAGCCCCTTTGACAGATGAGGAAGCAGAGGCTCAAAGGTGTAAAGTGATGTCCAGAGTCCCAAGCTGGTGAGCTGGTATCAAAAAGTGTGACCTGGAGCCCTGACCCCCTAGCCACCTGGACGCCTCCTGACACGCCTGCTCAGGCCCTCTGTTGGCCCATTGGGCAGGGCTGGCAAAGGCTCGGCTGCTGTTCCTGGCCTTCAGTAACAGGATGCTGTTAGTGGCTGACAAGCTGCATGGGGAGCAACACACAGCTGTAAATAACCATTGTAGGAGAACAGAGGGGGTTCCCGACCCAGCATCCTAACAAAAGCCATTCTCTCTGCAGGTTCCCATTTAATTTGGAGGAACATGTCTGGCTCCTTGGAGGCCAGCCTGCATGCTGGGGCTTAGACACCAGCATGGACAGCTGTGGATGACATCAAACACATCTGGGCCCCGCAGAGGAGGCAACATGGGGGCTTCTGTCACTGGTGGTTCCCTTCAGTGGAAGGACCCACAACTTTCCCGAGGAAGCTCCAGGGGGCCTGGATCAAAGCCCTTGTTTGACAGAGAGACCTAGCAAGAGGCCTCCATCATCTTGAGCCCAGCCCAGGATTCCAGGTGTGTCCTGCACCACAGCCAACAGCGTCCCACCATCCCACAGGGCCTGCTGGGAGGCTTTAGAGCCTGATGAGCCAGAGCTCCAGGGGGCTAATGATTTTGCACTAAGTCACATGGATACTAAGTGCAGGAGTCTTGATTCAAACATACAGGTCTCTCTGAACTCAAATCTAGCTTGTCTGCCTGTTTCCAGCTGGGCAACCTCTTAGGGAGGTACCTTGTGGATGAAGGGACTGAAGTAGGAGCTGGGGGCTCTGAGTAGCTGCCGCCAAAGGTGCTTTCAGAATGGAGAGCAAAGCACTGGCAACAGAGCACTGTTGCTGGTGTGCTGGGTGGGGGGCCCACTCTGTAAGTGGGTGCTATCACTGAGGCCACAGTATCCGAAAGCCTGGTCAGTGAGTAGTGGATGTGTGTAGGGGGAGTCATGGGCCTCTCAGTGTCAGGAGGGCTCCTCATGGTGTCCTGGCAGGGGAAGGGCAGGGCACAGCAGGAGGTTAGTGTTGTGGGGGCTAGGGCTGGGGAACTGAGGCAGCAGGAGCAGCGACTCCAGGACCTGGCTGGGGAGTCCCAGCAGAATTGTCATAGAGGGCAGTGAAGGTGGGGGATGGTGACCTTCACCTCCAGGTAGGCATCTGGCCAAGGTCTCCTGGGAGAAGGAGGCAGCGGAGCGCTCAGGGGAAGCAGGGTCAGAGCTCCCCTGCAGGGAGGGAAGTCACCCTCCAAGAGAGGACTCTCATTGGGCTTGCCCAGGCCCTGCTGTGGGTGGTGGACAGCCCGGACATGAGAGGTCCCTCCCCACCTCCTGCACAGCAGGTGACTGCTGGCCTCTTTATAGAAGTAAACCCCGCTTCACAGAAGGCACTGCAAGGGCTTCAGAACCGTTACTGCTTCCAGTGGCAAAGTGTCCCCTTGGGACAGGGAAGGAGGGGACTAGGAAGGAGGAGGATGAGATGGTCCATCCCGTGGCCTGGCTGAACCCTGCTCAGCTTTCCTGCGTGTGGAAGAAAGGCGCGTTCTGCCTTTGCATCAGTGGCTCTGGGTGTTCCCAGCAGGTTGTAGGGTGACCATGGCCTCTGTCCTCAGGAGAGGAGATGTACAAGAAATAAGAGGATTTGGGGTTAAAAGGGAAAGAGGAGCCAAGGAGAGAGAATCAAAGAAGGAGGCAGGCGTCACGCTTCCCACGGTGGTGGGGTCCTGGCTCTGCTCTCAGGCTCGTCTGGGTACTGTGGAGAATCCATTTCTGAGTCATGCTGGGTGCAGTGCCTCCTTGTACACTGAGAATAACTGCACCTCTCTGTGCATGGCCCCCCGCAGGGAGGAAGGGGCTCAGCATGTGATATTGGGCTCTGGATGGAGGGCTCCATGAAAGAAGTGGCTTTGAGTCTGGTCTGCTTTTCCTTTTTTACTTTATTTTTTAAAGATTTATTTATTTATGCATACAAGAACTGGGGTACAGGCCAGATGTGCGAGAGGGCACATCTGTCTCTGTCACCAGAGACAGAGAGGGGAACAGAACAGGCAGACTGACTGAAATACACTGCTGAGGGGAGTAGTGGGCAAGACAGGAGAGGTCGGCCGTGCCATGTGGCAGCTCCTTGGCTGGCTGGGGATCAAACTCGTGCTGCAGAGGCTGCGGACAGCTTCACAGTGCTGTGCTTAACCTGCATATAAATATATATATATTTTTTTTAAAGATTTATTTTTATTTATACAAGAACGAGGGTCCTGGCCAGATGTGCGGGAGGGTGAAAGGATTCACCAGAGATAGAGCGTAGAACAGGACAGGCAGACCAACAGAAATACACTGCTGATGGGAGCAGCAGGCGAGATAGGAGAGGTCTGCTGCGCCATGTGGGATTCTCCCCGGCCGGCCGGGATCGAACCCATGCTGCAGAGGCTGCGGACAGCTTCAGAGTGCTGCACTCAACCACCTGTGCCACCAGCGGAGGCCCCTCCTTTTTTATTTTTTTTAAGATTTATTTTTATTTATGCATACAAGAACTGGGGTGCAGGCCAGAGATGTGGGGGGGGGTGAGAGGATTCACCAGAGACAGAGTGGGCAACAGAACAGGTGGACCTACTGAAATACACCGCTGAGGGGAGCAGCGGATGAGCCAGGAGAAGTCTGCTGTGCCATGTGGGTAGCTCCCTGGCTGGAGATCAAACTCAGGCCATAGTGGCTGGCAATGGCTTGATAGTGGTAAGACTTAACACCTTGTGACACCAGGGAAGCCCTGCTTTTCCTTTGTGAAAGAGTTTGTCTTGGCATCTGGGGCATCTTATCTTGCCTAGCTCTGGCATCCATCTCTCACCACCCTCCCCTGAGCGTCCTTCTGCTTCTTGAGTCTTGAATCCATCAAACTCAATCTCTCTCTCTCTCAAAATCACTCTCACCACAACATACAAAAATGTTCAAGCTCAATGCACTTCCAGCACCAGGGGCTCCCCCAGCTCCCCAAGAGGCTGCTCTCCTAGCCTGGTCCACCTCCTGATCAATCATCTTAACAGAACTCCCACAATGACTTCTCCCATCATACTCATTTTATTCATGCGTCGCTGGCCCGTTCACCCCCCAACTCTATGGAAATGGCTTTTGAAAAATGCCAGGGACGAGTAAATGTCACATTCAAGCAACTAGTCACTTCTCGTCCTGCCTGACGACATGAAGTGCTATTGATCCTACTTATCTTACTTGCCGTGCTAGCCCTGTCCTCCCTTGGATGTGGTAGCACCTCTGCCTCTTGCTCCTGGTCCTTCTCTGCCCATCTCCCAGGGGCGCATGAGCTCTGTGGTCTCTTCCCATTCCTCTGGTCCCACTATTTGTATTCTTTCTTTCTTTCTTTTATATACTTCTTACATCATTTTTCATTTTTGCACAATGTATGCATTTTCATCTTGGTTATGGCCCCCATACAATTCCCACCACCCTTGTTTTGATCCTACTCCCTTCTCTCCCCCATGTGGTGTGTCCCTGGTTTATAGCTGCTTGTTGATTTTGACTTTTACTTTATTATAATTAGGCTTTTTCCCAGTGCACTATCTGTATTCTGCTGAAGCTCCTGATGCTTTGTCCACCATTTACCTTCGTGTGAACCGCACCAGCGCTTTCCTGCACGCCACGTGGAGCATCATGTTGATGTGTGACTGCCATTGGGGGTGGGGGTGCTTTTGGTGAGCCAGATTAGGGAGTGTCGGGTGAGTGTTTCAGAAAGATAGATTGATACCAGAATTAAATTAGTTGTTCTGAGTGGAGGCAAAACAATAGCCTTCTGATTCAGTTTAGATGGGAAACAGAATTAAAGCAGAAGCTCTTGGCCATATTGTTTGATTTACCCACATCCCAGCCTATTGTCGCAGCTTAATAAATGTCAGCTGAATCTATCATTGTGCATATTAGCTGTGCCCCTGTCCTTTATTCTTCCTCCTGCCAGATGAAGGGATGAGGATACATCTCTTACTGTTCTAAGATTTTGAAAACAATCAGGCAAAATATTTTTTTATTATCTGGCTAGGAGAATAAGTGGGTGAGATAATGAATTACCAGGAGGGAGTTAAGATCTTGTGCTTCCAGATGCTCATCTGCGTGGTGTCCTCTGGAAGGCTCTCCGGGCTGCTGTGTTCACTTCTATTTTGCTCACCCTGACAGGCACCCTTAATTATTAATTTAAATGAAACTAACACTATCAGGATGACAAAGTTTGGTCTGTTTGAACTTTAAAGTTAGTCAGAAAAGAGTCAGTTTAATACAGACTCTCATTTGTCTCCAACAAGGTCAAGAAAATGTCTTGCAGCTTATTAGGCCAATTGGTGGGATCTGAAGGTTGGCAAATCAGTGAAGGGGGTGAGAACAGACTGCCCAGGCAGACTGTTACTGACATGCACTCAGGTTTTTAATCTTTTTTTTTTTTTAATTATAAGTAGTCACACATAGTGCAGAATGTATTATCTTTTTGTTCTTTTTTTGAATAGAGGAAATGGGGTATAAGCCAGAAGTGTGGGGGGTGAGAGGATTCACTAGAGACAGAATGGGGAGCAGAACAGGCAGATCTACAGAAATACACTGCTGAGGGGAGCAGTGGGCGAGACAGGAGAGATCTGCTGCACCCTGTGGGTAGCTCCCTGCCCGGGGATCGAACTCAGGCCATCGAAGTGATAGCACTGAGACTCAACGCCCAGACGACCAGGCAGGCCCAAAATATGCTATCTTAACCATGTTTAAGTGTAAAGTTATTAAGTGCATTTCCATTGAGTAACCATTTCTACAGTCTCTGGAACTCTTCATCCTGTAAAACTCAAATTATGCACTCATTTAACAGTTTCCCATATCTCCCTCTTCCAGCCTCTGACAACAGCCTTTCTTTTTTTTCTGTGTCTATGAAGTTGACCCTGTGCCATCTATAAGTAGAATAATGCAGTATTTGTTTTCTTAGGAATGGCTTATTTAACCTGATGCCCTCAAAACTCATCCATGCAGTAGTGTGTGTCCAAATTTCCCAGCTTTTTCACGCTGAATAATATTCCATGGCATGTCCACACCATGCCGCCCAGGGGGTCTCCACCCACGGGGAGGATGGCCCTGGTCTTCCCCATATATGCAGAGTTGTGGCCTTTTCTCTTGTCTCCATCCTAGCACGCCGGCAGGAAGGGGAGACCCAAGCGCCTTCCTTTGGGAGCCGGTGCTTTTGGAGCAGAATCCTGGCTGAGACGCTGCGGTTTGGAAGGGAGTGGGTTTGGGGTGCCTTCTTGTTCTCACAGTGCTACTTTCCTACAAAGGAATATTTGTAGAAATGCCAGCTGCAACAGGAATCTGAATTGAGAAAAATGGAGATTCTGTAAGGCAATTTGGAAACTATGATTCTCTTCAAAAGCCAAATTTACTTGAAAGAGTTTAATAATGATGTTAACCTGTTCCTAGCATAATCCACCCCCCCCCACTTCCCCTCTCCTCTCCCCTGCGCCTCTACCCCTCTCTTCCCCTCTACTTCTCCTCCTCCCCCCCCACCCCTCTGTCTCCCTCTGTCCCTCTCACACATGTTCACATATGTGCTGTGTAGGGAATTGATTCTCCTTTGTCCTTGACTATTGAAAATGTGGCCGGTGCCTCCTGGCTCTGGAAACCTTTCAGGCCTGCCTTCCACAGTCCCTGTGAGTAGCTGAATTACCATGTCTCACCCTGACCTCAAAGAGCGTTTGTTAACAAAGCCTAAGCAGCAAGGGAGGCCAAGGACGGCAGCTCAGAGGCAGGGCCGAGCCCTGGGGATTGCAGCAAGAATATAAATGGATTATTTTTTTCTCTTAGGAAGGATTTTAAAGGTTATCAAGTTAGTCCCTTTCATACCAAGAGCAGAAATACCAGAAACTACAGTTGTTGAAGGAAAGTTGACTGAAAGTTGAGTGTCAGTCAAGAGGTTGGAGAGAGGAAGCTATTCTCAGCCTTCTGAAAGGGATGAACTCACTCAGAGGTTCTTGGTTCAAAATCTACCCTCCTCCAGGGTCTGCTGAACTTGAGCAAATCATTTACTCTCTTGGCTTCCACTGAAAGTCGCATGCTGTGGTTTTCAGGGAGACCTGAATTTACCGAGGCAGTGACCCTCTCCAGCCAAGGGGCTGTGGGTGTGAGTGTCTGTAGTTTCTGTCTCCTTATCTCAAAGTGCAGGTAATAAACCCACTCATTTTGGGACGTTATTGCAAGTGTTACATGACAGGGTGAGGGGCACCCCAGAACCCCCAAATCTGCCCATTCTAAATAGAGTTGCCATCCACCTCATGAAGACAAACATACACTAGTGCATAAGACCTTCAATGGAAAGGGACTTTAATACAACTGGTGTGCAACAAAGAAAAGACAATGAAGTTTCCAAATCAAGCTGCTGAAGTTATTCTTCCTCTTGTGGGTAAATGTCCAGCCAAACAGGTTTGGCCCAAAGCAGGGCCACTGACGCCTGAAAGCCTGCCATGAGTTTGAGGTACTTCCTAGTGGGGACCCATAGGAAAGGGGCAGAAAGGGCCCAGCACATCTGCAAGGAAAAGAGCAAAATCAAAATCAGGATAAACACAGCCATTGTCAGCCTCCCATGGTCTGCCACCCACATCTTTTTCAACCAGTCAAAGAGCAAGAAATGCAGCTTCAAGTGTCTCTGCTTCATGTGCCTCCTCCAGGTCTCCCTCTGGCTCTCCACCCTTTGTCTCTCCTTCTCCAGTCTCTCCTCTAGCTTCTCCTCCCTGCTCAGCTCCACCCTCCCTTGGGTGCAGCAGGGAACTGGAACCTCAAAGAATGCTTTTAGCTCACTCAGAGCAGACCAATGTCATTCTCAGATATGCCCATTGATGGTGACGATGTTAACTAAACGGTACTTTTTGAAACCAGAGAGCCAACCATTGCTTTCCAAATTGGTGCTATGGCCAATTTGGAAAGAATGTTCCTAACTAGACCCAGTTCCCCTTCCCCCGGCTCGCTTTTGGCTTGGCTCCCCAAGTCATGAATGTATGGGGTGGCACCATTTTGAAACTAAACACAACCCTGTCCATTCTGATTTCTTTGAAAGTGAGTTTATTTATCCAACGTGTGTTGTTATATTTTCACATGGCGTGTGCCCTTCTCCTGCTTTTCAAGGTAGAAGAGCCATTACACTTAATGAGAGCTTCCTTCTAGTGCGCGGCCACTTAGAATGTTCAAGAGTGTGCTCGAATTTCAACCTTTCGACGCATCTTTGTAATGGGATGTCACCCTTAAAAAATGAGATGTCAACCTCCCGCTGCAAGGCATAGACACTGATTTTCAACCTGAAAACCACCACTCGTGCTGCGAGGCACCTCGCTGGAGGAGAGGAGGCTGGAAAACCTGGTGTGGTGCAAGGCGGTGCAGAGGCTGCTGGGCCTGACCCTGTTTCTGGGGCCCACGTTAGGAATGGGCACATCCTCAGTGGGTGACACATTCTCCCTGCTTTGGGAGAGCCTCACAACCATGAGGTGCATTGCGGGCACTCTACTTTTTTTGAATGGCTTCGGTATCACCTAAGTGAGTTAAAGTTGCCAGGAAAGGCATTTTAAGAATTGACACATTACAAATGATTAGCCAGTGCTCACAAAACTTGATGGATTTGGATTCATCTGCTCTTTTATCCCCATTGCTATAGAAGCAGTCTTGCCACCTCTTCTCATCACTCATTCACCATCTAGAATCTTCTCTTGTCCAGATGGAGCCCTCTTGCCCTAAATGGTAAAACCCCTATTCATCTTCCATGACCCAGCTCAGAGGCCAGTTCATCTTTGCGCTCCTGCCACATCCCCCTACCTGGGGGTGCTTGCCCCCACCCCATCCTTGCAGACCTCCTCTAGGGCTTTACAACTACACACTGGCCTCCTCACACGTGTCTTTGCATGTCTCTCTTCCCTGGGACTGTGCCCCGGGGGTTGCTCAGGCACATTATTCATCTTTTATGAGCAGCACCTGCTTAATAGTACCTAGGCTATAATGAGATGCGTTAGAACACTGATGGAAAGATGAATGAAAAATAAGAGTGTGATTCCACAGCCCGGGTAGGGGGGAAGAAGCCGTGGGCAACTACACTTGGAGAGCAAGGAGGGACTTTAATTCCAGGGCAGCTCCCCCCTTGTACAGGTGAGGACAGCGAGGCGGGAGGGAAAGGGTGAGAAGGCCCCATGCTTTCTTCTTCGTGTGGGACACTTGCTTTCTTTTTCTACTGCATGGCTTTGTGCTGCAGGAAGTGAGGGGGCAAATGTGCTAGCCACTGAAGGACATGCCAAAATAAGACCAATCCAGGGCCTCCCTGGTGGCGCAGCAGATGAGCGCTGGGTTGCGAAGCTGCCCGCGGCCTCTGCGGCGCTGGTTCGATCCCCGGCTGCTCCCCAGCCACCGGAGGAGGGTCCCACATGGCGCGCAGACCTCTCCTGCCACCCGCTGCTCCCCTCAGCAGTGTACTTCGGTCCTTCTGCCTGCTCTGCTCCCCGCTCTGGCTCTGGTGAATTCTCCCACCCTCCCGTGCTTCTGACTGTACCCAGTGCATGTATAAACAAAGCAAACAATCAAACAAACAAATAAATAGGTAAAAGCATGCCTCTATAAAAAACAAAAAATTAAAAAAAAAAAAAGACCAATCTAAGGTGGCCAGATGCTGCTGTATTTCCACATTCAACTCCATCCATGGCTGTGTTGGACAGAGTCCCGAATGTGTGTGCTTGATGGGGGCTGTGAGAGAGGGTGTCAGCCATAGAACCCGGTAGCCACGGGGATGATGGGGCTGATGCTTCTGGCTGCTGTCTAGCTCCCTGCCCACCCCTTTCCCTATGGCTCCTGAACCCTATTTTACCTCCGAGCTGGTGCTTTAGGAGGTTTGTAGGAATTATCCATCGACATTTGAGCAGGGCATGGATGGGTCTACTCCCTGCCTTAGGGTCCATGTAAGCATGGACGTGGGGCAGAGTTTTGGTCAATGACACAGGAGGACCAGTCTCTAGTAGTTTCCTTGCTGTCAAAATGAGACCTGTGTGGGTTTGCCAGGGCAGTTTCCCCTTCTGCAGGTGAGGACAGTGAGGCAAAGAGGAAAAGAGAAAAAAGGCTGGGACACCTTGCTAACTTTGGATGTCCATTTGTGATGTCCTTTCCTCCAAATCAGCCAGACTCTGAGGTATGTTTGCCTGCAAGATGCACACCTGGGAATAGTCACACACAGCACATTCAACCTCTCTGGATACATGCTTTGGATAATGACAGATTCATGATGTCAAAAATGTCTGCTTCAGTCCTCCTTCTGTCTTGAGTGGCTCCTTGGTCCTCAAGAACCATAACTGTTTTGTCAAACAGCATTCCCTACCCCCAGCCTCCAGTGAAGTTGGTTGCATTTATAGATGTCACCAATTTTCTGTGTTTCCAGGAGGTGGGGCTGTGAATAACTTTTTGAAGCTCTTTGTAAACATCTGTACAACATCCAGGAGAGCAAGTTGGGTAGCCAGTAGTCGGTTATGTGTCCATGACTTTGCCTAGAAAAGTCTCTACAGCTCTGTCTCCTTGTCTGTACAAAATGACAGTCCTCATAAGGTGTTGTGAGAATTGGGAAGAGGTGAACACAAAATGGTGGAGTCACTTTGGAAGCCAGTTTGGCAGTTTCTTCCAAAACCAAACATACTCTTACCACACAGTCTAGCAATCATTCTCCTTGCTATTTACTCAAAGGAGCTAAAAAGTAATAATCACACAAATACCTGCACACAGATGTTTATAATAGCTTAATTTGTAATTGTCAAGACTTAGAAGTGACTAGAATGTTCTTCAGTAGGTAAACAGGTAACTAGTAAATCCAGACAGTAGAGTACTGTTCAGTGCTAAGAAGAAATAAGCTATGAAGACACAGAAAGGCATTGAGGAAATGTAAATGCATATTATTAAGGGAAATAAGTCAATCTGAAAAGTTCACATCCTACATGATACCAATTTCATGACATCTGTGAAAAGAAAAACTATGGAGTAAAAACATTAGTGGTTGCCAAGGACCAGGGAACGGGGGAGATGAATTGGCAGGACAGAAGATGCTACTGTATTGTTCTATAAAGAGAGATGTACATCACTATACCTCTGTCCAAACCCTTAGGATGTACCCCAAGAGTGACCCCTGATGCAAGCTATGGGCTCTGGGTGATGATTGTGTGTCCATGTAGGTTCATCAGCCATAACAACTGCTGCACTGGAGATATTGATGAGGGGGATGACTGTGCCTGTGTGGGAAATTTCTGTACTTTCCTCTTAATTTTGCTGTGAACTGGAAACTTCTCTAATAACTAGGCTATTAAAAAGAGTTGAAACAGTGACAGGACAGAGTCCGTGTTTTCTAAGTGGTAACTCCTTCCCACTCATTAGTTTGGGCCATGGCTTTGATGTGCTGTCCAGGCTTTGTGTGTCCAGGCTTCTCTCTGCTGTGGTGACTGCTCTGGGTCTCCATTGAGACCATTAAGCTAATGGTAATAATGTTGAGAAGGAAGATGAACTGACATGGAGCCAGGAGGCCTGTATGTCAGCCCAGCCTCCCACTGCTTACTAGATAATAGAGATTGGAGGGAAAAAATGAAATCCAGGAAAAATGAAATGGATGATGATGATGATGGTAGTGATGGTGGTATAGCAATGCTTGCATAGTTTTCATTATTTCTCAAACTTCTGGGGGGAGATCTGTTCTTGGTAGTGAGACATGAAACCTTTCCTTTTACTTCATTCAGTCAACAAAACTATTTGGAGCACCAGCCTGGTGCTGAATCTCAGGCTAGAGACAAGGCATTCAGACAGAAATCAGACTTTGGCCTCCAGGAATGTCAGTCTAGTAGGGCAAATGGTGGAGAAATTCACTATGGCATCGCCATATATTAGGAGCTAACTGCAGATTCTAATAATATGAGGTGTGGGGACAGGGGTGACCATGATGTAGGTGAGGCGTGGTGGGCGGAGTTTGGGCAGGGCTCTCAGCACCTGGGGTCCTGCCTGTGATCACAGTGTTGTAGAAAGGAGCCAAGCAAATGAGAAAAGGGTGAATAAGTGGGAGTAGTTACTTTTAGATTTCACTAGGCCCTTCTGAATCTTTTGACTCTAGTAATCTCATCAGGCTGCTGGTTCACTACATTTGTTACATCAAATTTAAGTGCCCTAGGTCAGGAGTTCAGACCAATATAGCTGCTAAATCCTTGGAATAAATAAAATCCAGATTGGTAGACCTCTGTGGCTTCCTAACAAAATTTATGGAAGAATTCAAGAAACATAAATTTTTAAAACATATTTTGCATCTGACCCAGAGTCAAAAAATTATGGTTTAAATAATGCAGCATTGATTCCCTCTCAAAAGTTAATCAATACAAAATCGAGGTGTGTTTGCCACATAAATCACACTAATCAGATTTTTAATTCAGGGAACATCACACAACATTAAGATAAAAACAGAGGCCACACTTGTGTGTCCCTGTCTCTAGCCCTTGCCTGCACCTCTGTGAGGAAGGACTATATCCACTGAGCTTCTGTAAACCTAGAAAGTGTGTGTGAAAAGCTCCATCCAGGCATCCACAAGCTCTGGGAAAAAGTTGTCCTACTATGAAAATTTTCCTCAGTGAGAAAACTGGGGCAGTTTAAAGTGCCATATTAAGAAGATTGGGATAGATTACAAGACTGATGCCAAATTCATGCATTTAAATAATTAGGTAGTTGTCTTTCTTCACGAAGACTCTCTCTGCTTAAACTCATGCATACTTTCTAGAATAACCTGGATTTTCTGGAATTTCTCATCAAAACTATCCTAAAGCTTAGTGGCTCAAAACAACCTTTCATCATTGTCATAATTCTGAGCCCTTACATGTATCATCATTAGCTGGTCTGTTGGCTGGTGACTGGGTAAAAGAATGTGATTCCACATAGATGTCTTGTAGTTGACTGATTAACAGGGGTGCTTGGCTGTATCCTCCAGCTCTCCAGCTAGGGCTTGTCCACAGGGGGTTTTCTCTGGAGAGCAGCAGATCTGGGTGAGGCCGGAGGTGCTGGTATTAAATCAGGAGTTTGCCTTGAAACCTTAAGATGGGGATGTCAGCTGACCTCCAAGAAGAGATGGAGGAAATAGTTGCATGTGCGAGTCTGGAGGTCAGGGGTGAGATCTGAGCTAAAGAAATATATTTGCAAGTCATCTGCAAAGAAATCACTAAAAGCCACGAGACTGGGTGAGCTCAGTGTGGGAGGATGGATGGAAAAGAAGTCTAGGAATAAGCCCTGTGGCTCTCTGTTACTTAGATCCGGGGTCAGTGAGACCACAACAGGTGGTGAAGAGACTGAGAAGCCACCAGCCAAGAGGAAAACCAAGAAAGGAATATCCCAAAAGCAGAGTGGGAAAAAGTGTGTTAGAGGGAGGAGGGAGGGAGTGATTGTGTCAAATGCTGCCAGTTGATCAGGTACAAGTATTGGGGTTTGAACGTCATTGGTGATTTTGACAAGAATCAGTTGCAAGTTGGGGGGAAAGTCTCATTGCAGTGATTTCAGCAAATGGAAGAAAGGAGTTAAGAGGAAACAGAATCCATTCTTCCTTCCCCCAAATATTTACTTTGAAAAATTCCAAATATGCAAAAAGGTTGAAAGAAGTGTCAAGTGGATACCTATAGCCTACTCCACAGATTCTGTAATTAACCTTTCGATAGATATGCCTCCTCACCTGCCTATCCATTTATCCAGTCCTAGATCCAGTTAGCAATCCCTGCTTTTTTTTTTTTTTTTTACAAACAAGGAATAGAGAAATGGGCAGAAATAGAGGGAAGTAGGGGTTAAAAAATGGTCTTTCTGTCTCTCTGTATATGTATGTGAATGTGTGTGTGAATGAATGGTTGTACATAAGGCATTCTTTGTTCCTATGTTAAGCATGATCAAGTAGCCCAGCCTTGGATGGCAAAGCTGGAGGAGTTCATGTCTGGAATAATGGGTAGACCAAAGGATGTTGGCTTTGGTGTGTCAGGAGAGAAATGCCATGGCTTCAATGCATCGATAGTAATGACATAGGGGGCAGAAAATACAGTCAGATGAACAAGAATGTCCTTGAATAGCATGAAATCCAGCACCTGCCTTCTGTTTCCTGCTCTCCTGTGGATGTGCTGGGAAATTTTGGGAGAGTAGCATAACTAACCTCTCAAGTCTTCTGGGACTTCAGCTGCAAAATGAGCATAATTATGAATATCATTCTTACACTACAGGGAGCTTTGCAAATTATACACTGGGGATGTAGATTTTGTTATTTTTATTATCCATGCTTCCCCAGAAGAACAACTTTTGAGGTTGTTGCAACTCTGCCCCCCTCACCACCCCCTCACCCCTGTTCAACATCTTCTCCCTTTCTGGGGGCTTCCAGATGCTGGGAGCTCAGAGACATTGGCCCCCTTAAGGTCTTTGATGATTAGCTGGTGATTGGCTGGTGTTACTCTGGAGGGAAGGAGCTTAAGGAATGTCTCAGAGGACTTGAGCCCCTTTCCACCCCAGGGAGTGTCCCACTTTTGGGTAATGGTTTTAGACACTAGCCATCTTTCATTCCCTCTACCTGCCCCCCTTTTGTCTTGGGGCAGAAGGCAGAGTCTAAGTCCTGCAATTCATAGGTGAACTTTTTTTTTTTTTTGGCTCCTGTTTATTCTAGCATCTGTGGCATTTTTATACCAAAGTTCCTTTGTTCTTTCTGCAGCTTTCCACACCTCCTTCCAAATGCTTCAAGTTATTTATGCCTGCAAAGAAGATAGGTGGGTGACCTGTCACGAGTAACCACACACAGCAAAGAGAGTCTTAGTGCAGAAATACACTGGGTATATTTAGCGCTGCTTAATTAGAATTAGCTATCTGGAATTCATTTTCCTTGCCGGATGTGAAGGTTTTAAATTAAAGCCCAGACACTCCATGTTTGCACTTTTTGTGATAGAGAAGCCTCTGGGCTTGGGACCAGGGTGAATTAGGTTGGAATCTGTATTCTCTTTCCTTGGGAAAAACACTCCATCACTCAGCCTCCGTTTCCTCATCTGTAATTTCAGGGTAATCATGTTTTCTCCCAAGTTTGCTGAGAGGCTTGAGAGAGATCATTTATGTGAAAAACCCCAGTATAGTGCCTGGAAAATAAGAAGGTTGATTAGTATTAGCATCAGGTATTAATGAGTGTACCACCAGCAATAATGAAAAGAATGAAACAGCTATAGTTGATGATGTTTGTTGTGGACTAGACTTGATGTTCTATGGGCGTCTTGGGCTGTATTAACCATGACAGGTAAAGAGATTGTATAGAAAATGCTACCTTCTTTTAAAGTTACTTCTTTGTAATAATTAACATATATCTATGTTTAACTCCTGATCAAACTTAGTTCTCCAATCTCTATTTCAATAATATCTATATTTCATTTCATTTTACTCTAAACTTGTAGAATAGATGTCAAGTAAGTTTGATAGATAAACTATGGAAGTCCTAGTTAACTTGGAATTTCAGATAAGCAAAGAGAAATATTTTAGTTTAAGTGTGCCCCATATAATATTTGAAACTATTATATTAAAAAAATTATCATTTGCCTGCAATTGAAATTTAATTGAGAATATACTATATTTGAATTTGCTAAATCTGGGAACCCTTGATCCTTAGGAATACACTGATGTATGTGTGGTTTCCAAAGGCAACAAAATATTGACCATAAGACTTGATATGTAGAGGTGACAAAAGGTCATGATGACCTCCAGAGCTAGGATTTCCTGAAACTTCTATCTAATGTAGGGTTAGATATCACCCTTCCACCCCTTCTCCCATTTCTGACTTCATCTCCTTCTGCAGTCCTCAGCTAAGTAATACCATGTTCTTAGTTATTATGTATCCCGCCAGCTGGTCTGTGGTATTCATCCCTATATCATTGTGTCTTACAGAGGATTTGGCACAGGTGGTCAATGCAATTTCATTGATTGAATGAAGCTGTCAATACAACAAGATTTTATTGGCAACAATACAGATTATAGTGGAGAATGACAGGCCTTAGGTACAGGGTATCAAGTTCCATTGACCACCTACTATGTGCCAAATTCCAGACTTTTTTAGGCAGAAGGATACCAAGATGAATAAAACACACACAGTCTTCAAATGGGAAACATAATAACAGAATGTGTTATTACTTAGGTGAAAGTTAGGTATGAATGCAAGGGGTTTAGGCTTTCATTTCTATGCCTCAGTAATGGGATGATAAGAATCTACCTCAAATGATGATATTAAGGGGAGAATGTATATTTATGTCTGTGTCTTCTCTGTATCCGTAGCTACCATGTGTCCCAGTGTGATTGTGAGTGAAGCCAACTGGTCAACATTTGATTTCCTAAATTAATACCAATATCCTTCCCTTTCTTTCACATTGGAAAACTGTGGTCTTTAGGTTTTGTTTTCACTTTGTCCTGTTTTGACAGGGAGGGGTAATGTCTTGAACAGAAGGGGTTATGAAGGCCAGAACCAGAAGACATGGGATTTCTTTTGTTAAGAAATAAGCTTTCAGAATGCCCACCCTTGATTGCTGAGGGTTCACAGACAGGCAAATATTGCCACTTCTGCCTTACAGAGGGTCTCTGGAAATAGGGTGCTAATGGTCTGACAAAATATCCCCACCTTTCCCTTGGAATCCCCAGAGTTCCAGACAGTTTGAAGGGAGGGTGGCGATAAGATCTTATGATGACTATTGTCTTTCATGGGACACCTGATGTGTGAGTCTGAAGTCAATTAAAACCCTGAGACGAAATGTTAAGTGCCAGGGAATTTGTACCAATATTAGCCTCCCTGTTCCTTGGGAGGGCGATTTTGACACTCTGAAGGAGGGCTGGGGAGTTAATAATAACATCTTCTAACACATTGCTTTGTTTTGTGGAGCTCACTGCTTTTTCAAAGAGTTCAAAGTCATTCTTGAGCTACATGTATTCTGGGTGAGTCTAGGTATTAAATGTAAACACTAGAGCAACAGGAGGGTTTAGTGAGAATGTAAATAGCCCAAGGTCACAGAATACCCAGAGCAAGACATCATGTGTGTGTGTCGGGGGGGTGCGCTCACCTCCTGATTGGCATGCATTGTGGGTCCCTGGGAAGTGCTCGTTCAGCAGCTAAGTATGTGCGGTGTAGACATGTTAGAGATGTGTTGGGGACATTTTTTTTTTTTAAAGATTTATTTATTATTTATACAAGAACCAGGGTACAGGCCGGATGTGCGGGAGGGTGAGAGGATTCACCAGAGAAAGACCGGGGAACAGAACAAACAGTCTGATGAAATACGCTGCTGAGGGGAGCAGCAGGCATGACAGGAGAGGTCTGCTGCACCATGTGGGACCCTTGCCGGCCGGCCGGGATCGAACTGGCACTGCAGAGGCTGTGGACAGCTTCACAGCGCTGCACTCAACTGCCTCCATCACCAGGGGAGCCCCTGTTGTTTTGTTTTGTCCATGTGTGTTGAAGTCATTCACTTGTCTGGGGAGTGGAGAGGGCCTTGTCTTCACTGGTGTGACACTGGAGAAGTCTTTGAAAGATCAAGACAGAAGAACATGGCTAGACATTCATTCAGATCTATATAGTCCCTTGATTTCCCTGCTTCATCTGAGGATTTAGAATCATGAATAGCCCAGGTCTTTCACAAGCTTTGTAATGAAAACTGGATTTAATAAATTGGGCACATTTGTTTCAAACCTATTGCATCTAGATAGCAGTTCAGTTCAGCATGATTTTTCCACTTAATGAGAACAACTTTTAGAGTAGCTCTTTGGTAGCTCTTAATAATCCCAGAGAGAATAACTAGAGATGCAAGATATTAAAAACTATATTGTTGGAATAAGCAACACCAGCACGAGTGGAATAGCAGAATGAACCCAGCTATAATTCAGATATATAACAAAAGATTTTTGGAATCTGTTATTAGGTATTCTTAGATGCCAAGCAGAATAAATAAGTGAAAATGTTAATCTACACATGAAACTGTATAGTAATATTTAGGTCATGAAAGGAAATTCCAAAGGCGTCTGGAGTGAGGTACAGTCTGTGGGGTGGGTGGACTGATTACCTATAAAGCGATGTAAATCAGACTGACACCAGATTTCTCAGCAACAGCAATGAAATAGCAGATAGTGAAGCACTGTTTTTGAACGTCAGGGAGACAGTTAACTTTAAATCTGAATTGCTTTGCCCAATAAAGCTTAATTGAAGTTTCAGAGTAAAATAATCAATGTACTTTCTGCCATGCTAACATTTAGAAAATTTGCCATGTGCAAATGTGTAGGGAAATGTAAGCCAGGAGTAAAATGAATCTGAGAGGAAGAAGGTAGAATGAAAGACACAATTGTGAAAAAAAAAAAAACAACAACAACAACAAAAAAAAAAACTAGAAAAAAAGCCTTATTCTTTTTTTTTTTTTTAAAGATTTATTTATTTATATAAGCACTGGGTACAGTCCGAAGCGTGGGAGGGTGAGAGAATTCGCCAGAGCCAGAGCGGGGAACAGAATAGGCAGAATGACAAAGAACACTGCTGAGGGGAGCATCAGGCGTGGCAGGAGAGGTCTGTGCACCATGTGGGACCCTCGCCTGGCGGCCGGGGATCGAACCAGTGCTGCGGAGGCTGCGGGCATCTTCGCAGCCCAGTGCTCAACCGCTGGGCCACCAGGGGAGGCCCAAAAGCCTTATTCTTAATTTTAAATGTGTTGATCTTTCAAAATTAAGTTTTTAATTAAAAAAATATTTCAGCTGATTCCAAGTTTTGGGGCCATATAAAGAAGAGAGAATTTAAGGCATGTTGAGATTGTTGTTCTGCTATGTGGATTTTACATGCTGATTATTTCTAAAATTGTTCTGAACAATCCACATTTTAGTATGTTTAGTATGTTTGTCATAAGGTAACAATTAGAAAATGAGATTTAGATTACAGTCTCCCAAACCACTAAATATTCAGGAGAAAGCATAGCAAACCAACCTCAAACCAACCTCAATCAACCCAACAGAATTCAGGGAAGAAACAAAGAATCAGGAAAAAGTAGAAAGAGTAGCAGATAGAAAATATTGGCATAAACAATTCACAGTATATCAGTAATTACAATGTTATAAATGAGTTAATTACACCTGTTAAAAGATAGCACAGGAACATGGAGTCAAGGAAGTAAAGGCAAATTCATGTTAAAAGGACAGACACATTTTCACAGATAAGAAAATAGTTTATTTAAGGAAGGGGCAGAGATAGGACCAGATGCTGGTTATGGAGGGAGACAGTTGAGGGGATATAAGAAGCTTGGAATTGATTCTGAAGGGAAACGAGCAATAGTATAGAGAATTTAGTGGTTCATGAGATGTATGTTGGAGCAAAGTTACTAAGGGAGTGGGGAAAGTTTGGGGGACAGGTCAAGCTCATGGTGGGAGGATATTTAGGAGCTAATAAAGAGATTCATTCATACAATGAAGAAGTAGGTCATGTTGCAGCAGCAGATAGGGAAACGGTGGTAGGTGTTACACATTAGAAAATAATAGTATCTGTAGGGAGGAATGAATAAGAGCTGGGGTTGATGAGGAGGAAAACTGCATGATGGCAGATTGCAAGATGCCAGGTTTCCAAAGTGGGGGTGTCTCATAGATACGGGAGACACAGGACGGAAGAGATAGGCAGGGAAGTGATGTTGCACTCTGGCCTTGGCATACGGGGCACGTTCAGTGAGCATCGGCTCTCAGGATATATATTTGGGTTAGATGTGCACATCACTGATGGAGGGAGTTGTGCGTTCACAGACTGAGCTCGCACAATAGCACTGGAACTGCCCACAGTAGATGACATTCTTTTGAGCTACCATGTGAGAAGCTGGAACTCTGATGCTAGTCCTGACCCTCTTCTTTTATGTTCACTAAAGAGACACTCTAAGGAAATAGTCATGTCTGCCTCAATCCAATGAGGAGCTTTGAAAGCTTGACCTAGCTGAGATGGGCGCCTTCCTGGTTTCTGTCTCTGAGTTATTGTGCCTGTGGAGTCAATGGGGTAGGCAAGAGGGGAAGATGTGCATTGGATGAAGCACAACTATGAAGCATTCAGGAATATGAAGAAGCCCCTTGTTGCTCTCTGAAGGAAAGTAGCCCCTTGGGTGAAATGGTTAATTATTGTCATATCTAGTCATTAGTCAAACATGGTAATGACTTCATAGATTGCAAATGGCAAGCCTTTCTAGAACTTTTCCTAGCAGAGAACCCCACTCCTCACACCCACATACAAAACGACAACATCCACAGTGGAAGTGGGAGCTGCACTGTGGTGTGGGCAGCTGGGAAGTTCAAATCCCCAAGGCCATCGACTGGGATAGACCCTAAAGGGTTAAGGGTTGAGAAGTTTCTGTTTACATTCCTTAGACTGCTGAGGAGTCTCAGATTTCTCCCCCTCTTCTTGATGAAGAGAACTTCTGGGAAACACCTATATTTTAGGGCACACCAGACTCCAAATATAGTTGCTTTGCAGATCAACATGTGTTCCCCAACCTGTTAGGGGGAAGTTAGCATGGCACCCAGCATGGAATGTGTTCCATCTTACAAATTGCTATACTTTTCTGAAACTTTAAGTTGTTCATTGGAAGGACTTCCTAAAGAAGGCGAATTCTGAGGCATATCTTGTAGGAGGAAGGTGTTTCTGAGAGTAGAGTCAGGCTTCCTTGGGGAGGAACCAAGTCCACCATCCCCTGAGCTCCCTGCACCTTGCAAAGAATTTTCGTTATAATTCTGGGACCTACATCGGATTAACTTGTGTAAAGGTCTGTACCTCAGTTTCCTAGCAAAGTTCCTTGTATATGAGAGGATCTTGACTGATTCCTTTTTTTTAAAGATTAATTTATTTAAGCATTCAAGAACTGGGGTACAGGCCGGAGGTAGAGGGGGTGAGAGGATTTACCAGAGACAGAGTGGGGAACAAACAGGTGGATCGACAAATACACTGCTCAGGGGAGCAGCCAGAGAGACAGGAGAGGTCTATTGCACCATTTGGGTCAGCTCCCTGGCCAGGGACTGAACTTGTGCTGTAGTGGCTGCAGATAGCTTCATAGTGCTGAAACATAACCCCTTGCACCAACAGGGAGGTCCAGCTCCTTGACTGATTCTTATGGCATATAGGAGAAGAAATAATGCCCCAGACAAGATAGAAAAAGATGCCTTGTAATATTATTTATATTATGAAATTTGTACTTTTAAGAAATAATATGCGGTCCTGAAAGCAATCAGAACTTGGAATCTCCTGGGTAGTGAAACAGTTGATTCAAGTGCTTAGTTAATGAATCTGCATGAAAGGAAGGTTGCAGTTGCCAGTGGTGATGAGTGACTGCTATGGTGGACGAAAGCCAGGTCAGTGGTAGCCCTGACACTCTCCATTTCCTTTGAGTAGAAAGGTTGCACTGTGTATCCCAGGGTCTCAAGGGCCAGAGGGGTGGATCATCTTGAGATCCATTGCATGAGGAGTATGTTTCCCTGGAAAGATTGGAGTCCATAGCAAGAGGTGGGCCCATTCGAGGTGAATGGGTAGAACTTAGAAGATAAGGCATTTGGGAGCAGCTTCCCAGATGATGTAGGCCCTCTCTTTGGTCCAGCTGAGAAGGAAATCACAGCTTCTCAGAAACATGTGGAAAGCCCAGGACTGCTCAGTCCATGTGTGCCTTCTCCCTGCAACCACCCCTTTACTTTGTAGCATGAGGAGAGGCCACTGGTCCTGTTGACATGTGAGTTGGGAAAAGCAGGGCAGCTGCTGAGGAAGGGGCTGACATGCAGTGGGCTTATGTCTGTGCTGGTCACTGCGCCCAGCACTTTCTGTACATAGGACTGGCATTCTGGCGACCTAGCCCTGCAAGGGGCAGGCACAATCACTCCTCCTCTGGCAGGTGAGGACACTGAGGGTAGGGTGACAAAAAACTGTGCTTGTGTAGAAGGGGGACCTGCCCCTTAGCTGTGCTGTGTGAGCCTGGGCTCTCATTTCCGAATTTGATTTGAGTAATTAGGTTCATGGTTCAGAGGATCATGCTTTTCCTAATAGCCCTTCAGAGCCCACCAGGCTGCCATGAGAGAGAAGTGGCGGGGCTGGGAGTCAGATCTTACTGGGAGTAAAGTGCCGAAGCTGCCTGGGCAGGTATTCTGGAGAAACAGTGAAGCCCGGGGCGGCGGCATAGCTCTGCCAATGACTGAACAGTGTTTCTGCAAAGTGGGAACGTCCTAGAGTGGAATGGGTGCTTTCATTGTGAGCACACCCCAGGTGAAGGAAGCTGCTGGGTGGTTTCTGATGAGGCAGCTCTGGACTGGAGTCAGAGTTTGGGAGCAGCAGGGACAAGTGCATTATGTGATACTCAGAATGACCTTCCATCAGGAGGACATTAGTTTGCACTTCAACTCTGCCTGGTCCTCGCTGCGTGACCGTGGGTGAGTAACTATCTTTGCTGGGCCTCTCTGCAATCATTTTTATAATGGGGGCCATGATGCTGAGCTGATATGCTTAAGGGGCTTCCGTGGTAAAATGTGGAGACACTGCACACTGTGCCTGCTCCTGCCACAACGTGCCTCTTCTGGGTGCCATCCCTGGGATGCAATCAAGAGACCTCGCTTCAGAAATATATGATTTACTGTTATCTCCTCTCAGGACCAGCTGGAAGGGCAAGGGCAGGGCACTGTCCTTTGCAACTGGAAGTTGGTGCACAAGCAGCAGAGATCCTTTGTTACACGGTTACCGTAGACCTACTGTCCCAGGCTGGCGTGATCTGGAACAGTGAGGTTCCATTTCAATGGCTAAACAAAATCTCAAGAACAACATACAATGCTCACTTGTTAAACACTTAGGCCCCTTGACTGGGAAAGCAAGGTGCGCCTTGAGATCAGTCCCTGGGAGAGAGGAGGGGGTAGCTGTGGTCCTTTGCTGGGTCAGAGCCCAGGCTTGCTGAGAGCCTCACAGCTGCTGCCACTGGGAGAAGCAATTTGTCAACTTTATACCTTTCTGCTTTATGGTCTGGTAACTTAATAGGATTCGACCTCCCCTGGATTCCATTTCAGTTGGGTCAGACACTGAGCTTGAAATTAAAACTTGGGCTCTGAGACAGGTGATGAGGAGCTGGTGAGGTGTGTGAGCATGTGACCACAGGACCTGGGTGCTCCAGATGCCCTCTGAGCCAACCTGGCCGAGTCCAGGTGTTCCTGCTGCCCTGGCCATCCGCCTTCCCCTGGGCACCGCGGGGCAACACACGGTGTTGTGAGTCTGCCCACCACCTGCCCATGCAGGGGAAGCTTCACTTGTCACCATGGACTTGAATTCAACGGAGAGCAGGGGAACGTTGCCAATGCAAGGGTCCTGAGATGACGTCATTCACTCGGCTGAGAGTGGTGGGCCCTGCAGGGCACGGAGGCATTTCTGTCACATGGTCAAGGAACTTGCAGTGGGAATGAGAGAAAGTCAAGGGCACACATGACTGTAACATAGGCAGAAAGCGGTTTGCCCAAGGAGGAGGGCTGCTGGACAGCAAGGTTCAGGGTCAGGAGGGTTGCACGGTCATGGTGCGGCCTGAAGTGAACCTTTGAAGAAGAGAAGGGCTTGGTCCAGCAGGACTGCAGGAAGGTCACCCTCCAGGGTGTAGGGGTGGGGAGGGCATGCGCAGGGATGTAGGGGTGTGGGGGGTTGGTGTCATGCCTGTGTAAGGGACAGAGAGTGGTTGTCGTACCTCAGGCTGGGGCATTACAGGGGTGTCTGGCCCGATGGCAGCTGTGGTGAGTGGAAAGCTGATGCTGCCCAGGAGGTAACTGGGGCCTCTTTTCAGCACTTTACATGGATGATGTATCTGTAGCTGGGGACTGATTTGAAGGGTGATACATTGTATTTCTTAAATTTTCACACACACAAGCACCACCCCCAGGTTGTGACTATTGTTCCCATTTTATGGATACTGAAACTGACCCTGAAGAATAGCAAATGTTACGCACATACAGCTGGTAGAGAATAGAGCTGGCCTCTGAGCCAAACACCTCCAGGGCCATCGCTTGTGCCCTCTCTGTTGCTCGCTTCCCATAGAGGTTAGATTTGAAGGGCCACTGCATCCTGCTCAGCAGGATGGCCTTCAAAGGGCGAGGTGGTGGTAGGGAGGTGGGAATGACGGGTGTTGGCTCCCAGAACTGGATCACCGTGAACGGCGATGAACTGGGGGCCAGTTTCTGAGCACAGGTGGCTGGCACAACGCACAGTTGTTCTGGGGGATGACAGGGTGGGGGTGCCATCCCCACCAGAGTATGCTCCTCTCAAAGTCATTATCATCAGCCTTTGCCACTAGGGCAGTCTCTGAGTCCCACGGCCTTGCTTGTGCTCCTCACCTCCTCTTCTTGCTATGAACAAAGGATGGATGACTCTAAGCTTTTCTGTAAATGAAGGTGTCCCTGAGGCCCAGATCGGGAAGGGCTGTCAGGGAGCTTAAGTAAAGGCCAGTAGGACAGGGCTGGGGCCCGGGGTCCTGTGATGGACCCAGAGGCTCACCAGATGTCCGTGGCCTCCAGAGAGGCATTGGAAGGGGTGACTTCAAAAGGACAGAGGGTCCCTCCATCCTTTGTGTTTAGAACAATGGGCAGCAGTCCGCCAGACGTCTGCCTTTGACCATTTCAATGGCCTTCATTTCACCCACGAGCTAAAAAAGAAAATAATATGAGTTCTGGTAAAAAGTGGGTTTGGTCCACTTTTGGGACATGGTCCCTCAGAAATAAGAAGGAAGGATTTCAATATAAATGGTTATTGCCAGCATGCAATAGCAACAAAGAAAGAAAGAAAAACAAACAAAGAAAACAAAGAAAAACAAAAACCCCGGCACACTAGAATACCATCAATAGGGAAATGATTACATAAATTGTGGTATTTCGATGTCTCTGCTCCATAGCACATCACATCTACTTAAATGAATGAGAAAGATCAATGTGCATTAATCTGGAAAGGTGTCTAACAAAACACTGTCAATGAAATAAAAAGTTGCAGAATAACGTCTGTGGCAGGACACTTTTTTTTTTTTGCAAAAAGAGACGGATGGAAAGAAAAAAGAAGTCTGCCTATTTGTATCTGTGATTCTGCAATCACAGCGAGAGAGTAATAGAATGATAACAATGGTATAATTTGTTATCCTAAGGCCCTGGGTTGCAAGGGAGAGAAATTTTTCATTCTTTAAAAAGATCCTTGTTTAACCTCATAAAAAACCATGCCATTATAATTAAAAACTCAATAAACTAAGCATTGCTCATGGATGAAATTAAAGAAGGAAACAAAAGGAGTTAAAATGTGGATTACATTAAAAGCCAGAATATATTATAGTATTTGTGCTCCAGATTATGTACCAGAATTTTTTTTTTATTTTTTTGCATAGAAGAACTGGGGTGTAGGCCAGAGGTGTAGGGGTGAGAGGATTCACCAGGGAGAGTAGAGAGCAGAATAGGCAGATGTATTGAAATACACTTCTGAGGGGACCAGCGCGCAAGACAAGAGAGGTCAGCTGTGCCATGTGGGTCACCTCCCTGGCTGGGGATGGAACTCAGACTGTTGTGGTAATAACACTGAGACTTAACCCCTTGGCCACCAGGGAAGCCTATATCATATTTTTTTTAAAGATTTATTTATTTATTTATACAAGAACCGAGGTACAGGCCAGATTCACGGGAGGGTGAGAGGATTCACCAGAGACAGAGCGGGAATAGAACAGACAGACTGACGAAATACACTGCTGAGAGGAGCAGTGGGCGAGACAGGAGAGGTCCACCGTGCCATGTGGGACCCTCGCTGGCCAGCCAGGATCAGCTTCACAGCTGTCCAGCTGCGGACGGCTTCACAACGAGGTGCTCAACTGCCTGCGCCACCAGGGGAGGCCCTATATCATAATTTTTAAATGCAATTTCCATGTGACATGAGTATCACAGAATATTGCTAAAACAGTTTTTTTTTAAGATTTATTTATTTATGCATACAAGAACTGGGGTATAGGCCCGAGGTGCATGGATGTGAGAGGATTCACCAGAAACAGAGCGGGGAACAGAACAGGCAGACTGACTGAAATACACTGTTTAGGGGAGTAGTGGGTGAGCCAGGAGAGGTCTGCTGCACCATGTGGGTAGCAACCTGGCCGGGCGGGGATCGAACCCATGTTGCAGAGGCTGCAGAGAGCTTCACAGTGCTGCGCTCAATCCCTTGCCTCACCAGGCAGGCCCTAAAACAGTTTTTTTGATAAGGTAATTTTGGGAATTTTTCCTAATATGTTACAGCCATTGAATCACTATACTCTTACATATCAATCTTATCAAAGGCACTGAGAAGTCCTGCAACTAAAAAAAATTCTCAAGTGCATGAATCTACTTTCCCAGGTGTATTTTTCAGAAAACCTCTCTCTGCATTATAGTTCCCCTATGGAACACTTGATAAAACCCTTGAAAATGAACTCCTTGATTTCATGATAATGGGAAGCCTCTGAAAATTTTGGGTCTTTGGGTAAGACCCAAGTTGATTTTCAGGGGACTGTGTGGCAAGAGCTTGGAACATGATAGATCTGGGGCACAGGGGACCACCTGGGAAAATGTTCTGGCAGTGCAGGGAAGAGGTGACCATGGTCAGAATGAGGACAAACTATGGAGGCAGAGTGCACGCAAAGACGGCTGTGACATGGCTGGGATGTGTCGCCAGGGCCAGGCAAAAGAGGGGGGCGAGGAAAGATGGGGTCACATGTATAAGAGGCTTCATGTTTGGCTACCAGGTATCTAGTGTTGCTTTGAGATGGGAGATTCCAGATGGGAGCAATTTTGACGTCCAAGCAGGGGGAGGATCATGAGTTGAATTGGAGGAAGTGTCCATTCAGCAGTTGGATGTGGAAAAATGCAAACTACAGTCTTCTGAAACCACATGAATTGATCGCTTATCAGGAGGGACAATATAGGACTTGCCAGGCCACATTCCATACTATTGCCCCAGAGGCCATCAGGCATTATTGAGGTCCTCCTGTAGGAGAGGCTCCCAGAGGAAGATTCTGTCCTTCTGGGAGAAAACTGGATTTTAGTGAGTGAGTTTCACAGATGGGATCTCTTGCCTCTTCCTGGGGCTCTTTCTCATGTGTGGCACATGAAAACTGCCAGCCCCTCGGTGGCGGGAACAAAGGCACCTCCTGCAGATGCCACAGAAAGTCTGCCACAGAAATGGGCCATCCCATTTCCTGCTTGCGCACGGTCCTGGGTGCACTTCCCTTTGTTGCCTGGAGGTCTTTAATCCCTGTGAGTTGGAGGACCCAGTTCTACTTCAGCTGGGCCCTGAGGATTTAATGAGGACCCTGCATCAACTTTTGGGTCAGAGAGTTAATGGGAGAAACATCTACACCCTCCATCCCCAAGGCCAGTGTGGAGCTGGTGGTGGGAGTGGTGAGAAGCCTCTTAGGGGAAGGTTGTGTAAGGACCAGTTTCATGAGGTGAGGCCCAGCTGCTCCCCACATCCCTGGAAAAATGTCTCCCTGTTCAACCTGGGAAGAAGCGTTTTGATACAAACGCTCCAGGCCTGATGACATTTGATAAAGTGACTCTTCTGCTGGCCATTAACTCCCTTTAGGTCATAACCCATGGATGTATCTGGGTGAGGACACTCCCCTAAGGGAATCTGTCCCCCCGTCCATGAAGTAAGTGGCGTGCCTCTGGGGGGTGGTTGGTGAGGTCACACCCTGTGTGGAACTCTTCTGTGGTCACCCCATTAACACGGAATAGGGTCAAGCCTGAGTGACCAGGCAAGCCTCAGACACCCCAGTTACTGCATGAGATAGAGACACAGCCACCCAGGAGCGCTGGGGACCCCAGCAGGCTACTCCAAGCCCCGGTCTGTGGGGAATGGCCTTGCTGTAGAGCATGGTTAGTGGGATCAAGCTGGAGACAGGCTCTCAGGTGCCCGGGCACTCGGGATCCGAAGGAACTGGCCAAGACTTCGAACTGTTGAGATCGGGGTTGAATCTCTAGCAAATCTTCATCCTGCTTTATTTTGGAAGAATGAAGGCGGGAATTACATGTTTGTTGGAGGCAAAAACACTTCCCAGTAGCAAAAGAGTGTTGCGATCTAACCTTATATGATGGAAGGAGTGCACTGGGTGGAATCCCATGAAAGGAAGGCTTGGGCTTCTTTGCCTGCTGCTGTGTCCTCAGAGCTGCAGCTGGGCCTGGCATACAGTAGGTGGTGCATATGTGTGTGCGGAGTGAATGATGATTAGAGGCTCTTGCAAGATGTCCTCTTCTCATCACCTTCCGGGGTGATTTGCTGTGCTACAAAGCTGCAGGGATTCTGTAAATGTTCTGGAGAGGGTAGTTGCTGGGATGGATTTTGGAAGATGAGAAGGCAACAAGGAAACAGAGCCCGTGCTCGGTAGAGGGTGCAGCATTTCTGGATCCTGGAATCGTGCGGTGGTCCTGGGCTGGGCTTGTCGGCCCTGTGTGTGGAAAGAGCCCACCTATGGGTGGGAGGAATAGCCAGGGAGAGGGAGACGAGGAGCCTGGTCACCAGCAGGTGAACAGAAGCAGCACTCGCCGTCATTAACCACCTCTGACCTACAGGCGAGGGTAACATCAGTTCCTCCGGGGTGATAGTGTTTGCCTGCTCCGAGACAGTGGCTGTTCCAGGTGAGATCGTCAGAGGAGTGAAGATTAAAATGCCTCCTCGCACTTGGGGCAGATGTTGTCTGCTCCAGTGCCTCCCTGGTTCAGTCTGGTTGCTTGGAATCCAGACAGTCCCCAGATCCCTATAGTGTTTCCTGGAGGAGGCTCCGCCATCTCACTCCTATTAAACACCAGATTTTGGGGAAGGGCTGGGGGAGAGGTGTGAGCTGTAGGTACCAATGATCTTTGCAGTAAATGCAGGAGAAGCGTCTGCTGCAGATGGAGAGGGAGGCATGGATTCTGAAAATGTTAAGTAGCTTTGGGACAGCCTGGAGTGGGAGCGGAATGGATGGACTTGGACATTAATACAAACTCTGTCACTTAATACCTAGATGGTTGGGGCTGTTGATAACCTGTCCGAACCTCAGTGGTACGTCACAAAACATCTGGATAATTGGATCAATGTACACAGTTATCGCTATCAAAGCAGAACGTTGGTTAGCACGTCTGGGCTTTGCTCACTCTCTCCCCTTCCTCCAGTCAAGGGGTTTAACCCCACAGGGCATTCAGAGGGGAGCAGGTGGTGTGTCTGGTGCTTAGAGCAGCTGGCGCTCTGGCAGGATGTCAGTAGCTGTCGTGTGAGGTAGACAACAGCCAAGGTGAGCGCCACATCAAGATGCAGGCCAGTGAGTGCTCAGGGGAGGGCGAGGCCACCTTTCCCATGAGTACAGAGGAAGGATGGGGTGGGCCAGAAGACCTTGGGGTCCAGAAGGATGATTAGAATTTTGGTTGCTGAAAAGAAAACATGGGGGAGCAAGTTTTTTGAGCAAAGGGTATTTGAGTTTGATTGTAGGGTAACGTATTTTGGAGGTAAGATAGGGTGAGGAATGAAGGGCAACAGAAGGCTGTAAAACTCAAGAGCTATCAGGGAAATTTTGGAAACTCTGGAGTCCTAAGATAAGAGATATGGACTTACTGAGGTCCAGAAAATCCCCAGCCAAGATGAAGAAAGGAGGAAAGGAAACACCCTAACTCATTATTTTTCTCCTCTAGATGCAGGACTTAACTTTCTGGGTTCCTGGGGGTTAGGCCTTTATAGGAGACCTTCAGCACTGGGTTTGCCATGGAGGAAGAGAGTTGACTGGGGAAGGCATTGGTGGCAGCCATCATTCTCCCTTCTAGCACCTTCTTAATAACAATGGAAATCACTCCCCCCCCCCCAACACATACACATTCATTTTCCTAGGATGGGTCCTCTGGGCCTCAGTGTCACTCTACAGGGAGTACATATACTACTGTCCCCTCTATATCCCCCATATCTCTTGTCTCAAGAAGTTTCTGGGGATGTGGCCTGTGTTGTCAATCAGATCTTGTCTTCCAGAAGCCTGGGCCAGATTCCCAGTGGAAAACCATGGCTGACATTTAATTTAAAATCCAAATTACTGCTTGCATAAATTTTCTAAGTTGTATCTCATCTCTCCTTGCAAACCAAAGCTCCTTCCAAAGAGGGTGGACACCTGTGAGATTGAAATGTCTTTCTGATAGATTTCTCAAGTGGGGGGAATACACCTTACCTGGAAAATTTTGAGTGTCAGGATGGAAGTTCCAATAGTCATATTATAGACGGGGAAAGCAAGGGTCAACTGAGGGAGCGGACACATTTATCCAGCAATAATTACTAAGTGCATTCAATGTGAAGTTTGGGAATCAAAAATGAAAGAAGGTCAATGACAATAACTGATCTTTCAAACACATAAATCTGGTATGTCATGTATGTGCCTAAGATCCTATAATAGCCTCCATTTTACTTCAAATAACCTCCTCAACATAGCTGCTAGGGTTCTGTTTTATGTGGCCCCTTTTGTGTGACTTCATCCTAATCACCTGCTTCTTGTCTCTGTCTACTCAGTTTCTCTAACAGGTTCAAACATGACAAGCTTTTTCTGGCCTCAGGGTCTCTTCCCAGGCTGTGCTTTCCTAATGAAGCTCCTTTTCCTCTGCTCTTCATGCAACTGGCTACTTCTTATCCCACAGGTTATAATTAAAAATGTTATCTGTTTAATATTAAGATATTACCCATCTACATTATTCTTCTTGCAATTTTTTATTATTGTGTGAGTGTGAATGTGGAGGTCATAGAGGTTCACACTGCTTCAGATTTTTGTTCCCACCCAACATGCACCACCAAGGCACCCATAGTCCTCACCATGATCCATGGGCCCCCCCACCCATCTTTGACCTCACCCCTAGCCCCTCCTCTGGTGGCCTCAATTCTACAGTCATTTCTAGGGTTTGTTTTGATTTTATTTAGTGTGATCCCTTTATGTGGTTCCTTTACACCACACAAGCCCAGCTGCGTGATTCTTTACTGAAGCACCTAGCCTGTTCCTTTTGTAGGAATAATCTGGCTTTCAAATCAGTTCTTCATGGACTTGTCTGACACCTTCCTCCTTGGCTGGGGTGGAATTCCCATCCTGGCAGGAAGCATGTCTGCTTTTTATGGACCTGTAGATCCTATACTTCACACCTGCTGGACACAGAAGGGATGCTGGGTCCACAGCTGCTGAAGAATGGATGAGCCTGTGTGCGTGTGAGTAAATGTGTGAATGAGACACAAGTGCCCCTTCCCCACATGTCTCCTGGGGAGCTCAGCACCAAAGTCCCTCCTGATAACACCCCCCCCACCAATGCTGTAATGGGGATGCCTGAGCAATACCCAGGCACTCTGCTTGCAAGGAGACGTGACTGCTTCATAAATTAGAGAAAGTTATACATAAAAGGCTTGATTTGAGCTGGTTTTGGAGAAAACAAATGAGGTGTTTTACAAAACTCTGCAGGGCAGGAAATTTCAGGCAGAGGGCATCACCAATATGCCAGATAACAGCAAATCACTTTTTTATTTATACAAGAGCTGGGGTACAGGCCAGTGGAACGGGAGAGTGATGGAATTCACCAGAGACAGAGCAGGAAGCAGAACATGCAGACGGACCGAAAACACTGCTGAGGGGAGCAGCAGGCGAGACAGGAGAGTTGTGCAGCACCATATGGGTATGTCCCTGGCCGGACAGGATCGAACCCGAGCTGCAGAGGCTGTGGATAGTTTCACAGCAGTGCTCTCAAGCCACTGCGCCACCAGGGAGGCCCCAAATCATTTTTTAGTATGAGTATGCCCCATGGAATATTTGGGACATACTTATACCAAGATGGGCCCACTGTTTGTTTGAAATTCATACTCTCCTGAGAGTCCATTTTATCTCTGCATACACACAGATACATGTACACATACACACACATAGGCATGAACACACCATTCTATGTATATTTTATTTTTTAAGATTTATTTTATTTATTTATGCATACAAGAACTGGTGTATAGACCAGAGGTGCAGGGGTGAGAGGATTCACCAGAGACAGAGTGGGGCACAGAACAGGCAGACTGAAAAACATTACTGAGGGGAGCAGCAGGTGAGACAGGAGAGGTCTGCTGTGCCATGTGGGTCAGCTGCCTGGCCGGGAATTGAACTCATGCTGCAGTGGCTGGCAATAGCTTGATAGTGCTGAAACTTTAACCCCTGCACCACCAGAGAGACCTGATACATATATTTTAGCATGAACCAGTGACAGTGTAGCAGGCTTGGACTTGGAGACAGGTGAGCATGGCCTGGCATTTCTAGGGAAATCCTTTTGGGCGTTGCCCTATGAAAGTACCAAAATGTTGCTCCAAGCAGGAGAGTAGCTCAGCTGGATCATTTCAAAACTCCGAGCACCAATACCTTCTTCTGCCACAGAAAGGCCCTGCCGTGGAGTTTGGAGCTGGCAATACACGTTCCATGCAGGACTAGGCCAGTGCCTTGCCTATGGTCTGACTGAGCACTTCTCTGTGCAGTAGCCCTGGGTCCCAGTGCCGTGTGGGCAGGTCAGCTGCTTCCCCTCACTGGCTGCTGCCCGGCCCACCTTGAGAATATAGGGGTTGACTAGATATTTTTAAATTCCCTTTGAATCTAAGCAGTATTGCAGTCTTATTTTGAGATCCTATGAAACATTCTGATGGTGTCCAGGGAACAATGACTAAGCTTTCCATAACTGGAAATGCTGTGTGCTGGCCTGTGTGCCCCCCTCCTGCTTAGACAGCATCTTGGCTTGGTGTCTAGAAGCAGAGTCTGAGGCAGGGAGGATTCTGGGCAGGTGGCTTACTGAACAAGTGTTAAGTAGATTAAGGGGCAAAAGTGGCTAAGCTAAGGGAGCATGGCCCCTCAGCTGGAAACTTGTGCTAGCCTGATCTCATAGGGTGCTCTGGAGACAAGTCCACCATGAAGAAGACCAGAGCATTTATACCCACATGCCCACTACTGTGCTGTCGAGTGGTAAATACCATGTGGGAGTAAGTTCTCAACCCACTCTGGCCATGTGGCTCATCAGCCCTGGGCAACTCTGGGAGAAGCTGCAGGCCACTAGAAGCCTTCATGGCAGCTGGGGGATGGGCAAGGCTGCTTGGGACAGAGAATTCAGAAAACTCACATATAGGTAGTTCTCCAAGCACTTAAGAAAAGATGTGTTATTGGAAGCATGAATAAGTAAGAGCTTAGGTGGAGAAATACAAAGATGCTAACATGTTGTGTGAACAATTACAAGGTACATCTTTGTGTCTGGGACACAATTTCTACATCTACGAGATTTTCTCTAAGGAGTCTACTGTTCCTCCCACATTCATAGACTCTGGAGTCAGATGCCTTAGCTTGGATTCTGGCTCTCCTCTTCAGTGTCTGTTCTTGCCCAGATGAATGGTTTTGATTTCCAATAGTCACTGATTACAAAAATATATTCCACTTAGCTGAGCCTCATCTTAAGTTGGGAGAAATAACAGCACGTACCCTGCATGGTTAGTGTGAAGATTAATGAGAAAATGCATAAAAAGCACTTAAAATATCAGTCACATACACTTTAGTAAGAAATTTAGAGCATGCTGTCCTTGGAAATTTCTTAACAAGCTCCATTTTACTGACTGAGTAATGAAGGTGTATTTTCTTATTAAATGAAGTAGAGCTGTCTGCACAAAGGATGGGTCTTTGGAAGTGGGGTTCAATGTTTCCCTAGGGCTTATGAAATCTACCAGGAGGCAGTCCCAGGTCTGCAATCCTTGTGCTGTCAATGTTGCTTCAGATATTGTCATGGGAGGCTTGAGGGAGTGGAGCAGACCTGAATGGAACTTGTTCTCAGCACTTTGCCTCAGGAAGAGCACACGCAGATGGGCTTATGCTGATTTGAGGAAACAGAAGGAAAATAATTCAGGGTTTCAAAACTTGACATTTTTTAGCTTCCCACCAGATATGTCATGTGTACTATATTTGCTGCACTTCTTGGCCTGACTTTCCATGCTCAAGATTCAGGAATTATACTTGACATTTCCTCCCAATATGGGCAAGAGAAGCAAAGAGGGAGGAGGGCACTGTGGGGTTCAGAAAGAATGTGGGCTTGGGAGATGTCTGGCCCAAGATCCAGATAAGGGTTCCATGTTGAGTCACTGTCTGGCCCTCTCTGAACCTGTCTCGCTGCCATCTATGAAATGGGAATCATCCTTAGGTCCCGGGAATGACAGAGGATCCGGGGGTCAAATCTGTATAGTACTCATATCAGGCTTCACACAGTAGGTCATCAGGTGTCAGAATAACCCCTGAGTAAACCTCCAGAGCTCACAATAGCACCTGTTAGAGACAGGCTGCAGACTCACACTGCTCACTCTGAGGCCTACTCTACCTCCTTTCCCTGTTAGCTCCTCTGCCTCTAAGCACCAGGGGGCAGCACCCAGCGTGTCCTCCTGCCTCATGAGCTGACCCCTTCTGGAGATCTGGAGGTGGTCTCTCTAAATGGTCAGAGGTAGAGTGAATCCAACCCAGCTAGCAATGCCAGATCCTCGGTCCTAGTAGGCCGAGGACTCAGAGGGTCAATCTCTTGTCTGAGAGTGTCACAGCCTGGATGGAGGTTGACCTGGGCCACCCACACCTGTGCATCAGCATTTCTCTGTGGAGGCTGTGGGGGAGAGAGAGAGACTTAGTTGGGCATTTGGGACCAGGGCCTGGGGAGCCCATACCAGGGTAGATTAGGTGCAAGAGAGAGAACTATTAAGGCCAACAGGGTGTAAGCCCCGTGCCTCAGGGATACTGGCTGCCTGCAACCTGCATGTGTGGGGCCAATGCAAGTGCCCCACAATGCAAGGGCCTCCTCTGAGTGCAGGCCCAGGCTCCTCGGGGACAAAATACAGTCTCTCCTGGGGGAGGTGGGGTTGGCAGGGTTTGGTTTCCTCAGAGCCCATTTATGGGCTCCAGGTTCCCCACTGGTGCAGGAGGGTTCAAGAGAGAAGGCTTAAGCATGTCCTGGAAGATGGACTCTGCAGGCCACAGCTCCTCAAGCCCTGGACTCCTATATTCCCCTCCGAGTCCTCTCATCTGTCCCCTTGCTGCCCTTCTTTCCTGTCACCATCCTCCCTGCTTCCGGAAGGGAATTCTCTGGTGCTCATCTAAGTGTGGTGAACCCTCCCCAGGACCCCACGGCCTCCTCCTCAGCCTCCCCGGTGACAATGCAGTATCCATCCTGGGATGGCACCTGTGACCCAAAACTATCAGCTCATTCTTGTACGCTCACTTAGAGTGACTTACAGACATTGGGCAGAGAGGGGCTGAGGAGTAGCCCTGGGGGTGCGGCCGAGGGCACTGTCTTCCACAGGCTGGGAGAGGAGGCCTGGGGTGTCGTCATCCTGAGAGTGTGAGAGACAGTGTGACGGACTGAGCCCGCCATGCAGTCCCTCCCCGGCCAGCTGGGGCCGGCCCTTCTTTCTGCAGGGTCCTCCTGTGTCATCCTTGGCCCCATGCCCACCAGCGCAGCCCGATAATGGGGAGCAGCCCCCACCCATACCCCCACGTGCCTCTGTGGATGGCTTTGTGAGAGCCCTTTAGCACCTCTGAAATTAGAACTAAAAAACTTCTGTCCTGGCCAGTTCCCCTTGGAACTGTGCCGTGTGCCTCACCCGCCTCATCCCTGGTGTGATTCCTGGGCCCTCCTTGGCTCCCCAGCTCCCCAGGACTGCCTTCTCAGGATGGGGGGTGGTGGGGAGGTAGGGCCCATTACACTGGACTATAGGAGGGACCCTTTATTTCCTGGGGGGGCTTTTCCTCCCACTTGACCGCTCTCCTGTAGTTGAGTGAATCCCTCCGAGCCGTCCTGTCCTCTCTTGCCCCTCTTGCCCCTCGGCTCCCCTGGCAACAGTGAGCATCTGGATGCTGAGCTGAGCAGAGCCCACGGGCCTCTGGTCCATGCTGCTCTCCTCTCTCTGCTGTGATGCTCTGTGCCCCCCTCCCGTCCTGGACTAGTTCCTTGCCATTTTTCAGCACAGACCCCAGAGGTCAGCTGGTGGGGGGAGCCCACCCAGCTTCTCCCTTCTCTGCTAACCTCACCTGGGGACCCTCCTCTGTGTCCCAGTCATGCTCTCTGGTTATGTCCTTGTCACGGGTACTGGGCAGGGAGGGTGCATTGGCTATGGGCTTAATCCAGTCTGTAGGCCACTGTGACAAATCAGCACTGACTGGGCAGCTTGTCAGTGGCAGGAGTTATAGCTCGTTGTCCTGGTGGCTGAGTCTAAGCACCCAGGCCCTGGGGTCCTCTTTGGACAGGCGCCTCTGCCTGGACCCTGACAGGCCCCTTTCTGGAGCCTCTTCCTTCAGGGCTCTGACCCATTCGTGCAGGCCCCATTCTCAGAACCTGAGCGCCTCTCCAAAGGCCCCCCTCTATCGTCACTAGAGCATGGGGACCCCACATAGGGAGCCCCTGTGGACAGGAGTATTCATACTGTCAGGTCATGACTCTGGAGCAAAGTCCAGTCACTCCTGAGCCTTGGTCTTGCTCTGTGCGGTGGAGACACGGTGAGCATCTCATAGGTGGGGGTGAGGCCTTGACTACATGGGGCACACGAATGGGGGGGTTGGCATGGCACCCAACCTCCAGTATGCTGGGTCTCCCCACATGTTAATTTTATTATTTTTTTTTAGATTTATTTATTTATGTATGCAGGAACTGGGGTAAGGCCAGAGGTGTGGGGTGAGAGGATTCACCAGAGACAGAGTGGGGAGCATGTACTGAAATACACTGCTGCCCACCTGTTAATTTTAGTGTTAAACACAGAGCTCAGTGCGGGGGTTTCTCATTCAGGGGAGGTGCTGATGTTCGTCTCCATCACCTGGGGCCCAGCACAGGCCTTAGCAGAACGTCAGTGCTCAACCCCAGGGAATGTTAAATGGAGACCATAAGAAGGGCCCTGCGGTGATTTGTTAAAAGCAGTGGGGCAAACAGTTATGTTTTTGTTTATATTGTGTAGCCCGAGTGGTCGTGTAAGGATCCTTCTTTCTTAGTCTGCTTCTTAGACAGATGGGTTCACACCACGGCACGAGTGTGTGAACATGTGAGTGGGAGTGAGGAGGGGCCCCGGTTTTATGGCACTGACTGAGGACTCTGGGCTCTTGGGCCTGCAGCAGATAGGTAGCCAGACAGATCCCAAGCCATGGCTCTGCAGCCCAGGAGACCAGGCATCTCCGCTTCGCTGTCCAAGTGGTTGTATCCTGGAGTAAATGTCGGAGCTGCTGCTGGAGCCCAGGGTGACTCAGACCTGGGGACCCATGATGGGCTTTGTCATATTTGTGAATAATTAAAGAGCAGCTACCATTTGTGGAGACTTGTTTCAAAGCCATCACAATGTATTAGTGGTCAAGTCAGCGTGTGTGTGTTTCAAAGGCGAGCAAAACCCAGAGCCAAGAAGGTGCAGCACAGTCTATAAATAACCATGCGTACATGGCACACGTCTCCCAGGCCCATCTGCAGGTACACATGCCTCACTTCTTTTGCAAAGCTAGCCTGGAATGATCTGGAATGCTTCTTGGGATTAGACATTTCCCCAGTCATTCAGACCAGGGCTTCCCAGAAAGCACTGAGACGCCCCCTGCCACCCCCATGAGCAACAGGTCCCTTTCTCTCCAAGTGCCAAGTTTGGTTTTTCTGTCAAATAGTATTTAAGTCATCAGACTGGCCCATCTTTGGGCGCTATGATATGGCCAAATTGGCTGATGCATATACTGTAAAGAAATGAGGGTTGGGGTGATAGAAGCAAGGGTCACTGTAGGGCTGTGACCGCCCTTCTCCTTTGTGGGATTTGCCTCTGATCTGGCCCATTCCCTTCCTTCCTTGTAAGGTGGCGAACAGTAATAGGGAGGCCTCAGAATAAGAGGGGCATTTATAAGCGCTTAAGTAAATGACTTCAGAGGCCTGTTAGATGGTTGCAAGAACCTTCGCAGACTGAGCTGGGAATTTCTCCCCTGGCTCAGCCCAAAGGAAACATGGGCAGGAACTGGAAGTTATTCAGGGTTCAGAAATTGTGCCTGTTGTGCCTATTTACAGATAAAAACTACCAAATTATATCCAGGTCTTGAGAATCTGATTATAGGTGACCCACAGGAGCAAACCTAGCCCAAGCTCAAGGGGACAAGTGTTCCCCAGTATCGTGGTCTGCTGAGTTTCTCAGCTACTGTCTGCCTACAGGGGAATTATGGAAATAAGTGTGTCCTGTGCTGGCTTCTGAGTCTGCTCAGATGGAGGAATGTTTTTAGGTTTTGAACAGCCATTGGTCAGGTATGTTGCTTGGTCAAAAGTTGGCAGCGGGCTGAGGGGGGGTGGGTGGATGGACACATGTAATAATAGGAAGCAGGTGGGTAAGATGGGGCTAGGATAGCCTGGCTTTTTCCCTCAAGGTCCATCTATCATTTGATCAAAGAAATGCTCATAGATTTTGAAAAGCCATAAGCAGAGCCTTGTGTTCAGAAGTGAGGGTTGGCAGTGTCTGTCTTGGACAATTCCTTGGTGCCCTGATGTATAAGTGTCAGGGGAGGGGGTGGAGGTCCCATCCGAGCTTCAGTGGCTTACTTGGGACCCTGGGGAGGGGCTTCGCTGGGTGGGGTGTCTCTTCATGTGGGGCAGCATTAGGACATGGCTATGGAGAAGCTGTCATAGATTTTAATTATGTCAAGAAAGCAACATTCTGATAGAGTGGCTGGGTGCAAACATTTGGCAACTAACTGCGTGAGTGCAAATGACAAGTGATTATGTTAGGGCTGTTATTTTTTTTCTCAAGAATGACTTCCTTTGTTTGGCAATAGGAAGCTTTCAGGAAATTATTCTTTCTGGCACTGCTGGTGGTTAAGCACCAGAATGGACCTACGTTTGGTTATTTAAAGGAACTTTGTTTTACAAGTTAATTAATTGAATGATCCTTGATGTTTGACAATAGAATATTACTGGGGAATGGCACAAGGCAGTTTTCTCTTTTTATTTGCAAAGAGTCTTGTCTACTCCTTTCCATGTTAGAGTTGCCATTATTATCTGTAACCAAGAGTGAGCAGATAGCAGGTTGATGGACTGCTTTGAGTTGACATTTTCCCTGTGCATAAAATTCAAACCAGGTGTTTTCTCAAATTATAGAGTTCATTTGAATAATCTGAAAGTATTTTTAAAATGGAGAATATAAACCAATAGATCAGGGAATGGACCTGAGATTCTGCACTGCTAGCAATCCTTTAAGGAAAATGTAGTTTAAGATCTCTGTATCTATGTTCACGTTTTCAGCTCTGTATCTGGATCTATGTGGAAGGTGTGGGAGGAAGGGGGAGGGAAAGAAGAGGGAGAGAGAAGAGGGAAAGGCAGAGTGATATGAACTAAGCAGCTGTCAGTGCTGGGGTTATTCTTACTCACTGCACAGGAACCTCTGGATCAAGATTGGGGGTGGGCGGTCTAAGGGTGAGTAGAGCTGTCAGCTCTACAGTGGCTGAAATCAGAGGGAGATATGGGGGGATGTACTTGAGGCACTAAAAGCATCTGTCATGCTAGTACAGGAAGGAGCATGAGGAGGTTGTGTCTGCACCCCCAGTCCTTGGACATGGATGCTAACTGCCAGTTGCATCTGCCAGGTACGTCAGCCACGTCCCTGAAATGGGCCCAGCTACAGCAGTCAGGCCTGAACTACTCAGCAGTCGACATCAGGGCACCAGGTAGAGACAGTTTAAAATCTTCTGACCAGTGAACATTCCCAGATCACACCTGGGTGGTGACTCAATGTCACACCTGGTCACTGAGTCACCAGGACGTGCTCTGGTGTTTCCCTCCGAGATCAGCTTGGTCTGAGCACTAGAGCTTGGGTATGGGGTTGTGGCTCCACATGCTCAGGAATTTTCATAGGGATTGAATAACCCCCCTGGCTCAGCCCAAAGGAAACATGGGCAGAAACCAGGTGTTATGCAGGGTTTGGAAATAGTGCCCTTTACAGATTAAAAAACTACTAAATTACATCCAGATCTTGAGCATCTGATTATAGGTGACCCGAGGGAGCAAATATATCCTGAGCTAAAGGGGACAAATGACCCCTGATAGCAAATTATTGCCTCACGTGGCAGCAGCATTGGGAATGGCATGGGATGGAGGAAAGACAGCTCAAAGTCCAGGTAGCAAGAGAGAGAGAAAGACCTAGAGAGCCTCACAGCTATGGAGGTGCAGTGCCTTCCCCTGCCAGTCTCACATTATTTGATATCAGATTCAGGGAAGGTGGGCAAGTATGTGGGGAGGAATGTGTGGATTGGGATATGTATTGGGATGCGTCATTGTCTGGCACAAGGTAAGGGGGAGTGAATAGGAACTGTTGCCTGGGGGGCACCTTGCTCCTGCTGATCAAAACATCCTAATCCATAGTCTCTGTTTGCACTTAACTTCCTGTCAAGGTGGTCTAGCTGGTGATGCTAATCTGGTCATAATGTCTGCCTGCTGTTTTCAGCAGATATTCTTATACCAAGAATTTTGTCCTGGTGAGAGCCTCCCTGCCTGACTCTACATTTTAGCTTGACCAGCAGAAACTTTGGGCATGAAGATAACATTCCAAGAACAAGGTGGGTGTGGGGCGGGGAAACCACAGCAAATAACCTTCCCTCCTATACACGAGCTGACTTCAAGCCTAACCCAGCTGTGTGGCCACCTCGCTGTTAGGCAGTTTTAGGAACACCCTAAGTGCATTTTTTTTTTCAGTTACTTATGAAAGCTGTTGACTGAAGATGTCCCTTTGAGGATGATAGAGAATTAAAGGAAGGGAAGTAGAGTTATGAACTCTTCTCTGACATTATGAGTGTAAGTAACAGTGAATATCCAGATTAGGAAGGGGGGGGTCCCCTGACATGGGGCTGTGGAGCTTGGGGCCACTGCCAACTCCCTTATCAACTTGAGGACTCAAAAAGCTCGAGTTCTGGCACTCACAGGCCTCTGGTACGGCCGCCTAGTTCATGGTCACACAGCCAGAGAGGTGTGGATGATTAACCAGCTCTAATGAGCGTAATGGATGACAATGACATGTGTTATTTACCTAGGGGGGGCATTGGGGGAAGTGTGTGTGGGCTGGGAATTGTTTATGCAGCATTTAACTAGGTAGGGTTGGGGCTGGAAGGGAGCTGGAATGTTCATTAGTCCTGAGTGTCTTCCAGTCACACATTGGACAGACTCTGTGTGTTCACACCAGGGTGGAGGAGGGAGTAGCCACTCACATCATGCAGGATGGAAGGGACCTGCGTGTTTGAGCACCTACTGTTTGTCAGGAACAAATTTCCTTTGCTCTCACATGTTTGTTTCCAATTTATTTTTTTTAATTCCATTTTATAGGAAAAAATTAGATGATGAGTGACCTGAAGACTGACTTATTCTTTCAAATATAGATCTGGCTGAACCCAAGGATAGGGAATTGCCTACTCGGGATATTTTTAAAAAATGATAACATTAAGGCTGTAGCTGAAAGATGCAAATCATTACATATTAAATTTATGCAAATATGTTTTCTCTAAGTGGGTATTAATTTTGGCTTTGGGCTTCCTGGAGGGGAAATCAGGGAGGAAAAAGTAAGAGGGAAAATATTTTGCAGAACTGATGAGGCCTATAAACTCCAGAAGACAAGGTGTTTAAGGTTGCCTGGCACTATCATCTTCATACTTGATGCATCTACCTCAACAGAATGAGGAGACAGAATGATATGCCCCCCCCCACACACACACACATACATACCCTCTCATTCTAGCCCAAGGCTTCCCTAAAGCTCCACCTCTTTGGAGTACCCCCTTATGTACCTCACAATTCATATCTGTGTAGCCACTCCTGCTGTCTCTCTTCCCTCTTCTCTATTTCCTCCTGCCATTTTCCATCCTGTGTGACAAGGGGTTTCTTGATGGCAGAAAATCATCACACCCTTCATGTGTTTCTATGACAAGGGTCAGTTGAGATAGATGACTCACTCTTATTGCTGGAAAGTTCTGTTTTCTTCCCTCTTGGAGACCTGATGCCCGCAAGCAAGTGTAAGTTCAGTGTGAATAGAGCATGAACTAACTCCTTAATAAAATTTTAATATTCCCAAGAATGGCAAAAGACCCTGCAAGGAGAGACTGACTGATTCCCCAAATCATTCAGCCAGTAGTTAGTGGGTCTGGGAGATGAAGACAGAAGTCTCTTACCTCTGGCCTCTCCATCCTACTTGGGATATTCAAAGCTCATCCAGGTCAAGGCATTTATGTTCACATAATAGAACCTAGTTGCTCCTGTTCTGTGCTCTGCTGGTTAGACCTTCATCCATCAGGCCTCTGCCCCAGTGCCAGCCCTTCAGAATCATTACCTGGCCTAAATTTGACCTAAATTGGCACCTTCTACTCGCCCTCTAGCTCATCAATTAGTTTTCTTTTCATAAAGATTTAACATGATCTGTGATTCTTGTTTCAGCCATTGAGTTTGCTTACTCACTGCCTGGACTCTCTCTAAAATTTAATTCCTGTGAAGGCAGCCAACATCTGGGTTGGCTGCAATATCCCCTTGTGCCTCAAAATAGTGTTTTTGAGGAATAGCGTTGGTAGAAGAAATAAATTGGTGGTTGTTTAAAGAAGATAATTTAGGTTAATACAGACTTTATTACCCCGTGAAGCAGATGGTCTCCATTCAGTGAAATGCAAAATGGGGTGGAAGGTGGGGAGATTTTATAAGATAAATAATGAAAAAATAAGATACATAGTAGTTAAGGAACTCTCCTGTATTGCTGGTGTGAGTGCAAACTGGTCCAACCACTATGGAGAGCTGTGTGGAGATTTCTTGACCTACTAAACGTAGAGCTTCCACATGATCCAGCAATTCCACTTCTAGGTATTTACCCAAATGACACAGAAACATTAATTCCAAAGGGTACCTGCACCCCTATGTTTATAGAGCACTATTTACAATAGCTAAGCTATGGAAACAACCCAAATGCCCAAAAATAGATGATTGGATCAAGAAGATGTGGTACATATACACAATGGAATATTACTCAGCATTCAAAAAAGATAAACACATGCAGTTTGCAGCAACATAGATGGAGCTGGAAGGGATCATGCTCAGCGAAATAAGTCAGAAAGAAAAAGGAAAATACCGGATGGTCTCACTCCCAGCAGGACTTTAGAAAACCTAAATAAGGGACCAGGAAAAAGATTAATTAATACAAAGTAAAAATCAAAATCGACAAGCAACTATAAATCAGAGACACACTACGGGGGGAGGGGCGGAGAGAGGAGAGACTAGAGTCAAAATAAGGGGGGGGGGTAAAATTGTATGGGGAATATAACCAAAATGAAAATGCATACATTGTGCAAAAATGAAAAATGATGTAAAATTATATAAAATAATATATTTTTTAAAATAAAAAAATAAAAAATAAGAGAGAAAAACAGAAACTCTTTGCTTAGCTGGGACCACAGAGTCAAACTTTCTGGGGTAAGAAGGAACACAAACAAATTTATGGAGTTGGCTTAGCATCCAAGGGCTGGATGAACAGATAGTTCTTGCTTCTGATCAAGAGATAGAAAACATTCAAGTTATGAAGCTTTGATCAAATGATGTGGCATCCTGGGCATGCTCAGCTCCATCCTGGACCTAGAGATTTATTCCAGCACCACCTTTCACTTGATTATCGTGGTGCTCACTCAAGAGGTTTGATCCAATAGATGAGTCTTCACATACCTTTCGATGGCCCTCGCTCTTCTGGTCTCAGTGTACTTCTCATGAGAAACTATGTCAGGCTCATATTCTGGGGCTGATTATGTTCTCTTTTTCTGTTCCAGGCAGAGAGAGACACCATCTGTTGGCTGGTTATTGGCTGCCTGCATGTGTTTAAGTTTAAAGGTTTTGAGAGAATGTAGCCTATTAGGGAGACAGTAATGTTTGCTAGCTATGAAAGAATGCCAGTGGTTTGGAGAACACTCCTCAGCCAGGGTCCCCATGACTGAAACCAGCTAAGGTTTCCTGTAACTGTTTCCATTTCCCAGAAGTTTTATCCAAGGAGCCTGTTCTGGAGAGACCGGCAGGGAGAAATTTCGGGAGAAGTTTGCTATAGGCAGAAAGAATTACAAGATCACAAGATTTATAGCATATCCAACAGTAGGTTGGAGGTAGAATTGCCCTCTTTTGCAGCAGCCTGTCAGTCCTGGGAGGAAGCCATATGAGGCCCTTAAGATACAAGGGTATTCAAAGTCCCGTCAAATAATTCACACAAAACCTTCATGTATGATCCTTTGTTGATTGCAAATGAGACCCTAATTCCTGGGCCAGCATTTAGATGAAGAGCCCCCTGGAGGGTTTGATAAGGGAGGAACAGGGTTTAGGTCTCTGGTCTTGGTGCTGTTGGAGTAGTAATGCCACCAAGTTGGTGGACTTGGTGTCTTCTATTCAGATAGGATTTCCGAGACTCAGAAGCCCAGTACTGAGACAGAGGGGATAGCAGGAGCCACAGCGGCCTTCCAGCTCGGTGTCTTTAATTTTTCATTAGCCTTTTGTGATGAATCTCAATGAAGTTATTTTGGAATCTAGAAGTCTTTTGTAGGCTTCTGCATGCAAATTAAAATGGGTAACCTGTTCTGCTTGATGTGGGAGCTCTTGCTTTCAAGCATCCTACTTAAATAAATGAATGTTCTTGTGTCATTGAACCCTTCTCCCCAATGGTCATTGTTTGTCTGGGTTATCTTAGTCAGATTCTGCCATTTTTGGAAGGCAGAACATTCAGTTCTTCGAAACTGGAGGCCCTCACTTCTGTAATGAAGCCTCAGGACTCTCAGAGCCAAACTAGTACCTAAGAGGGACCTGCTGCCGGGCTGGGCATTTTATGCTGTTTTACAATGTGCCTTGCTGTGAGAAAATGATCTTGGGGAGGACAAGTGAACTGGCGTCAAAATAACCCATTCTGTGACCAGCTAGTGTGGGATTCTTAGATTTAGGGACATGCACCCTAACAGCTATTAAGCACTTTGCCTATGCCTTTGCTGGCTGTGGCTTTGGCTTTGGGAGATCACCATTAGCAATGGGTCTGTTATTTCCTTGAGAAAATTTCTCAATCACATAGATGTCCTCATGGCTATTAAGAAATAGTCCAGCTGTGCCTACTGGATCTGTGATGGACCACGGGTCCAAGCAGTCTCCATTTCCTGTTTTATTTCCCCCAAGGCTCTCAGGTTAATGCTACCATCTTACCTCGAGCTTTTGGGAGTCCCAGCTGGTGGCCACCCTTTGCAGACGCCCCATATAACTACCTCAGAACGTTCCTGGGATGGCTATACAGATATAGCTACAGGAATATAGATAGAGATATGTAAGAAAAGCGAAGCTCAGGCAGGGGCAGAGCTCACATCTGGGAGTGGCTGCCCGTGAACTTCACACAGCCAGTGGGCAGCAGCACATGGGGCTCGGGGGGCTCCTGTCTGTGACACGCAGCCACCAGCTATTTGCATTCGTTGCGAGCTCCCATCGTTGTCACCAAGAATTGTTAAAAACCTTTAAAGGAGACAATTTCGGTGATACAAACAAATTCAAACATTTCATGAAGTTGACAGTCCCCACTAAGATAGAGAATAAAGAACAGGAAGAGAAAAATAGAAAATATCTGGGGAGTTTGTTTGGGGTGAGAAGGAACAAGGACACAAGGAGAGCCTGGGGTGGTTGGCATTTCCTGGCTGACAGGAGGCAAGTGCTGTGTCTCTGGTTGAGCAGAGCATTGGCAGGGCCAAAGATGTCATCTGTTTCTGTTTGCTGCTGTGGCACCCTGATGGCAAGTAGCTCCATCTTGGGCCTGGAAATTCACTTGACAGAAAGGTAGGTTCACTGTAGTGACTCGTGTCTAAAACTTAGGGGCTTGTGCCAGGACCTGTGGCTCCTGCATGACATCATCACCACCTAGGACTAGCATTTTCCATCATTGTCAGAAACGCAAGTTTCTGAGGAGGCTCCACACCTGGCTCTGGGCGCGGCCTACCAGGATGTATTAGTGGATCCTGAACATGCTTCTCATGTGCCCTTGAGCTTGAGAGCTGCCAGTGAGCAGTTTTCTCTATCTCAGGTATTGGGTGAGTCACCTCATCTGCTGAAAGAGTGCTGTCCAAGTGAGCCACCAGACCTATCAACGCACTTCCTAGTCATTGGATTTTAAAGAGAGGAATGTCAAGAAAGGCAATCTGAATGGAACTAACACAAAACGCAGAAAGTAGGTCGAAACTGAATAATAATTTTATTGGGGGGGGCTGTCTTTATTTTTTTAAGATGTATTTATGCATATAAGAACTGGGGTACAGACCAGAGATGTGGATGTGGGAGGATTCACCAGAAACAGAGTGAGGAGGAACAGGCAGATCCACTGAATTACACAGCTGAGGGGAGCAGCAGGCAAGTCAGGAGAGGTCTGCTGAGCTATGTGGGTAGCTCCCTGGCCGGCCAGGGATCAAACCCATGCTGCAGAGGCTGTGGACAGCTCCATAGTGCTGTGTCCAACCCCTTGTGCCACCAGGGAGTCCCAGGGGGCTGTTTTTAGAATGCAGGTTCTTGTTCTGTCAGTGCAGGTGGATGTGAGAACCTGCCTTGCTCACAAACTCAGTGGTGCTCACATTCTGTCCCTGACTTGCCACTCAAGGACACTGTGCAGCCCCCCAGGGAGCTGTGAGAATTACTGATGCTGGCCCCTGCCCCTCAGGCATTCTGATTTAGTTGGGCTGGAAACAAAATAAATAAGAATTCCTCAGCTGATTCTAAAGGGCAGTCAAGGCTGAGAATCATGGCCTTAGGGGATTTCAGGCAGGTACACGCAGGTCAGACCTGGCGACTGCAGGCTGAGGGCTCATACGGGGTCAGACACCAGAAGACGTGAATGTTCTGTGGGAAACCTCAGCAAATGAAATCCAAGGGGAGCCAATCTCAAGGGTGATGAAATCCCGTGATCACTTTCCTGGATGTGCAAATACACCAACTCACCATGGGGTTCTGATGATGCCCACTCCGTGCAGGGCCAGTGAGTGCCAAACGCCAGTGATGATCTTGTCCTGGAGAGAAAACTCCTAGAGGTGAACAGACGTCACAGGGATCATATTCGCTGGCCAGGTTAATTAAAAACGACTCCAATAATTAGTTTTGTGCCTTCTGTCTCTTTGTTATCGGTGCAGACGCTTTGCAGAGAAGGGACAAAGGCTCCTCTTCAGGTTCCTCTGGATTTGTATTCTAAGAAGCACATCGGGCATTTAAAAGGCTTTCTAGATTTAAAATAAATCCTCCTTTCAGTTTACTTAGGCCTGGAAGGTTGGGTTATACCTGGAGATAGATGAAGGGACATAAAAGTGGGTTTTGGTTTTGTCTGTCTTTTGTGCCTATTAACATGCCCAGTGGGATTTCTTAAGGAGGTCTGAGCACGCACTGAGAATGCTGCCCAGAGGAGCAGTGAGCCACACGGGCCCTCTTCTTAGTAAATTAGATTTTTTTTAAAAAGGAATGTGAACAAAGGGGTCAGGAATGTAGCAACCAAGACAGGAAGTGGGTTGAAACTCTGCACCTACTGTCTGCTCTGGGGTTTCAGGCAGAGCTCTCTCTATACCCCAGTTTCTCCATTTCATCACCCCAGGCTGCTGTGAGGTCATGAGGGTCGAATGGGCAAGTTCTGGGAGGCCTTACCTGCCCAGTGCTGTTGAGTCACCAAATCTGATGAGTTGTGTCCCCTTTCTCAGAAGGACCTTGTATGTCCCATACCCCCATCAAGGCAGCCTGGCCTCTATTAAATGATCTTGCCCTTGTTCCAGAATGTTGACACTGTCTACACCTGACCCAGTTCTCACTCCAGAAAGTTAGAAAATTGAAATAAGGTGACACAGAATCTGGGGTTGTTGGGAACAGAGTTCATGTCCTATCATTTGAACTCTCCAATACAGCAGCCACATGATGAGCACCTGAAATGTGGAGAGTGTGTCTGTAGAACTACATGTTGAATTTTAAATTAAATTTAAAAGTAGGTGTCTATCATACCGAATGGCACAGTTCTAGAGCCCAGTTGTATGGCCTTTGGGGATCTCCCTTGCCAAGTTTTAGGCTGTTTGTTGCATCCATTTCAAGAGACACCCCAGGAGCTATTTAGTAAATTCCCCCAATTTATTTCAGCTAGCTGTGGGCACCTTAATGAAGATTTAAGTGAAAAGTATAAATACTGTTCTCTGATGGAGGCCTTTCCATCACTTTGAACCCATGCAGTTGTGAAGATGTGGCCGCCTCTCCCCGTGGGTAGCTCCCTAAAGCAGGGATTGAAGAAGATGGGCAGTCTTTTTAATTACCTATCAAATACCCTAAACAAATACCTTTATCAAGTCACAGAGTAATCCTATTAATAATGTGAAAGAGGGCCTCCCTAGTGGCACAGGGGGTTAAATCGCAACCTATGAAGCTGTCCTCAGCCACTGCTGCACAAGTTCAATTCCCGGCCAGGGAGCTACCCACGTGGCGAGGCAGACCTCTCCTGTCTTACCCGCTGCTCCCCTCAGCAGTGTATTTCAGTAGATCTGCCTGTTCTGGCCCCCACTCTGTCTCTGGTGAATCCTCTCACCCCGCCACACCTGTACCCCATAAATAAATAAATCTTAAAACAAATAATAATGTGAAAGAACTGGTGTGATGAGGATGGTGGCTGTCATGAATCAGAAAGTTACCTGGCACTTCAGCAGGTTAGCCTGGGCATCTAGAAAATGTGAGCCCATGTCCCACCTTTTCCCCTTTCCCTGAGAGGGATTCTAGAAGCAATGGAGTCATGGGAAGCTCACTGGCCTCATGATTTTCAACCTAGACTTACCAATCAAGCCTTTCTACTACTTTGTGCTTCTACTAGACCATAATCAGCTACCAACAGTGGGCCACACCACTGTCTTTCCTGTCTGTTGCATCCTCACACAGCCAGTGTGGAATATACAATTGTAGAAAGCTCATAGGATAAAAGTAACACGTTTTTCTCAGACTTGATCCAGTGAGCCTATGAAAGCTACATCTTGAAGGTGGACTGGAGCTGGGTTGAGGCTAAGAGAGACTCAAGGCTATATGCACAGTCATTCTACGGGAAAAGTCCCAACTGGACAGTCATAGGTGGCCTTGATCAGTTCCCCACACCATGAGCTGTAACTCCTCCAGTCACAGCACTAAGACTGATGGGGATGTTCCAGTGTAAACACTACAACCATCATCATGTAATAGCTGATACAATCCTCCTAACAAGCCCATGAAGTAGACGTTCTTGTTTTAACATCGTCATCAGTGTCACCAGTGCCATTACGTTATTGTCATCCCTCTGCAGCTGGGAACACCAGGGCCCAGATATGAAGCAGCTGATTCAGAACCCACTGTTCCTAAGCACAGGAGACAGAATTCACAACTGGGTGTTCTGACTCTAAATCCAACACTTAGTAGAGAAGAACATCTGTATCTGCTTTAAAATTTTATGGAGACAGATGAACTGCCATATGGTTAATACTTTGGAGGAAAAAATGTGAAGCAAATAAAGTTTGCATTTTAAGAGAAGAGAAGGGCAAGAGTGTCACTCTTTTTTAGGTATGGATTTTGAGGTAGGTTCTTGAAAGTTTGGTGCATGGAGGAGAACTACAGTATAACAATAAGCTAACAATTAGAATCTGGGGAGCAGACCTGCAGGTAAACCAGATTACTGTGTGTCCAATTATTGTCAGGATAAGTGAGGGACCAAAAGAACTTTTATTCATTAAATTCTCATAATAGCCTGGTATGCTTGGTAGACTTGCCCAAGATCAAAGAAATAAAACTTGACCAAGTCAAAGTTCATGCCTCAGATCTGTGTGATTGCAGAGCTCAAGTTCTAAGCTATGATTTCCTTAGTCTGAAGAAACATTTTGCCTTAATGATCCATCTTTGTCTTGCAGGAATTACGTGAAGAGAAAGCCAGTGTTCAGACTCAGAATGTCATAGGGTTCCAGGAGTCAGCGTGATGGTGAGACCTTAGCGACACCAACCCTGGCCAGATGCCAAACTCTTGGCTGTTAACATGGAAACAACATAGGTTGCTCCTGCACTGGGGCAGACACCGCCCTTCCATGCTCACTGCTGGGTCCTATCTGCTGTGTGGCTTCTCACTCATACTGTACAGCACACCCAAGCTCAGAGCCAAACAGAATCTATTAGAGGTGGGAATCCTTTAGATTCCTAAAGGTAAGCACGCGATCTCAGCCTCGGTCTTTTTTTGATTTCCTATCATGCACCCTCTGTGTTTTATACATGCATGAAGCAAAAAGATGAGCTTGAGGTGAACAAACCCTGCCTTTCACATTCATGTTTACAGTCACCTGTTACAAGAATATCACTGGTTAAGGTTCATCGCTAAGCAAGAGCCAGTATTAGGACCAAGATGAAGTCCTTTCTTTTCCAGAAAGTTCTTTTTCATCAGGGATCTCATGAGAAGTTTTAGAACAGACTGAGCCAGGTGTGCAGATGTGGAACTCATGTTAGGCTGTGTGGGGGTGTTTAGACATTCAGGCAAGGACACCTGTATCCTATCAGCAAGAGGGTGCAGTGGAGATGGACAGGAACCCAGCACTGGAGCAGGGCCTTAGTGTTTCTGGGCTAATGGTGACTTTATTGATATTTCACTTGTGGGGATTGCTGACTTGGCCTTGGTCCTAATTCACCTAATTTACTGTATTGCACTGCTGGACTGAGCGTTTCTATCAATATTAAGGCCTGAGGTCATGAGGCTCTTTATAACTTACATCCTCCCCACAGGGAGAGACTGTCCAAGATGGGGTGATCAGGGATGCGGGGGAATTTAAATAATGGCCTATTAGCAAGAACTGAGGGCAGTGTGACTGCTCACTGGGAAGAAAACCTCTCATGGGGAAGGGAAGACTTGCTTTTCAAATTCCTGTAGGGCTCACAGTTTGATGTGAGATTTCCTGGGAAGGAGAGTGATGTGGAGTGAGACTTTTCCTAGGCCCACGGAGCCTGGGGGACGAGGGGCCCTACACGTGGCACTGTGTCAACAACAGCTGTTTGTTGACATGAACTGGATAAAATGACTAACCTCATTTGGCAAGGGATGCTGTAGGAGTCAGAACTGTCTGAAGGCTAGAAGGGCTTCCTGGGTTGGCCGTCAGGTCTAGTCACTAGATATTTGTTATCTGCAATGGAGAGTCACCTGGCAGGTGACTCTCTCCATGTCAGACACCTAGAATAAGTCATTTTCTGAGTTTTCAAGTGTTACACACATTAGTAACTAATGGACACTTGATGGTATAAATCACTCCTAGCAGACTGTGGGGCCTGTTGTGTTAGTGAAGTGCATGGGGTCTTGATGGCAGGACGGGCAGAGCATTGTCTGAGGAGGAGGACAGGAAGGGGAGTGCAGGCTGTGGTGAATAGTGTCACTTTGTAGCGGGTGGTTGTCCTGTTGCCCAGCAGGACCCTCAGCGCCTGTTGGGCTGCTCTGCTAAGGCCCTGGTGGGTTGTCTTTTTTTTTTTTTTAAAGATTTATTTACTCATACATGCAAGAGCTGGGGTGCAGGCCAGAGGTACGAGGGTGAGAGGATTCACCAGAGACAGAGTGGGGAACAGAAAGGGCAGATTGACTGAATTACATTGCTGAGGGGAGCAGCGGCAGAGACAAGAGAGGTCTGCTGTGCCATGAGTGTCACCTCCCTGGCCGGGGTTCGAACTCATGCTGCAGTAGCTGCAGACTGATTCATTGTGCTGACGCTTATAACCCCTTGTGCTACCAGGGATGGCCCCCCTGGTGGGTTGTCTTTTGCTGCATTTCTGAGTCTGGTAGGAATAGAGAGGGACTTCCGTCTCTACAGAGGACACACAGTTATTACTTCTGTTATCAGGATATTTTATTTATTTTCTGTCTGCAGAGGGAGGCCTCCCACCTCTCCCTAAACCAAGAGTTGAGCAATCTACTCAGAGAGGACGGGAGCACACAGCCATCCAGCCTCCCCGGAGGGCCCTGTGCTGGGTCCAGGCTGGTCAGCCATGAACTTCCCTGAGGCTGTGGCCAACGTGCTTCCCGCCTATAAAATGAGGAGTCTGAGGAGTTCCCATCTAATGAGGCAGGAAGGAATTTCTGTTTCCTAGTCTAATGGAACTGTGGCAGTAGCTTTGGACACTTCTACAAGTGATAACTCCAGACAATAATAGAAGCCACTGACTGGACAGAATGTGGTTGTAATGAAGGACCTTCTGGTGGCCTAAGGGTTAGTCTCAGCACTACCACTACTACAGGCTGAGTTCAATTCCCGGCCAGGGAACTAACCCACATATGGTGCAGCAGACCTCTCCTGTCTCCCTGCTGCTCCCCTCAGCAGTGTATTTCAGTCAGTCTGGCTGTTCTGTTCCCCACTCTGTCTCTGGTGAATCCACTCACTCCATGCTCCTCTGGCCCGCACCCCAGTCCTACACAAAAAAAAAAAAGAAAAGAAAGAAAAGAATGTGGGTATGATGGAGGAAATGAGGGGCTGTAAGTCCCGCTTGGGGTTAGGAGAAGGAGGAAGCCCAGGGCCCCCAGGGTCTCCTGGAAAAGGAGCACAAAGCTGGGTTTTTCTTGGTAAGAGCTAAGCTGATGGAAAGAAACAAAGCACAGGAGCCTCCAGAAATGGTGAAGGTGCACAATTGTGGGACCCCTAGAAGGCAGGGAATAAGCTAGGCATTGGGGGGCATTGCTAAGCCTAGGGGGACATTCTGAGACCTGCTAACTGTAGACTGGGTTGGCTATCCGCTCTGTCGTGAGATGTTTATGCTCAGCATCTGGAACGTCAGTCTTGGGCTAAGGACGCAAGACCTTCCAATTGAGGTAATGGGGAGTGATGGAAGGTTGGACAGGGAAATATCTTACAAATAGCTTTTTGAGAAAAACAGTTTGGCAACCTGAGGAACATAGACTGATTACATGGGACAGAGTTAGAAGGCAGAGAAATGAGATAGAAATGTCTTATTCTAACTTGGCTATTTTTCTGTTAAAAAAACACAAAAACCAAAAACCTCAGCTTCAAAGGAACTGCCTTTTATTATGACACAAAAGCCATAAAAGTAGTGATGTATATAAAAGCAGTGCAGGATGTTTTTAGTCCCTTTATGAAATAAAAACAGCAGTAGATAGTTAAAATTGGAATGCCCCACATCAGGTTATAACCATGTGAGGTTGGGAACTTGCAAGCAATGCAATCATATTTTTATAGCTCTAGTTCAGTCTTTTCACTCAGATGACTGAGCTATGAGTGGGGGAGAAGGGGAAACCCAGCAAATCGATGTCATTAAATAGCAAAGGATGAGAGTCTTTTGAGTTTCAACAGCCACAGCAGTGAGTAACTTGATAAGAAAATCATTGTTTCCCTGAATTTGGGAATATGCCTATAAGGCGGCATGGGCACTTGCAACACTGGATTCCCTGGCAGAACAATATGAACAGGAGGAAGCAGTATTTGGCACCTTGGCATGTGTCATTTCCTTTTGTCCCCATAACAATTCAGAAAGCAGTTTTCTAATTCATAGATGTAGATGCTGAGGTTCAGAGGAGTTGAGACACTCCCCCAGTGTCAGAAGTGAAGACCAAGAATCCACCTTGACCTCTGTCCAGGGAACACCAAGGCTCATTGTCTCATCTTCCAATGCCTCATGAGATTTTCCATAAACTTTGATCTTCTCTTTGCCTGTCTGAATATCCAGTGTCTGCTGAAGCTTTCAGGCTAGAAGGGTTTCAGTTCATTGGTTCACCTGTGGATGAGACACATCCTGCTAGAAAAGAGACTCCTCCCAGCTCATTAGCAAAATTACCCGTTGAGGATCTTTCATAGGCTGGGGCTAGGGAGACTCCAGTAGTGATTATACATCAACCAGAGGATGGTTTTCTCAAGATAAATAATTTTCTTATGGTAATATGTGTCCTGAGGGCAACAGAGTTGTGGGCATCCAGGGGAGCTGCTACACTGCGTGATTGCCCCCCAGAGCCCCTCAATCCCAGCATGGGTTTGTCAAGTGATTTGCTAAGTTGTAAAATTATTTCAATAAAAGATTAGAAGAAGCCTTTTGAATTTGCAGGACACTTCCACAACTGATCAGATCACTGCCCCGCAGCAGGGATTGGAGGCCTGGCGTGGTCTGTGTCTGTATGGAGGATGCTCACAACGTGAAGAAAGCGAGGTAGGGCTGAGCCTCACAACCGTCTTTGAATGAGCCCATTAAACTGACACTCTCCAGGTTCTTCTCCTTGCACACATTCACAGAGGAGGTGTGGCTGTCGTACTTTTCAATCACATATATTGGAAAATACACGTTTGCCTTTTCCATGTTATGTGAGTAGAGAAAACAATGTATATGTCAAGATAAACACCCTATTGGAGAACTTTCCAGAAGTGAGGAGAGCGGGGGCCAGGGGACTGAAGTGCAGGGTTGCCTTGTCACTCATGCTGACTAGCTGTGTGAATGGCAGTGGTGCTGGCTCAGGAGGTTGTTGTGAGAATAAAATGACATGATGCATGTGAGCTGTTGTGCGCCTGGCACCTGAGAGTTCAAATTATTATAGCTGCCATTAGCAGTCACACTCATAATGGGCACTGAACACTCTGTGGCTTAGGCACATGAACTCATTAGATCCTCACAACATCTTGGGTCTCTATTATATCAATATATAGGAATGTAAATACAAGATAAAGATTATGTAAAGGGGTGAAGATGCAATGCAGTTTGCCCCAGGCCACATAGTCTGTATGGCTGGATCTTATGTACTAGGCCTGTGCTATGTCACTTTAGTTGCTGAGGGACTCTAAGAGGTTTTCCATAGAATGATTTTGCACTTCAGAGAGGTAACGTGAAAGGCTACATAGCCAACAAGTGGCCTTGTGTACTAGTGACCTCCATAAAATAGAGCTGGTAGCCTATATCGCAGCCACTGAGTGTCCTTTCCAGCCACTGAGGAGACCACTACCACAGTGCCCTGTGGGACAGGCACTGCCCGGTTCCTGAAGTAAGAGGTCCCATCTGTGGCTCATTGGAAGTCCAGGCAGGGCTTGCTTTAGGTGCAGCCAGAACAAGGGCCATGTCCCACTAAAAGCATCCAGGAAGCACATAAGCCAGAGATGGGCCTACAGGATGAATCATCCAGATGAGCAGACAGAACACTCAGTAGCATGAGTATAGACAGAGCAAGGTGCTACCTGGGGCACCGCTCAACAAATGCCTGTAAATGTGAGCATCACATAAGGCCCGTCTGATGTCCCCTGGGGTTCATTGTGTGAAACTGTGCAGGGTTCAAATAGACCTGCATCAGATGTAGCTCAGCCATGAGCTGTGGGCCTAACTTTGCAATTTGTGGGCAGCGAGAACAGTGATGCCAACACTGAACAAGATGCCACGGACCAGTGCCAATGAGGTCGGGCTGCCAAGTATTGACTCCTGGGTCAGGCCCTTGCCATGGTTTCCCAGTGAGACCTATGGGACCTTTTGCTGAACACCATGGGGGTGTCTACTCTACACCAGGTTCATCTAGAAAACACATTCTAAGTCACCTCTAAAAGAATTAGAAAAACATACAGAAAGAAAAAACTTTATGCCTTCTATAACAGGTTAGAGTGTTCAGCACTGCCTAGGGCTCAGTTCTGTGAAACCAGTTAAAACATCTCAGGTCAAACTCTACCAGACACATGGAGGGACCTAAGGAGGTTTGCCAAGTAAAATGCAAGAAGCAAAACAACCCTACAAGCAAATGAACCAAAAAGAAGGCAGGAACAGCTATACATACATCAGATAAAAAAGATTTCAAACTCAAAAAGGTAAAAAGAGACCCCAACAGTCACTACAATACTTCAAGAAGAAATAACACTCATTAACATATACTCACCAAATGAAGGAGCACCAAAATATATCAGACAACTATTATCATCTCTGAAAACAGACATCAGAGAAAACACATACATAGTAGGAGACACACCACTATCAACACACCACTATCAACAATGGATAGATCAATAAGACAAAAAATAAGTAAGGACACTAAAGCTCTAAATAAGGATCTAGAGCTCATGGGCTTAACAGACATCTGTGGAACACTAAATCCAAAAAAATGTGTGTACACATTTTTCTCAAGTGCACACGGATCATTCTCCAGGATTGATCACATACTGGGACACAAGATAAACATCAACAGATACACCAAGATTGAAATCATACCAAACATCTTCTCTGACCATGAAGGTATCAAACTAGAAATAAACCATGAAAAGAAGGCAAGGAACTCTCCTACCTCATGGAGATTGAAACCCACACTACTGGAAGACCACTGGACTAATGAGATCAAAGAAGAAATTAAAAAATACTTTGAGTTGAATGACAAGGAGGACACCAATTTCCTAAACATATGGGACACAGCAAAAGCAGTAATAAGAGGAAAATACATAGCAATAGAGACTCACATCAAGAAACAAGAAAGAACTCAAGGAAACAACCTAATCTCAAAGCTCAAAGAACTAGAAAAAGAACAATAACAACAACAACAACAAAAAAACAAAACCAGTAGAAGAAAATAAATAATAAAATCAAAGCAGAAATACATGAAATCGAAACTGAAAAAACAATCCAAAAGATCAATGAAACCAAAAGTTGGTTCTTTGAAAAAATCAATAAAATAGACAAACCCCTAGCCCAGGCTCACAAAGGTAAAATGGGAGAAAGCACAAATAAATAGGATCACAAATGAAAGAGGAGAAATCACAACAGACACAGCAGAAATCAAAAGAATAATCAGAAACTACTATGAACAGTTATATGGAAACAAGTTCAACAATCTAGAGGAGATGGACAAATTCCTACAACTCTACAATCACCCAAAGCTAGATAAAGAAGAAATAGAACGCCTGAAAAGACCAATTACAAGCAGCAAAATTGAAATTGTAATCAAAATCCTCCCCAAAAACAAAAGCCCAGGACCTGATGGAAGAATTCTATGAAACATTCAGAAAAATAATTAGTGCCTATCCTTTACAAACTCTTTCAAATAATTGAGAAGGAAGGGATAATACCAAACATATTCTATGAAGCCAGCATTACACTAATACCAAAACCGAACAAGGACAACACAAAAAAAGAAAACTACAGGCCAATTTCCCTAATGAACACGGATGCAAAAATCCCCAACAAAATTTTAGCTGTCAGAATCCAACAATTATCCATAAGATAATTCACCATGACCAAGTAGGATTTATTCCAGGGACACAAGGATGGTTCAACATCTGAAAATCAATCAGTGTTTTCCAACATTAACAAAAAGAAATATAAAACCATATGATAATATCAATAGATGCTGAAAACGCTTTTGACAAAGTACAATACCCATTTATGATAAAGGCCCTTGAAATTCTTGGGATACAAGGAACATACCTCAACACCATAAAGGCCATATATAACAAGCCAACAGCCAGTATCATTCTAGATGGTGAAAAGCTGAAAGCATTTCCATTAAGATATGGAACAAGACAAGGATGTCCACTCTCACCACTGCTTTTCAATAGAATACTGGAAGTCCTAGCCAGAGCAATAAGACAAGAGAAAGACATACAAGGAATCCAAATAGAGAAGGAAGAAGTTAAACTACCACTATTCACAGATGATATGATAATATACATAGAGAACCCCAAAAACTCCACAGGAAAACTAACTAAACTAATCAATCAGTTTAGTAAAGTGGCAGGACACAAAATCAGCATGCAAAAGTCAGTAGCCTTCCTATACACAAACAATAAATCTGAAGAAGAAATCAAGAAAACCATCCCTTTTATTATTGAAACAAACAAACAAAAAAATACTTGGGAATAAACCTAATGAAAGAGGTAAAGGACCTATACAAAGAAAACAATAAAACACTGTTAAAAGAAATAGAAGAAGACACAAAGAAATGGAAAGATATCCCCTGCTCATGGATTGGAAGAATTAACATTATCAAAACATGGCCATCCTAGCAGAAGCAATTTACAGATTCAGTGCTATTCCAATAAAAATTTCAATGACATTCTTCAAAGAAATAGAACAATTATTGATGAAATTCATATGGAATCACCAAAAACCCCAAATAGCAAAAGCTCTCCTAAAAAAAAAAAAAAAAAAAAGAAGAAGGGAATGGAGGCATCATCACACTCCCAGACTTCAAACTATACTGCAAAGCCATAATCATCAAAACTGCATGGTATTGGAACAAGAACAGACACATGGACCAATGGAACCAAATAGAAAATCCAGAAATAAACCCACAGATTTATGGTCAACTAATCTTTGACAAAGGAGCAAAGACTATGCATTGGAGCAAAGAAAGTTTGCTCAATAAATGGTGCTGGGAAAACTGGATTGCTACATGCAAAAGAATGAAGCTTGACTACTACCTACACCATGCACAAAAACCAACTCAAAATGGATTAAAGAACTAGACAAAGACCTGAAACCATAAAATATAAAGAAGGAAATATAGGCGAAACACTACATGACATGCACCTCAAAGACATCTTTACAGACACATCACCCAAAGCAGTGATAGTGAAGGCAAAGATAAACAGCTGGGACTACATTAAATTAAAGAGCTTCTGCACAGCAAAAGAGACAATAACCATAACAAAGAGAAACTCCACTAACTGGGAGAGAATTTTTGCACACAACACTAATGATAAAGGACTGATCACAAAAATCTTCAAAGAACTGATATGACTCAGCAAAAACAAAGAAAATAATCCAGTCAAAAAATGGACAGAAGAGCCAAAAAGAAACTTCTCCAAAGAGGAAATGCAAATGGCCAAGAGGCATATGAAAAAATGTTCAACATCACTTGTAATCAGGGAAATGCAAATCAAAACTACCATGAGATACCATCTTACACCAGTGAGAATGGCACATATTAAAAAAACTGGCAACAACAAATGTTGGTGAGGGTGTGGAGAAAAAGGAATTCTTCTGCACTGTTGGTGGGAGTGCAAACTGGTCCAACCACTATGGAGAGCTGTGTGGAGATTTCTGGACCTACTAAACATAGAGCTTCCATATGATCCAGCAATTCCACTCCTAGGTATTTACCCAAATGACACAGAAACATTAATTCCAAAGGGCACCTGCACCCCTATGTTTATAGCAGCAATATTTACAATAGCTAAGCTATGGAAACAACCCAAATGCCCCAAAATAGATGACTGGATGAAGAAGATGTGGTACACATACACAATGGAGTATGACTCAGCAATCAAAAAAGATAAACACATGCAATTTGCAGCAACATGGATGGAGCTAGAAGGGATCATGCTCAGCGAAATAAGTCAGAAAGAAAAAGAAAAATACCGGATGGTTTCACTCCTAGCAGGACTTTAGAAAACCTAAATAAGGGACCAGGAAAAAGACTAATACAAAGTAAAAATCAAAATTGAAAAGCAACTATAAACCAGAGACACACAGGGGGTGGGGGTGGTGGGGAGAGGAAAGATTAGGGTCAAAATAAGGGTGGGTGCAATTATATAGGGAATATAACCAAAATGAAAATGCATACATTGTGCAAAAATGAAAAATGATTTAAGGGCCTCCCTGGTGGCGCAGCGGTTGAGCGCTGGGCTGCACAGCTACCCACAGCCTCTGCAGCGCTGGTTCGATCCCCAGACACCAGATGAGGGTCCCACATGGTGGGCAGACCTCTCCTGCAGCACCCGCTGCTCCCCTCAGCAGTGTACTTTTTCATCAGTCTGCCTGTTCTCTTCCCCACTCTGGCTCTGGTGAATTCTCTCACCCTCCGGTGCTTCTGACTGTACCCAGTGCTTGTGTAAATAAATGAATAAATCATAAAAAAAAAAGGAAAAAATGATTTAAGAATTACATAAAATAAAATATAAAAATTTGGAATTCTAAAAATAGAAATAAATAAAATGCAAGAAGCATGGTTAAACTTGCCTTAAAGAAAATGGACTCTTTTTAATATATTATTTGGAGGTACTTATATTAAAAATGTGTTGTTTGCATGTTAGATGCGTTGAAATGCAAAGTTTACTGAGCATCTTATTTTTATGATGCTCAAAGGCCGTATTCCTATAGCCCAGGGAGTCCAGTGGGGGTGGACCATCAGTTCTGGAGTTGGCAGATCTAGGGGTTTAAATCGTCATTCAGTCCCTTGTCGGCTATGTAACCTTTCACTTCACCTCTCTGAAGTGCAAAGTCCTACTATGGAAAACCTCTGAGAGTCCCTGAAAAGCTGAAGTGAAGTAGCACAGGCCAGTACAACTGGTCTCCCTCCTATACCTAACAGCCAGCACCATCTCTGGTAAATAACTTTGTGTGTTGATAGTCTAAGCACTTTATGGACACACAACTCTCTGGAACTACATAGACTTGTGACTGCCCTTCCTGAGGCCATCCGATGGGGAGGTGGTACATTTGGGATGGTAACACAAGTATCCAAATTCCCACCCCAGGGCTTCCTCTGACATGTCACCATTTCTGGAAGTCTCCTTCACATGGCTGATGTCTTCAATTAGAGACTGAAAATGAGACTTAGTCCCAGCAATTGCAAGTGACCCACTGCCGTGGCGAGCTTCAAAGTAGGGTCCTAAGAACACGTTCATCTTTCGTGATGTTACTATCAGAGAGGTAAAAATTAATTTGAGGTTAAGGACTGAGGGACAAGGCTGGGCAGGGGATGGCGTCAGTGTCCCCGAGCACATCAGGGCTCTGTAATGGCATCCATCATTGACATAAAGATGTGGTCATGCTTGTGGTTAAGTAGACAGACTCCAGAACTGCCAAATCCTGAAGACGTGTGTTATTCCCGATTTACGAAGTAGGACGCTGAGGCTTGATGGAGTTGTATGTAATCTCCTAAGTTAAGCAGCTTGTACATGTGAGAGCTAGGAGTGCCCCCCAGCCTGACTCCCACCGAAAGCCACTTGTGTATTGCTCGAGATATTCCTACTTGTGTCCCCTCCCACTCACCCCCCACTTTCTGAGCAGGAATGAACAAAGCATTTAGTTCATGCCTCTCCTTCCCGACCCCAATCCTAAAAGGGGGGAAACAGTCTTGGGAAATTCCTATGGTCTGCTCTGGGAGTGAAGCGAGGAATGTTTACATGGCGGGACACACAATGCCCTGAGTTTCCCCTCCCACATTTCCTCTGCCAGAGAGACATTCATGGCGACCACAGCACAACACAGCACAGTTGGCCTCTTGTTCCCAGCCTGGGAAACCCCTTCAGGACCTCACTGACAGGCAGAGGCACCAGGACCTGAAACACCCATCTCACGTGTTACTAGGCCATTGTCTACACAGAGAAAGAGGGTCATGTGGATGACATGAGGGTCATGTGGATGACGTCCAGCTCCTGGACACCTATCATGACCTGAGCCACGTTCAGAACATAGGGTGTACTGCTGTGGCCCGAACAGGGGAAACGCTATTTCAGAATTGAGGTTCTGGGTCTTCCACATGAGGACTGTTAGTTAAGATCATTGCTGTTCACATATAATGTTTATTGTACACACTGAATGACAGGTTCCAGAGCACCGCTTCATCAGCACCCCCACCCCGTTAATACCCCAACCCTGACGAGAGAACCAGACCCCGAGAGTGTGAGGAGCAGCACAGGGAGCATAGTAGGGAAGCTGGCCATGGAGCAGACCTAAGGGCAGGTTCTCAGAATAGACATGTAAGTTGACTCAAGTAAAAACACAATTTTCCAGGTGGAGACACTGGGGTGCTCATGGTATGCAGAGAACGACTCTATCAAGAAGGTAACGTGGTGGTTCCTGACATCTGTCCCCTCACAAGATGAGTGTTGAAGACGGTGAAGCTGAAGCATCCCTCGGCCTCATAGCAGCCCAGACACAGCACAGGGTGAGGGCAGGAGGGGTGGCTGCCTTCCCTGTGGCACCCCCAGGACAGCAGTAACCAGCTCAGAGTCCCCCCGCCCCCACCTATGGTTTCCCAGAAACAAAGCTCTTGCAGAATTGTGGGCTCTGTCTTACAGACACTTGGGTCTCGCCTTACGAAGCTAGTGCAGAGGAATGTAGTTGAATATGGGGAGCAGAGAGCAACAGAGGAAGGGTGTTTAGAGCTTTGGTGCAAGACAGGAGTTGGAGGTGGAGGCTGTGGGCGGTGAGAGGATGAGGGTGGTGGGACAAGGGAGTGGGCAGGGGGAGGGAGGAGGGAGATGGAGGGAAGGGGAGAGGAAGGGAGGGACATGGGAGCACAGTGGACTCCTGCATTCAGTTTCCCCTCTTCACTTTCCCACCCCTCCACCCACTCCCCTCCCAACCCGTCCCCTCCCCCCTCCTCTCCCTCCCACCATCTCTCCTTCCTCCTTTTCATTGCACCAAAGATCAAGCAACAGAAATTCAACTCCTTCTGCAAAGAGGAAAAAATAATGAAATTCAGAGGGAAATATATTTCTTTTGCACAGCCTTCAAAAGAATATACCAGAAAAATTTTACATGTAATCACAATAACTCACTACCCTCTTTATACCTTAGAAAGGAATTATCTACACGTTGAAATTACTGCACACAAAACAGGATCACAATCTACACTGACATGATACACCAGTGAACTACACACCCCTGCCTTGGAAATAAACACCACTTCCCCTTATAAGTTTAATGAACCTTCATTTATATGTTTAACATTCTGCTTTATTTTCCTTGCATTGCAAGCTAAGGACATTGCTGCAAAGAAACTTCAAAGTCAGACAAAACCTTGTGAGATATCAGAATTGCTGACCACCTGGTGCCTGAAAGAAAGGGGGTGTTGGCCCTGACTACTGCCCTTTTTCTTCTCTTGTGGCGCTAGTTAAATACCCTAGTTTCTGCTAGTGAGCAGGACCTCCTCGTTTACTGCCCTCATTTGTTGAGGAATAAAAGCTACTTCCCTTCTCAAAATTGTGTTCTTATTGGCAAGGTGGTACTAAGACTGGGAATTCCAGGAATACTTAGAAATAAATATAACCAAAGGAGTGAAAGACTTTTACACTGAAAACTAAAAGACACTGATGAAAATTAAGATGACTCACATAATGGGAAGATAGTCTTCACACATTTGAAAAGTTTGTATTCTTAACATGGCCATCCTACCCAAAGCCATCTACAGATTGAATGCAATCCCTCTGAAGATTCCAATGGTACTTCTTCCAGAGGAAAGAAAAGCAATCCTAAAATTCATATGGAACCACCACAGACCCCAAATTCCTAAAGTGCTCTTAAGAAAAAAAAAACAAAGCCTGAGGAAGCAGGCGATAGAAGACTATATTTTAAAGCTATAACAACAGTTCAGTACTGACATACACATAGACACACAAAACAATGGCACAAATTGAGAGCCCAGAAATAAAAACCCATGTATCTACTTGACAACTAATATTTGACAAAAAGCCAAAAATATTTAGTGGGGAATGACAGTCTCTAATAAATTTTGCTGTGAAAGTATTCATTCATATAAAAGAATGAAACTACAGTCCTATCGTACCCTACTTACAACTGTTCACTCAAAATGGATAAAATACTTAAATGTATGACCTGAAGCCATTAATCTCAAGGAGAAAAAAAGGAAAATAAGCTTTTTGACATGCATCTAGGCATTGCATTTTCAGCTAAGACACCTAATGCATAAGCAGCAAAATAAAAAACACGGAGTACATCAAACTAAAAGCTGATGCACAGCAAAATAAATGAAAAGGCAACTACAAAATGGGAGAAAATACTTGCAAATTTTACCTGATAAGCTACCCAAAATATATAAAGAACTCACACAACTCTGTAGCAAAACTCAACACACAACAGAAACCCAGGAATTCATGGAATGTTGCTCATCAGGAGGATGCAAACCTCTGTCAACTTGGCCTCTTGGATTTCCTGTTACCAAAAAGACAACAGATAACAAACATTGGTGAAGGGGAGGATAAAAAGGAACCGTGGGCACTGTTGATAGGAATGTACATTGTTACAGGTGCTGGACAGACATATGGAGGCTCCTCAAAAAATGAACAATTAGCTACCACAGCATCCAGCAATTCCACTTCTGGAAATTTTTTTAATTTTTTTTTTCATTTATGCACACAAGAACTGGGGTACACAAGCCAGAGGAGTGGCGGGGGTGAGAGGATTCACCAGAGACAGAGTGGGGAGCAGAACAGGCAGATCTACTGAAATGCACTGCTGAGGGGAGCAGCAGGGAGACAGGAGAGGTCTGCTGTGCCATGTGGGTCAGCTCCCTGGCCAGGGATGGAACTCTGGCTGCTGTGGTGATAGCACTGAGACTTAACCCCCAAGCCACCATGGAGACCGGCCTGAGTTGGAGTTTCCAACTCAGGATCAGGTGATGCAGCTCCCGCATCACCCATCTCCAAGGCATCTTCCAAACCACCGAAGTGTATTATTTTTCTAAATTGCAACTATGATCACTCCCCACCTCCCATCCCCCACCCCCCACCCCCCACCTTGCTTAAAATCCTTCCATGCCTCCATTTCTTTAAGACTGAAGTCCTGGGTTTGAGCTACAAGCACCTGAAACATCCTGGGCCTTGACTGTCTCCCCTCATCTCTCAAGAAGTATCTCTCTTCCCCACTCCCATTCGCTGCGTGCTCCTTGCCAAGCTGAGCCCCAGATGGGTCCCTGAAAATGTCTCACTCCTTTCAGTGCTGGTTAATCCTCCCACATGTTGGTACTCCCTGCCAATGACGCAGACAGGAGTCTAGAAAGTAGTTTTTGTGGTACAGAAGTCATAGATGTATCAGATGATAGATCGAAAGGAAAACTGAGAAATCAAAATTAATTAAACATCAAAAATACATAACAGTGAGCTGCAATGCAACTCATAATTATCTATAAAAATAGATTAATTTATATTATAGATTGTTTTGACAAAACTGAAATTTGAAATGTAATGTGAGCTATGCATATATATTTACTTTTAATAAAAAATGAGATGGAACTTCCATCCTCAACATAGGTTGGATCATGAAACAGTTTTAAAATAGTCTTTGAATGTTTTCTTCCCCCGCCTCCAGCCTGACACACAGCACTGGGTAACTGTAAGGTTCACCACATAATGATATACATAGCCTGAGAAATGATTACCACAGCATCACCTCATCTAGTTAAAAAAAATAATTTTTCCGGGCCTCCTTGGAGGCACAAGGGGGTAAGTCGCAGCACTATGAAGCTATCTGCAATCTCTGCAGCACAAGTTCGATTCCCGGCCAGGGAGCTAACCCACGTGGCACAACAGACCTCTCCTGTCTCGCTTGCTGCTCAGTGGATCTGCCTGTTATGCTCCCCACTTTGTTTTTGGGAAATCCTTTCACCACCACCCCCACCTCTTCCCAGCACCCCAGTTCTTGTATGCAAAAATAAATGAAAATCTTAAAAAAACAAACTCTAGCCCAGGGCATGGTGGGAAGGCTTACTGGAACACAAAGGTAAGAGTGGCAAGCAGGCAGGACCTCTGAGGACTGGCAGGCAGGTATGGCCTGGGGAGCAGGGTTGGGGCCATGGGGAGGAGGAACAACCCTGTGATGTGTGGGAACCGTTGTGATGACCAAGGCACTGGACTCTTCCCTGACTGTAACCAGAGGATGAAGGTGTCCGTTAGCGCCACGGGGCTTTTGCTTTTGCATAAAGGAAAATGTGAGAGCCAAGAATCTGACCTCTGGCCCTTGCTGGTCAATGGCCTGCAGAAAGTGCTTGTTAAGATGTCAGCAGCCTTGGCTTCCGTGGGAAACAGCCCCCTTACTCAGTCCCTGGCATGTGTGCGCCCCAGGAGGAAGCCAAGGGGTCATGGGCACTGCCAGAACCCCGGCTTCCTGCCATGCCTGTGTCTGAAATATGGAGACAGGAACTTCCAGAATGGGTCATGGACCTGAGCACACCAAGTCCTCAAGGCCTGGGCATAGCACTGACAATCAGGAGGGTCTGTCAGCGGCAGTGCAGGAATCAATAGGAGGGAGATGCTGGTACCAGCTATGTCGCCTGCAGCCTTCTGTCTCCCTGGCTGGTGCTAAGCTCTCAGCCTTGGTTCCTCACTTAATCCTCATGGCTTTATCAAGTAGGTGCAGATGCCGAGGGAGGATGGGTAACAGGCCCAGCTTTAGGAATTCTAAAAGCTGGGGTTCTAAAACCCACTCTGCAATGTTCGTGCAGTTCTTGTCCTGATTCATTTGAACTTAGTGGTTCTCAACCAGGGGTGAAGTGGCCCAGGCCCCTGATCCCCTGCGGTGGGCCTTGGGCAGGACCTGAGACAAACTGACTGTCTAAGCTGGGCATCTGCAATCTACTGTAATCTACTGTAATCTAGTGGAGAGGGCAGAGATGCTACTGGACCCCTAAAAGGCAGAGGGCAGTTTTCAAGAAAAAAAGATCACCTTGTCTAATACAGCAATAACGCGAGACCCTGATTCAGTCCCTGCAGCGAGGCCTCTAATTGACATTTGAAGTTTTGGAACAAGCACTCTGCACCCCCATCTCTTTCCTGCCTTTTTCTCTACATCTGATTGTTTATTCATTTATTCCTTCATTCAAAAAGTGGCAACCCTGTCCTGAAGGTTTCAGAAGCCTCCCTGGTATAGACAGGTGGCTGTCTTGGCTCAGTGTCCCTTTAATTGCCAAGAGAATCACACCCTGTTGCTTACACCTGGATGATAACTAAACATGGGGCAAGGAGGTGTGCTTCTTGGAGACAACTGTGTGTTGGTACTGCTTAAAAATCATAGTTCGAGGAATGTAAGCGCACTGTTGACCCTGAGGCAGAGAGTATGAGTGTGAAAGAGTGTGTGCGTGACTGTGTGTGAGTGTGACTCTGTGTATGTGTGTGAAAGTGTGTGTAAAAGTGTGTGTGTGATTGTGTGTATGTATGAGTTTGAGTGTGTGATTGTGTGACTGTGTATGTGACTGTGTATTTGAGAGTGTGTGTATGTGAGAGTAGGTGTGATAGTGTGTGTGTGAGAGAGAAAGAGTGTGTGTGTGGGGGGGGGCGTGTGGACGCCCTAAGGAGATCAGTCTGATCCCAGAGAAAACAATTAGAACCATGTGGCTTTTCATTCTCCACTGTTTTCAGAGGTGCTGCCAAAACATTTGAGATGAAGACAAAGGGGTCATTCATCCCCAGCAGCCCACACTGGGGGAGGCCAGGCCCCTGCATGGGGAAAGGCAGGCAGCCGCCAGCTCCCACCGTTGGGGCTTTATTAGCCGGGCAAACACAATTTGGAGTGTCAACGAGGGGGCCGCAGGCTGTCGCTGGCCAGGAGGAGCCAGCTAAGGTAGCCCCTGTGTGCATGGGGAGCTGGGCCTAGTAGGGCTCCCCCCTAATTAGTGTCCTATGAATGTGCCTTCTCCTAATGAGCTGGCCTCCCTGGGTTTCGGCCATGTCCCCAGAGTGACAGGATTGTCTGTTTGCCACAAAAACTGACCAGTGGAAGTAGCCACCTTCTGAACTTAGGAACCTCGAGAAGTAATGAGATTCTCATCAGCAGATCGATCCAGACCTGGACAGAAGAGTCTCTTGGAGTGGAAACGTACAGAGAATTCAAGACTGAGACAGGAGGGGGAGAGATCAGGCTGGATTTAAGATACTCCCCAGATCTGGGGTTTTAAGCTGATAAATAAACAAATTGTAAGTATCAGAAATAAGCGGTAGTAGGAGCTCAGTGTTTACTAAATGATTAATTGATTGAACAACTGAAAGAATAATTTTGTTGTCCCAAGGCCTACAGGGTACTTAAAGAATAAATATTTTAGCACAAATCCCCAAAACCAATGCAAAAATCCCTCCATGAATCTAAGACAAGGATCAAATCCTTATTATCCTTATTTGAAGTTGGTTTTGATTATGGAAAGGCTCCTTGGCTTCATGGAAGCAGTAGCCTTTCCCCCCCTTCTACACTCTTGTTTTATGTACTCTAAACTTCAGGGAAGATATTTTGGAAACAGTAATTTTGAGGTCTTAGAAAAAGTATTAAGCCAAAGAAAACTATTGTTATTCCTTCCCTTGGAGAAGATTACCGGGTAAAGCTGAGTTGTAACAACTGGGATAGAAGCTGAATATAAAATCCTAAACAAAGGGCAGTCAAGCCCAGGGCAACATTTAAGGTGAAGACATTTCTTTGCTTTTTGATTTAAAGCAAAGTGGCTCAGCAGGATGTATGGAAAGTGAGGTTTAATGATGCCAAGTTCGAAGGTTTGCACAAGGCGCCTGCTCTGCTAAGGACGCACAAGGTGGCAGTGAGGAATGGCTTCCCATCTGGGCCTCCTGCTCCTTTTCTGGAGAACAGAAACAGCCCTACAGTTCAGTGCAACAAACAATTTTGAATACCACGTGGGATCTTACCTACGGTTGCTATTTAAAGACTGTATAACAGGGCCTTGTTGTGCCCAGCGTCGACCAGTGCAGCCCCCAAGGACACACAGACAACCGCTGTAAGAACACAAAGGAGTTTATTGCGGGCTCGAGGCCGGGCCCTCGACACGCACCGATGTAACGGTGGAGGTCGGGAGCCCTGAACAAAGGAGACAGGGATCTTATATAGGGATACCAGTAGATTTCTAAAAATTAAATCATGTTGGCAGTCATTCATTAGTTACATAGGTGCATCATTCATTGATTACACAGGTGCATTTCTTAATAATGGTGGGTACACAGTTATTTTATGGCTAGTTTGACACCATCAGTGGCCTGCATTGCTCAGTTCTATTTTATGGCCAATTAGACCCATTACTCAGCTCCACTGTGGCTGGCCATCAGAGATAAGACCAGAGTGGGGTGGGGGTCATAAACCTTCTTTGGAATGCAGGCTAATTAGTCTTGAGTAAGCAAAACTTGAAATACTAAGATGGCGGTTATACACAAGATGGAGGAATAGTGGCTAAGTCTCACAGGCCTCCGTGGTGGCGCAAGGGGTTAAGCAACGCACTAGGAAGATGCCTCCAGCCTCTGCAGCATGAATTCAGTCCCTGGCTGGCCAGGCAGCTACCCACACAGCGCAGCAGACCTCTCCTGTCTAGCCCGCTGCTCCCCGCTGCTGTGTATTTCAGTAGATCTGCCTGTTCTGTTCCCGATTCTGTCTCTGTTGAGTCTTCTCATCCCCTGCACCTCTGGCCTGTACCCTAGTTCTTGTAGGCATAAATAAATACATCTTTTAAAAAAAAAAAAAACCTTTTTTTCATAAACAGAAACTCTTGTTCTCTTCTTATTTCAACATCCAGCCTCAAACATCAGTTTTTGACCTTGCAATACCCCTACAACAACTCCTTGCCCTAGAAATGCTGTTACCTCATTGCACTGCTTCCCGAATTTGAACAAAGTGATTGAGGCATATCATTTTCATTGATTATCAAAATCGCCACCTAGTGCCTTTCCCCTCTCTCTCTCATGGATGTTGTCAAAATAATCATGGAAGGGAGATGGGATTCTGCTTCAGTAGACAGAATATGAGAGCTGGTGTGGCCTTCCCTTTTCGCCCTTTTTCCCTCCTCCTTTCCTTCCAGCTGTTACAGGGCAAACCCCGATATAAAGATATAAAATGGGACTGCCTGACTGTGGGTCCTTCCTCACCCGCGCTTAAAGGGGACTTACTAATGCTAAACTGCAGACATACACAAAAGGTTGATAGGAGGTTTATTTACAAGGGAAGGGGAAGTGGGGGAATAAATAATGGGGAGGGGGCTGGGGGAGAAGAGGGAGATGGGTTTGTAAATGCATCCTACCCATTCTGACCTGGAATCCCAAAGATGCGCCCAGCTGGTGAAAACCTAGCTCTCCTCATGGCCAAGAGGGCGACCCCCCCGACCCCCCACAGGGCCAGTTAAATACCCAAATCAAGAGCCTAGTTGCTTTACTCTGCCCTCAGGTCCTGCAACCTTCCCTTTGGGGATCATGGGATTTGTAGTTCCCAGTGTCATGGGGGTGGAGTCCACAAAGCCTGTATGGAATCTGCTCAGGACATCCTTTCCCCCTAACACTGCCTTCATTCTTTCCTTCTTTTTTTTCTTTCTTTCTTCCTTCCTTCCTTCCTTTTCTTCTGGTAGTTGCAAGTCTGGCATAATTACGTCCTACAATAAAAAAAAAAAAAAAAACAATGAAACTGATTTTCTGATCTCAATATCTTCAAAAGTTGCCAGCATTGAAGGCACACCCAGGAAGAACTTAAAGCACCAAATACATCCTAATTAGGCTGGGGGGAAGGGAGGAAGGGGTAGCTTAGTGGCATGTCAAAGGCAGCTTCGAGTGAAGAAAATGCCTGCTTTGGATTTTGAAGGGTAAGTAAGAGTTTGGAAGGGAAAAGTGGGTGAGCGAGGACACAGGCCAAGGAACTTCACCTGGTTCTACAGAAGGGAAGGGAAGGTTGTAAGTGAGCATATTCTCAGGGCCGTGTCAAGGTGGAGACAGCTACCTGAGGCTGGAAATAGCTGTAATCCACCAGGATATATTTGCAGCTCCCATAGTTCCTGTTTTTCAGAGAAGAACCTTTTCTTGTGAATGCATGGTCTCTCACCATTTTGAGAGAGAATTGTTTCCTTGCACTGTCATTTGATCTTACCCTAGAACTCAGCCTTGGGGCTGCTATTGATGGAGCTGGCCCCATCTGCATTTCCTTGCTTTCCAAAGATGACTAAATAAGACTGTTAATGGGAGGTTAATTTTCTTTCTTTCCTATGGAAAGGGTGCCCTTTGGACATTAACTGCATAATTTTCCTTAGAAACATCGATCACTATTTCTTTCAACTTTTTAGCTCTAATTCACTGTGTGTTTGCAGGCATGTTAATCACCCACCTCACCGTTTCCTCACTTATAAGATATAAATAATGTCTATCTTGCAGAAATGTTTACAGATTTAATGCCTAATATGGGACTAGCAGTTACGTGAATCAGTCAGAATGGGTTAGGTTTTTCCACAGTAACTATCAAATCCCACTTCTCAGCAGCTTAAAACAACAAAGGTAGACTTCCTGTTCGTGTTCCCTGGTCAATTAAATTTGAGAGGGGGCTCTGCTCTCTGTAGTCCTACAAGGATCACAAACTGGAGGAAACCCCCATTTGATGGCATCTACATCTCAATACCAGGCTTCAAGGTGACTCAGGGGATTCACAATCTTGCTGCAGCAGATAAAGCTGCAGGGCTGTGTTGAAGTTCAAGTGCCTGGAGCTGTGTAATCCCTCTATACCCTTGCAAGGCTAAGAGAGCCGGAGATATGGTCTGGAGGAAAGTCATCAAGACGGTGACAGGCTGTCTGACTTCATGACACAAGAAGGAAAAACACATCTGTATTGGAGAGATACCACTAGAACATGGGTGCGAGGCAGAATTATAACAGGGTGGTCCCCAGGAAAGGGGGAGGTTCCAGGTTTCCTGCGCTGAGCAGAGAGAAGAAGCTGCAAAGGAGACTGAGGAAAGAAGGAAGCAGGATGGCGAGCAAGAAGGAGACCTGTAGGAGGCACATGGGCCGAGAGACACATGAAGAAACTACGCTTGCCTTTGGGTCATGGACTGGGTGACACAGGTGTGGGTGAGAGACCCGCGACCCGCGGGGAGGTGACAATGGCGGGTTTTGGCTGGATGTTGAGTTGGCTCCTTTCCCTCCAGACCTGTCTGCTGGTTTCTGATCCTTCTCTGTGGGTCCCCACCGGAAGATGCTTTCAACTTGGACCAAGCTTCGGGGCCTGGCACTGGGCCAGTCCCATTTGGATGGCCTTTTCCCCATGAGGGAATGGGTAACTTTGGGTGCTCAGTTTGAAACTAGATTCTTTGCCTTTCCTGTATTTTTTACTAACTGTATTAAAATTCCTTCCCATTAAAGTCTCCTATGTTTTGTGTTGATGCGGCGAATGGCAGATCCATGTAGAGTTTGTGGGACCTGGGCTGCCCTGCTCCCTGCCCTGTAACAGAATCACCCCCTCCTGCCCCAAATACCACGAAGATCAAGATGAATTCTGTTTGAAGAGTAAGAGGGATAGTCACCCTCAAACTGAATCACCCTCCCTATCAGTTCAGCATAGCACTCCAGTGAGAGGGGTCCCCTAATCCTTGCTTTCTAGGGGGGAAAGAGAGCCCAGTGTGGGCATGAATTCCTCCAGGGCTGTGGGTCAGTCCTCAGGCATGCTCTCTCATCTCGCTCCATGGAGTCTACAGGACTCTGCGGGACTTGAACACTGGGACTCAGACTGTGATGGAGAAGCAGCGAGGGGCTTGTAAACCTGTACTAGAATCTTGACAGACAGAGTTTCTCCTCCCAGCACCCATGGAAAAGTACCCCCCAGGTGCTCTGCTCTTCTGCAGAGCTCAGATCATGGAATAATGTGACCAGGAAATTCAGCAGAGCAGCGGCCTGCCTGATTTGGGACCTCAAACAAAGAGCCTGCGGGCTTTGGAGCCCGGTCTGCTCCTCAAGTCAGCAGGGGAGCTGAGTCATAACCCCATCAACTGCTGTGTCCTTCAGCCCCATCTGAGCAGGAAGTCTGGCTGGAACTACCAGGAGACTCACGACATTCAGCAAAGAGCTCGGCCAGCAGTGCGGACCAGCTGCAGAGCAAAGCCAGGGGCTGTTTGCTCAGGGAATTTGGGGCATCGCCTGGTTTGACTCAAGATGCCCAAAAAGAATTTTCTCAGCCTTGGGGCTTTTCTTCCTGGTCAGGAGAGCTAATTCATAGCTCTGTACATTACTGAACAGCCCCCAGCCCTGTCTGACCGAGAAGACTGATCTGAAAGTTGGTGAACTGCTTGGGCTTGGCTCTGAAACCCTGAAGTGGAGAGCTTGGCTGGAAGACCTGCTCGCCCACAGATCTGGACCAGTGACCACATCTTTTAGACAGAGAGCTTGGTTAAGTTCTGCTTGATCTCCTCAAACAAGAGTTTAGTCAGCTTTGTGACCTCTGTGTCCTCTTTTCCCCCACAGGTAGTTGGTGGCTTCACCTTGTACTGTGATACTGTTATCACTGTGCTGTGTTGGTCCAAGTTGAAAGCATCTTCCGGTGGGGACCCACAGAGAAGGGGAGAGGGGCAGCCCAAACCCCGCAAACCTGCCTATTCTACATGGGTTCTGCCATCCGCCGCATCAACACAAAACATAGGAGACTTTAATGGGAAGGAACTTTAATAAAACTAGGAAACAATACAGGTAAGGCAAAGAGTCTAGTTTCTAAATGAAGCATTCAGAGTTACCCGTCCCCTCGTGGGTAAAAGTCCATCCAAATGGGATTGGCCCAGAACAAGGCCCCAAAGCCTGCCATGAGTCTAAAGCATCTTCCAGTGGGGACCCACAGAAAAGGGTCACAAACAACTGGACAAGCCCGGAAGGAAAAGAGCAAAATCAACATCAAGATAAAAGCTGCCATTGTCACCTCCCCACGGGTCTCACCCACATCTGTGTCACCTAGTCCACGACCAAAAGACAAGCGCAGTTTCTTCATGTGTCTCTAGGATCCATGCGCCTCCTCCAGGTCTCCTTGCTCCATCCTGCTTCCTTCCTCAGTCTCTTCTGCAGCTTCTCCTCTTCCTGCTCAGCTCCACCCTTCCTTGGGTGGGGCAGGGAACCTGGAACCTCCCCCTTTCCTGGGGACCACCCTGTTACAATACAACTTCCAATTCTTTCAAATAGGAACTAAACTTGAAATTCTGGGGGTCTCCATACCAGCCCAGAAGCTCCCTGATGACAGCAGGACTGAAATGAAAATCCCGGCCAGTGGCAAGGTGTCTGCAAGACCAAGATAGTGACCCCATCAGTCCAGGCCTCAGCCAACATATTTCTGTTTGATATTAACCCCAAACAAAGCTGGGAATGTCAGCAGCCCCAATGGGGCAGGGAAGCTAATTTATAACCCAACCCAAAGCTGATTATAGACCCCAGCCTGGTGACCAGGAAATTTAATCAGAGTTCCCAGGAATCTGTCTCCCATCCCCAAACTCCTGTTACAGTGGAACTTGAGTAGACAGGTAATCCTCCCCATTTGCTGAGCTAGGATGGTGGCCTAGCCAAGTAACTGGGGGTATAGTTCTGCCTGATTTGATCCCCAAATAAGAGCCATGCCAGCCTTGGGGCTTGTGAAGCGGTCCCCACCCAGTCAAAGAAACTAATTCCTACATTTGGAAATTAAGCACACGCTCCTGAACAACCAATGGGTTCAAGATGAAATTAAAGGGGAAATGAAAAATTATCTTGAGTCAAACAAAAATGGAGAGAGAAAACATGTCAAAGTTTATACAATACTGCAAAATCAGTTCTAAGAGGCAAGTTGATAGCAATCAAAGTCTTTGTTTGGAAACAGAAAGACCTCAAATATCCTAACAATGTATTAAGGAAGTAGAAACTGATAGCAAAACTATGCAACTTAGTATAAGGAAGTTATAATATTAATGAAACTTATAGCAGGAATAAATAGAGAATAGGAAACAATCAAAAAGATTAACAAAACCAACCTTTGGTTCTTAGAAAAGTAAAATAAAATTGGCAAACCCATAGTTAGATTTATCAAAGAAAAAAGAGCACCCAAAGATCAAAATTAAAAAAAAAAATGACTTTCTAACTGATACCACCAGAATAAAAAGCAGCCTAAGAGGCTCCTATGCCTGGCTCTGTAACTACAAATTGGACCATGTAGGAGACATGCACCCACTCCTGGAGCATGCACCGCTATGGCTGAACCAGGAAGAAACAACATCTGAACACAAACAGCATGAGCAAGGAGGTAGAAGTGGAAATCAAAAATCTCCCAACAAAGAGAAGCAGGACCAGATGGCTTCCCTGGTAAATTTTACCAAACATTTAAAGAAGAATTAATGTCAACTCTGCCAAGATTCTTTAAACAAAAATCAAACACTCTAAAATTCATCTAACAAGACCAGCATTACCTAAAGCCAAATCCAAATAAGGATGTTACAAAAAAACAAAACAAAAACTATAGGTCAATATTCTTCATGAATATAGATGCAATAATTTTCAATAAAGTACAAGCAAATCAAATTCAGGAGCACATTAAAAGAATTATGTACCATGATGATGCAGGATTTATTACTGGGATTCAAGGGTGATTCAACATACACATATTGATAAATGTTATAAGCTACATTAATAAGGGAAATAATCATATGATCATGTTGATAAAGGTATAAAAGTCATTTGATAAAATTTAACATCTTTTCATGATAAAAACTCATTAAATTAGATACAGGAGGGACATTTGTCACCATAATAAAGGCCACATATAAGTCCACAGCAAACACACTCAAAAGTGACAGGTTAAAACCCTTTCCTCTAAGATCAGGAATAAAACAAGAGTGCTCCCCTCTCTAATCCTTGTCAACACGGTACTGAAAGTCCTAGCCACAGGAACCAGGCAAGAAAAAAAATGTATCAGTATTATGAAGAGAGAGATAAAATTGCCTCTATTTGCAGATTAAATGAATTTAAAAACAGAAAATCCTAGACTCTGTAAAAAAAAAAAGTGTTAGCTATAATCAACAAATTCAGCAAAGTTGCAGGATATAAAAAATCGGTGTTTCTATACTTTAACAAGGCATTAACTGGAAAAAAATAAAGAAAATGACCCAATTTATAATAGCATCAAAAACAGCAAGTACGTAGGAATAAATTTAACCCTGGAAATGAAAGATCTCTACACAGAAAATCATAAGACATCAATGAAAGTAACTGAGGTAGAAACAAATGAAACACAGTCCATGATTATGCATCGGAAATTAGTATTATTAAAATGCACATATCACTCACATTCAATGCAATCCCTGTAAAGTTCCCAATGGTGTTACTTTATAGAAGTTGGGGGAAAAAATCCTAAAATTTATATGGAGCCACACACACACACACCCCAAAATCATTCCATGAGGCATTTGTAATATATATAAGGCCCAAATAAGCTGCCTGTTAACCAGAAAGAACCCTTTGGGTTCCAGTTGAGGCAAAACCCTTATAGAGGAAGAAAAAAGGCAAAACAACATTTTAGTATCAGATAAATTAATGGAAATAATTAGATGTTTGTTGGGTGATGACAGGCAAGTTGCCTTTGCTCTTTCCTCAAATGCAGAACAAGAACAGGGAGAGACTGCTGGGTCTCACGGTTGCACACTGAATGCACGAATGCCCTTGAGCATCACTGAGGCTCCCAGTGACAGGAATTTACTACATTGACAACGAGGCACATTTTATTCCTGCACAGTGTGATCAGGAATTTCTCTCCATGTTAAGTTGATATCCACCAGCCATTCAGGAGAGGGGTATATTGTATAGGTTATCCTTCAAGAAGGCAGTTTATCACTTTAATTTTGCCCATATACTGTGTAAACTTCTCCATTTCATTGACTTATGCTGGTATAACAGGGTGAAATCAGTTAAGAGCATTTTTCTTTAAATATAGCAATATGTAAATGAATATCTCTTATGTTCTCAACCACCACTGATAAGCCAGTTACAAAATAATACGGGGACAGGAACAGATCAAAGAAAAAAAATAAAGCAGTATGTGCTTGTGTGTTAGTGTGTGTGTGCATTATAGTCTTTGTTTCTGTAGCTTTTTCTGTAGTTTTATTTTTGTAGCTGTTACTGGGATTGCTATTGATAACTTCTGCCCCCACTATGGATTCCACATTATCTTTCCCCTAATCATTATCTTCATGAATCAATGTTCCTGATCAGGTAGGTAATTTCTGCATTTCTCTATGGTCTAAATCTTTAGTTGTTTTGCTTCTGTTATTGGTTGCTGTGGCTCTCTATTAACTTTTAGCAGTGCTCATGGGGATATTAAAACTTGCCCAAGAGAATCCACTAGACACCAGTAGGTCCTTTTTGACCTACTGTGTTGTAGCAGCAGCTCAAAATTTCCTCTTGATGAGCAGTAACAAGAACCTAGCTAAGACAGTAACTTAGCTAAGACATGGGTTTCGTGGTGTAACAAGTCTGAAATGGACAGATGGTTAAGGAGACAGCCAGTCTAGTGAAGTGCTGTGTCCCCTGGTCAAGACGTTTTTCACTGGGAATAAAACTTTCAAGTCAGAAGAGCTTAAAGCGGAGGGGGCAGGGGGACAGATATTCTGAGAACAGCTATAATAATGACAGTTGTTTCCACTTTGACCTCTTGATTCTTAAACCAATTCTGATTATGGGAGAAAGAACACATTAATTTCAATTGCTTATTCAAAGCATATACTACATATTTTAAGATATAACCCCAAACTGATAGGTTGTCCCTTCCTAATAGGCACTATTCAGTGTTCAGCAGGCTGTTCCTCTCTTGGAAGGTATGAGATGGTTTTCAGGTGCATGGGTATATTGTGATGTCACTGCCCTTCTCGTGTTACTCATGATGGCAAATAAAACATTCTGGTTGAGCACATCTGTGCATCCAGAGTATGCATCTATTTCAGTGAAGACAAATGACTCTCTTCCTTGATGAAAAGGTCTGAATGCAATCAATGTGGTACAGACTTCCCCCCAAAGACATGATGTCATTATGATATGACCTTTGGCAGATACATTTGTTGTCAAATGATTCTAAATATAATCATATATCTTAGACCAGTGAATCCTTTGGTGGGAATCTGCTCTAAATAAATAATCAGATAGACAGTTCTAGAGGCCTGAAGATATCAGAGAACAACATGTATTAGCAAAGCCCAGAGAAATGCCTCAGGGTCCTACAATGGGGGCCCAGGGGATTAAATAAAGATGCACAACTCAATGAATTACTACACATTTAATAATAGCAACTAATAACAAATTCTTAATGCTCACTAAGAACAATCAGGGCATAATATTTATCTATGGAAGGTCATGCGCCGCCTATGAGGAGAGATCCCTACATGAGAAAGAAACCCAGGGAAGAGCCCAAGCCCCATCAATCATCAAACCTGCCCATTGGCTCCTGGTCACTGCCTCCTGGATCTCGGAGCTCCACCCACTCCCCCTGAGAGCCACCCCCACCCCCCCACCCCCCCACCCCCCCACCCCGCCATTGTTGACCTTCTTCAGAGGAAATAAATAGCCTGACCACAGTATCCCCCATGCACTCTGCCTGTTCAGATGCATCCTCTACCCTGCAATGAGAGGCTTTTTGAAAATGTGCATTTGATTGCAGAATTATCCTTGCTTAAAACCCTTTCATTGCTATTAAATTTTAAAATCTTTAATGTACTTTAAGAGGCTAAATATTTACAATAGCTAAGAAGATATGGAAACAACCTAAATGCCCCAAAACAGCAAAGGATCAAGAAGATGTGGTCTATATACACAATGGACTACTACTCAGAAGTCAAAAAAGATAAACTCATGCTATTTGCGGCAACCTGGATGGAGCTGGAAGGGATGATGCGAAACAAAGTAAGTCAGAAGGAAAAAGACGGGTATTGGAGGGCCGCGCTTATAGGGGACTATGGGAAAACAAAGGATCAGGAAGAAAATAGAATTTGCAAGCAGACAACAGATCTGGGGCACACAGCGGGGCCAGTGGAGGGACAGGAGTCACAACAGGGGCGGGAAGAGCACAAGGGACTGTGGCGACAGTTCAATGGTGGGAGAATTATGATATAATATCTCAGGGGAGAAATCAAATACTGTACAAAAATGAACAAATAAATTAATGATAATTAAAAAAGGCTAAATATGATAAAAAGGCTAAACATGGCTTTGGCCAAAGCAAAGCTCTTAAACCTCATCATTTCTTGCCTTGATCCAACCAGCCACCCTGGGGCCCCTGTCAGTCCTGTCTATAGGCGTCCTAACCTTGGCTGTCAGCAGCACAAGAGGCCTATTTTTACGTCTTTCTTCTTAACCATTCTCGCATTTTCTTAAATATTCTCCATAGAGTTAAGAACCCTGACTAAGTGAAACACAATGGATCATAAGAGAGGGAATGCTTTCGAAGAGACATGTCTCATGTTGCTACTAGACCAGCGAGATTTTCAAGAGGCAAATCACTTCCAGGGCTGGCTAATCAGAACGGGAACTGCAGGCAGCGAGTCTACCGCTGCAGAGAGAGAAGAAGAGGGATAAAGTATCTGTGTCACCATTTATAATTATTTCATAATTATAAAAGAAGTTGAGAAAACATTACCAGAAGGCTGACAGGCCTCAGAATAAATCTTCATAAAAGAACGCGAAGCAGTTGCTATGACAAGAGTGAAGGAGGGCTGCCCTCCCCCGTTTTCATGGCTTGAGGAGGTAGCACTTACCTCCTGCTCCCCCAGAGCTCAGGCTGCAGTCCCCTGCCTCCCACCCCCAGGTGATCTCAGCATGAATCCCTGGGGCGTGATTCCCAGGGTCCCAGTGAGAGAACACAGTCCTGGCCATCTCCTAGTTCTACTCTTGCCAGCGTCATTTTAAGTATATAAAGGACATTTTTTTCCTTTTTCTGATTCAGTAAAGAAAGCAATTCTCAGATCCCCTCTATCTCTGACATACACATGTAGTCACAATTATTCAAAAGGGGCCAGTAGCGGGGTACTTTTACCCATTCCTTGCACCGGAAGCCTGTGGCTACCTCCAGGCACAGTGCTCTCCCAGGGGTGCTGTCCAGACAGAGGAAGTCCCCGGATGTGTCCCTTTTTCACTGGGATGGACGCAGCAGCAGGGCCTGGTTTGCCAGGCAACTGTTTTCCAAGCGGTAACCATGGTTGCGGCAAAGGTGGCCTCCGCTCGGGTCACCACACGAACTTCCCAGGTACCCGCATTTAGCTGGCAGCCCCATTACTATTTCCCTAGGGACGTCGCCCTGATTCTCCATCACTTCATAGACCCCCCACTACAGGTTCTCCTAACTGCACATTCTCAAAGTACATTTCTCTCCGTGACTGCTTGGAGCTTCACTCTCTTACAGGACTGCAATTTCTGCAAAGGTGGGAACGAGAGCCTCTTGCATTCTTTCCCTTGCTTTAGTCACCAGGTTATCTCCGATGTGTACCCAGTGCGGGATGCTTGGCAAGGGTTCAGCTAACTTGTTGACAGATGAGGAGAGATTACTCAGGCATTCCACTTTAGGTAATAGTGCAGTTGCATGGAATCAATTATTCCTGATGAAACATAAAAATTATGGGCACAAGAAAAATAAATTCAAACCCACCAGGAATTTGAGAGGGACCAAAAGACAACATACAGCCACAGGGTTTTATCCTTGAAAAAAGGGGGCCCTAGAGGGGGAGATCCACATTTAGTTTTGCTTTGAGGACACTCTGGTAGAAAGTGGCAGTGAGTGCTCAAGCCACAGTTTGGGGTGTCTGAGGAACAGGAGACAGAGATTTTGGTATTTCCAGAGATCCTAGAACACTGAGGAGGAAAACTCTAGGAAAGAATGGAATGACAGAGCAAAAGCTGCAAAATCCATGTATGAAATCCTGACTTATTTTGGCCTGAATCCTTAACTATGCATGTCTGGACGAGACTCGAGGGAACCCAGAGGCAATATTAATATTAACAAGTTGAGGATGAAATAGCTACACCGAGGTTTAATCTGCTGCCCACCAAGAAAGACAGAGAGTTGGAGTTAGACTTCCCTACCTGAGAGGAAGCACTGGCTTTTCAGAGAAGAGATCCTGTCTTAAAAGGAAAGACCATCTAATTTTAGTACATGTGCTGCCGAAGCGAGCACAGGAAAGACCACCTAAGAGAAGACCGTGCCCTAGGTCTAAGGGCAAAACCAACTTAACACCATCCTAAAAATGTCCAAAACGAGTGCTATAGGATCAAGGTGGTCTGTAACTATTATAATCAACTGCCCAGAAATAGCTTCCTTAAAATGAGCTAATAAAATGGAGCCTTTACTACATATTATGACTTATATTATGATGCTCAGCACACAATCAAAAAAAAAAAAAAAGTACCAGCCATAAGGAGAAACAATCTAACCCTGGATCTTAGGGATACCAGTTGTAGGGTAAGGAAAAAGTATCAGGCTTTTCTGCCCTCCCGCCATTAGGATAGCCCTGTGGTCCCTGTGGTCCCGCCATTAGGGAGCCCTGTGGTCCCGAATGCATGCCTGATGGCAGACACCTAGAGTGGGTACACCTGGGCTGAGAGACTGAGTCTATAAGGGCATCACGGGGATGCCAGCAGAAGCCGAGAGAAGCAGAGAAGCAGAGAGAACGCCAGAGAGAGCCCAGATAGAGTGAAGATTTGCTGGGGGCTGGGAGGCCTGCCAGCCTCCCAGCCCCCCAGCATCCCTGCCTGCTGTGTACCTGGTAAACCCCAATAAGAGACCTGCAAAAGCCAATGAGGACTCTGATTCCTCCTTCACCCCGTCTGCTGGATCATAGAAAACCTGCTCCATGTCCTTCCTGCCTCTACACCAGTCAATGAGAGTAACCATGCCCCCCAAAAAATGACCATATTGTTTAAATTACCAGGAAGTCACCTTAAAATAACCAAGGCATTCTGAGAAAAAATGCCCATGTAAGAAATCCTACCTTCCCTGTGTCCCAACAAAGACTAGTGACTACTAGAGAGACATCCACAAACAAAAACAGCTTCGAGTTCCCCACACCCAGAGAGGAGAGAAGGTGACAGAACAGCTTCTTCAATCTCTTCCAACACTGCATAAAGCTGCAGAGTCACCCTACCCAGATCCACAAAGCCAGCCTGCTCGGGACAAGTCAGCAAAGCAGAAGCTATTATTAGCAAACACACACCGGGAGTGAGTGTGGTTTACAAAGACCTAGCCCGCAGCTTCCTTCCCTGATGAAGTCACTGGCCAGCTGACAGCACAGACCTCTCCAGCTGCCCCAGAGTTATTTACACTTCTAATGCCAGCAGCCCCTCAACCTTTCCATGTTCCCTGCTGCTTCCTACTCTCACCATCCCAGCCTAGATCCACACGAAAAGCCCCCACGGTCTTTGGGGCAGCACAAATGCTCCAGCAGCCAACCCAGGCTTCCACCGCTGTGCAAAGGTAAGACAGCAGCCTAGCCACCCTCAGCTAATCCCTCCCAGCTCGCTGTGCCTGAGTTTGGGGCTAGCCCCTCCTTCTGGGCACCTGCATGCCCTGCCTGATGCCCATCCTCACCCTCTGCTGCAGCACACATGCATGGAGAGAAGAAGGGGCAGCCAGAGGTGAACACGCAGTCGGGTATGTATCAGACTCTCCCTCTGTCCCTGCCCAGCTCAACCATGTCTGCCTTTGCCTAGAGATAACCCAGCAAAACCCCAGCTCGCCGCTGGCTTTCAATGCAGTATGCAAGCCTGGGGGAGAGGATCCCAACATCAAGGGCTCCCACAGCTGCTTGTTGATCTAAATCAGACCCTGCCCTTTGTCACTTGCCATGCCCACCTGTAGCTATGGACCTAGATACCCCCAGCCTGACCCCTGTCATTGGCCTCATCTGCAGTATACTACTCGGGGGTAGCATGTGAAATCACAGGAGGCATTGAAGTCCTAGGCTCACCACAGGTGGCAGTGAGTTCATGGTTGGCACTGGCTCTCGCAACCCGCCCTTGCCCCATCACTGTGAATGTGCCTGCAGGTGAGCTCCGCTGCTACATAGGCACACGCAGCTGTATCCCACAGCTGAATATTTGTATACTAACACCTCTGGCCGCCATAACTGCTGCCCTAGCCCCTAGCTACCGGTTCTTGAGATACCACTTAGGAGCCCAACAGCCTTTGCAGCCACTGTGGCCCCTCCACACAGCACTTGCAAAGGACCACAAAAGTGTCAATACTGTGAAATTCAGTGGCCCAACCAAAGGGACAAAATCCTCTGCCCACACCCCCAGACCTATGCTACAGTGCAACCCTGCAACTGGTGTCGTGTTCCACTTAGACCCAAGGTCACAGCACAACCCAGAGTGTCCCATCTGCAGGTGAATGGCTTCCCTTAACAAAATCAGCCCACAAAGTCTGGAAGAAGTGGCTGTTTCTTCAAATTCACAGACATCTATACAAGGTTACAAGGATCATAAAGAAGAAAGCAAACATGCCTTTATCCAAGGAATAAAGTCACCTTCCAGTTACTAGTACCAAAGAATTGGAGATCCAGCCCAACAAGGACTTTAAGATAATTGTTCTACTGAATTTCTGAGTGCTAGAAGAGAACATAGAGACACAGTTTAATAATATGAGAAAAAATAAAAGTGTAAATGAGAAGTTGGACAAAGAGATACAAAATTTAAAAAGGAACCAAACAAACTGTGGAGTTAAAACTACAATGACTTACCTGAAGAATTCAATGGAGAGCTTCAACAAGAGACCTGAATAAGCAGAAGAGAGAATGAGTGGGCTAGACTACAAATCAACTGAAATTATACAGAGAGCAGAAAGGAATGGAAAGGAATGAAGAAAGCCCATGGAAACTCTGGGGTGCCACCAGAAGAAAGAATGGATGCATTTTTGGAGTCTCAGAGAGAGAAGAGACGGAGGGAAGAGTGGAAGACATTTTTAAAGAAATCTGAAAAAAAATAAAAATAAAATAATTTAAAAAAATCTGGCTGAAAACTTCTCAAATATAGGGAGAGATTTCACAAAACAAACAGAACACATGAAACTTTTAACCTAGAATGTTTTCTCTAAGACAAATTATTTACAAATTTTCTAAAATCAAAGAAATTTAAAGGCAGCTAGATAGTAAAAGTATGTTGCAGAAGGGAACCCCCGTAGGTCAATCAGTAGATCTTTCAGCAGAGACTTTGCAGGTCTGGAAAGAATGGGGTGATATAATCAAAGTGCTAACATAAATTACCAACCAGCAATATTTTACCCAGCAGTTTTCTTCCAAACTGAAGGCAAAATAATGCCTAATTAAAAAAAAGGTGAGATAATCCATCACCACTAATCCTGCCTTACTGAAAAAAGAGATGGGGGACACTTTTGGAACAAGCTCCCTAACCTGAAACAATGGGATGCTAATCAGTAATATGAACACATATTAAAATAAACAATTAGGCAAAGGTAAGCATTTAGTCATATTAAGAACACGCTAACACTGCAACATGGCAATGTGTTAACTAACTCGAAAACATCAGTTAAAGGGTGAAAGTATTAAAACAAAAGCAGAAAATAAAGGATAATTTTGGTATAATATCACTGGAAATAAGTTCTAATCAGTGTGAAATAGACTGGTTGGTCTATATGATATTTTATGTTAAACTCATGGGAACTACTAAACAAAATTCCACACTGAATATATAAAATATATAGAGAAGGGAATCAAAAGATACCATTGTGGAAAACAGTCACAAATAAAAAGGCAGCAAGAAAGGAAAAAATGAAAATGCAAAATAGGGCCTCCCCGGTGGTGCAGCAGTTGAGTGCTGGGTTGCAAAGCTGCCCGCAGCCTCTGCAAGCACCGGTTCGATCCGTGGCCACCAGCGAGGGTCCCACATGGCGGCGCAGACTTTTTTTTTTTTTTAAGAAATACAATTTTTTCTAAAGATATATTTTATTTATTTATACAAGCACTGGGTACAGTCAGAAGCGCGGGAGGGTGAGAGGATTCACCAGAGCCAGAGCAGGGAGCAGAGCAGGCAGAAGGACCGAAGTACACTGCTGAGGGGAGTAGCCGGCGGCAGGAGAGGTCTGCGCGCCATGCCGGACCCTCCTCCAGTGGCCGGGGAGCAGCCGGGGATTGAACCGGCGCCGCAGAGGCCCAGGACAGCTTCGCAAGCCAGCGCTCAACCGCTGCGCCACCTGGGAGGCCCCAGACAAATAGACTTTTAAGTCAAAAATGGTAATGACAGACAAAGATGATCATCATATAATGAGAAAGGGATCAATTAATGAAGATGATATATCATAAATATCTATATCTATATCTATACACCCAACACTGGGCACTGGGACACGAAGTACTAATGTATCCTGAAGGAGAAACAAAAAAACAAGAGACTCCAATATCCCTACTTTCAATAACTGACAGAGCATACAGACAGAAAATAACAAGTAAATGTGAAAGTTGTACTATACTTTAAACCAAAAGAATGTAACAAATATATACAGGACATTTAATTTAATGGCTCAAGACATAACTATCAAGTGCTCACAGAACATTCTTCAGGGTAGATACCAGGATAGGTCACAAAATAAATCTTATAAAATTTAAGAGGACTGAAATCATACTAAGTATCTTTTCCAACCACAATGCTATGAAACTAGAAATGAGGAAAGCTGGAAAATTCACAAGTAGGTGAAGATTAAACAACACGCTCCTGAATAACTAATAGGTCAAAGAAGAATCAAAAGGGAAATGAAGAAATATTTGAAAGAAACGGAAGCAGAATCCCAGCATATAAAATCCTATGGGTTGCTGCAAAAGCAGACCCAGGAGGGAAGTTTATAGCAATAAGTTTACATTTAGAAAACAAGAAGGAGCTCAAAAAAATCCTCACTTTAGCCCTCAAGGAACTAGATAAAGCAGAACAAACTAAGCTCAAAGTTAACAGAAGGGATGGAAAATGAAGATCAAAGTAGAAATAAATGAAGTAGAGACAAGAAATGATCGAAAAGAACAATGGAACCAATAACTTTTGTTTTTTAAAGATAAAGTTGATAAACCTTTAGCGAGACTTCAAAGGATAAAATCATAAATGAAAGAGGAAACCTTACAGCTGATAACACAGAAACAGAAAAGAATACAGAGACTACTAAGAACTCTTCTATGCCAACAAGCTGGATAACAGAAAATAATGCTTTTCTAGAAATATAAAACCTACCAAGACTGAAACAATAAATAGAAACTATGAATAGACATACTGAGTAAAGACATTAATTTAGTCATTCTGTTAGGGGGAAGTGATGTCCTGAGTTAATCCCATACAGGCTTTGTGGACTCCACCCCCACTCCAGACTAAAACCATCAGGACATTGGGGAAGACAAATCCCATCACCACCAAGGGGAGGGTGGCTGGGACCTGAGGGTGGAGTTGGGCAGCCAGGTTGGATATAAAAAACCAAACACGTGGGCCTTGGGCTCTCTGGCTCACGATCGCTCGCCTCCCGGCTTCACCGCTCCTGGCTGGCGGCCAGCTCTCAGAGCGCCATTTTGGGATTCCTGATCGGCGGATCGGGTAGGACGCATTTAAAACTTTGTCTCCCGCTTTTCTTCCAGAGCTGTACATTTCCTCATTTCCCCTTCCCTTGTAAATAAACCTTTTATTAACCTTTCACGTGTGCCTGCAGTAGAGCATTGATAAGTCCTTTTAAGCGCGCGGGTGAGGACCCACAGTCAGGCACCCGTTTTGTATTGGGGTTGCTCTACAACAATTCTAAATATCCCCGATAGGAAGACGTGGGACTGGATGGTTTAAGTGGTGAATTCTACCAAACATCGAAAGAAGTATTGTCAATTTTCATACACTCTTCCAAAAAATTGAAGTGAAGGGAACACAAACTCATTTTACAAGGCCAGCATTATCGTGATACCAAAGCCTGATAGGATATCACAACAAAAGAAAGTTACAGGCTATATCATAGATGATTCTACATGTAAACATTCTCAAAATATTAACAACTTGAACTCAACATATTAAAGGATCATTCATATAGGTAGGTGGGATTCATCCCTGGGATACAAGGATGATTCAACATACAATTCAATCAATATGATGTAGCACATTGATAGATGGAGAGACAGTAAGTATATGATCATCTCAATGAGCTGTTATAAAAACATTTAACAAAGCACACCATCCTTTTGTGATAAGAATGCCCAACATATTTGGTATAGAGGGAACGTACCTCACCACAAAAAAAAAAAAAGACCATGTAAGATGAACCCACAGTTGACACATTCTGAATATGAAGGGTTGAAAGTTTTCCCTTAGACATCAGGAACAAGACAGGGAGACCACTGAAAATCCTACCCAGAGCAATCAGGTAAGAAAAAGCTATAGGCATGATACAAAAAAATTAAAAGCATCCAAATAGCAAAGGAAGAAGTTGAAGTATCTGTTTGCAGAAGATATAATTATAGATAGAAAATCCTAAAGTCTCCACCAAAAAACTGCTAGAACTAAGTTACAAATTCAGTAAAGTTGGAGGATACAAATTCAACATACAGAAAACATTTGCATTTCTATACGCTAAAAATAAAACAGTTGGAAAAGAAACTAAAAATCTCATTTGCAATAGCATCAAAAACAATAAGTGCTTAGAAATAAATCTAACTAAAGTAGTAAAAGAGCTACAGAGTGAAAATCAGAAGACTTTGATGAAAGCTATTGTCAAGGACACAAATGGAATTGTCCTCTGTACCTGGAGCACATGGATATTGTTAAAAATGTATTACCCAAAATCATCTACAGATTTAGTAAAATGCCTATAAAAATTCCAATGACACTTTCCTCAGGAATAGAAAAAAACATTCTAAAATTCATGGGACCACAAATGATCCTGAAGAGTTAATTAATGCACTCAAAAAGAAGAAAACAAGAGGCATCCTAGTTTCCACTTCAAATTATACTACAAAGTTGTAGTATAACTGTGTGGTACTGGCATAAATATATCCACATAGACCAAGGGAACAGATTCAAGTGCCCAGAAATAAACCCTCATATATGTAGTCAAATAATATTTGGCCAGAAATCATGAATATTCAATGGGGAAAATGATAGTTTCTTCAATAAGTAGTAATGGGAAAGATGCATATGCAGATAAATGAAGTTAGACCAGTATCTTATAGTACTCACAAAAATGAACTTAAAATGGATTAAAGATTTTTAATTTAAGAGCTGAATCTATAGGAAAAAACAGGGGGGAAGCTTTTAGACATAGAGACCTATGTCTCAGCAGTGATTTCCTGAATATGATAGCAAAATCATGAGCAACAGAAATTAATAAACAGGACTATCTCAAGCTAAAATGTTTCTGTACAGAGAAAGAAACAATGAGCAAAAAGGAAAGCTATGGAATGAACGAAAATATCTGCAAATCATTTCTCTGATAAAGAAATAAATTAAAATCAAGATATCAAGATATCAAAGATATCAAAATCCCAATACAACTCAGTAGCAACAAAACTAACAATCCAGGGCCTCCCCAGTGGCGCTGCAGTTGAGCGCTGGGTTGCGAAGCTGCCCGCAGCCTCTGCAACGCCAGTTCGATCCCCGGCTGCTCCCCGGCCACCGAAGGAGGGTCCCACATGGCACGCAGACCTCTCCTGCAGCCCACTGCTCCCCTCAGCAGTGTATTTTGGTCCTTCTCCCTGCTCTGCACCCCGCTCTGGCTCTGGTGAATTCTCTCACCCTCCCGCGCTTCTGACTGTACCCCGTGCTTGTATACATAAATGAATAAATGAATGAATGAATGAATTAATAAATACATAAATAAATCTATTAAAAAAAAACCCTAACAATCCAATTAAAAAGCATGCAGTGGAACTGAATAAATGAGTTTTCTGAAGAAAATATACAAATGGTTAATACATATATAAAGGTGCTCAAAGAGTAGAATTAAATGCAAGTAAAATACACTTTCATTTGGGAAATGCAAGCCAAACTAAAACCACAATGAGATTATCACCTCACACGACTTAGAATACCATGATCAAAAGAGATAAGTGTTGATGAGGATATGGAAAAAGTGAACTTTAGTTTCACTAGGAATGCAAATTGGTATAGCCATTACAGAAACCAATTTGGCTGTCCCCCCAAAAAAATTACACACATACACACACCCCCCACACAATTTATGTATACACACACAAATTTCATATTTTTCTCTTACATTTTATAAAATGTAATAGACTATTTAGAGCAAGATTAGCAGCAAGGGCTAATAGCAGAGTAGAGTTAAATATGTGATGATAATTCAAATATAGGTATGAAGACATACCATTTTACGCTCTTACACTATATATGAAGTGATATAATATTAATTAAAGATAGGATTATGTAACCTAAGAATGCATATTATAATCTTTAAAAGAACCATAAATAAAGGAAATAAAATTAAAAAGCCAATGGAAGGGCCTCCCTGGTGGCCTAGAAGTTAAGTATCAGTGCTGTCACTGCTAAGGCCTGACTTTGATCCCTGGTCAGTTTGCTAACCCACATATGTTGCAGCAGACCTCTCCTGTCTCACCTGCTGCTCCCCCAAAATTGTATTTCAGTGAATCTGCCTGTTCTGCTCCCCACTCTATCTCTGGTGAATCCTCTCACCCCCCCACCCCATCTCTGGCCTATAACCCAGTTCTTCTATGCAAAATAATAATCACTTAAAAAAGTAAAGCCAATGGAGGAAAATGGTTGAAAAAACCCAGATCTGGTTAACTCAAGAGAAGGCAGAAAATAGGAACAATAGAATCAAGAACTGACAGACAAACAAACAAACAAAAAAGCAAGTTACTATAATAATCCAAACTATATAAAGACTTACATTAAATGCAAGTAAAATACACTTTCCAATTTAAAGGCAGCAATTATCACACTTCATAGAAAGGAAGAACAAAGAACAATTTGGTTTTTAAGAGTCACACTTTAAATATCCAGGCACAGATGATTAAGAGAAATGATGACACCAGAACCCCCATGCCTTCTGTGGGTTGAAATATGAGGAAGTTCATAATGCATATCAGGCAAAGCAGACATTAAGACAGCAGTGTTACCACAGGTAAAGAGCATGATTTCAAAAAATATTAAGGAGTTCATTACTCAAGAATACCATACCTAAAAAAATGCTAAAAGTGTATGAAATGAATAACAATACTCCAAAATTCATAAGGGAAAAACTGACAAAAGTAAAAGGGTAAATAGACAACTATACGAACATAGTCATATTTTGATACCACTCGATACTTTCAAAAAAACTGCATAATTAAAATTATAATGTTTACTATTATGTTTATTCAGGTATCAGTTATACTGGATGGGAAAATTACACACACAATGAAGAAGGAATGTGGAAGATTTGAAAACACTGTCTTGAGCACAGTGGCATTTGTAACATATGTTTAGAAACCTGAGGGTACATATTCATTTTAAACACATAGGACATTCATAATGACAGAGCATATGTTGGCCCTTAAAACAAATCCAAGAAATGTCATACAGAGTATGTTCTCTGACAAGAGTCAAATAACATTTGAAATCAATGACAGTAAGATATTTGGAAAAGTCCCAAATATTTGGAAACTAGAAGAAAGCACAAGAGAGTTGAGGATATTTTGAAAGGAACGGCAGTAAAAACACAACATATCAAAATCTGTGTGAAGCAACTAGAAAAATGCAGTTGACCCTTGAATAATGGGGGGGGGGGTGGCTGCAAGGGGCACTGACCCCACAGAGTGGAAATTCCAAATAACTCTTAACTTCCTTCATAGTACAAACCCATGCTGTTCAGATGAGTTAGAAATAACTGCACAGCTTCAAGTGCTTCTTTAGACAAGGCTTAAAAATCAGTGCTATAAGTGTTCCACATGAAGCAAATAAAAAAAGCAATGAGTCTCAAAATAACAAAAATCAGGAAACAATGAAAATGAAATCAGAAGTCATGACATAGAAAACAGACTGATAACCAAGACAGAAAGTGAACAAGGCCATAATTTGTTTTCTAAAAGGATTCCTACACTAACTAATGAGAGAGAGAGAGAAAGAGAGAGAGAGATCAGTGACTAGCAGAAGCATGACAGAGGAGAAATAATTACTATGTGGGTGGTCCCCCAGATTACCAACTTTTAATGATGTGCTAGGACAACTTATAAGAAAACATATAGACTCGGCTAAGATTCTCATTCTCTCTCTCTCTCTCTTTCTCTCTCTCTCTCTCCACACACACACACACACACACACATAGAGATATCAAAAGCATAAAGAACAAGGGTTCTAAGCGTGAAATCCAGAGAAAATCAGATGCAAGTTTTCCTAAGGTTGCCCTCAGTGAGGTCACACAGGACATGCTCAGATCCCCCATAATGAGTTATGACCCATGTGAAATGCCTAATGAGCTCATTTGCAATTCAGAGTCCAGGGGGCTTATCAGTAAGTAGCCTCTGTAGAGCACATGTCAAAATTCCAAACTCCCAAAAGGAAATCTGGTATTCAGCACAGGCATACTGTTTGTATATTTTAGGTGTAGTGAGCTGCTCTTATCACATCTACTCATGAGGAGCCTCCTGAAATCTAAAATTTCCAGATTCCGGTCAAGGGTCATCCTTGACTTTCAAATGATGGCAGTCAAATGTGCTATGTTAACTCTTTTTTTTTTTTTTTGGCACAACTGGAATTCTTATAGCTATTACAGAACTGACAACTTTATGCCAATATCAAATGATAAAGAAGTAACTACAGATTCTATAAATATTACAAAACTAACAACTTTGTGCCGGTATATTTGTCAAATGAAACAAAATGGCAAATTTCTTGGCATTGACAACATACCAAAACTAACACAAGAAAAATTACGACTAGTAATACATCTTTAAAAAAAATCAAATTAGGAAAAATAAATCTACTGACAAGAAAACTTCAGATGCAGATGTTTGCTCTTGTAAATTCCACAAAATGTTTAAAGAAAAATATAAGAGTGATCTCACACAAACTAAGGAAAGAGAAGTTTGGGGAACACTTAGAACCTGTTTCATGCGGTCAGTTTACTCTGATACCAAACCTGACAAGGATATTATTAGAAAATAAAATTATAATCCAGTATCCCTCATAATTATAAATGCAAAATGCCTTTGAAAGTCAAAAGTATTTTTTAAATATTTATTTATTTATTTATGCATAGAAGAACTGGGGTATAGACCGGGGTGTGTGGGCGGTAAGATGATTCCCCAGAGAGAGTGGGGAGCAGAACAGGCAGATTCTACTGAAATACACTGCTGAAATGAGCAGTGGGAGAGACAGGAGGGTAGCTCCCTGGCTGGGGATCAAACTCCTGCTGGAGTGGCTTGCAACAGCTTGCTAGCACTGTGACTTTAACCCCTGTGCCAACAGGGAGGCCCAAAAATCCAAAGTATTAATACAGAAATATATAAAAGGAGTAATGCATCATTGGAATTTACCAGGAATGCAATATTGCAATATTTTGGGCAGATTAAACCAATTTAATTTATTACAATTACAAAATAAAGGAAAAAAATATATGATTACTTTAACAGGTACAGAAGGAAGGCATCTTACAAAATTCAACTCTCACAGCAATCTTGGAAGAGAGGGAAAGTTTTTTAAGTTAATAAAGAACATCCATGAAAAACCTAGCGCCAGCATGTACTTTAGGTGAAATACAATGTGTTTGGAAATTGTGAATAAGGCAAGGGTGTCTGTTCTGACCACTTTTATTCAAGATGATACTGCACGTTTTGCCAGTGCACTAAAGCAAGAAAAAGAAGTAGAAGGCATAAAAAAGAAATTATCAGAAAGAAAAAATGCCTTTAGTCCCAGTAACATGATTTTTTTTTTGGTGTTTCAATTTTTGTTTTATTATTTTTTTTTCAATTCATAATAAAGATGATAAAATATGGCAAACATTCTAGAAATATGGTAAAATTCTACAAATAAAATGCTGTTTCACATTGAATTATTGTCTAGTTCCTTTAATTCTCTTGTGCAATTAGTGTGATGTTAGCATTGATTTTTCCTTCGATCAATAATTGAGTTTTATTTATTTTTTTATTGAGTAAGATTGGCTTACATTATTGTTGGTCTTTTGGAAGTATACGATCCTCCCCTCCAGTAACATGATTTTTTTACAATGAAAATCTCAAGGCGTCTAAAGAAACCTGCTGTAATTAATGTCAATTTAGCAAGCTGACAACATGCAAATCAACACACAGAAGTCAACTTTATTTCTATAGACTCAACTGAGAGTCATTCTCCAAAATGTTCCCAAATGACTGTTTTTTTCCCTTTGTAGTCCCCACAGGCATTGGATCAGGGTTGTCTTGAGTGACAAGTAGAATAAGGCAAAAATAACAACGCCTGATCTCTGAGACTAGGTCATAAAGGCATGTCAGCTTTTGCATTGGTCTCTGGGGTCACCTGTTGGGGGAAGCCGGCTACCCTGCTGTGAGGACAGTCAAGCATCCCCATGGAGATGGGTGCTCACATGGTTGATGTGATCATGTGACTGATAATAAATTGCCAACCAGGTGAGTGAACTGAGTTGCAATGGGATCATCTAGTCCTGTTCAAGCCTGCAGCACAATTTGAGATTTAGTTGTAATCTTATGAGACTCTGAGCTGGGTTTCTCATTTACTTGGCTCTAAGTTCCTGAATCACTGAAACTTAGAAAGACAGTGATTAGTGTAATTTTAAGCCACTAAATATTGGGTGGTTTACTGCACAGAAATTTATACAGTGATTGAAAAATGAAATTTAAAGTAATATCATCTAAAACAACATTAAAAAACAATGGCAGAATATTGTCATTATGTGCATGCATGGATATCATCATATAAAGATTTACATTATGCAAGTGAAACACTTTCCAATTTAAAGGCAGCAATTATCACCCATGATATAAATGACCTTTATATAGGTTACTTACATATATATGTAAGTAACGTACACATATATGTATGTAAGTAACTTAAAATTTAACTTAGGCATCTATACTGAAGATTTTGAAATGCTCTTGAGAAAAACTTTAAAAAGACCCAAATGTAGATGTACTGATTGGAAGATTCAATATTGTTAGGATATCATTCCTTCCCAAATTGTTCTATAGATTCAGTGTCTTCTCACTAAAATCCCAGCATACCTATTTATACTACTTGATAAGTGGATTCTAAAATTTATGAATAAATGCAAAGAACCTAGAATGATACTTGATAAATTACTTAATAGCACCTGATTTTAAGGCTTAATTAAAAGCTTCATTGTTCAGTTGTATTGTGAGAATAAACAAATCAAGTGAAACAGAATGGAGAATCCACACACATAAATCCACATACATAAATGCCAAGGCAATTTAGAGGGGAAAGGAAAGGCTTCAAGAAACGTGTTGTATCAACTGGATACCTCTATGGAAAAAGAGGGGACCTCAATCTTTACCTCATTCCATTCACAAAAATTAATTTGAGATAGATTTATACGTAAATTAACTTGAGATGGGTCACAAAGGTTAAAACTATGCAACTCCTGGAAGAGACATGAAAGAATATCTTCATGCCCTAAGGTAGATGAAAATTTCTTAGGTAAAAATCAAATAATTCTAATCATAAAAGAAAACAAACTGATTTGGACTTGAATAGAATTAAAATCTGCTGCTCTTAGGGAAAAAGTCATTGTAAGTGTCACCGACTGAGAAAAATGTTCACAAAGGGCTTTTATTCAGGATATACAAAGAACTTGCAGTTCAATATTAAAACAACAACCCTTAACCCAATAAAAAAATGTGTGAATCACTTGCAGGAAAAGATAAGCACTTAGTCAATAATGAGAAGATGCAACACCCAGTTATTAGGGAAGCGCAAATCAAAAACATCCAAAGAATATCTACTTTACAGACGGATGTGACAAAAATTAAAAAGACCAACAATACTCAGTGTTGGTAAGGATGAAGAACTTCCTGAAGATTTTTATGTTGCTGATGGGAATGTAATATGATTCAACTACGCTGAGAAACCCTTTGGTAGATTCTTAGAAAGCTAAAAAATACACCGGTCTTGCACATTAGAAATTCCACAATTAGATATTTCCAGAAAAAGATTTGTTCAAGAATGTTCATAATCACTTTCAGCATGATAGCCAAAACTGTTCTCAGTCCCAAAGGCTAGCTAAGCGAACTGATAGAATCTATAATTGAACACTACTTGGCAGTAAGATGGAACCAATTTCTTCTACACACAACATCACAGACAAATCTTAAAAGCATTGTTTTTGGTAAAAGGGGCCAGACATAAAATAATACATACTATTCTACCGCATTTATCAGAAGCTCTAGAACAAGCAAAACTAACCTATGGTGACAGAAATCAGAACAGTGATTGCGGGCAGGGAAGTGGGGGCATATGCTGTGTGAACAGAACATGGGGGCACGGTAGGATTCTCCGTGTTAATTGGGATGGTGGTGACACAGGTAATACATTTGTCAAAAGTCAAGGAGCAGCAGACTTGAAGTCTGACAGCTCTGGGAGTGTTAATAATAATTCAGTTAGGAAAACCAAAAACCCCAAACACTTTCTTTCCCTCTGGGGTTAAATGGGCTAAGGGGCAATTTAGCCGGGTCAGGTTCTCCCCGCCAGGATTCTTGATTCAGAATCCCACGCTCCTTCCTTTTCAACCACTGTGTCCTGCGAGTCCTCTCCCTGGGCAGGCATGACCTTTGGCTCCGCGCCAGTCTTCTCAGTCCCCTCGGCCAGCGGGGCTCCGCAGTCCATCCCGCTGACAAGTACCGAGTGCCTTTCAGTGCTTCTGCCGCCACACCAGGTTCTTTGATAAAAGCCTCCCTGCTGGAACAATTTCCTTCCTTAGGCCCATGAGTTCTCACAAATTTGAGGCTGATTTCTCCCAGGGGAACAATCTCCACTTAAAGTCAAAGCCACCAAGGGGCTCCTCTAATCTCAGAAGCATTTGTAGAGCTGAAAGCTGCATTTTCATTCCGAGGGTAACTTGCCCGCCATCCGCGAGCCTGCCTGCACTCTGATGGCGGGGCGTCGCGAGGCACCCCAGCCTTCAGTACTGCTGCAGCTGCTAGCTGACCCCAGGCCTCAGTAGCAGGAAGGCTGGTGCCCCGAGTCCTCCCTCGCCAATGCAGGGATAGAAGGGACCTGCTCTCCCTGAACCCCAAAGTCTCTTAAGGAGGGCCCCAGGACTTTGTATCCAGGCCCCAAGAACTCTGCACCCTGATCACAGACGCCTGAGGCAGACAATCACCTCCTTTCCAGCAGCCACTGGGTGAACAATTCCTGCTTCACAAACAATCTCTAATGATATTCTCTCTGGACTGACACCCGCCTTATTAGGAACCTGCTCCACTCAGCTGCCACACCCCAGAGGCCCTGGGCCTCCGGCCTGCCCCAGGCAAGCATGGCCCAAGGAGGAAATGACTCAGAGAGGCAGTTCAGAAAATCAGAACCAAGGTTCAGAACCAGAAGGGTGATTTCCCCGAGGGACACATGCTGATCCATGAATATTTTCAACGTCACCTGACTGGATATTATTTTTGGATTTTGCTGGTCTGTGTAGAATGGGACACGGCAAGTTCTCTGGCTTCGTGCACATAGGGCTTGCATTTGGAGGAGTTCGTGCCTGCAGGCCACTCATTTATGCACAGGCAGCCAAGCCTTGAGAAGCTCTACCTGCCTACTTTCCTAGCTGTTTCCAGGGCAAGGTCAAAGGGCGGGGCTCTGGGCGCCTGTGTCTCTGGGAGAGCTTGTGAGGACAGCAAATGCAGCTTAGAGTTCCCAGGGGGAGCAGGGGAGGTGGAAGCCACCTTGTTACAGAAAAACAGTGGAGCAATGTGTCCCCTGTTCAGGTACCACCAGGCAACAGCACATTCTGAAACCTGATTTCCTTGAACTTTTCCTAGGCTGGCATCTCCAGGGGCTCAGTCTAAGGCCGTGCGAAGACTTGACTTGTGGGGCTCAGGCATAAAAGTACAAACTTCTAGTTTTGACCCCAAAGTTGGATTCCAAATCCTGGGCCAACCTGGCGTCCTTGTGCCCCATGTTATTGACAAACTTGAGCCTGGAGCTGTCTGCTCCCTGCCCTCCAGACATGGCTGCAGTGTCCCACTGCTGTGGGCTGGCTGTGCCCAGGGAGTGGAACACAACAGTTGCGGAGACTAGCTCACATTTCTGGAGAGAGGAAAACAGAGCAGTGGGAGTCCTAGCAGCCAGCCAGGGGGCAAACACTGCAGGAATAGAAATAAAAGAGCAGGCTCAGGGCTTGTACATTTGAATCTGAGCTCTGCTTCTTGCCAGTTGTGTGGGTTTGAGAAAAATTGTTGACCTCCCTGAGCTACTTTCCTTCCTCTAGGAACTGAGGAAAAGATATCACACGTGGTCACTGTGAGAATCCAAGTGGATCCTGGGCATGATCAAGCAGTCAGCTCAGAATTGGCACAGAGTGGTCATCAGTAAGAGGTAGTGCTGGTTTAACAAGTTTCATTTTGAGTCTTTACACCTGAACTTGAGACCAGCCTTTTGTCACTGACTGTCTCTGCTAGCACGGGCAACGAACACAGAATCTTTCAAGCTTCCTTTTCCTTACTTAGCAGACAAAGAGAGTCAGGTGCACGATTACACTTACAAGAGCCATCCCTGATCCCCTGCCGTGTGGAGTCTTGCTTCTCTGATTTCCCTGTGCTGTTGTTAACACGGATGCTGATTCTATGTGTCGGTGATGGGGCCGGAGATTCTGCACTTCTGACCAGTGTCTTGGTAATGCTAATACTGGTGGGCCGTGGCCCACGCTTTGAGTAGCAGGGGTATCAAGCTAACCATTCCTTTCTCAGGGCCTTATTCACATGTGCTGTGTGTGTGCTGCGTGCGTCTCCTCTGTATCTGGACACGCCTGAGGACAGGGACCGTGTGAGCTATTGCTTCTGCATTCTGTGCAGATGGGTTGACCATTGTCTAGGCCTGGATACAATGCCCACAAGTAGGAGGGTCCAGTGGCCTTCCCCCACCTGTGAGGCTCAAATCTAGTCACTCACTGTGACCCAGATGGAGAAGCCCTTCTGTTACTGAGGAACCCCGATGTCTCATCTTGCATCTTCTCCATTTCTATTCATTCTCAGAATCAAGTGTCTCTAGGGTGGCCTAGTCCACTGAGAGAGCTTTCACTCCCACCCTGTCCATATTGGCTTCCAGAATTTCTTCCTGGTCTTGTGTCCTGGATCCAGGGTTCCTTTTTCCTGGTCCTATTATCTTCTACTCATGGCCTAGCTCCCGGATAGAGAATCACCACACCTGACAGCTCAGGACTCACCTTCATGGACTCCATTCCCGATCCCGAGACCTCAGAGGTAGGGACCTGAAGGTCCCAGCCCTGTGGAAACTGCCCTCTGCCTGCCCCTCATACCACCCAGGCTTGCAGTGCTCCCCTTCAAAATGGTCCCACACAGTCTCAGTGTGTGGACTTACAAGTCAGAGGGTGACGGAGTAAATGGCAAAGGCTGGAGATGGGGAAGAACTGAAGCTTTTGTAAGGCAGCGGGAGGAATGAAGAGAAAAGCTCTTTCCGGGCTTAGCAAAGTGCATGAGGTGTTTAGGGGCAGATGTGGAAAAGTTCATAAAGGTCAGAGAAAGCTCCCAAACCCTGTGACTGGCCCTTTCCTGCTCTGACAGACCCTCTCTCACACCTCCTGCATGGGCGTACGCACACACGCACACGCACATGCACACGCACACTCACACTCACACACCCCTACGTGAGTCTCACTCCCTTTCCACAGGAGCCCCTGAACACCGTGCTGGTTTGGTCTATTTCTTTCTCAGTTTGGGGTTCTCTCTCCTGTCTCTTTGCCTGCCTTTCTCCCTTCCCAAACCCCACCCCATGCCCTGCCTCCCTGTTTTTCTGCTCCCTGTTTTTCTCTGCCTCTATCTTGTCCTCTCTTCCCATCTCACCTCTTTCCCGTCCCTCTATTCCCCTCTTTCTAGATCTTTCCCCAAGTCCCATCCACTCTTGGTCCACTTCTCCTTGTTTGCCAGCACCTCTGAACTTATCCACTGGGTGCAATTTTCATCTGCACATGCCCAGCACCAACTAGCGAATGACAGCAGGGAAGGGGCCAGCTCTTTCCCCACCCAGAGGCTGACCATCTGGCCCCCGGCCCTGGAGCCAGCCCTGCTCCTGGCTGTGGCAGGAGAGGAGCTGGGCACCCCCGCAGAGCCCCACCTAGGCATCGTCCACTGGGCAGCTGGCATGGACTGGACAAAGCCCCAAGACAAAGCTATCCAGAGGGACACATGCACGCCCTCACCAGGCGTCAGCTCCAGCACTCCCTGCATACACCCTCCTGTGGTCCCCTCTGAGAGGGGGGATCCTCTGCTTTACCTTCATTATCTGCACAGAGGGGTCCTCTGGAGGGGCTGGGGGTTGGGCTGGGGAGGGGTGTCCTTCACCTATTTCCAATTATTTCCAAATAATTTCCAATGACTGTGAGTTATCTTTGTACTAAGAAAAGAAAACATAGGGGCCTACCTGGTGGTGCAAGGGGTTAAGACGCAGCACTATGAAGCTGTCTGCAGCCTCTGCAGCACGATTTCCAGCTCCGGCCAGGGAGCTACCCACATGGCACAGCAGACCTCTCCTGACTCGCCCGCTGCTCCCCTCAGCAGTGTATTTCAGTCAGTCTGCCTGTTCTGATCCCCACTCTGTCTCTGGTGAATCCTCTCTGTACCCCAGTTCTTGTGTGCATAAATAAATAAATATTTTAAAAAAAAAGAAACGAAAATATAATGAAATGAGCATGTTAAACTCAGTTACCATTTGAGTTTACGCTGTTCACAAGCTTTCTTCCTACAACAGCTCCTGACTTTGCCAACTCGGAAGCCAAATAACACAGGCACCCAAGGGTGCACTGAGGCTTCCCTACTAGGGAAGTGGGCTGTACAGAAAGGGCCTCTGCTTCTCTTTGGGGTCAGAAGGAAGGATCTAAGGCTTGTGGTCAATATTTTAGAAGCATTTCAGAGCAAGACTAACTAGTGGCTGCTGGTCCAAGGGCTCATTGGGCCACTCTCACTTTCTCACCCAAGAAGTCGTCTCAGGAGGTACAGGAGAGTATTAGTGTGGTCCCCACGCCCCCCAGCCCCATGAAATACCCAAATCCTGTGGACTTTGTGGGTGACAACAAGAATATCAAAGATGCTGCACGCATGGAATTTCACCTTTGTCCTCTGCGTCATTCCAGGGTGGGGGGGTGTCTACAGTATTTGCTAACACTTTTTCTATCATTCTTCTTCATAGTATCACAAAAACAAAATGCCCAGCCTAATTCTATCCCTGCGCCTTAGCTGCCTATCCTATTATCCCACAATTAGCACAATGATGGGTGATCTGGGCGCCTGGACCCACATTGCTGTGAGTGACCCATTATTATTTGCAGATTACATTTTCCATGGAAATTAAATGAATTCTGCCAGAGCTCTGGGGCCAGAGAGAGAAGAAAATGCCTCATTGTTCAGTTCCGAGAGCTGGAGAGACTGCACGTGGCGATACAGAGAGCCGTGTTTGTGCAAACAAGGCGTGGGCTTCTAGTTTGAAAGATGCATTTGTTACACCAAAGCTCGAAATAGGAAATATGTGTGGGCAGAAACAAGGAGATGAAAGGGGAGAAAACTAATTATTACTACCACTGCATATGCATATTGGGGTATTTATATCATGTGTTAAACTTCCTTTGTTGAGAAAATGTTTGTCATATCAGTGAGGAGGAAACTTTACCCTGGGCAGGGTGTTCTGGGGCTTCAATGCTCCATCTGTATCTGTATCTGTATCTGTATCTGTATCTGTATCTGTATCTGTATCTGTATCTGTATCTAAATCTATATACATACACACACTCTCTATATACATGTATATTATATATATGAATATTTATTTTGCCCAAATTTATCTTCTGCATCCTCTTGTCCACTTCTCTTTCAATGGGTTTCCTTTTTAGAGTATCCTCTCTCTCTCGCTCTCTCTCATGTCTTTTATTCTCTCAATAAGTGTGTCTTTTATTTTTCTCTCTCAGGCCTATGGCAGTTATAAATACTGAACATGAAAGGGAAAGCAGGACCACTTGAAGTCAGTGGCTTGGAGAAACAACAATATAACTGCGAAATCTATAAAAGGTCAGAGACTTAGAGACCTTAATTTGGATGGAAAAACATACCCTCAATAGAATGTTCTAAAATAGGGAGAAAGAAATGGATGGCGCTCTGAGGAAATGCTTTCTTAACAGTCAGGGGAAATGGAGATGTTTGACTCAAGTCTCCTTTTAAATCGCTTCTATTTCTGATACTCACACACGAAGGGTTAGTATTTTAACTTATTCATATGGTAATATGTATGCATCAGCTTACCATTAACAAGGGATTGTGCTGACCAGTGAAGATCAAATTGAGGAGCAATACCTGCCACTAATTATCTACATCTTAAACAAGTCCTTTTTACCAAGTACTCGATAAAACCCTCTCCCTTCCCATTTTGAGGGTCCTTGTGCTCTAGGGTATAAAGAGTAATAACAAGACGCATGTTCATGGACCTTGTGTCTACGCAGGAGCAGAAGGACTGTGAGTGGAAATCCTATTTCAGGTCCTTAGCGAGAGGGTGTAGTAGTTCTGGAATAAGCCCACAGCTTGGCCATGTGAAGTTTCAGGAGGTGGGAGGTTTAAATGGTGACTAGTAAAAATGAGATACTGGAGCTGAGCCTTGCAGTCAAGTGGTGCAGCTGACACACTGAGCAGTCTGTTGTTAGTTTTTTCCTTTCCTTTTGGATTTTCTGTACACAGTGCATCATGGATATAACAAATGGCGACTGGAAAGAGAAGGATAAGAAAATCTTTCCTCATCCACTAAAAAAATGATCCTTATATATCTGAGGCACAGAGCAGGGGAGCTGGAAGGAGAGGAGTCAAGTCAGGGGAGAGACAAGCACAAGGGACTAGAGTGATGTCTCATGGGTGATGTGGTGTTGGAAGAACTATGGGGCCTACACCTGAGGGGAGAAGCCAGTTGCTGTTCAAAGATCAACAATGATGTCAGAAAATTTAAAAAAAAAAATCTGATAGTGTGCATTTTAGTCATTAGGAGATTCAATCTTTTAGGAAAATGTTGAAATGCTGTACTAAATGCTCAAGGAAGAATAATGCAGCGGGGAGCCACCCTCCCATCTACCTAGTCTGATTCAGTCGCTCTGGGCTGTGGCCAGAAAATCTGTTTAACAAACTTTCCACATGATCTTGCAGGTGTTTTTGTGTGTGTGTGTGTGTGTGTGTGTGTTGGCTGAGAGAAACACAGTTTCAGGAGTGAAGTACTCTTATTCCACCCATATAAGGAGTAACTACAGGCACGATCATAAAGCATTTACCATTGACATCCCAAGGGCAAGAACAACCTGAAGATTGAAAACTAATCTACATAGAGCACCCATGTCGATCTTGACTTACACTTTGTGCTTAAGAATAATTACCCTTATTGGGGCCTCCCTGGTGGCACAGGGGGTTGGGACGCAACCTATGAAACTATCAGCAGCCACTGCAGCACTAGTTCAATCCCCCACCAAGGAGCTGCCCATATGGTGCAGCAGACCTCTCCTGACTCTCCCGCTGCTCCCCTCAGCAGTGTATTTCAGTCAGTCTGCCTGTTCTGCTCCCCACTCTGTCTCTGGTGAATCCTCTCACCTCCCCGCACCTCTGGACTGTATCCCAGTTCTTGTATGCATAAATAAATAAATATTTTTTAAAAAAGAATAATTACCCTTATTACCTCACTCCAATGAGAAAGGCAGAGGGCCTGGAGGTGGGGGAGGGTAGGGATCACTTACTGACAGCTTCCAGACATAGCATACAACAGAGGAGACATGTAAGGTCTGGAGTCTTAAAGTGGTAACTCAAGAGACCAAGACAAATAACTGGAAACTTTCCTAACATAGAAAAGTTAAGGAAGTTCAGGACAGGCTGATGGAAGATGGTGTAGAGAAACTCTCAAAGCTAGACAGCTTTTGGCCTTTAATGAGATCCTTTAATGAGATCCTAGCATGGTCTTTGCCTGGCCTTTGGGTATCAATTAAGAAAGCCAGAAGAAAGTTACCTCATGTTTCGTGGGGCTGCAAAGACTCCAGGTGACAAGACATAGAGCATCATGAAATCATGAACTCCAGAAGGATCTTACTTGTGAATCATCCCAGCTACATGATTTGTTCTTTTTTAAAATTAGTCATACTTATTAGTTGACTTCTCAGAATGCTTCTTGAAAAAGGTCTATATGTGTTATGAATCAGTAATTTGTTCCCAAATGAATACTAATTAAAAAAACCACATTCAGTCTTAGGTGGATGAGTTCTATCAGGGAAACCACTGAGTTAACATTCATTTTTACAACTAGCACATTCTGGAATAAAAGTTTGTAGTTTGCTACAGAAGCAACTCATTAATATATGAAAGTTTTATATATATATATATATAAAATATACATATATGAGTGTGTATGTATATATGTATGTGATGTTTTAAAAAATTCTTCCATTGACCCAGCCCTGTCAAATCACTATAAAATTAATTGTCTAGGGCCTCCCCCGTGGCGCAGCGGTTGAGCTCTGGGTTGCGAAGCTGCCCGCAGCCTCTGCCGCGCCGTTTCGATCCCCGGTTGCTCCTCAGCCACTGGAGGAGGGTCCTACATGGCGCACAGACCTCTCCTGCCACCCGCTGCTCCCCTCAGCAGTGTACTTCGGTCCTTCTGCCTGCTCTGCTCCCCACTCTGGTGAATTCTCTCACCCTCCCACACTTCTGACTGTACCCAGTGCTTGTATAAATAAATAAATCTTATAAAAAATTAAATTAATTGTCTCATTTTGGCACCAAACTGTTGATATTATAAATATACCTTTGTATTAACTCCATTATTTCTAAAATCTCAAAATATGCTTTTCAGCTGTTTTGAGCTACTCATTTAGGAACTGCCATACAATTCATCGTGAGGTAATTCCAGGTATTATAAAACAGAATAGCAATATTCATGTAAATTAAATGCCCATGGAAGAATAATAGATTATTATTATTTTTAGAATAATAGAATTAAAAATTCATTTATTTATTTCATTTAGAAATGAGCATTGGATAAATAGCCTGGGGTCTCAAAGGTAAAAAGGGACATCTCTATACACCAGACCTCTGTTGTTGGCCAGTCTGATCTATCTTTGGAATTATAAACCACTCTTTTTTACTTTTTAAATAATTAGATAGATTTACATAGTATATAATTCACTCATTTAAAGTATAGAACTTAACAGTCTTTAATATAGAATTGTGTGCAATCCTCTCCCCAGTCCTATTTTAGAATATATTTGTCACCTCAAAGGAGAAACACCAGACCCCTTAGCAGTCTCTCCCTATTATCTCTCTAAATATATGGCAATTATTAATCTATATCCTAACTCTGTGGATTATTATTCTGGACATTTCATATCTATGGAATCATCAGTGTATTTTTTCTGACATTACACTGAAAATAGTGTTTTTAAGTTTTATCCACCTTTGGCCTTGTGAATAATGCTGCTATCAACACTATGTACAAATTTTTATGTATTCATTTCTCTTAATCTTATCCCTAGGAGTGGAATTGCTGAGTAGTGTGATTACTCTGTGTCTGATAGTTTTAAGAGATTTCTAGAGTGGCTGTAGCAATTTACACCAATGCTGGCATTATATAAGAGTTCTAATTTCTCCATTTTTTACCAGGACTTGTCATTATCTTTCCTTTCAATTATAACCATCTACTGAGGTGGCATCTCACTGAGATCTTGACTTGAATTTCTCTGAAGACTAATGATATTAAACATCTGTAATGTGCTTATGGACCATCTGTGTGTCTTAATTGGAAAAATACATATTCAGAACCTTTGTCTATTTTTATTTTACTTTGTCCATTTCTTAATTGGGTTTTTATTATTGAAATATAAGTTGTTTATATATTCTAGATAACAAGTTTTTTATCAAATATATGATATGCAAATGTCATTCTGTATTTGTTTTTTTCACTTTCTTGACAGTGTCTTATAATCTACAACAGTTTTTAGTTTCATGCATTTCTACGTATTTTTTTTCTTTTTTCACTAATCAAAATAACCAGGTTAGCCAAGTGGCAAACTATAAAATCAATAAACAAAAATCAGTTGCCTTCTTATATATAAACAATGAGGTAGAATAGAAAGTGATCCACATGTACAGTCATAACAACAGCAATTAAATACTTACAAGTGAATGTAACAAAGGAGATAAATGCTCTGTACAAAGAAAACTATAAAAAAATGTTAAAAGAAAAGACAAAGATTGCAGGCATTACACATTCAGACTTCAAATTTTACTATAAAGCAATAATAACTAAAACAGTCTGATACTGGAACAAAAACAGAAACGCAGACCAATGGAATAGAATTGAGAGCCCAGAAATAAACACATACCTATCTGGACAGTTAGTCTATGATAAAGGGGCCAAAAACATACACTGGAACAAGGAAAACCTCTTCAATAAATGGTGTTGGGAAAACTAGACAGTTGAATGAAAAAGAGTGAAACTAGACCACTATCACACACCATGCACAAAAATCAATTCAAAATGGATAAAAGACTCGGATGTAAGACCTGATACCATAAAACACATAGAAGAAAACACAGGCAAAACACTTCACGACATAAACTTCAGTGATGTCTTTAGGGATTTATTTCCAACGGCAAGGAAAGCAAAAAGAACATAAACAACTGGGACTACATTAAACTAAAAAGCTTCTGCACAGTGAAATAAACTATAACTAAAGTGAAAAGATACCCTACCGAATAGGAGTAAATATTTGTACACCAAAAGTATGAGAAAGGACTGATACTGAAGATCTACAAAGAACTCACACAATTCAACAAAAAGAAAACAAATAACCCAATAAAAGATAATGGCCAGAATAGTTAAACAGGCATTTCTCCAAACAAGACAAACAGATAGCAAAAAGGCATATGAAAAAATGTTCATCTGCACTTATTATCTGGGAAATGCAAAAAAAAAAAACCACAATGAGGTGCCACCTCACACCTCTTTGAATGGCCCATATCAAACAGATGAGGAACAACAAGTGCTGTCAAGTATGAAAGAATAGGGAATCCTCCTACACTGTGGGGGATGCAGACTAGTCTAGCCACTATGAAAAGCAATGTGGAGGTGTCCCAAAAGATTAAAAGTGTATCTGACACACAATCCAATAATTCCACTGCTAGCCATCTACTTGAAATATTAAAAAATATTTATCTGAAAGGAAACATACTCCTGTGCTCATTGTATCACTATTTATAGTAGCCAAACTATGGAAACAACTGAAGTGCTCCAAAACAGATGAGTATATCAAAAATACCACACACACACACACACACACACACACACACACACACACACACACACACACACAGAGGAATATTACTCACTGACCAAAAAAGATAAACTCATGCCATTTGTGGAGCTGAAAGAGAGAAGGTCAAATGAAGTAAGTAGGTCAGAAGGAGAGAGATAAATACCAGATGGTGTCACTTATTTGTGGAATATAGAGAATCCAAACTACGGATCAGATTAAAAAAAAAAAAAGCTTAAAAACTAACCCTTGAAAACCCTTTAAAAAATAGAACCTCTAGGGCTTCCCCTGGTGGCGCAGCGGCTGAGCACTGTGCTGCAAAGCTGCCCACAGCCTCTGCAGCGCCAGTTTGATCGCTGGCTGCCCACGAGGGTCCCACATGACAGACCTCTCCTGCCACCCGCTGCTCCCCTCAGCAGTGTACTTCGGTCCTTCTGCCTGTTCTGCTCCCCGCTCTGGCTCCGGTGAATTCTCTCACCCTCCCGTGCTTCTGACTGTACCCAGTGCTTGTATAAATAAATAAATAAATCTTTTTAAAAAATAAATAAAACCTCTAGTATGATGTTGACAGAAGGGGAAATCTGATGGGGGAAATCATTCTTCTCTTATTTTATCTTAGAGGAGAAAGCATCTTGTCAGTTAACTTTGAATTTTTTATTGATATCCCTTATCAGGTTGAAGAAATTATCTCCCATTCCAAATTTGTTAATTTTCTGCCTCTATTGAGTTGATCATATTTCCCCCCTTTATTCTGTCAACATGGTGTATTGCATTATTTTTCAGATGTTAAATCTAATTTGCATTTTGAGGATAAATTCCACATGGTCATGCCATATAATTCTTTATGTAACAACATATAAAAAATTATAACAACACATAAAGCAGTATATAGAGTCCCAATGCCAGAGAATATTTTGTGAAATTTGCTTGAGGACTTTTGTTTTTATATTCACAAGAGAAGTCAGTTGGTATTTCCTTACAATGTCTTCACCTGATTTTGTTATCAGGGTAATACTGTCCACATAGAATTAGCTGGGAAGCATTCTCTTCAATATTTTTGACAAGTCAGTAAAAATTAAATTCATTTTTTCTTTAAATGTGTGATAGAATTCACCAGTGAAAGACATGTATGTTTGTGGGATTATTTGACTCAATTCCATTCTACATCGAAAACAATCTGTGGAATTAAAATAATTTAGAGGCATACCTTCCCACTTAACAAGATAGTGTTGAGGTGCCGTTGAACTAGAAAAGCAAAATACAGAGAAATGTATACTGTATGACCGCCTTGTTGAATTATATAATTTAAATGTCCTACACATTTTTATATGTATGTATTGGTGTGTGTATACATCTACTCATTTTAATTTTTTTTAAGATTTATTTATTTATGCAAACAAGAACTGCGGTGTAAGCCAGAGGTGCGAGGATTCATCAGAGAGATTGGGGGGCAGAACAGGCAGATGTACTGAAATACCAGAAACATAGTGGGGAGCAGAACAGTCAGACTGAGTTAAATACACTGCTGAGGGGAGCAGCGGGCAAGGCAGGGGAGGTCTGCTGCACCATATGTGTTGCTCTCTGGCCGGGTATCGAACTCATGCTGCAGTGGCTGGTGAACGTTTGATTGTGCTCCCCTATGCCACCAGGGAGGCCCCCTATTCATTTTTATTAAAAATAATTAACATTGGGCCTCCCCTGGTGGTGCACGAGGTTGAGTGCTGGGCTGCGAAGCTGTCCGCAGCCTCTGCAACCCCGGTTAGATTCCCGCCCGCCAGCAAGGGTCCCACATGGCGAAGCAGACCTCTCCTGCTGTGCCTGCTGCTCTCCTCAGCAGTGTTTTCCATCAGTCTGCCTGTTCTGTTCCCCACTCTGGCTCTGGTGAATTCTCTCACCCTCCTGCGCTTCTGACTGTACCCAGTGCTTGTATAAATAAATAAATCTTTAAAAATAATAATTAACATTCATTTTGATTTCAAATATACAAACATCCTTATTATTGTAAAAATTACCCTCTGGCACTGGGACTCTATTTCTATGGCACAGATTCCTGGGAACAGTATTGCTAGGTAGAAGAGTATGTGTATTTCTAGGTTTAATAAATGTTGTCAGGTTGCTCACAATAGAAGTTAACAATTCTAATTTCTATGAAAAATATGTGAGTGTCCATATTCCTGCATTCCTGACAGCAATGGCTGTTTTTAAATTAAAAAAAATTACCAGTCCTTGGTGTAAATTATTTCAGTGTTAGTTTAATTTGGCCCATACTGAGCTTTGATATGTTTAAATTTTAGTGAACTAGGGCCTCCCTTGTGGTGCAAGGGGTTAAGCACAGCACTGTGAAACTATTCGCAGCCTCTGTAGAAGTTCAATCCCTGGCCAGGGAGCTACCCACATGGTGCAGCAGACCTCTCCTGTCTAGCCTGCTGCTCCCCTCAGCAGTGTATTTAAGTGAGTCTGTTCTGCTCCCCACTATGTTTCTGGTGAATCCGCTCACTGCCCCCCCACCCCTGCACTTCTGGCCTGTACCCCAATTCTTATATGCATAAATAAATAAATCTTAAAAAAAATAAATTTAGTGAACTGTTTTGATGTGTCCTTTTCTATATTGTTCAATAATAACCTTGTATGTTTTTCCTTTGGAGTTATATTTCTCTATCAATACGTAACTTTAATTATTATAATATAAACAAAATTATATACAACACAAATTTGTCAAATATTTTCATGTTAACTGTGTTTACTATGTTGTCCTATAAAATTATTTTTCAAGTTTGACCTGAACTCATGTGTCCATTAATTTAAACTTAGGAGGTGCTTAGATTTGATCAAGAAGTATCCCCTATTCCTCTGATTTTATATGTATATTTCTTGGATTTTACTTATTTATCTTGAGATGTAACTGATATACAATATTGCTTTAGTGTGAGCTGTACTTATAATGGCTTAATGTTTGTATATGTTCTGAAATGATCACAATAAGTCTAGTTAACATCATTATCATACATAATTACAAAATATATTTTCCGTGAGATGAGAACTTTTGAGATATCTTTCTTAGCCACTTTCAAATATGCAGTGCAGTATTATTAACTATACTCACCATGCTATCTACTACATTCCCATGACTTATTTGGAACTAAAAATTTGTACTTTTTGACCCTCTTCACCCATTCTACTCGCCCCTCCCTAAGACTTTTGTTACTATAGATTTTTTATATTTAAGAATTTAATATAAGTATTTTTGAATGTGGTCTTGGGAGCCTCCCTGGTGGCCTAGGGGTTAAGTCTCAGGGTAACCACCCTGAAAGCCCTCCATGGCGCCTGAGTTCGATCCTTGGCCAGGGAGGTGACCCACATGGCATAGCAGACCTCTCCTGTCTTGCTCACTGCTCCATTCAGCAGTTTATTTCAGTGGATCTGCCTGTTCTGCTCCCCACTTTGTCTCTGACAAATCCTCTCACCCCCACCCACATCTCTGACCTATACCCCAGTTATTCTATGCAAAAATAAATAAATATTTAAAATAAATAAATAAATGTGGTCTTGGGCATTTCTTTGTTTCCAGAGATGTAGCCAGTTATGTCAATACCTTTTTGAAATAAGCCATTCAAGTATTTTCCTTTGAATAGAAATGAACTTTGCCACTTTTAGTGCTTCTCATAGGTGTTACTCCTTGGTGTATTACTGGTACAATTTGTTGATCTCATATTTCATAACTGTGCATACATATTTATAAGTGAAAGTGCTCTGAACTTTCAAAATATTATCTTCATCAGGTTTTGGTATTTTGCTGGCTACATATTAGTTTGTTAGTTTTCAATTTCTTCCTATGGTTATGAACTAGCCTATATAAGATTCGTATTGATGATCTGTAAATGATGGATGAAAAGCAACTTATTGCCTTTTTCAGTGATAAAGTTTAATGACATTTATGACATCTAGTATAATACAGTATTCCATTTTTCCTCATCCTGAGTCAATTTCGGTAATTTATATTTTTCTAGGAAATTATACATTTTCTCTACATTGTCCAATTGATTTCATGAAGTTGTATGTATGAGTCTTTTCTTTGAATCTTTCTTTTTACAGTCCTATCTTCTTTCTCATAATCTTATGCCTCTCTCTCGCTTTCTCGCTTTCTCTCTTTCTCTTCCTCCCTCCCTCTGTCTCTCCCCCTCTCTCTCTCCTTAACAAAACTACTGATTTATTTCATTAGTCTTTTCAAGGAAATAGTTTTTGGATTTCATTGTCATTGCTTTTTTTAATTTTTATTTATTACAGACTTTAATTCCATTTCAGTTTCTTATTTAATTCTGTAATGAATACATTTTCAAAATTTATCAATTTAATATGTGGTTGTATAGTTTCCAGTTAGTAAAATTTTTTAACTTCCATAGGCTCAGGACTATGAATATTTACTTCTTCATTGCTACCTAGGTTTATAATTCAATGATTTATGAACAAGTTTCTTAATTTTCAAATAATTTTTATTTTGCTTGTTATAAGCATCAGCTTCTATTCTTACTGGGTGAAGATCAAGGAGTAGAATGTATATAATCTCTCCTCTTTCATGTTATGATTTTTTTAGATCAAGTGTGTGATTTCATATATTGAGGGTAGTGATAAATTGGTATACTGAATTGGGAGAATAATTTGTCAATATCCACTAATGATAGATGTAAGTATTCTATGATACAACCATTCTACTTATAGAGTTAAGTGAAACTCAAGGAGAGTGTATATGCATGTCTGTAGAACAGAATATGCATATGCACATATGCGTCTATAAATGGGTATATATAACTACGATTTCAAAAATTAGAAGCAGCCTAATTAACCCACAGATCAGTGTTCTTTATAAAGGACTGGAGTAAATAAACTGTGATTAACTCACACAGTAGCTTGCTTGATAACGATTAAAATGAATTAGTATATATATCAAATAAATCTTAAGACTATAATGTGGAGTGTAAATAGTAACCGATATGTGCAAGCATTTATTTACAATTTAAATGCTCTCACTAGTACCATGTACTATCTGCGGAAACAGCCACATGTGTTCAGGTAGAAAAACATGCATAAACTTTCAGATTCTAGTTAACTCTGGGGAGGGAAAGAGGTGAAGAGAGGTGGGGTAGGATTTGAACCCTAATATACCTTTTAGTCCTTAAAAGGAAACTGAAGGATATATGGTAAAACAATATCCTGTTTAAGCTTTGAGGAAACTACCTGGTATCTCTCTATTGCCTATTCCCCTGCTCGCCTTACCAGAGAAGGCGTTTGGCTAGCTCACGGCTGTCTCTTCAGCATGAAGCACAGAGAAGAGGAAGGTGCTCAGTTTTAAATAGAAAATTAGGAATTCAGTTCCAATCACACAAGAGCCAAATGAATGAAATGACTTTTGTTTAAGCCCAGAAACTAGAAGACTTGTCAAGAGTACAATTACTCCTCAAATTATCCTGGGGAATTTTCCTAATGGAAAGAATTAGATTTGTTCTTTGTAGCTAGGGAGCAAATGCAGAAACAGTGGCTTGGAACTGAGAAGAGGCAGATTCCAGTCCCAGTGAAGGTGACCAACCAGTGGCTGAAGGGCCTAGAATTGGGATGGTGATCTTGTCAGAACAGACTCAGAGACAAAACAATGTTTTATATGGGATGTTTAGCAGAGATCCTTAATATGAATGCCATTTAGTGAGCGCTTACTATGTTTCAAGCATTTCATATATATACATTTATTTTTAAATTTCTGTAATGGCCCCATCAAGTGGTAGAGAGTTTATAAAAAATCAACGCTCGGCCTTCCTGGTGGTACAAGGGGTTAAGAGGCAACCTATGAAGCTATCCACAGCCACTGCAGCATGGGTTCAATCCCCGGACAGGGAGCTACACACATGGCACAGTAGACCTCTTCTGTCTTACCAGCTGCTCCCCTCAGCAGTGTATTTCACTCAATCGGCAGTTCTATTCCCTGCTCTGTCTTTGGTGAATCCTCTCAACACCCACACCTCTGGCCTGTACCACAGTTCTTGCATGAATAAATAAATCTTTAAAAAATAAATAAATAAGGCCTCCCCAGTGATGCAGTACTGTGAAGCTGTCCGCAGCCTCTGAAGTTTGGGTTTGATTCCCAGCCAGCCATGGAGCTACCCACATGGCACGGCAGACCTCTCCTGTCTTGCCGCTGCTTCCCTCAGCAGTGCTTTCAGTCTGTCTGCCTGTTCTGCTCCCTGCTCTGTTCTGCTCCCCACTCTGAATCCTCTCACCCTTCTGCACCTCTGGCCTATACCCCAGCTCTTGTATAAATAAAATAAAATCTTTAAATAAATAAATAAATAAATAAATAAATAAATATCACCGCTATGGTTCTTGCAAAGCACATACACCACAGCATTTCAATCCAGCAAATGAGATAGCTACTAGTTTTAACAACCTTGATGGTGACCCCCATTTCTTACCAAAAGATCTTGGTAGTCAGCTTATGGTTTATTGCTCAGACAATAGACAGAGACTTAACACAGATTCAGAGTCTCTCTTTTTTTTTTTTAATGTTTCAGATTTTTTTTTAACGATTTATTTATTTATTTATATAAGCACTGGGTACAGTCAGAAGCACAGGAGGGTAAGAGAATTCACTAGCGCCAGAGTGGGGAACAGAACAGGCAGACTGACGAAGTACACTGCTGAGGGGAGCAGCGGGCGCAGCAGGAGAGGTCTATCGCACCATGTGGGACCCTCGCTGGTGGCCGGAGATTGAACCAGCGCTCAGAGGCTACAGGCAGCTTCACAGCCCAGCGCTCAACCACTGTGCCACCAGGGGAGGCCCAGAGAGTCTCTTTCTTAATCCAAGTCACTTCCACAAGGGGTAGAGGGAGAATAAGGAACTGAGGGTGGAACACAAATGATGGGCCAAGATTGCACACCCACTGCCCAGCAAAAGCCGTGGCTGCTGAGGAAGGGCACTGCTCACAGCACATACGCTCACAGTAGAAATGCTGCTGCTTTTACCAGTGGCTTTACGCCCCAGAGCTGGTTCCTCTGGGTCACTGAGTCTGTCACTCCTTGTCATGGGTCCCTTTTGTCTCCAACTCTAGGCTGTTGAGTTGCAGGGGTGTGGAGAAGGGGGTGGGAAGTGGATGTGGGTGAGTTCTTAGAAAGCAAGTGACCCCAATACATAGAAAGGAAATGGCAGTTCATTCTTTAACTGAACCCTGTTCACAGATGACTCACTCATTAACCACCAGGACTATCTGGAGGTAGCATCCTATGTGGCTGCCTCTTTCCGATGGAAGACATAGTTCTGAGCTTTCCAAATCCTGTGAATGATCTGGCTGGATAATGTCAGCTGATTATGAATTTCTGGTGTGTGGCCCATAGCTATTGGTGATGAATCGGGCTGCTGCACAAGGGGACTTTTGATCAAGAGCACATTTCTGCATAATGAGAAGTAAAGTAGTGTAGATGAATGGTGTCAGCATTTTAATGGAACCTGGGGAAATGGCTGGGTGATGGATTCTTCTTGCAGAGAGCAGCCCAGTCTTCTGCCTCCCAGATTTGCATCAAGGAGAGCCCAAGGGGAGCCATTGGAAGGTCACTGCATCTCTCTTTGACAGGTGTTGGCACAACAGTATCAGTTGTGTCCACCTTCTCTTTGTTGCTGACCTTTCCCCTGCTGAATGGGACACTCAGAGCAAGAGACATGAAAAACTGTCCAGGGTGTGGATGTCGGAAGTACCATCAAGACAGCCGTTACCAAGGATGGGTGTAATCATCAGGAGTGTCAGGTCTACTAACGAGGCCCTTACTCAGCAAGACAGCTTAAGAAGGGCAGCCCATATTTATGTCTGGATGAGGGTGGCACCTTGGATAAATGTGCAGATGCAGATCTGTCAGTATTTACACATAAGCTTAGCCTGCAAACAGCAGCCAGGGCCAAGGTGAAGGCCAAGGCATCCCAAGGAGTTTGGACTATTACTTTGGAGACCAGGGAATACCTACTGAACATCTCTAGAAGATGCACATGCTTTACATTTACCATTTCAGTCAATAACCCCTTTATCATGTCGGTATTAGTTTTCCCATCATATGGATAAGAAACTTGAGGTTCTGGGTGTTTTGTTGCCTCAGTTGAAATCCCAAAGCTAGCAAGAATAACAGCAGGAACAACCATGATTGCAGTCACAATCAGTTCTGAGCTTTCATGTAACTGTCACGATGAGCCATATACCCATCTAAGAGCTTTTTATGTTTGATTTTGAGTCTCAAAATTATATTACAAGACTGGGCACTGTACTTTTGCATTTTACAAATGAGGAAACTGAAACATAATAAGATTATATGACCTACCCAGAGTCACATAGGAATTAAGAGTGGTGTGACTTGAACCCCAGCATCTGGGCTTAACCACTATGGTTTATGCGCCAGATTAAAAATGACAGTTGTGATAAGGGGAGCCTCTCCCCAGCCTGCACTGCTGCCTTGCCTAATCCTCCCTCTGCCTTTGAGTCACTGAAGATGACACATTCACAAGTATTCCTTTACCAGTCACTGACCCCTAGACTGAGTGAGGGCTCTGCCGTGCTCACAGTTCTCTATTCTCCCCCTATTTTAATGCTCACCACACTCTTCTGTTATTTCTTGCATTGCATTTTTACCTCCCCTATTGAATTTAAGCTGCAGGAGGGCAAGTGCTGGGTCTTTCTTGTTTTAACTTGTTCAAGGTCTAGTCTAGTATCCATATAAGTAAAAAGTCCCTTCTCGTTTGTTACCATATTTCAAAGATACTGCTTGGAACGAAGGAAATCTGGAACATATACTTGGGATGGTCTAAGATAAAATAAAAACTATTTGCCAAAGTCAAAATTCCTACTGGGTGACTCCAGGAGGTACCATAAAAAAAAACAGATGATTGCATTCCTGAGTTGTAGACACCGAGACGCCATGAGCTGCTCCAGGACAGCCAAATGCAAGAGGAAACCCCTTCCTGCTATGTGGTAAGCAGTCAAAAGCTGAGATTCCCAATACAAACTTTAAATCAAAAGACTGTGTACCTTGATTTGCAATCAAAGTTCTCACCTTCGTGATTCTCTAAAGCATGGTTAGTGGTATACAACGAATACAGTGTATTATTAATGACGATTCATGGGTTTTCTAAGCCGAGTCATGGAATAAACATTTGTTGATGAAGCAATGAACAAACAAGCCAATAAATGAATGAATATAATAAAGTCAGGTTTGCTCCACATTTGCCTGAGTAAAACCTGACGCTTTTCTAGTAGGACGTGTTGTCTCTATTTCCCACGTATACACTTGACTTCGCAGTTAGAGCCCATTCCCGATAACACTCTTTGACCTAAGGATGATCAGCTGTATTTTGTGGTGGGAAAAAGTGCACAGAGCTGAGAGCTTCTGTTCTATGATGTATCATTATTGGTGTTGCCATTATTACTTTTTTTTGTCATTATTACTTTTTTTATTACTGTTTTAGTAATTGTACTCTTGAATGCCAAATAGCATTCCTTTTCTTTGCTTTTTATCTTACATATGCCTTTGCCTCTGAGGACCTGTGATAGGCTAGGGATGATCCACCCAAAGAAAATCTCAAGGAAGGGCTTAGAAAAGAGCACAGGTATTGGGGCCTCCCTGGTGGCCTAGGGGGTTAATCTCAGCGCTGTCACTGCTGCAGCCTGAGTTCAATCCCCAGCCAGGGAGCTGACCCACAGGGCACAGCAGACCTCTCCTCTTTCACCTGCTGCTCCCCTTAGCAGTGTATTTCTGTAGGTCTGCCTATTCTGTTCCCCACTCTGTCTCTGGTGCATCCTCTCAGCCCCCACACATCTGGCCTACACCTCAGTTATTCTATGCAGGGAAAAAAAAAGAGCATGGAGTCCAGAGACCAGAACAGCTGAGGAGGATTTAGCTAGACCCAAGCACAAGAAAGGTGCTCCATCCCTCAGCCGCTGAGCCTAGCAGCACTGCCTCATGGCCCCATTTACAGAAACCCTTAGATTTGTACGCAGATCTTTGGTGCTGACCTACTTTTTGTGATCTCATCTTGCTGGGGTAGGTTCCCCCCTCACAACATCTACGACGCTGTGATGTTTATAAATCCAGTGTCAGTCCCCCGGCTCCTGACTGGCCTTTGATATCAAAAGACTGTTTCATGAGACATGACTTTGTTTATTCAAATCTCATTCTTCCCTCACATCATCTTAATGATTTTTAAGCCCAGACTATTAATCTTCTTACCCAAGTTAAACCTTTCTCCCAATGTGTTCCTTTATAGATAGATCCTAACTCAGAAGCTTACATTCATTGCCCTCTGTGGGCTTTCTTGAGGACAGTAATTAGCCAGAAACTTGTGTTGTGTGTTGGAGTGCTGAAGAAGGTCCTCCAGTATTTTTTTTTTTTTTAAAGATTCATTGATTTATTTATTTATATACAAGCACTGGGTACAGTCAGAAGGGCGGGAGGGTGAGAGAATTCACCAGAGCCAGAGCGGGGAGCAGAGTAGGCAGAAGGACCGAAGTACACTGCTGAGGGGAGCAGCGGGCGGCAGGAGAGGTCTGCGCGCCATGCGGGACCCTCCTCCAGAGGCCGGGGAGCAGCTGGGGATTGAACCGGTGCCGCGGAGGCTCCGGGCAGCTTCACAACCCAGCGCTCAACCACTGCGCCACCGGGGAGGCCCGGTCCTCCAGTATTAGGTGGGACTGGGGATTTGATGCTTTCTGGAGTTGTCTCCCTGTGTAAACTTGCAGGATCAAACAAGTGAATCCAGTGTATTTTGGAAAAGCATTGGGTTGAGAACCCTTCTTCATTGGCCACTGAGTAAGTCCAGGGAATAAGGCGGACTGAGTCCACACCATGGAGAGGACGATGATGTAACCACATTGTAAATATGTGAGGACCATGTCAGAAGTTTGTGTAGAGTGTGGGAGAGGAAGGAATCCCATCAGAGGAGGCACTGAGCAAACCTTCAGAACACAGAAGAATCAGCCACATATGCAGAGTATGCGGCACTCACTGTATTCATGGCCAAGCAAGCACCAGGAGTGAAGACAACTGAGGAGCACAGAATTGTAACTCTGCTGTGATGGGAGAAATCCTTCTTTTCTGCCATTTTCTGAATACAAGTTCATTCTCAACATTGGATTTTTTTAAAAAGATTTATTTATTTATGTATAAATAAATAAGCCAGAGGTGCAGGGGGTAAGAGGATTAACCAGACAAAGAGTGGGGAGCAGAACAGGCAGATGTACTGAAACACACTGCTGAAGGGAGCTGTGGGCAAGACAGGAGAGGTCTGCTGCGCCATGTGGGTTGCTCCCTGGGCAGCCTGGGATCGTACTAGTGCTGCAGTGGCTGGTAATAGTGTGATAGCGCTGTCTTTAACCCCTGCACCACCAGAGAGACCCCTCAACATTGAATTTTCCTAACCATACTTCTTTCTACCTCTTCCAGTGCCCTTAGCCCTACTCTCTTCATTTGACTAACTCCTAACCATTCCTTAATTCTCAGCTGAAATGTCATCTTCTCAATGAACATTTGATCTGCCCTGTCACACATGACTCGGTTAAAGTCTTTGATGGATGCTCCCATTACAGTTTCTCAATCCTCTTTGTTAACTTTCTTTACACTCAACATACTTAAGGCCTGCCTTCCTCAACCAGTGTGTTAAATTAATTAAACAGGGAGGCCATTAGACAGATGTGGTTCTAACCCTTGGTGGTCTGTCTTCATAAACAAATCAAAGCCTAAGCCTTACAATGCCTCAATGTTACAAAATCAAAATGCTAAGGACAACCAATCAGAAAAGCCAAATAGCATTCCTTTTCTTTGCTTCCACACTTCCTTTCTAGAAATTTCTCCTTGCTCCTCTTGGCCGAGTGCTTGTAAACATTTCCAGTTTGGTGCTACCCCACTGCAATACATTTTTATTCAAATAAATTTTAAACAATTTAATTAGGTTCAGTTTATCTTGTGATCAGTGTAAACCCATGAGGGCTGAGATTGTGTCTAGTTTCCCATGTATTTTCAATACCTCCTGTTAGCGGGTAGAATGAGGGCACCCCAGGTCCCCCAAAACTGCACATTCTAAGTGGGTTCTGTTATCTGCCACATAAAGAAAAAACATACTCTTGGTGCATAAAACCTTCAATAGAAAAGAACTTTGTTACAATAAGTGCACAACAGAGAATTAGTGTGCAACAGAGAGAAGAGAAAGAATACAGATAAAATAGTTTCCCCTCGAAACACCAAATATTACTCATTCCCTTGTGGGAAAATGCCCAGCAAACAGAGTTGGTCCAAAGTGGGGCCTCTGAGGCTCAAAAGCTTGCCCAAGTCTAAGGCGCCTTCTGGCAGGGTCCCATAAAAATGGGGCAGAAAGGGCCAAGCAAGTCTGAAGGAAAAGAGCAAAACCAAAATACAAATCAGGTCAGCCTCCTCACAGTCTCTCACCCCTGTCTGTCTCTTTCAAGTGTCTCCTTCCATGCCCCTCAAGTCCTAGTGCAAGTCCAAGGCTGAGAAGCCAGCCTTGTCTCTGCTCCACGTACCCCAAGTCTCCTTCCCCTCGCCTCATCTTCCTAAGTGCTCTCCCAAGACTCCCCCAAGTCTTCCTTTAGCTTCACGCCACCTCTCAGCTCCAGCCTTGAATAGGTGGGGCAGGAGACCTGGGACCTTCCCTCTCTGTGGGTGCCACACTGTTAGTCCCTGCAGACCTGGGGCCTCGTCACCACTTCCCTACTTGAGTCTCTGTGCCATGACAGGAAGTGATGACAAATGAGGACGACAAACCCAAAGCAACAGAGGGAGATGAGATCATAGACGCTTTGACCAATATCTCCCACTAAAATACGTTGCCAGGCATCTTGGTTTTGAAAGGCCAAAGTAAAGATAAAGAAACAACAGATTTTCTTCCAGCTTTGAAGGGGCTATTTTATAGGAAAGGAAGATAAAAGATGGGGAGTTGATGACCATATATACACCGAGGGTAGTTTTCTAGGAATTAATCTCAGGGGCAGTGACAGTGTAGAAAATGATCTCATATCTCACAGATGCGCCTCTAGATACTCCTGATTGTATGGAACCATTTGTCATTGTATGTACCCTAAAAGCAGAAAGGCGAAGGAGGGGAAAACTAAGGTTTTATTCATGGTAACTGGAATATGGTAACTGGAATGAGGGCATGTCTGCATGACCTCGTGGATGAAAATGCCTGTCAGCTCCCACCTATGAGGTGTAGTATCTGGGCTGTTGGCTGATGGATTGAGACCTCCGTCCATTTTCTGAATGTTACTGAGCTATAGCTTACTTGGTGTTATGTCCTTTAGAAAACTGGGCTCAGGCCTTGACCTTACAGAGTTCACCATCCAATAGAGAAGAAAGACCATCCAATAAACAATGAAACCAGCAATTTATTCACCACAACGGCAAGAAGTGCTACAATGGGCCTCCCTGGTGACACAGAGGTAAGTCTCAGTGCTATCAAGTTATCACCAGCCACTGAGGCCTAAGTTCAATCCCCAGCCAGGGAGCTGACCCACATGGTGCAGCAGACCTCTCGCCTCACCTGCTGCTCCCCTCAGCAGTGTATTTCAGTGGATCTACCTGTTTTGCTCCCCACTCTGTCTCTGGTGAATCCTCTCATCCCCTGCACCTCTGGCCTGTACCCCAGTTCTTGTATGCATAAATGAATACATTTTGAAAAAAAAAAAGTGCTGCAGGGCCTCCCGGGTGGCGCAGCAGTTGAGTGCTGGGCTACAAAGCTGCCCGCAGCCTCTGTAGCGCCCATTCAATGGCCGGCCGCCCGCAAGGGTCCCACATGGCGTGACAGACCTCTCCTGCCATGCCCACTGCTCCCCTCAGCAGTGTATTTTGGTTTGTCTGCCTGCTCTACTCCCTGCTCTGGCTCTGGTGAATTCTCTCACCCTCCCGTGCTTCTGTCTGTACCCAGTGCTTGTATAAATAAATAAATAAATTTAAAAAAAAACAAGTGCTGCAAAGAAGAAGCACAGATCTGAAGGCAGCCTTAGCCAGTGTGCGACTGACCATCAGATGACATCTGCAGCGCCTCAAGCATGGACATGAGTGGACAGAATGGAGATTCTGACTGCATGTATGTGGTCTCCAGGTCTGTCGAATGCTGTTTCTGAGGCCTGTACTTGAACATTTACTGTGACACTGACATTACCACAAGCCCCTCTTCACCTGCCAGTATCCACATCCCGCCTGCCAGCACCCACAGCTCAAGTGGTTTTGCTTTATACCTCTTATCATTTCAGGAATGATTCTTATTAAAGAGCTGTTGGGGCACTTCAAGTTCGTAGCTATGCTTTGACCAAATTATATCCTGTTGGGGTAGTTGTGGATAGGAAGGTGTATTATCAAAGGTTGTAGCATGTACACGCTAAGTCAGTAGTGCTTCAATAAACACAGGCATACAGGTTTCTTTTCAGGTGTGTTTTTGTGTCCTCTGGTTTGATTCCTAGGAGTGGGATTGCTTGGGTCATATGGTAGATCCATTTTTAGTATTTTGAGACCCCTCCTCTTTCTGTCTTATTTATCTTTGAACAACCTGAAAGGTCCATGCAAGAGGCGGGAATGCAAAAACCCACCAGGAAGCCCACCTGGGGACAGGAATGCAGAAGCCTGCCTAGAGGAGTCAGACAATGAGCCTCCCACCCTACAAATCTTCTCTCAGACAAAGAAACTCCCCCCTCTCCAACCCCTACAAATCTTTTCACCCCCTACAAACTTTTTCCTGCCAAAGGAACCCAGTCTCCCACCTGACTTCTCCTCACCCTATAAAAGCCTGCATCCCCCTGACAACATGCCCGACTTCACTGACCCCCACCTTGGGTCCCTGAGGTCCACCCGGGGCACAATAAATTTTCCCTTCCTTTGAGAAATTTAGCCTAGCTCTCCTTTTCTTTATCGAGCTGAACCTTTCACCATGGTGCCGAAACCTGGGAAGGCCGTGTCCCCTGGCACAGGGGCCGCCTTCCTGTTCCCGGGACCTCTCCTCTCCATTGCAGATGCCTCACATCCACCACCAGCCTTGATCCTTGGGGTAAGTCTCCTGCCTGACCCTCCTTCCTGGGAGGCCCTCACCTCTGGCTATTCGGCTCATCTCCTGACCCCCTCCCTCGGTCGGCTGTTCCATATACTGTGGGCCCACGTCAGCTGACTCTCGTTACACCTAGACCCTGGATTTGGGGATGCCCGTCCACACTAGGTGCCCGAATCCTAGGTAACAAATGAGTAGTGGAGACGTCCCTCCCGCTTGTTTGCCCCGTACCGAAGGCCAGGACCGAATTGGGGGATGCCGCGATTTGGGGCCTGCACCCCCGACGGCCAGATCAGGTTCATGGGATGCTGCATCCTGACTCTGTGCCCCCGTTAGTTGGGAAAGGAGCCGACTTAGTCATGGGGTCCGCAAATTCCAAGACTAGCCCGGCCACCCCACTGGGATGCCTTCTCTCAAACCTCAGTCCGTTGGGACTTAGGCCAGATAACACCCTAAGTGTCACGTCTTTTACTGCAACACTGCGTGGCCTCAGTATCAATTGGACAATGGCTCCCACTGGCCCGAGCGTGGCACTTTTGACTCCTCGGTCCTTACAGACCTAAACAATTCTCTCACCGCAATGGAACATGGTCAGAGATCCTTAGGGCCAGGCTGTCTTTCTCTTGCGCTCTGCCCCTTCCCTCCCTCCTGAAAACCTGTCATATTTTCAAAGTCTCGAGACTCCTCTCACTCTTTGCCCTCTCCGGACCCCTCTTCTGTGTTCTCTGATTCTCTAAATTCTCTATCTTCTTCTCCTCCAGCTCCCCAATCCTGCCCCTCCCCCGTTCTTTTCACCTTCTAACCGCCACACCTGCTCTCCTCTTCTTGTCCCTTAGGGAAGTAGGTGGGACTGAAAGAAGAGTTAGAGTCCACGTTCCTTTCTCTCTGTCTGATTTCTCCCAACTTGAAAGCGTCTTGGCTCTTTCACTAAAGATCCCACTACCTACACCTAAAAATTTCGTTATCTTACCCAAGCCTATGACCTTACATGTCATAATCACATGTTTTCTTCTCTTCCACCCTGACCTCTGACAAAAGGGAACATGTTTTTAGGTCTGCCCAAGACCATGCAGATCAGGTCCATTTGACTGACACAACCATACCCCCAGGCCCCGAAGCAGTTCCTCACCCAGAGCCGGAGTGGGACTACCAGACTGACACAGACATGGCCCCGGGGCTGGGCTCACCGAGACTTTTATTACCTGTCCCCTAGCTGGTCTCCAACTGGCAGCCTAAACCTATAAACTTCCATAAGCTCAGGGAGATTACTCAGAGAACCCTCCTGCCTTTCTTAGCTGCCTGACGGAGGCGCTCCAGTGCCATACCAGGCTTGACCCTGACTCGCCTGCAGGCACCACAGTAGCCATTTTATATCTCAGTCAGCCCCAGATATTACAAACTAGCTTAAGAAGGCTGAGGATGGTCCTCAAACCCCTATCCGGGATCTGCTGAATATGGCCTTTACAGTATTTAACAACTAGGAGGAACATGACAGGGCAGAGAGGGAACCCCATAGTCACCAGAAGGCTGAGCTTCAAGCTCAGGCCCTAGTAGCTGCCTTGAGACTGCCAGGCCCTGCTCCTCCAGCGACTGCAGCACCTGCTGCCCAACAGAGGACAATGGGCCCCAACCGACCGCCGCTGGAAGCCTGCTTCAAATATGGCCTAGAAGGCCACAGGTCCAGACAATGCCCCAACCCCTGCCCTCCGCCAGGACCCGTGCCCCATCTGCAACGTCCAGGGTCACTGGAAAAGTGACTGTCCCTCCATGCCTGGCTGTGGTGGGCCAGTCCTTTCAGCCCCTGCCACACTTCCACTGGCGGTCTTGGGGTTAGCGGCGGAGGACTAAAGAGGCCCAGACTCATTGACTCTGATAACCTTGGAGGAGCCCAGGGTAATGGTCAAGGTAGCAGGTAAGTCCATCTCCTTTCTGGTTGACACGGGGCTACCTTCTCTGTCCTTCCCTCCTACTTGGGTCAAGCTTATCCTTCTCAGGTCTCAGTTATGGGTGTTGACAGCCTTCCTTCTCAGCCCAGGACCACTAGACCTCTTCAATGTCAGCTTAACAACAAGCCCTTAGTTCACTCCTTCCTAGTCATGCCTTCTTGCCCCACACCACTCCTGGGTCGCAACCTCCTGACCAAACTCGGGCTACTCATGGTTCCAAGACCCTAGTGCTGCTCTTATCCTCCCACTGCTCCAAACATCTCCTGATCCTCCTCAGGACTCCCCGCTGTCTCCTTCCACTGTCAACCCTGTGGTCTGCAATATCTCTAACCTAATTGTTGCCACCCACCATAGCCCAGTCCTCATTCACCTTAAGGATCCCTCTTCTTTTCCCTCTAGCCCCCAGTTTCCAATTTCCCTCACTCACTGTCATGGCCTCAAACCATCATCCAAGGACTCCTGGGAAAGGGACTCCTTACTCCTACCAACTCACCCTGTAATACTCCTATTCTACCCATTAAAAAGCCTGACAGTTCTTATCGCCTAGTTCAAGACCTTCGCCTCATCAACCAGGCGGTGGTGCCTATATACCCCGTAGAGCCAAACCCTACACCCTCCTATCTCATATACCCTCTTCTACCACATGCTTCTCTGTACTTGACCTCAGAGATGCATTTTTTACCATCCCTTTGGATCCTCAATGTTACTTCCTATTTGCTTTTACTTGGGAAGATCCGGACACACACTCCTCCCAGCAACCGGCCTCAGGGCTTCCGGGACAGCCCTCATTTGTTTGGTCAGGCATTAGCTAGCAATCTCTCCTCATGTAATACTCCACCCAGCACTCTCCTCCAGTATATTGTGACCTCCTCCTCAGCAGCCCTTCTCTGCCACAGTCTCAGCAGCACACTGCACAACTCCTCAGCTTCCTGTGCTCCAAAGGATACCGTGTCTCCCCATCCAAAGCCCAACTTTCAGTTCCCACAGTCGTCTATCTGGGTCTTCTACCAACTCCTTCCTCCAAACAGCTGACGGTGGACCACAAACAGGCCATCCAGGACCTTCCCTCCCTGAATCGGCAGAACAAATCCTTTCCTTCCTAGGTTTGGTCGGATTCTTCCATCACTGGATCCCTAATTTTGCTTTCCTAGCCAGGCCACTGTACGACCAGCAAAAGCCTCCCCGGAAGGCCCTCTCCAATCCCCCGGAGAGGTCCGCAGGGCCTTCCTTTTACTCAGAAATACCCTTTTTAAGGCACCTGCCCTTGCCCTTCCTGATCCAGAAAAGCCTTTGCTCCCATTCACAGACGAACGTCGGGGTATGGCGGCAGGTGTCTTTCCCAACCTCTCGGGCCAGCCTGCATCCCATCGCTTATCTCTCCAAGCAGAAGGATCCCACCGTCAGGGGCTGGCAACCTCACCTTAGAGCCCTGGCGGTGGCAGCTCTACTCACCCGGGAACCCCTCAAACTTACTCTGGGAATACCCACCCAAGTCCATTCCTCGCACTGCCCTCAGGACCTCCTGTCTCACCGCTCGCTTTCCACCCTCACTCCTTCCTGCTCACAGGATTTCCACATGGTCTTTACCGAAAACCCTCTGGTGAGTCTCACTCAGTCAAACTCTCCCAACCCAGCCACTTTCCTGCCTGTCTCTGGCCCCACTTCTGTTGCCCATTCGTGTCCTGAAATTCTGGACAAAATGCAAACCTCCAGGCTGGGTTTGGCTGACTCCCCTTTGTCAGATGCTGTAGGGTAAGGAAAAATGTCAGGCTTTTCTGCCCTCCCGCCATCAGGACAGATGATGGATCCTTGCGGTCTGAATGCATGCCTGATGGCGGGCACCTGGAGTAGGGTGTGGTCATAGGTAGATGGGATTCACCTGGGCTGAGACTGGGCTTTAAAGGGCAGCATCACGGGGATACCAGCAGAAGCCGAAAGAGAAGCCGAGAGAGAAGCAGAGAACACCGTGAGCCCAGATAGAGTGGAGACTTGCTGGGGGCTGGGAGGCCTGCCAGCCTCCCGGCCCCCCAGTACCCCTGCCTGCCGTGTACCTGGTAATCACAATAAAAACCTGCAAAACCACTGAGGACTCTGACTCCTCCTTTACCTGGTCTGCTGGATCAGAAAACCTGCACAGTGTCCTGTTCCTGACCTTACAGATGCCTACTGGACGCGGTTTGTAGACGGCGGCACTTGCGTAGATGCGCAGTCAGCGGAGGGCTGCCTGGGCCATTGTGACCAGCGATCAGGTAATGGAAGCAGGAACCACCTCCCAAAAGGCAGAACTCACAGCACTCACCGGGGTCCTTACCCTCAGCAAACATAGCAAAGTCGACAACTATACGATTCGACATATACCTTCCTTATTGCTCACAGTCATGCTGCAATCTGGCAGGAGAGGGGTTTCCTTTCCACCAAGGGGCCCCCCATCATTAACGCCAAACTTATCCTTGAGCTTCTAGCAGCCTTGCAGCTTCCAACTGAAGTCGCCATTATCCACTGTAAAGGACACCAGCTGACAATTCTGTTACCACAGGTAATGACAAGGCCGATGCAGCGGCAAGGGCTCTCACAGCTGACTCTGCTGCAGACCCTGCCCCTATTCTCTTTCTATCTGTCCCCTCCATCACTCCGACTTATCAGCCTAACGAATGCCAATTCCTGAGGCCGCTCTTCCACCCCAACTTGAGTACAAAAGTCTCGCAGATATATGTTCCCATTGTCAAACAAAAAGGTTAAATATCTGCGAACAATGGTTAATACAATAACAGGTTGGGTCGAGGTCTTCCTGCAGCTCGAGAAACGGCTCAGGTAGTAACTGAGGCCCTTCTTAACCACATTATCCTGCGCTTTGGCCTCTCCACCACTCTCCAATCTGACAATGGACCAGCTTTTATCTCAGAGATTACTCAGCAGGTCTCCTCGGCTCTGGGTATTACCTGGAAGCTTCACATTCCCTACCACCCACAATCCTCAGGGAAAGTGGAGCGCGCCAATGGGCTAATCAAGGATCATCTGACTAACTCTCGTTAGAGCTCCGCAGCTCCTCTGGGAACACGCAGACCAGTACTGACCCAGGCCTGCCTTGACTCTCGACCTTCTCAACCAACCTTCCCCACCACTGCATCCAGGAGACCAAGTCCTGCTCAAATCGCTTCAGCCAAAGCCACTGCAGCCTCCATGGACTGGTCTGGGACACCCCTCCTGGCACCATCTATCACGGGTCAAACGTGCCCCCCCACCCCCAGACAAACAGCTCCTATTCGGGAAATGTCTCATACCACCTTTAACCAACTCCTTCTCCACCCACATTCTCGTGTCCCTGCAGAACACCCTCACAACCAGACCTGAGCTACCCCCTTGGTCTTCACCCCTTCCAGCAGGAAGTAGCCAAAGAAAGAACAGTCACCCTTTTTCCTATCAACAAAAGGCTGGTATGAAAGGGTCATGCAGGAGGCAGGAATGCAAAAACCCACCAGGAAGCCCACCTGGGGACAGGAATGCAGAAGCCTGCCTAGAGGAGTCAGATAATGAGCCTCCCACCCTACAAATCTTCTCTCAGACAAAGAAACTGCCCCCTCTCTCCCCCTACAAATCTTTTCACGCCTTACAAACTCCCCCCCCCATAGGAACTCAGTCTCCCACCTGACCTCTCCTCACCCTATAAAAGCCTGCCTCCCCCTGACAATGTGTGCGGCTTCACTGACCCCCACCTTGGGTCCATGAGGTCCGCCCGGGGCGCAATAAGTTTTCCCTTCCTTTGAGAAATTTAGCCTGGCTCTCCTTTCCTTTACCCAACTAATCTAAATATTCTAAGTAATTCTTTTCTGGAAAGGTTTATTTTCCAGCCTGGAGCCTAGAGTGGGGGTTCTGGAAGAGGTCAGTGGAAGCAAATCTGCCTTCATTAACACACCATCTTCCCTGATCAGGGCAGATGGCTCTGAGTGAGTCAGACTCTCCCAGGCCGTCCTCACAGCTTGCTTAGAGACCACTGTGGATCCAGAGACCTCCCAAGGAGTCCGGGCCCTTCTCCCTGTTGGCTTTATCGCCCCCTCCACTCCCACCAGTGGGGGGAAAAAAGGAATTTAGAGCAGGAGGAGAAGTAAGCTTCGGTCTAGCTCTGCAGTTGTAAGACTTTAACTTTGTTGAACACTGAAATTAAAAGGGCAAAACCTCTCCCCCAGACCTTTGCAGGACGCCCCATGGACAAGCTGCAGCGGAGCCTGGTGAGAGGCAATTAACCACAGATCACTAACAGCTCAATGCAAAGGCCTGTGTCCAGGAATTCCTTTTGCCAGAGGTCCTGGGAGCATTTGCTGCAGAGAAACGAGTTTGCAAATAAGCACTTTTCTTTGTTAAGTTCCCTTTCCCCAGCTCCATTAGCTTCCAGCTCTGTTTTCAGCTGCGAGGGCTGTCTTTTCATCTTGAACTTTACATATTCTTCTAGTTTAGCCCAGTCACAGGGAGCCCTTTGGCAAGCCACTCTCTCTCCCACTGAGAATTGCTGGGTACCAAGGCAGAGAAGAAAGTTCAGAGTCGGCCAACTTTTCCCCCACAACCCCTTGCTCCGCCTCTCTTTGTGCTTAACAATGGATTTCAAAATCCTGGGTTTTCTTTGTCATCAGGAGATATTGGAGTCAAACAAAGGGAGAACAAAAATTCCAGACGTGCTGAGAAAATGTGTGTGTGTGTGTGTGTGTGTGTGTGTGTGTGTGTGTGTGTGAGAGAGAGAGAGAGAGAGCGAGCGCGCGCCTGTGTGCATGGCCTCTCGCCTGCCATTCCCCCCCACCCCAAAACCCCTGATTAGCATCGGAACCCTCAGGAATGTATGCCATTTGGGGTTGAGTTAGTGGTTTGAGCAATGTTCCTTCTAACTTCCTGCTGGAAAATTAACCTCTCTTTCGTCTTCAGCGAGGAGAGGGAGCTGAGGACCTTTTGTCTTAGTTCTTACCTGCCACATACACCCGCCTTGCTGCCCGTCCATTGCCCTGGCCATTTTCCTTGCTCTGACTTATCACGGTGTCCTGCCTTTCCTCATCTGCCCTCTTGCTCCCTGCAAACATCCCCATGAAACCAGCACGAATTCTAACATGCACATCTGACTGCCTTGTCGCCTGTTTCCTGCAGGATGAAGCCTAATTCCTGGCCAGGCAGCCTCAGTCCTCCGGGTTTCCTGATCGGACCCCCTCCCGCTCACTCAGCCCCTCCATTCTCTGATTCAGTTCCTCGCCTTCAGGCTTCTCTCCTTCTTACTGTTTAGTTCACCTGTGTTCCCTTCTTGACATTAACATTTTTTTATTTAGGTAAACTCTGCTTCCCTCTCACCAAATTCCTCTGGGTGCTGATGTACACTTTGCAGCCTGGATCGGGTGAGCTGTTTCTGTAGTTTTCACTGCTTTTCTATATCTCATCAGCACCTGTATTTGCTCACCTTTCTGGCCAGCCAAAGTGCCCTCTGGGGTGGAGTCCATCTATCCATAAATAGATAGTACAGGCCATGTCGTCCAGTGCATACTTCTGGATTCAGGGAGGCAGGAACCCGCATAACGTGGGACTCAAAGACTCTGGCTTGTCCTTGGATTCATGTGCATTTGAACCCTGGGCTTCATTCCCTAAGCCTCTACTGCCTCACCTGTGCCCTGGGCAGAATCCCCCTACCTTCAGCAAGCTCAGGGTGCAGTCACTGAAATCAGCATAGCATGGGCTCAACAGACCCCCAACTTATAAACACATCTCAATATTTACCAGTCAGCAGCAGCTGCCTGCTCCACGTGCAGCCGCAGCCGCCACCCTCTAGCTCCCTCTACCCTCCTGGTCCGCAGACCTCAGCCATCCTGAATCCCCAGGAGAGTCAGTAGCTACAAGGGGATGGAAGGGTTAAGCCTGACTCCAGTTCACCACAAATCCACAGGCACTAAATAAGGCTCCAGCATTCAGGCTTTAAGTATGGGCTGCAGTTAACTATAAACAGCTGTTGCAAGATAATAGTCCTTCTCCTGGTAAAATAAGGCTGGCCCCCCTCCCTCACAAAGAAACCTTTCTTGCAAAGAGCACTCAGAACTGATAGATAGATCTCAGTCTGGCAGTAATCAGTATTAAGAGATGGGGTAGGGGGAAGGATTGTCAGGCTTTCCAGATCAAGCTGACATGTATACAGCCATTCTATTTCTGTTTCCAAAGCCAAAACACCCAGGCGTCTCTTATCTGCAGTACATTCGCCCTGTTGTTGTAAGGGGAAAAAAACAGCTCTGGCCTGCCGCTCCCTTCCTGTGCCGGCATTAACTCTAATAACTGGAAAAAGAGCAGACGTTAGCCAAGAAGACATATGTGTTGCTCTTTATACCAAAGTCCTTCATTCAACTAATCCTCCCTTCTCATTTTAGGAAATTAAGTATGAATCAAAGCTCAGCAATGTGAGTCCACGTGGAATTTAAACATCTCTAGGTACATTGCCGAACTTAGTGGGATACAAGTCAGTGACTTCCCTGTGCTGGAGACAGATGCGAGAGTTTGGTTTGGAGTATGGGCTATGGAGAACACCCTTTGTTTCAGAAAACACTGAGAATTAAATAGACACCTGGTGTTAGGCACATAGTAGGTGTTTATTTGTGTGTGTGTAGAGCTTGTTGACTGCCTTCCATGTATGAAGAATGATGTAGGAACTGCAGAAGCAAGTGGATTTGCTTTCAAAGAATAGCTGATTGGGTCCCTAGAGCTTTTGAAATGGGAACTTTGGGTGGGTAATTCAGTATAAATACTTCTCTCCTTTCCTTCCTCTCTCCCTCCCTCCCTCCCAAAAGAGTTTGATGAGACCCAGAGAAATTAAGCAGCTTACATGGGATTGATCAGCAAGTTACTAGCAGAAGCAGGAGATACACTGGCCTCTCTGACTCCCAGGTCAGTGAGTTCAATCAGCTTACACTGAAAAATCTCAAGACTAATGTAAAGGTCTCTAAAGCTTCAGTAAACAAAATTCAGGATGCTCAGAAGGACAGCACTCAAGAGCTTAATTCTATTGACGGCTGTGGTCTCAGGAGAAGGAGAACTGCTTGTAGATGTCTGTCTCCAACTAAATCTCCATGTTCAAGTCTAACAGGCACAGCCAGTGATGAGGCGTGAGTGAGCACCCTCCCGCTATGAAGGCATCTTGGTCTCTGATAGCACCACAGGAACTAAGACCCTTGATTATTCTTACTGTTTATCATGAACCAACAGCTTCCTGTGAGGTGGCTGTTATTTTCCCATTTTGCAGATAAGGTAGCCAAGATTTGGAAAGATCACATTTGTAAACTGTCACCTAGCAAGGGAGTTTCAGAACCAGAGTTCAACGCCTTATTTTTTGATCTAGAATGTGATTTCTTGACTAATCTGATGTCTTACTAAGAAATAGCTGTAGTGAAAAACCATTATCCTCTTGTATAGATACAACACATTTTAAATTTTGCTTTGCACCTCAAATTTTAGTTTCCTGGGAGGAAACTTCATCATTTCTATTTCATGTGGGGTCTGAGGTTCTGATTGGTATTTGTCCAAGGTCACCCAGTTAGTAAGAGACAGAGATTTCTAAAGTCAAGTTCAGTGCTTCTTTCATGACAACCTTACTATCTCACTGGGTATTATAAGTCCATGAGGTGTTATCTAGATTGTGGCTCTAGCAAACATATGTTAGAATCACATTTCAAACCATTAGTAAGTATCACTGGCATAAAAATGATCAATCTAACCATAGAATAAAGAACGACACCTAGGCTGCGATTATGGCAGGGATGGCAAATGTACCCCAAATTCTGGGTGAATTCCAATCAAGTATTCTGAGCTACCTACCTGGAGACGCAAGATAAAAGGAGCACAAGATTTTCACTTTATTATAATAACTTCCCCCCCCCCATCTCTTATTTGGATTCTCTACATTCCTCCTATAAGTATATTTCTTTTTCTTTCTGGCCTATATTACTGAGCATGATCCCTTCCAGCTCCATCCATTTTGCTGTGAATGGCATGAGTTTATCTTTTTTGATTGCTGAGTAATATTCCATGGTGTATATGTACCACATCTTCTTGATCCAGTCATCTATTTGGGGGCATTTGGGTTGTTTACATAGCTTACTTATTGTAAACAGGGCTGCAATAAACATAGGGGTAACCAGAGATATTCTGCAGGGAGTGGGGGAGGGAGTAGGATCAAAAGGGTGGGAAGAGCACAGGGACTATGGTGACGGTACACAGGTGACTTTGTGGTGGGAATTTCACAGGGACAATTAACTGAAATGAGAAAGCAAACATTGGGAAAAAATGAAGAATGATGTAAAAATATATTAAAAATATGTAAAAATAAATGATGTAAAAATATATTAAAAATAAATGAAATTATTAAAAAGAAAAGGATCACAAGAGGGTTCCTGACACTAAAGGGGAAGAAACCTTTGCTGTTGACGTAAGTTGGTTCCATGCTGAAATGCATGTGGGGTGCTGGGGTGCTTATTTGTCTCTGTTTTCCACTCAAGAAATACTTTTGCTTCTTCATTCACCTGCAAGCTTAACCTCTATGGTCTACACCAGCGTGGCACGGCCCCTTTCTCTCCAGCTCCCATTTGCATGTGGCCAGTGGGGGACCCATCACGAGAATGAAAGGAGAGTAGAGGTGGTGGTCTCCATTCCCTCCTTGTGGGTCCCCAGAGTTGACTTCGCTCCCTTAAAGGAAGTGCACAGCTCCTTTCAGCAAGCTCTCCTCAGTTCTCTCTCTTGGGGTCCCCCATCCAGGGGATTCCCACTATTCCCCTTCCCTACTTGGTTTCTTTACTACTCTAATGTCTTATTAAGACATAGCTGTAGTGAAAAACTACTATCCTCTTGTATATGATGCAACGCATTTTCAGTTTTGCTTTGCACCCCAAATTTTAGTATCCTGAGAGGTTACTTCACCATTTCTATTTCATGTGGGGGTCTCCCTCTCTTTCCCTCTTCTCTCCCTTCCCCCCTCCCATAGCATGTGATTGTAGATGCTTCTCTGATCCATAGCACCTCCTTGGGTTCCTTCTGCATAATGAAAAGTGCCTGAATTCCCCAGCAAATGGGACAAGCTTGGACTCAGATCCTTGCCATCCCTGCCCTAACCCCAGCCTGGGTGTTGTTCTTTATTCTTCTAGGGTTAGATTGATCACATTGATGCCGTTGATGCTTACTAATGGTTTGAAATGTGATTCTGACATATGTTTGCTAGAGCCACAATAGAGATAACATCTGTGGACTTAAAATATCCAGTGAGAGAGTAATGTTGTCAGGAAAGAAGCACTGAACTTGACTTTAGAAATCTCTGTCTCTTACTAACTGGGTGAACTTGGACAAGTAGCAATCAGAACCTCAGCCCGCACACCCCCTCTCCCCTCCCCCCCATGAAATAGGAATGATGACGTTACCTCGCAGGAACCCTAGCCAGCCCTAGCCTAGCTTGGAGCTTGGATGATATGCTTACACTCTAGAGGTCTGTCTTCCACCCCACAAAACTGGAAAAACAACAACACCTACACTTTGCTAAGCCATTGATCATGAAAGAGAGGGCAACTGTAAAATTACCTCTTTATTTATAACATTCGGTTAAGTTTACATGGATCCAGAGTGGAAGTGTTTGGATAAGACTTTTTATTTTACCTGCCCACATTTAACAGGATTGGGAGGGTTCCTTTCTTCCTCCTTTCCTTCCTCCATCCCTCCCTCCCTTCATACATGAATCTTGTTTGTTTTCAGACCTTAAGATTTTGATTCAATGGTTCTTATCTCTAGGAGTCCTGGAAGACTCATAGAGCAGGAAGGATTTAACCATCAGCCTTTTATGCCATAAAATCCTCAGCAATCTAGAGCCCTAGGGACAGATTCTCAAATTAGATGTTGAGCTTCCTGAAGACAGGGATCGATATTATTTATTTCTCTACCCCCAGTTCCTGATGTGCAATTTATACACAGTAAATGTTTATTGAGTTAATGAGTTATACTGGGCAATCTTGCTTTCCACAGATTTAAGACTTCCCTACTCTAAACACTGAAACATTTATCTATTTTATTTTAATCATTTTGTATGAAAAATATTTTTTAATAATTGCTTCCACTACAAGGAGGGTACACAAGATATTATTTGTATTTTTAAAGAAATAACTTGGAAACATCTTCTGAGCACAGACTACGCCACTGTGCTTAAATGAACCAATGCTGTCAGGGGAAATAGATACACACAGACACTTTGTCCCTTAACTAAGGGCCCCCAAATGGCCTCCCATTTTATTATTTTTTAAAGATTTATTTATTTATGCATACAGGAACTGGGGTACAGGCCAGAGGCGTGAGGAGTGAAAGAACTCACCAGAGATAGAGTGGAGAACAGAACAGGCAGATTGAGTGAAATACACTGCTAAGGGGAGCAGCAGGCGAGGCCGGAGAGGTCTGTTGCACCATGTGGGTATCTCCCTGGCCTGCCAGGATCAAACTCATGCTGCAGTGGCTGCGGATTGCTTCATAGGTTGCATCCTAACCCCTTGCGCCATCAGGGAGGCCCCTGACCTCCCATTTTAAATCCTTAATGCTGAATTCTTCTGGTACCCACTCTCCTCTCTTTCTGGGTGTTGTTTCTGACATCCTGAAAGCCTGGATATCAAGTAATTACAGACATTTCAATCTGCATAAAACAAACGTGAAAAAACTCTGAATAAGTATTGCAAATAGAGAGGGAACAGGATGAACTCCACCTTCTCTGGCTGCTTAGGAGCTTTTACTCTTTACTTGCACATTTTTTGGGCTTTTAAAAGTGATTTTTGATATGAGAAAACATTGATACCTAAGAAGGACATGGGAAGATAAAAAGAAACATGTTTTCTTTGCCACAGAAGGCCAAAGTCTGCTTTGCAACTCTTTGAAATAATATCTGGGCCGAACACACCCGTGGGGAATTTTAAAGTCCACATTGAAATCTCAGCGCCCCTAACACGGATTCTCACAGGGATAAAAAACAAGGGAGCTCGTCAATGTAGCCTTGGATCAATGTAGCCCATATTTGGGGTTCTGTACCAAAGTTGTTCTTAAAGTAGTCAAGGGCGATAGAAATGGTGAGTCACTTTGGATCAGTGGGGAGAGCCTTCTCTGACCCTCTACTTGCCAATGTGTAAGACAGGGGTGCCATATGGTAGGCCAGATTTCCTAGGGAGAAGGAATACAATAATTTTATCAACCCAAATATAACATAAATGTTCACTGTCCCTCAGGATAATGGCGATGCTAAAGGCTTTCTTTCTATATTGACCGTGAATTTTGGATGAACTTCTGGGGGAGAGATTCCTGCAGGAACCACAGGGACTTTGAAATGAAACTTTCTCTGCATTTAAGGGTTAAACCTGAATGCCTGCTGGAGTCTGCATGCAGCTCTAATGTCACCAACTATCTATAGAGCCCTTCTGGCTTCCACTAAGTATTTATTTATTTATTTTTAAAAAGATTTATTGATTTATGCATACAAGAACTGGGGTACAGACCAGAGGTGCAGGGGGTGAGAGGATTCACTAGAGACAAAGTGGGGAGCAGAAGAGGCAGAGTGACTGAAACACACTGCCGAGGGGAGCAGTAGGCGAGTCAGGAGAGGTCTGCTGCACCATATGGGTAGCTCCCTGGCCCTCCAGAGATCTAACTCGTGCTGTAGAGGTAGCTTCATAGTGCTGTGTTTAACTCCTTGCACTATCACTCAGTATTTAGAGCCAGGAATGTTTCTGATCTGGAACATGGCTATGCTTTCCATTAGCGTGGCAGACATGAGACTCTAGCTAACTAAATTCTCTATTGTTTTAATTGTTCCACACAAATCTCTGATAGGCTTATCTATTCCATTCCTCTCTATAGAGCTGGATCATTCTGTTTTACTTTAAAGGTTGATAGAGGGCCTCCCTGGTAGCACAGGCGGTTGAGCGCTGCACTGTGAAGCAGTCTGCAGCCTCTGCAGTGCGGGTTCGATCCCAGCGGGCCGGTGTGAATCCCACATGGTGAAGCAGACCTCTCCTGTCTCATCCGCTGCTCCTCTCAGCAGTGTGTTTCCTCAGTTTGTCTGTTCTGTTCCCTGCTCTGTCTCTGGTGAATCCTCTTACCCTCCCATGCATCTGGCCTGTACCCGGGTTCTTGTATAAATAAATAAATATTTTATAAAAAATGTTGAGGGCCTCCCCGGTGGCGCAGTGGTTGAGCGCTGGGGTGCGAAGCTGCCCGCGGCCTCTGCGGTGCCGGTTCGATCCCCGGCTGCTCCCCGGCCACCTGAGAAGGGTCCCACATGGTGCGCAGACCTCTCCTGCGCCCGCTGCTCCCCTCAGCAGTGTACTTCGGTCCTTCTGCCTGCTCTGCTCCCCGCTCTGGCTCTGGTGAATTCTCTCACCCTCCCGCGCTTCTGACTGTACCCAGTGCATGTATAAACAAACAAACAAACAAACAAACAAACAAATAAATAAAACATGCCTCTATAAAATAAATAAATAAATAAATAAATAAAGATAGATAAATAAATAAATAAATGTTGATAGAGACATTTTCTAAATCATGGTTAATGCAACTTATTTTTGAGTGTGAAATAGGAGCACTGTAAACAATGAATGACTAGAGAATAAGCAGATGAAAAAATGAATGAATAATTAAATTATATAGCACAGGTGATGAACATAAAAATATCACTGAGGAAATCAGAGAAATCCCAGGAAGAAATGCAGATTGCTAACAAGAGCATCTACCAATACAACAAATGTGTAAGACAACCTCATTGGAGGGGGTAGAAGGAAAGGTGCTGAACTAAGTCACTTTGGAAATGAGTGAAGTCTGTACAATTAAAGGCAACACAAACTACATATAGGAGCTGCACTCAAGTGGATAAATTTATTTCACACAGGGCTACAGGTTAGTAGTTCTGACATCACTACGCATATGTATTGGAACAGAAAAATGAAGTAAAAGGCTGACAGCTGATGGAACTAGGTTTCTCCTACAAGGACTGAATGATTCATGGGGTAATGGATTAGAGTTGAAGATATCAGTATGAACTCATAACTTAATGTAGACAGATGGTTACAGATAAAAATATTTATATATGTATACTCATGAGTGTATGTGTGTGTATATATATATATATACATACATATATATATAAATGCATACACACTGAGTTAGTGTATACACACATATATTTTTTTGCTCAGTTAGCTGAGAAGACCTAAAAGAAATGGCATCCTGGCAGCAATAAGCATAGCTAGTAGTACTCAGATCTTAATTTCCAACACCATTCTCTACTGCAAAGAGACGTATCTTCCTGGAGAAATGACTAACTCTAGGATTAGAGCAGGAAATATGCAAGGAGATTGGAGCAAAAAGTACTCAGAAATCTTAAAACTCACATTGATGGGGGTATGTCAAAGCAGCCCATGAGCCAACAGAATGGGCTTCCAATGGCCAAAGCTGGAGCAATTTCAGCAACAAAATTAAGTCATGTTGGATCAAAACCCCAAGTAGCAAACAAATATGCATGAGTCCATACTAAGCTAAATTAGTCATTGAATAAATCAATAATTTGGAGAGTGAAGACAAACCACTTGTATAGAAGAATTCCAGACAATTTATGTAGATATTCTGCTCTCAAGGAGGAAGAAGACTCCTTAAGTTTGATCTGTGATTCTTCCAAAGAGCATGTGAAAAGCAAGAAAAATGAGTAATTTTACAGTGGAGATACCTGACAAAACTACCTAAAGTCAAGTGATCAAGGTCAATATCCACAGTCATAAATCATATTGATAGTAAGTGTTCTGAATATGATATGATAGGCATGGCACTTTTCCACTGTGGCCATCCTCTCAAAAACCCATAACCCTAATCAAGTCATGAGAAAAACATCAGATTCCAATAGAAGGCATCCTATAAAATACTTCGCTGGCAATCCTCAAAACTGTCAAGATCATCAAAAACAAGGAAAGTCTGACAAACTGTCACAATCAAGAGGAACCTAGGGACACAGGACAATAAAATGTAATGTGCTGTCTGGGATGGGATCCTGGAGCAGAAAACAGACAACTGGTACAATCTCAGGAACTCTGAGTTAGCTATGGAATTTAGTTAGTGATGTATAAATAGCAGTTCATTAATTATAATAAATATATAGCACTAAGACACAATGTTAATAGTAGGGAGAAATGAGTGTGGTGTATATAGGAATTTTCTGTACTATGTTTTTAATTTTTTAAGTCCAAAAGCTGCTCTAAAAATCAAGTTTATGTAAAAAAAAAGGATGGATACCAATTTAGCTTTACAAATTATCAAACATTTGTTATGTTTATTATATGATAGGCACTGTTACATATGGGGACCTGAAGAAATTTTTTGTTTAATTTAATTTCAAATATCAGAGCTTTTAAAAATATTGAAAATGAGGACACATATGAAGTGATGAGAACAGCGGCTAGAACCTAGTGGAACCTCAATGAGTGTGTGGGAAGTTTGTGGTAGTAATGAAGATTACGATGCACAGGTTTTGCTTTAATAGCTCATTCATGAGAATGGTTTTTATTAAAAAGACAAGAATGAACAAGTGTTGGGGAGGATGTGGAGAGCAGGAAACCCTTGTATAACATTGGGGGGGATATAAACTGGTGTAGCCATTCTGGAAAGCAGTGAGAAGATTCCTCAAAAGCTAAAAACAGAAATTTCAAGATATCCAACTTCCAGATATTTACCCAAAGAACACTAATTTGAAAAAACATATGTAACTTCATGTGCAACACAGCACTATTCGTAATAGGCAAGGGTTAGAAACAACCTTAGTCCCCTATTGACAGATGAGCGGGTAAAAAAGAGGTGATATATAATATATATAATATATATATAATATATATATATATATGTGTGGAATACTACTCAGCTATAAAATATATGAGACACTGCCCTTTGCAACAACATGAATGGACCTAGAGGTGTACTGCTTAGTGAAATATATCAGTCAGAGAAATCAAGGAAAACACTGCATAATTTCACTCACACTCACTTGTGGAAGATAAAGAAACAAAATAATGAACAAGCAAAACAAAACAGAAAGAAATTCTCAGATTATCAGAACAAAACTGTGGTTACCAGAAGGGAAAAGGGTTGGGTAAATCAGGTAAAGCAGATCAAGGGTATGGTGAAGGACAGGCAACAGACTTTTAGTGGTGAATATGACAGTATTACACAGATGTTGATTTATAATCATGCACACCAGGGACTTCTATAATATTATAAACTAATGTTACTTCAATAAAAAAATTAAAAGCTCACAGATATGACATATTCTGATCAAAGCGGCTCTTCTAATCTGAGGCAGGTCTAGGAAGTGCTTTTTAGCAAGGTGAATCTTTAAGGATGAGTAAGGGTTTGCTGGATAATGAAGACAGAGGCAGCATTTGGGTAATAGGAAGGACCCGATTAAAGGTCTGGAAACCCCATGTCCATGTCCATCAGGGGTATTGCAGCAGTATATGATTTGACTTTGTGGAAGACTAAGGGAGGGAAGGAGGGAAGGAAAATAAGGCTGGAGTGGTCGGCACTGGGCAAGTCACAAAAGGTATCATGTGTTAGACTAGGGAGTCTGAGCTGTTGCAGATGACGGGGAGTTATTGAGAATTCTCAGCCCTACTGAGAGGCAATCACATTTGCATTTTGAATAGACTTGCTCTAGCTGAAGCACGGAGTGGGACTGGCATACAACCAGATGGGATGCTATAAGGCCAGTGAGATTCGAGCTGTTTGAAAAGCATGGCATTTTCCTGGGGGGCAGTTACAACCAACCCTCTGACTTCCTAAGTTAACCATACTGTTTTGAAGTGTCTGTCTAAATATTCTTTTTATGTGTATTAGCTATAAAGGTACAAGCTAACTTTGGCACAGAAATGCATCTGTGAGGCAGAGTGAAACATTTCCTTTATGACCGATTCTTGTTCCAGGCTTCCTTGCCAGCAGAAAAGAAAGCAAGCTATTGTAGAAATGAAAAATCTGTGAAACTTCAGGAGCTGCCATTTTGAAGATCTCCCTCTTTCCCATACATGGAGACACGGTATTTGTAGGTCCTAAGATTTTAGTTTGTCTTGCCACACATTTCTACCATGGCCAAAACTAAATTTTACTATAAGCTTTTATTCTAATTACTCAGCATGGTTGAATGGAAAGTAAACTGAGTTTGGAGTTTAGACTTAAGTTCTTGCCCTAGTTTTACTATTTAACAGCTGTGGGAATTTCTAAGGTTCTTTGACGCATTGCACCTATTACATTATTTAAGCCAGAGAAACATCCCAACGCCACTACTATATCACTATCATCATCACATGACATTCATCACCATGTCCCGCCTGACTCCGCCATCACAGGTTTTGATGGGGATTATATATAACCATCTCTATAAAGGGTGCTTGCCCTTGTCATCACAGCTAATAGTATATGAATTAATTTTCAAAACTGCATGATGAACCTTTGATCAAATCCAGTGCCTTGCACATAATAGGTGTTCAGGAAATATGCGCTGAATAAAAATCAGGCCATTACAATGTCCTTCCCTACCCCACTCTGTAGATGCATGCTTTGTGATATGGCAAAAGTCAACCTGATTCCATCTGCTCTCCTTGGTTTCTAGCAGAGAGCTTGGTTCTTACAAGCAGACAGACCACCAGCATCAGAACAAGTTTGGTTATATTATTGTTAGAGACTCCGGACACAACTCAACACATGTTCATGATCTCCTAGATGGGCCTGGATCTTTGATCATTTAATTTACTGAGAAAGGGTATTCCTTCATGGAGTTCCAGCCAGCCATCCATCCATCCATCCATCCATCCATCCATCCATCCATCCATCCATCCATCCATCTATCCATCCATCCACCCTCCATCCATCCTCTATCCTTCCATTCCATCCATCCAGCATCACATAGATCATTTTCTTATTCCTCAGTTAGAGGTTCTATATTGTACTCTATGACTAGGACCAAACTGGTGTCTCCATCACAGATTCCATGTTTTGCCCTAAATTACTAAGCGTTAGTATCTCCCTTCTTTCCCTATCAAAAGGCCATGGCCATTGATGTCAACTAACTTTTTTCCTGTGGGGAAGCCAACTATCTTTTCAAAGAGGACATTTTCTTAAAAGCCAAAAGCAAAAGAGCAAATACAAATCCCCTATAAACAGAATTCCATACACAGCTAAGAGAGAGTCATCTATACAGCGTGTTCTCTCCGACCTCTCTTAAGCTATGTGATCTACATGTGAAGCTCTCTGTGCCTTAGCATTTAGCACAAAGTCTGGTGCAGAGTAGAAAATATTTGTGGAGTAAATAGTCTCTTTCTTAAAAACCTCAGGCCTAACCTCAGGACTCAGAGATAATTTAGTGCTTTGCTACTTGAAGTATGATCTATGGAATAGCAGCATTGTTAGCACTGCAGAACTCCAGCTCCACCCTGAAGGTATTAAATCACAATCTTCATTAAATTATGATTTATAACTAGATTCTCATTTAAGATTCACTGATTTTGTTCATTAGTTATGCACATTAACTAAAAATTGGACTCATCTAAAGAACTTAAAGTTTTTTGGACATTAGAGTCTTTTAGATAGAGAGGATGCTTTTATATGGTGTGGGAGTGCTACTTAGATATTAAGATTTTCAAAAGTTCCCCATGTCATTCAAATTAAAAGCCAATTCTGAGAACCACTGATCCAGTGCGATTCTTGCACATGAAAATCTTGAGGTCCACGCAGATCTACAACAGTGCTTCAGAGAGTCGGGGCTGAACAACACTTAATCTTCTGTTTCTCCTTAACCCTCTTCTGTTTCCCTCTCCTTAAATTATCAACCTGTTCCAACATCACAGACACTTCTCATCAAGGCACAAGAGCCCCCAATAGCATCTTTTTCAGTCGTACAGTTCTACTCACCATCCAGCGATGATTTGTGTATGTTGAGTTCAAGTTGGAAGAATCAGATTCTATCTTCTAGGAGCTTGAAACTGGAACAAGAAGAAGAACATATGGTCTCAGTTTCCAGCTGGGCCTCTCACAGGTGAAGGCAGCATGTGCAGGGTCATATTTTCCACCATGGGTATTTCTAGCCAAGAAAGTCTATTAGGAAACAGAAGAAATAAATTAGACACAAGAAGGAAGTACAGAGAGTAAGGGGAGAAAGTCACTTATCAGGTGGACTTTTGACTTCCACTGCTATTTCTAGACCATCCCCTGGCTAGGCTCAGTTGCAATATGCATCTCATCATTCATTAAGAATGACTGTTCCTGTGACACCACCTGCATTTTCCTTTTTTTAAAGATTTTTTTTGTAGAAGATCTGGAGTGTAGGCCAGAGGTGTAGGGGGCAAGAGGATTCACCAGATACAGAACAAGTGATTCTACTGAAATACACTGCTGAGGGGAGCAGCAGGCAAAACAGGAGAGGTCTGCTGTGCCATGTGAGTCAGCTCCCTGGCTGGGGATCGAACTCAGGTTGCAGTGGTGATAGTGTGACAGCGCTAAGACTTAACCCCTGCACCACCAGGGAGGCCCTATTTTCCCTAATTCTTAATGGCACATTAGGATACATGTCAGATCATCAGTGAAAACCACACTGAAGGGGTGAGCTTGTATAGACCATCCAGCCTAAAGGAGGGGTAGGTAATAGTTCTATGTGATGGCAATTCTTTCTCAGTGGCATTGAGGACTTTAAAAAAAAATGCATATGATTCTCTGTGTTTGACCTTTCTAAAAGAGCATTGTTGTTTAGTCTTCACAACACTGTCCTCATGATGCAAACTGGGAAACTGAGGTTCTGAGTGGTTTACTGATCTTCTTGTGGCTGCAGAATGAGACAGCGGCATGGCTTGTATGCAAGTCAGCCTGTCAGACTTCTAACCAATGCTTAGGGAACCCCAGGGGTGGCTGGTAGGTAATAAAGCACATGAAGGGACTGGGGGCGGGGATAAAATCAGAGTCCCTGAAGGGACCTTCACCCTCTTCTTTTGGGTGAGATGATGGCTTTGAACATTTGGGTCAACCTGAAGATGTTTCTGTCTCTTCCATACCAGGACAGTAAGCCATGGTGGTGAACCAGCAATTGCCATCTTAGTTTCTTTGCAGAACCATCTCCAATATAACAATGAAACACACTTATCTGGTGTGCACTTTCCAATTCTTCCCTGGAGATAGCTGCAGAACATTCTGTATCATAACACTTGAAATAACTGATGGCACAAATGCACATCCCCCACTGTTCTGATTGATGTCTACCTTTCCTTTATTATCTGGATAGAATGTTTACAAAGTCCAAGTGCTGTAACTAAAAAGCTTGGTGTGTTTCCATTGTTTTAATTGACTGGGTTAGTAGGCTTTCTGGGCTAGCAATAGGAACAAGATGAATGTCCACTGGTTGTCCACCAGGGGAGGGAGCATTTGTCAAAGGAAGTGAGTGTGGTCATTCTGCACCCAGAGTCCTGGGGCTACTGTGCAGGGTGCAGGTGTTGCAGCTGAGGTAAGGAACCATGTGCAGGCGATTTCAATAGTAACATTCCCACCTGATGACTAGAGGTAGAAGGTGGCAGATCTTGTCTTGATTATGTGAATTCATTTGAAATTCACCATGTTGGGGGCCTTCCTGGTGGTGCAAGGTTGTTAAGTCTCAGCACTATGAAGCTATCCACAGCCACTGCAGCATGAGTTCCATCACTGGCCAGGGAGCTACCCACATGGCGCAGCAGACCTCTCCTGCCTTGTCCGCTATTACCCTCAGCAGTGTATTTCAATAGATGTGTCTGTTTTGCTCCCCACTCTGTCTCTGGTGAATCCTCTCACCCTCTGTACCTCTGGCCTATACCATAGCTCTTGTATGCATAAATAAATAGATCTTATAAAAAAAAAAAAAAGAAATTCACTGTTATTCCTGAACCCAACATCTCACATTCAGGATGTAGCTGCATGAAGGAATTATTGGTCTTTAGTTGGACTGATGGGAGCCCAAAGCAGAGTTTTCTGTAGGCTGAATAGCCCATGGGGGCTGAGATTGTTCCACAAATACTCCTCGAGCACCCACCTCACATCAGGTACTGTGGAAGGGGCTACCAAACCTCCATGCTCTTGCATGTACTGCTTTTTCCCTCCTGCCTACTCTCACTTTGCAAATCATCTCTACCCTGTCCTCCAGAAGCTTATCCCTCTGAGGTCTCTGACTCACTTTCTGTGCAATCTTTCATCTGTATGTGTTACTCTGTTGATGGGCCTCTATGCCAGATGCAATGCCTCTGTTTGCATGGGCATCTGCCCTGCTGGACTGGGGCTCCTTGAGCAGAAAGAGCAGAAAGAGCCAATCCTGGCCCCTCAGCTTCCTGAGAGCCCACTGAGTCACATGCCACACTAGATCAGCACTGTTTGCTTTCTCATCCTTATTTTGAAGACGACAACAACAGAGTCCACAGAGAAAACACTTTTCACCCTCAGGTCACAACAGTGTTGTGGGCAGACCTAGATTTAGAAACAAATACAGCCTCCTCAGGAATGTCTATCTGATTTTAATTTCCCAAATACCAAGCTGTGAAGTGCACATATGCCCTGGCCTAGCAATCTGCCACCTATGGAGGTGCTCACAGACTGTGCTGTGTCCTCTGAGGCCCATGGGGTAGTGTTGATATTTATTAGCCCCTGCAAACAACTAGCGTTGCTAGCAGAGGACTATCTTCCAGGACGTACATCCAGGACTATCTTCCAGGACATACATCTTCTCATCCCCAAAAGGACTAAGTATATGAAAGATCTTTCTTGTGAACAAAGCACAGTACTGAAGTGTATAGAGAAGTTTCCTTTTTGTTGAAATTCAAAATCATAGCTGGCAGTTGAGCACATACTCCGACGGATATAAGCATCATAATAGCAAACCTGCATCATTTGGAATATACGGGAACTTTTGAATATTTTACAATAATTCATCAAATCTGTATAACACTATTATGAGTTCCATTTTACTGGGGAGGAAATGAAGCAAAGAGAGGCTAGCTTATTCAAAATCACAAGGCAGGAAGTGGAAGGAATCAGGTTCAGCATCACCTGAGAAGCTATGAAATATGCAAATTTGAGGACCCCTTCCCAGACCTGCTGGACCAGAATCTCTGAGTGCCAGCCCTGCAGGCTTTCCAGGTGATCTCCACGACCATCATGTCTGAGAAGCACCCTCGGAGCCATTACACAATTTCTAAAGAAACCACAAAATCCCATTAGCTGTCAAGAGCCCGAGCTTGGAATGGGGCGGAAGATACTCACTTTAACTTGGTTCCTTATTGAACTCTCTGGATTGTCTAGACCTATCTATATTGTATTACTTTCATTTTGATTGGTTTTAAAGGTCAACAGAAATAACTGGGTAGGGGGATGATGGGCCATTTTTATGTGCTTGCCTTTTTCTCTATACTTCTCTCTATTAAGACAATAAGAAAACAAGGTTAACCATTACATGCTATTTTTTTTTAAACTCCCCTTCAGAAATGTACCGCTAACAAAAGATGCTAAGGAGAGTGAGCCAGACTTTGTATCTGCCACGGAGAGCTTTTCCTGGAAAAACAAATGATTCCCTCACCACCCGAGGAGGGGCCCCTGCTCTCCTTAAATTGGTAGCATCCATCACCGTCGGCCCAGACGTGGTAGCTTTTCAATCCTGAGCCCCGGTGCGATAATTGGCATAATTTCCCTGAGATAATGTGGAGGTTAATGAGGTACGGGGAGCTTCAGGCCATTCGCTTTCATTTTCAGCTGAGGACGGCGGGAGCAGGGACTGTGGGCTTGGGTAAAAGGGAGAAAATCAACCAAAAATAAGAATGAACAGGGTCACAGGAGAAGGTGGGTGCAGAAGAGAGACCAGAAGGAGGAGGAAGAATCGCCCACCCTAGAGGTGATGACATCGCCAGCTGGTTCAGAGAAGCCCCCAATCTCCCCTAACCCTGAGCCAGAAGGCACCATGTGCACCCCAGAATATTCCAGTTCTATAGCATGGCTAGCATTTCTGCAAACTTTTCAAAAATTAAAGAACAGTTTTCCTGACTAAAAAAGCAGCTCCTTCATATCCAGAAGACTCCTTGTCTTCTTAGAAATTCCAAAAGCGCGTTAGAAAATTGAAGATTCTGTGAAGCTCAGCAGTAAAGGAGACAGGTCTAGGGTGAGTGAGGCTAGAGCCATTCAGGGTAATGTGACTTCAGAACACCCCCTTCTTGTCGTTCTCATCTGATTCACTTCTGGTAGCTTCTAAGAGAGCCATGGCTCTATGCTGTATCCACTGTGGTGTAACCAGGGGGAATTCTGGTGCAAACAAAGGTAGATTCTGCAGACTAGACTGCTGCAGCTATGAGTACTTTGGTTCATTGGGCCAACACTGACTGGCTGTGTATGCCACACCCCGGGGTAGATATTGGGGTTAGGAACATAGAGATGAAAGAAACATTGCATCTGCCATGGAAGTCCTCATATTCTGGAAGAGAGAAAGGCAACAAACGGGAATGATACTAAAAGGGCTGTGGTGGAGGCCAGCCCCTCACACTGAGAGCATAGTGACAAGCTCCAGGACAGCAACGGAGACCCTTATGGAACGGGGGTGAGAGGTGGGCTTTAGAGTCGAAAAACCAAGCTCTGTAGTTACCAGTTCCACAATCTTATGCACTGTATTTATCCCTCTGAACTCTGGTTTCCTTATTTGTCAATGGAGGTAATAATACTAGCGTATAGGATTGTTGCAGGACTCACTGCACATAACTCACCCAATACGATGCTCTTAAGTGTCGAGGAGATTTCCAAAGCAAAGGTAGATTCCTCAGGTAAAGAACAGACGAGGTGCAGGTGAGCGGGTGGGGCAGCAGGAAAGCAGGGGAGCCATCATGCATCTGGATGGCACCTAGAAAATGCGGTGAGAGAGGAAATATGGGTTTCTTTGGCCCATTTCCTTTATTGGGAGATTATGAGTAGGATGGACTTTCCAGACAACCAAGGTGTAATAGGTTGAATTGTGTTTCCAAAGATAGGTACCTGTTCTAACCCTGGCACCTATGAGAGTAACCTTACTTGGAATAGGACTCTGTAGATGTAAGTAAGATGAGGTCACTATGGTGGGTCCTGCATCCTATAAGTGGTGTCCTTATAAGGACAGAAGACACCTAGGGGCAACAGCCATGTGCCAACATGCCAGAAGCTGAAGTGATGCATCTGAGCTGAGGGAAGCCAAGGATCAACAGCAATAGCAGATCTACTAGAAGCAAAGCCTTCAGAAGGAGCCAAGTCGACTGGTTTAGACCTTGATTTTGATCTTCCAGATCCCAGAACTGTAATAGAGTAAGTTTCTGTTGCTTGAAGCCACTGAGTCTGTGGGGCTTTGCTACATGGTTCTAGAAAATGAATTCACAGGGTTTCTCAGTCTTAGCACTGTTGATGTCTGGGGCGGGAGGATTCCTTGCTAGGAGTGAGGACTGTCCTGTGCACTGTAGGATGGCTGGTGAAACCCTGGGCTCTATCTACTGGATGTCAGTAGCACCACACTCTGCAACTGGTGACAAACAAAGCGTATCTCCAAACATTACCAAATATCCCAAGGGGCAATCTCTCCTGGTTGAGAAGCATCCACTGTGCCATTGCTGGCTTGTTCACTCATTTATTTATTCATCTGCTCATTTATTCATTCATGCATTTGTTTATGTTCTGTAACTATTTATTTAGATCTGAGTATGGACCAGATGTCTTCTTAGGCTCTGGGAATTCAATGGAAGCAGCATCTTTATGTTCCTGAAACTCATGTTGGAGTGGGAAATGCAGATTCTAATCAAATAAGTACACAAATCCTTACAAACTGAGGCAAACATCCAGAGTAAAATGGCTGTCATTCTGGGAAAACATCCAATAAAAAAGGGGCATTATCTAGATGGTGGGCTCAGGGAAGTCTGACCAGAGGTCTGGAAACTAAAGGCATAGGCGAGCATTGCCGATACAGGAAGAGCACCTGCAAAGGACCCTGTAGATGTAAGTAAGATGAGGTCACTACAGTGGGTCCTGCATCCTGTAAGTGGTGTCCTTATAAGGACAGAAGACACCTAGGGATGACAGCCATGTGCCAACATCCAGAACACCTGCAAAGGTCCTGTGGTAGAAAGTTGCCCAGAGAGCAACAGCAAGATGGCAACTGAGGGAAGCCAATGGCAGGACTTGGGAATTGGTCTGCATCCAGGATCTGACCTGGTTGTAGGACACAAGGAAAGAGATGTCAGTGCAGCAGAGACAGAGACGATCCCCTGGAGACTACTTGTACCCAAGGTTGTGCTGGGACAACAGGCCGTTCTTTTTACCCCCAACATAAAAGGGGGAGCCTTTCCGCCAGGTGGCTACAAGCTCCCAGTTCTATCTGGAACACAGGTAGATGTATAGTTTCTGGAAAAGACTGTCTGGGTTTTCATGGTTTAGTGAAGAGATGTCCAGAGGCCATCATGTCGGCTCATAAAAAATGTTCAGAAATCTATATTTATGCCTTGTAGCTCTCTGGTGAAAATAGCATATTGTCCTACAAGATGGATGCTGTCTGCCCCTTGCAGGAGCGCGGGCTTCCCCGGAAGGCCCTTTGGAGATGGATGTGCCGCCTCGCTGCCCACTGACTTGGGCTCTGGGAGAACTCTGCTCAGCGGGCATCGAGTCTGCAACACATGGCACCCTTGGTCCTCTGCCCACCCCCATCCCAGTTGCCCTCATCTCTGTGACCTAAAACTCGGATAACAAGGCCTCACAGGATGACAAGGCCCTTAACCATGAACACCGGTGGTCTTCACCCCAGTTCTGCAACTCCCACAGGCAGATCTCTGGGGAAGATCCCTCTGTCCTTTGGGAACCCCTGCCAGAAACCTGTGTGTCCTCTTTTGCATCCCAATGCACGTGGCACCACCACTGGCTGGGCCCACTGGGCCTGTCCTGGGGGCTTCCTCTCCAGTTCCCCTCATTGCCTCTCACAAAGGCCATGGCTTGGAGAGGTCTTCTCTCCCCCATCCGGGACATGCAGTCACAGCAGCATACCTGGGATGTCACTTTGGGGCTCAGTCTCCAAGACCCCTCCTGGTGGAGGTCGTCTCTTATATCTCTGATCCCTTAAGGCTTTACCCACCCCTTGTGGCCTCCCTGGTGGTGCAGGGGTTAAAGACAGCACTATCAAGCTATCGCCAACCCCTGCAGCATGAATTCAATCCCCAGCCAGGAAGGCCCACATGGTGCAGCAGACCTGCCTGTCTCGCCTACTGCTCCCCTTAGCAGTGTATTTCAATAGATCTGTCTATTCTGCTCCCCATTCTGTCTCTGGTGAATCCTCTCACCCCCCCCCCCCCGCACCTCTGGCCTGTACCCCAGTCCTTATATGCATAAATAAATAAATCTTTTAAAAAAAAACTTTATCCACTCTGTCACTGAACCTCCACTTTTTTTAAAACAACTTCTCACCGCTAGTTTCTTTACCCTTCTGACCTTGCCTTATAGCTTCCCCAGAACCTGCTGCATCCTCGTGCCTCCTAAACTTGGAGTTCTGTGGAGCCTGGTTCTGAGTGGGGTCTCTCCTCACCCCTCCCAGAGCCCTACGCAGCCTGGCTCATAGCACTGCCCCTTTCTCCTCTCTCCCTTCCTCTTCACACACACTGCCTCCCCCTCTCCAGCGCTCATATGCTAAGCCCTGTTCATTGGGCTAGATTCTGAGTTGGCCCCTGCTGACCCTACCCTCTTGGGGCTCCGGTTTCCTGGGGAAGACAGTGACTACACAAAATGACACCAAATGAATACATAAGATAAACAGATCACAGGTTGCATGCCGAGAAAGCAAGCAGAATAGGCCTCCGAGAGGGAGTGTCTGCTGAAGTTATTTTAGAAAAAAGGCAGGAACCGGCCCACTGCATCTGTTTGGGGGCTTGGCCAGGCATCCAGCATGGGGTGTGGAGCCCTCCCTGTTCTCAATTCCCTGGGTCTGCCCTTCTTGCTGGGAAGGCCATCGAAGGTAACCCCTGCCTCTGAGCAGTGGAAACTCCCCAGGGCTGCTATAATAAATTATCGCTATCTTGGTGACTTAAAACACACCAGAAATTTATTTTCTCACAGTTCGAGAGGCCAGAAGTCAGAAATCAAGGTGTCTGAGGAGCCAGGCTTCCTGTGAAGTCTCCAGAGGAGAGTCCTTCCTGTCTCTTTCCATTTTTTTTTTTTTTGGGGGGGGGCTCCCAGCATTCCTGAGCTGGTGGCTGCAAGCCCCCAATGGGTTCCACCTCCATGTGGCCCCCTCCTCCAGTGCTTGTGTCTCCTCTTCTGTCTCTTACAAAAAAACTGTCACTGCATGAAGAAGCCGCCAGGATAATCTAGGATAATCTCACCTCGAAATCCTTAATTTTATCACATCTGCAAAGCCCTTTTCCCAAATAAAGTCATGCTAGCTAATGGGTTTTGGGGATTAGGGCATGGGCATATTTTTTGGGGGGGGTTACTAGTAAACAGGTTACATCAGGTGAGGGGAAGGCTCTCCCCCACTGTCAGCATCCATTTGCCCAAAGGATGTCCTGCTGTTATGCATGGCTTTTCATTAGCACTTAACTTTGAATCGAGTTGGTTCTGGTTTTATTGGAAAGTATTTAAATCTTGGAAGCCACATTGCCTGGGTTTCCTTATTGAGCCCTGTCAGTTTCTCCCCCTTCTCTGAAGACCTGGTCAACTTTTTCCCCTTTCTCTCCACACATGCTGGCCCCTGCACTCCGGCACACAGACACCAGTGGGGGGAGGGCACTGCCCTGCCTGGGAGCAGGCCTCTAACAGCCTCCCACTGCAACAGGCTCACCCAGGATTTAGGGCAAGCGGAGAAAATGATTCCCAGCTGGAAAAACAACCAAGTCGGCTGGGCCGGCCCAGAACACAGGGGAAGGAGCTCAAGGCTCAAAGTCCATCCGGTCTTTGTTTTTGTTTGTGTCTTAACTCAAAATCCTTTTTTGTTTCTGTTAGGAAACACACACACTAAACATTTAACCAGTTCAGAGGAGTAGGAAAGAAGATGGAAAGTATAAAATGAAAATGACTCTTTTCCTTTTGCCAAATTCCATTCTTGCAGCTACTTTCTCCAGAAATAGATCTTCTCCAGAAAACACACATTCCCGGAAGACACACACGGCTGTGCACATACTCGTGTGTCCATGCTTTTCATTAAGGAAAAGGGCTGTTCCTGGGTTACTGTTTCATTAACCAAAAGGGTTGTTTCCCCTAGACCTGCACATTCCTTCTCCTTCTTTTCAGCTATCTTGGAGAGCTTTTCTTCTTTAGATCTATGGATTGAGCTCATGATTTGTTATAGATCTCATTTTTAATCAGATCCACTCAGTAGATCCACTCAGTAGATTTCATTTTTAATCAGATCCACTCAGTGGATGTACCATAATTTACATAACACTCCTATCTGCTTCCAGTGGGGTTGAGTTACACTCAAGATTTACTTCTGACTCGATGTGGCATTCTTTCCACTATAAGAGTGCATGGAACAAATTATGTACACATAACATATATGCAGTAATATATTATTTTTACCATGTGACATATAGAGCAGTGTATGTAATATATAACATGTATTATATATGTTACTTATATAAATGATCACTGGGTGACTATAATCGTTACTTTCATACATAAGGAGTGAATTTTTAACTTCTGACATGAAGGTGGGAAACTAGGGTTTCTAGAGGTGAGGAGCAAAGTCAGGGGGAGCGACATTCCCAGGGCCTCATTCTGTATGCCGTGTCATACTCCCGTTGTTTTACCTTTCCTGGGATAATTTGACAAGAATTTCATGCTTCAGCCTTTCCGTTCCCAGCATCACATCCTCTGGCCACATCTCTCCTCTCAGTCAGTTCTATTCCTGAGAGATAGGACTGCACAGGCGTGGGCATCTGAGTAAGTGCACAGGGCGAGAGCACCGTCAAGGGGGACTGGCTCCTGATGGGCTGTACACCCCACAACCCTTGGGCCACATGTGTCTGTGTGACTTCCTTTTATTTCATTTTTTTTTTAATTTTTGTTTATTTAGGCACGCAAGAGCTGGGTACAGGCCAGAGATGCAGGAGGGTGAGAGGATTCAGCAGAGATAGAGTGGGGAGTAGACCAGGCAGACTGACTGAAATACACTGCTGAGAGGGCCAGTGGGGAGACAGGGAGGTCTGCTGTGCCATGTGGGTTGCTCCCTGGCTGGCCGGGAATCAAACTTGTGCTGCAGAGGCTGCAGATTGCTTCATAGTGCGGTGCTTAACCCCTTGCACCACCAGCAGACCTCTCCTGTTTCACCTGCTGCTCCCCTCAGCAGTGTACTTCGGTCAGTCTGCCTGTTCTGTTCCCCACTCTGTCTCTGCTGAATCCTCTCAAACCACCCCCCCCCCACACCTCTGGCTTGTACCCCAGTTCTTGTATATATAAATAATCTTTAAAAAAATATTATAAAGGCCCCTGCATGACTTCCTATGTAGACTTCTCCTCTGGCCACTGTACTCAGAAGGAAAAGAGAAATAAACTTGACCCTGTTTTTGCTCGTCCCAATTCCTGAGAGGCCTAAGAGCTGTGTGGTCCAAGTCATTTAGCTCGTGGCCCTGGCTACAACTCCCTGCTCCTTGGAACGGTACCCGGACGGCTTATGACAGCGATGCCAGCTCGTCAGGTGGCGTGGTGAAACCAAATAGGATTTGGTAACATTCACGGCATCGGTATGATAGAACACTGGCACGGAACCTGCCTTCTGGCCTGCGTGGCCCTGGGGAAGCTCCAAGCCCTTTGACTCTCTGTTTCTTCAACTGCCAAAAGCAGCTGGAACTAGGGTCTGGTTCTTGGCCAGTAAAAGGGAATGAAAAAGAAGCTTCGGTGCAGAGATTCTCAAACTTTGCTGCACACAGAAGTCACCTGGGAGACTTAAACTCTGATGCTCAGACCACACCCCAGATCCATTTAATCAGATCATCTGGGTATTTATGAAACAAATGGTAACCCAGGAACCAAGTGGACAACCACGCCTGAACACCAGAAACTTACTGCAACCTGCCACACAGTCACCGCTCAACACGCTTCTGGAAGCTAGAGAAATTGTAATTCTAAACGCTTTGTGAGAACCTCTGGTGCATTAAGGAAACCAGTGAAGGAGTGTCCAAGACTGCCATCTCTTAGAGCCAGGGTGGTATGAGGTCAGGGTCTGATTGTTTGGAAGCTTCTGGAAAGTGAGGTAATGCATCGCTGAAATTCCTACCCTTTCTCCTTATCACAGTCCCTTTATCAGCTCTGTGCTGAACTAATCTCTGCCTCAGGAGAGGATGCTGAGGGAAAGCCCCATGGGCAGAGAGCCTGCTGGGCGTGGAGGGTACCTGGGTGCCGACCTTAGGCAATTCCCGAGCCCCAGCAGTCTCCAGGACCCCTAAATCTATATTTGGTCACTTCTAACAGTTAATTCTAGCTGGTTGCTTGAGATTAGAGATTAAAATTAGCTTGTGTGTTAAGATACTAAGAATAATCATGCACATACAGAGGCTTGGAAGGATTCATGACCAGCACCCCACTTAGGGAAATTTCCTAACCCCTGAGACCATCCTGGGCAGACCGGTCAGCTGCTGGTGTCCCCCCAGAACACACCGTCCTCTGACCAAGTCACATGTCCCTCAGCATCCAGACAACCTACACAAGGGATTCTCAAGCTGTGACCCCCTGGGGTACAATTGTTCCAGCTGAGCCTAGGAATTTGGGGGTGAACATGACTCCATGCTGTAGAGGCCAGGAATGGACATGGTGCAGGTTTTCTGATCCAGCAGACCGGGTAAAGGAGGAGTCAGAGTCCTCAGTGGCTTTTTGCAGGTCTTTTATTGGGATTTAGCGGGTACATGGCAGGCAGGAATGCTGGGGGGCCGGGAGGCTGGCAGTCCTCCCAGCCCCCAGCAAATCTTCACTCTATCTGGGCTCTCTGGCATTCTCTCTGCTTCTGCTTCTCTTGCTTCTCTCTCGGCTTCTCTTTTGGCTTCTGCTGCTTCTCTGCTTCTGCTGGTGTCCCTGTGACACCGCCCTTAAAAGCACAGTCTCAGCCCAGGTGAATCCCATCTACCTATGCCCACACCCTACTCCAGGTGCCCGCCATCAGGCATGCATTCAGGACCGCAAGGATCCATCATCTATCCTGATGGTGGGAGGGCAGAGAAACCTGACATTTTTTCCTTACCCTATACACGCCAACACCTATACTCATAAATGTGGAAATCCCTTTTCTACACCTTTCCCAGAGTAAGAGGGCTGGGTGCAAGAAGCAAAGATGGAAAAAGAAGCTGAGATGTGGCCCGTGTGACTGTGGTTCTGCCTCCACTGCGTTCAGGATGCCCACATTTCTGCTCTGCAAAGCCTAGAAGCCCACTCTGACGGCCAGCAGGGTCCCACCTGCACCGGGGGCACACTGGGACAGAAGCTTGCTGCGCAGGAACTCACAAGCTGTGCTGCCGTCCAAGAGGCAAGAAGCTACAGGCTGAGAGCTCACGCCCACCTGTTGTCAATTACCTGCAATTGATTCAATCTGTGCAAAAAACGTTGCATAAAGGCACACACACACAGAGCTTTTGGGGGCCGGCATTTTCTACCTCGGAGTAGCCTTTACTCCCTAGAAGGCCTCCCCTGACCAGAGAGTATTCCCCATAGTGTCTGTCAAGTGCTTTCACGTGCCCATGATTAGTCAGGGCAAGAAGCAAACACAGAATGAGACCCACGTGTTTCTCCAGCGCAGCCCAGTGAGTGCTAATGGGATTAACGTGGTGCTTGTAAGTGATGGTGAGAAAAGTTGGTGCTTCACAGATATTATCCTGCAGCCTAGAAAATTGAGACTATTTTGATTTAGGGCACTGCGGGCTGGGTGCCAGCTGTGTTTTGATATCATTAGGAATTAATTGGTTCACATTCAAAGATGGGGACAGATTCCAGGATGCTCAGTGGTCTCTGTGGCATCAGGAAAACCAGGCAGGCCTAGAATGGGTCTGTGATGCCAGGTGCTTTTCAAAGTCCCCACCTGTGATCTTTAAACAGTTCTTCCAACTTACTGAGGAGGACCCAGGTGTCCAGACAGGCAAGGTAACAGGCTGGGGTCACATTGCCTTCTGGGGACTTGACGCACCTCCAGTGTCAGGACTGGATCCCATTGTGATTGGCTAATGCCCAAACCACAGGGCCTGCCACTGCTCCTGCCCATGGCCATGGACGCCTGGGTCTGGACCATCTATGTCTTAGAAAAATAAAACAAATACAGGGGTGTGTGTGTGCAAACACAGTCACTCACATGTGTATGCATGCACGTGCTTATTCTCAAAGACAATCAGCAAATATTTGCAAATATTGAACAAATATGAGCCAGAGACTGGGGACACAGAGGGAACAAGGCAGGCATCCCTCGTCACAAAGGAGAAGCATAGTGGGGTAATGATAAAAAACAAAAGGACACCCCATTTGAAGCAACACAGCCTTGCCTTTCATTATCAGCCCTGCTTTGCTTTTTAGTCTGAGTGACTTTGCCCCTCACCCCTTACACTTCCCTTTTTTCAACTAAAAATGAATATCCATTTTGGGGTGTTATAAAGATTGGAGATAAGGTAAGCAAAGCTCCCCAAATGTAGCAAGTGCTCAGTCAATTGTCATTTATGCTGGCAGCAGGGTGGGGCGTGCGGGGGATGCTGCAAAGTGGGAGGAACTGCGAAGTACTCCTAGAGGGAGAACTTTTGAGTGACCTTCCATTTAGCAAGCAGAGAAATTACTTTTCAAAATAAGAAAGAATTACACATGAGGGACCTCCCTGGTGGTGCGAAGGGTTAAGACGCAGCACTATGAAGCTAATCCCAGCCAGGGAGGTGACCCACATGGCGCAGCAGACCTCTCCTGTCTCACCGTTGCTCCCCTCAGCAGTGCATTTCAGTCAGTCTGCCTGTTCTGCTCCCCACTCTGTCTCTGGTGAATCCTCTCACCACCCCCTACACCTCTGGCTTGTACCTCAGTTCTTGTATGTATAAATAATCTTTAAAAAAATGAATTACACGTGAGAAAAGGTGGTGTTTAAAAGCACCATCCCAGGTGTGTGCGTGTGTTTGTGTGTGTGTGTGTGTGAACATGTTTGTGAGTTCAAGTGTTATGGAAGGGAGAGCTGCAAGTAGTACCTACAGATGACTCAGGCTCACAAAGGGCAAAATGTTGTGTAGAATTAAACAGGAAAATTCTTCCAGGTGCTGCTTGTCACATGCTTACACGTTATATTAACTTGAACTGCCTTAAGTGAAAGATTCCATAGGGAGACAAGGAGAAAAATAAAAAGAATCTTCTAAGAAAAGGATCGAAACTAATTTGCAACTTCCCCTGAACACCACCAGCAGGATTTTAACAAAAGTGGATGCCTATGGGGTGAGAATGGCAGTGTGGTTTTCCCGCATGCCCAGGACTCTCACTCACACACTCATCTGGCACTTCATCTGCCCCCCGGCAGGCAGTTCCCAATATTCTCCATGTGGATATTCTCACTCAACCCACACACCCACACGGCCATCCACTACTCAGGTCCCCTTGCACAACTCAGGAATGCTGAGGCTTATGGAGGGTAAGTGGTTTGCTCAGTCAGGGTTTTTACCCACCCAGCTGTCTGGTTGTCAAGCCGAGACTCACAGTTCCTGGTCTCAAAGCCACAGGGCCTACTAGCCAATGTCTGTACCTACAAAGGGGCAAAGTGAGCCAGGGGTCGTGAGCCTGCCTTGCATTCTGGCAGTCGCCCACCAGCTGTGTGACCCCCCCCCCCCAGGGAATCTCAGGGTCTCCCAGCTGCAGACGGAAAGTGGGGCCATGTGTGAGATCTGCTGATCTCCAGCCAGATCAGACCGTGGAATGTCTCCCTTCTGTCCTTTCTTTCTGTTTAACCCAAGCGCCCCATTCTTTTTTTAAAAAGAGTTTATTTATTTTTGCATAGAAGAACTGGGGTGTAGGTCAGAGGTGGGGAGGGGTGAGAGGATTCACCAGAGACAGAGTGGGGAGCAAAATGGGCAGATCTACTGAAATGCACTGCAGAGGGGAGCAGTGGGCAAAGCGCCCCATTCTTAAGCACGAGGGCTGGGCTTGACTTTCTTTGGCTGGAGAGCAGTGTCTGAAAGAAGTCAACAATCCAGAGACATAGGAGACAGCCAGGCAGAGGAAGACAAACAAAACTGACACTGAGCAAAAATGCAAAGGTATTCAAAAAGTGTGCTCTAATTTTCACTCCCCTGCCTGAAGCCTGCCAGACACAGGGCTTTGAGAGAAAAGAGGGGGGAAAAAAAATCTGATTTGTACTGAAAGGGGCCAAAAATAACCTTGCTTTCTCCTGCAGAAGAAAACAGAAAATTCTGCGGTTTCCTCCCATTTGGATGTCCTTTTTTCCTTGGCTGTGGTGGTGGGGTGAACTTCAGAACTCAGTCCTGAAGGAGGTAACAGGCAGAAACAGTGCAGCAAGACAAAGGGGGGCAGTGGGGGTCTGGCTGAGAAGGGGTCAAGTATGATTTAAAGACCAGAGGGTTTAGCTGGGGATGGGCATGGCTCCAGGACAAGAGAGTCCATGAAAAAGAGGTCTTCATTTGCATATGTCAGTTTCAAGCTATAGCTTATCAGCAAAAGCCTCTTTTTCAGCTTTCCAAGAAAAGTCATTTATGTCCTTCCGCCCCAACCCCACTGTTTTTGGATCCTGGCCTTTTATTATTATTATTTGGCCAAAGCCTCCATCTTCCCTGCATTTTCTAAAATACTACTCTGATGTCCCTCCTTCAAAAGCTTCTGGTGAAGCCCCATCAACCACGGAAAACTGGTAGAGCTCCCAAGCACTATGCATTTCATCTGTCTCCCTCTACCCTCTCCCAGCACGGAGCATCCACATTTCCCCTGTGGTCTCCTGCTGCTTCAGGTCAGGAGGGCTGCTTCAGCCCTCCTCCCTGCATCCCGCCTCTTGCCCACCATCTAAGGCAAAGCTCCTTTTCCTCCTCACAGAGTCCCTTCAACCAGGTGGTTCCTTTTTCTGAAGGAAGAACACTCTGCACAAAAGGGGCCTCCCTGGTGGTGCAAGGGGTGAAGGTGCATCCATTGCAGCATGAGTTCGATCCCCATGCCAGGGAGCTACCCACATGGCGCAGCAGGCCTCTCCTGACTCACTCACTGCTCCCCTCAGCAGTGTATTTTAGTCAATCTGCCTCATCTGCTCCTCACTCTGTATCTGGTGAATCCTCTCACCCCTCCCCACACCCCTGGCCTGCACCCCAGTTCTTGTATGCATAAATAAATGAATCTTTAAAAAAAAAAAGTTCTTTCATGCAGTTGTCACAGAAGACCTGAAAACTAAGCACACTTTCCCCCAGTTTGCTGATGAGGAACCACGGCCTAGAGAGCAGGTTTAACATTGCCAAGGTCACACTGAGAATAAGTGATGGACGTGATGCACCCTCATTTCTGGGCTGGAGCCTGTTGTGATTGACAGCTGCCAAAACCACACGTGAGCTTCCTTCCTGTTGTTCCTGAAGTCTCTAAATTGCATGCCCTTGCTTCTAACATAATTAAGCAGCCATTCCAGGTGTTGCTGCTGCTGCTGGAAAGGTGGATGTTGCCCTGCAAGTTTTTGGCCTCGAAGTTTCTCCACAATGCGGAGAATCTGTTTTTAGCTCAGAAATCAAGCAGGATGTGATTATTCCTTCCAAAAATATATATAATTTTTCCAAATGCATATCTCATTGCCATCCCCCAAGGAAAACCCTGACCAGGCCAAGGAGAACGTAAATGCAGACACAGACAAGCCAGGGCAGAAAGAGGCCTTGTGATTAAGAGGGGGTGAGGGCCTCCCTGGTGGCACAAAGGGTTAAGACAAAACCTATGAAGCTATCCGCAGCCACTGCAGCACTAGTTCGATCCCTGGCCAGGGAGCTACCCACATGGCACAGCAGACCTCTCCTGCCTCCCCGCTGTACCCCTCAGCAGTGTATTTCAGTCAGTCTGCCTGTTCTGTTCCCCACTCTGTCTCTGGTGAATCCTCTCACCCCCCACACTTCTGTTCTGTACCCCAGTTCTTGTACTCATAAATAAATAAATCTTAAAAAAAAAAAAAAACATGAGCTGCAGTGGCTGTGGATAGCCTCATAGGTTGGGTCTCAACCCCTTGCGCCACCAGGGAGGCCCAAGATTCAGAAAGTATAATCTTTCCCTTCTCTGTATTGCACAATACTTGTATTAAAATTCCTTTCTATTGCAGGTCTTATGCACTAGAGTATGTTTTGTCTCGATGTGGCAGATGGCAGAATCCATTTAGAGTAGGCAGGTTTGGGGTACTCCTCACCCTGCCCTAGAACAGGGGTGCAAATTCTTAGGTCCCACCCTGGACCTGCATGTGTGTCCTAACAAGCCCTCCAGGTGACCCTAAGCATGTCTGAGCATGTGCTGTAGAGAAGTAGACATGGTCCTGTCTTCATAGGGCTCATCTAGCCACCGCTAAGCTGCCTGTTTCAGCTCCTCTAGCCACTGCTGTGCAGACAGCCTGGATGTCTTACCTACCCCAGCAAAGCTGTGACACAGAAGACCCTACAATCCCTCTTTTTTTTTTTTTTAGATTTATTTATACAAGCACTGGGTACAGTTCAGAAGCGCGGGAGGGTGAGAGAATTCACCAGAGCTAGAGCGGGGAGCAGAGCAGGCAGAAGGACCGAAGTACACTGCTGAGGGGAGCAGCGGGCGGCAGGAGAGGTCTGTGCGCCATGCGGGACGCTCCTCCAGTGGCCGGGGAGCAGCCAGGGATTGAACCGGTGCCACAGAGGCTGCAGGTAGCTTCACAACCCAGTGCTCAATCCAGCGCTCAACCGCTGCGCCACCGGGGAGGTCCCCTACAATCCCTCTTAACTGACCACAAGTGCCTTGTATGGTCAGGCATCATGTTAACCTCCAGAGAAGCTATGGAAATGAGAAAGGCAAAAGCACCTGTCTTTGTAGGTCTAAGAACCTAGCCGGAAAACAGATCTTCAATATAATTGATAATGGGCCTCCCTAATGGTGCAAGGGGTTAAGTCTCAGCACTATGATGCTACAGCAGCCACTACAGCATGAGTTCGATCCCCAGCCAGGGAGTTACCCACATGGCGCAGCAGACCTCTCCGGTCTCTCCTGCTGCTCCCCTCAGCAGTGTATTTCAGTAGCTCCACCCGTTCTGCTCCCCACTCTATCTCTAGTGAATCCTCTCACCCCCCACACCTCTGGCCTACACCCCAGTTATTGTACTCATAAATAAATAAATCTTCAAAAAAAATACTTTCTGAATCAAACAGTTCTTGGATGCATAAATAAAATATATCTTTCCAAATAAATAATTATAAGTGATACATGAGGTTATGGTCCTGATGGAGGAGAGTAAGTGGTGTGAGTCCGTAGCAGAGCAGCCAACCTGATTCAGTTTACGATGATAAAGTGACCATTAAAGAGAGGAGAGAGGAGAAAGGAAGAAGGGAAGTAGGAAGGAAGGAAGGGGGAAGGTGAAAAAACAGCTGGTGTTTTTTCTAAACTTTGCTTCCTATATAATCTGCATCTGCATCTTTTATATTCTTCTTTGCATGGAGATTTGAAGCAGAGCCACTTGGTGATGCGGACTTACTTCCTGGTAGACTCTTCTTCTTCTTTCTTTCTTTCTTTATTTATATTTTAGTTTTATTTTTATATTCCCCATATAATTGCCCCCTTATTTTGACCCCAATCCCTCCTTTTCCTGCCCTCCCCCCATAGAGTGTCTCTGGTTCATAGTTGTTTGTTGATTTTGATTTTTTCTTTCTTATAGTTAGTCTTTTTCCTGGTCCCTTATTTAGGTTTTCTAGATTCCTGCTATGAGTGAGACCATCTGGTATTTTTCTTTTTCTTTTTGGCTTATTTCACTGAGCATGATCCCTCCCAGCGCCATCCATGTTGCTGCAAATTGCATGGGTTTATCTTTTTTGATTGCTGAGTAATATTCCATGGTGTATATGTCTGGTAGACTCTTCTTTGATGGAAAAGTCATTCTCCTGTCATCCAGCAATTCTTCCTAGAGTCTGACAGGACTTCCCGGGATTTGTAGAAAGCATTTGTAACTCAGAATCAGAGCCCTAGAGCTCTGTGAATGGAAAGAGCAGGGTGGCTCTGGGGAATCCTCCCTTCAACCTGACATTCATGTTACCAGGACACCATGGGCCCACCCTGTGGGGGCCCCTGACTAACACCCACCCCCCCCCCTTCTTCCTTCCAACCTCACTGAGTTGTCAGTGTCTGTGCCGGGTTTCTCAGGAATCTGTACCCCTCTGAGTCCCAGAAACTGGGTCTAAATTCGCCTTGACCAGTGGTTGTCTATTTGGCCCGCACATGAGAATTATCTGGAGAGCCTGTTAGATATATCCCCACAGTGATGATCTATTCCGGGGTCACTTCTGGTCAATGAGCTGTGATGGCAGAAGCACTGCAAGGCTTTCTGATACCTAATCAGAGACCCAAGGTGAGAGCAGAAAGCCCTTTTCTGCCTCAAGACAGTGCTGTCAGATTCCAAAGCCTGGGATTGCCCAGCCCCACTGGCGTCAGTGGAGCAGAGAGGTGAAAAGAGCTTCATCCTTGAGGGTGAACCTTGGGTCAATCAACTCTGAACCCCACCCCCTACTTCTCTATTCACTAACTGTGTGACTAGGCATACCCTTTAGTCTCCTTTATTTGTCAAATGAGAATTAAAAAGACTCATTTCACAGTGTTGCAGTTACTAAAATACCATTATTTTAATAATAAAACTATTGTTAGTATTAACAAAAGGCTACTGGGACAAGTTGCTTCTCCCCAATCACACTTTGCTTTTCTTGATGTACTTTGAGATGATCTTAAGAATTTGATTGTTTATGGATTTGTCCTTTAAAGTTTTATTTTTAAACATTTTAAAAAATATTTTATTTATTTTTGCATAGAGAAACTGGGGTGTAGGCAGAGGGGCGGGGGTGAGACAGAGTGGGGAGGAAAACAGGCAAATCAACTGAAATACACTGTTGAGGGGAGCAGCGGGTGAGACAGGAGAGGTCTGCTGCGCCATGTGGGTAGCTCCCTGGCCGGGGATCAAACTCAGGCTATGGAGTTGAGAGCAGTGATACTTAACCCCTAGGCCACCAAGGAGGCCCTGTCCTTTAAAATTTGGACATTTATCATTATAATAAAATGATGCATATATTTTTCTAATGATGCGTATATTTTTCTAATGGATCATGTCTTGGCCTTGCTTCTGGGGTAGAGTCAACTTATCTTCCCCCTGAGAATAGTCATCGGTCCATCTCTCCTCTGCTGCTGTCTCTGCAAATATGTGAGCAGCACCAGGACAGGGAATGACAAGCTAGTGGTCCAGGCTGGGCTGGACTGCATGGGCACTGTGCTGATGTTGTCACCAAGAGGCTGCCCCTCTGACCTCTTCCTATGTCATTTGAATCAGACACATGATGCTCATTCATAAAAAGCAGGAAAGCAGCTACCAATGAACACCTGGAAGGAGGTCTCAGGACAATCTCACATAAGGGGTGTCTTCAACTTCCTCTGAGCCCCTGAATGTGGCCAAGGAGGGTCGTAGGGGTCCCCCTCCTTTCCCGTGTGCTCTGGAGCAGCTCAGGGACAACACCCTTTCTTTCTGCAAGGCCTGAGTGGTGAGTGTGAACCTGACACTAGCTGTGAAAGGAGGCACTGGAGTGAAACTTGCTGGGTTCAAATTTGCCACTTTATGTGTGGTGGCCTTAAGCCAGCCATGTCCTCTCCTGGGTCAGCAGAGTCCACACTTTCTTAACAAGGCCATTGGATTTTCTCATTTCAAGATTTGTAACTTCCAGAGACATCTTTTTCTTCTGAAGGCATGTATTCATTTATTTTCACAGAGTTTTTTTCTCAGGGTGAAGGTTCTTAGTGTTTGAATAAAATAGTTCTTCTCAAATGTGTTGCGCGCTTTTCTAATCTTCAATTGTCTTCACGTCTGAATGAAAGGACCCCAAATACTACACTGCATCAATCTTTTATTTCTACCAGATAGCTCAAGGTTAGGATGTTCTCTTGTCCTCGAAAGAAAACAAGGCCAGTTAAAGCGGAATATATGAATCGTGCCCAGCTTTCCCCATGGAGGAGCGGGTGCAGGGGGTGGGGATGCTTGGGCCTTTTTGTATTGCTCATAAGTTATTATTTTAGAGATTTATAAAGGGTCTTTTCATAAGCACTTCACAAAGCAGATTGGAACAGAAACATCTTATGATTGCGTTAGACCTACTGAATTGCCAACAGAGGGGAAAAATCCAGTTGGGTTTGACGAACTCAATGTCATCAGTAATGTCATCCTTGGCATCTCTAAGATGTGGTCTTCAGTAAGGCTATGTTGCCTCCATTCTGGGTACCAGGAGCAGTGGTTATAAAATAGCCAAGTGGCTAAGTCTCTCTGAACTCTCTTTTCTACTAATGCTTCTTTCAGGGTTCTTTAAGTAGCTAAATGACTTATCCAAATACAAGTTGATAGTCTTCAACTTCTGGCACCCATTCATATTGCTAACTTTCTGAACATGTCCTCCAACCCTCATTTTTGTCTCTCAATATTCTCTCCAGGTTGCATATCTTGCAGAAATCCTCTTTCAACCATATCCTCCCACCAAAGGCAGGGACTCTTCTTCTGTGTACCCACATTAGGCCAAACTTATCTGCTGGATGATTTTGGAATTACCTGTTGACTTGCCTGACTCCCTCGTTAGTTGGGAACTCCAAGAGGAGAGAAGCTTTGCCTCCCTTGCTCATCACAGCACTGAGCACGGTGCCTGGCATGCTTTGGTGATGCTCAACAAATGTTTCTTGAGTGAATGGATCTCTGCACTCACACCTTCTCTTTCACTGGAGTGCCATTCCAGAATGGCTGGCTTTCCTCCTCCACATGTGAATTTAACTCAAGTTCATATTTTCCACGAGACATCCTATACCTTGAATATTAGCCTTGGGCTAAAACCAAATTTGGGTCTTTCATAACTTATGGAACACTGACACCCTTTATTGATTAGTTTGTAAACTCTACCCTACCCAACCCCATCTCCTTTTATCCTTTCTCAGTAGCTGGCAGCCAACACCCACTCATCAGGCCCTAGACTCCAAGTCTCCTGCCATCTACAGAAAATAAATCAAAGTTAGCCCTCCCAAGTCCTTGCCTTACACATAATTTGGTCATATATATGACCATAGACAAAGGCCAAAGGAACTCTCTAAATTTTGACATTCATCATTCCCTAGACGGCCATTAAAAATTTCCTCTTAAATTCAGATTGTGGTGTGGTGACTACACCCCTTCCCAATGAAAAAAAAATTAAATATGGCCCAACTGGTTATAAATTTTGCACTCATTTCCTCCATATTTATGAACATTCATAAAAAATTGAGAAGTCTCATGAGCTATATGGATGGGTCACTGTATAATTACCTATGAAGAGAGAAAAAAGTATTGAGGATATAGAAGTGAAAGAATAATATATAATTCATAATATGGAGATGAAAGGTGGGTGAATATGAAGTGGCTCTTTCCTTGAAAATGTTTAATCATTTTTTAATATCAACACACCTTATTATAAAGACAACATGGCTTATCCAAATACAATCAGCAAAGTACTATGGTCTTTAATCAAAAGATTATGGAATTCTCAAATAGTCCCTAGGATAGAGCATTTTATGAATATGGTTTGAATATCAGTTAAATACAGATTTCTTAATAGTTGAACCATTATGTAATTAAATAATATTTATATAATGACAATTGCATACTCCGTAAGTGAAAGTTAGATTTAATGAGACATTTATTGGCACAAATGATTAATAATAAAACTCTCCCTGCTGAAGGCAATTTATATACACACGATATGGCCAGGAAGAAAAGCTCCTTTTAATGCTTACCTTCTGTGCCATATTGCCTCCTCCTACCCAGTTCAAATCAATTCCTTATTAAAAAACATCAGCCCAAGTCTTAAGGGCAATAATCGTTAGGAGTGAGACAATGGACAAAGGCACCTTTTAAAACATGTTGAGGTTATAGCAGATTTGTGCCAAGACTTAAATTTTATTTTTGCTAGTAAATGGGTCTTTTTCCCCAATAATTTGTGGAAAAGTCTCAGGGACCAAAATAAGCATGGTTCTGATTTTGGGGGAGATGCACATTTGAAAAGTAGATGATTTGGGGATCATGTAGTCATCTTCTCAAATGTGACAGTGCAGGAATGTAGGGCAGATTCCAAGCACTTGACCAAGTGCACACACTGTGCCAGGCACTTTTGTCCATAAGGTCAGAGGTGGAGAAAACACAGGTTTTATGGGGACTTAAAACTGCAGGAGCATCCTGACAATGACTGCCATCATGCCCTCCTCACAAAGGGTTAGGAATGGTGTGTTACCCAGGATGGGCTGTGGGGTATTCAAGGATGTTCTAAATGACCCCATGTGACCCCTCAACATGCCCTCATTTACATTATAAATCACAAACCTAGTTTTGAGTTCTGGATTGACTGCTTTTTACCCATGCGCCCCCCAGGGAAGTCACCGAATGTTTTATGGTCTCAGTTTTTCCTGAAAAATGGTGATGTTGAGGTGTCCCTTCTACCTCCCATACTTCAGAGGAACAAACAGAGCACTGGCGACTGACAGCTAAGCTCCCACTGCGCTTTCCGCAGACTCCAAATGGAAAATGCAGCATAAGATAGAATGTTTGGTGCCTCCCAGGTGGCGCAGCAGTTGAGCCTGGGTGGCAAGGCTGCCTGCAGCCTCTGCGGTGCCAGTTCGTTCCCCGGTCGCTGGGCGAGGGTCCCACATGGCGCGCAGACCTCTCCTGCCTCCTGCTGCTCCCCTCAGCAGTGTATTTCGTCAGTCTGCCTGCTCTGCTCTCCCCTCTGGCTCTGGTGAATTCTCTCACCCTCCTGCGCTTCTGATTGTACCCAGTGCTTGTGTAAATAAATAAATAAATCTTTTAAAAAAAAAAAGATAGAATGTTCACTGAGTCATTTCCTTCCCACTACTTAGAGCAGAGGAGATATCTGTTAATATTGAGGGAATAAAGGGGTATGTTCAGTAAACTCTGCCTACAGTTTTCTTCAATTATTTTTATTATTCATAGTTAGATAGAAAGAACAGATGTCACTATCCTTGGGGAAAATGCACATATATCAGAAGACAGTGTATTAGAGAATCCAGATGTTTTGACTTTGGCCCCTTGCAGAGAATGGCAACATCACTAGGACCCTGTCACTGGCCACATCATCTCTTCTGAAATGGGTCTGTTACAAATGGCAGCATCCCCAAGTTTGTATGGGCCCTAATTGCTATGTTGCTTCAGAAAACAGACTTCTCAGGAAAAGCCAGTCTGGACTGATCCTGAGGTTGTATTTGATTTCTTCAAGATTCCCTATGGTGAAAAGATAATTTGGACACATATTCTCCAATAATATCAACTCATATCCTAATGTCAACACAACTGTCTGCCAAATTCTAAGTCACCGGGTCTAACAAACCCAACTCTTTATTGTCAGTTGAAAAGCAGAAAAGATGATCTGATCAAGAAAGATAGGTCAGATTGTTTTCTGTTAACCAGAATGGGATTTTATCGGCAATGACCATCACATGACCCCGTCCTTCCAAAATAATACACTGACATGACTGGACAGAACTCTAGGTCTTCACAAAGCCCTGTGACCCAAAAATACAATTGAACCATGTTTCCATGGCCTCTTGCACTTAGGTTCATGTATTCTGTCTTTCTCAGTGGGGCTTGGAGCCGAGTTGACCAGTTATTTGTGAGTAGGCAGGGCAAACCTCCTCAGATCAACCAAGACAACCTCCCTTCTACCCAACAGGCTCTTCCCCACATGCCAGAGGGTGCATAATGACTATGGATGATTCTGAGACCACAGGGGATGGTGGAACTGCCAAACTGAGGGGGTCACAGTCCCTGAATCACAGAGAAAGACCACCAAAATCTTCAGAGCACTCACAGAAACAGATCCAGTGTTCTATATAGATATAGAAAGAGGATTTGGCTCATGCAGTTAGGGAAGCTGAAAAGTCCCAAGATGTGGGCCTCATTAGTGGGGCAGGGGTTATGTCTCAGCATGATCAAGCTATTGCCAGCCACTGAGGCATGAGTTCGATCCCTGGCACAGCAGACCTCTCCTGTCTCGCCCGCTGCTCCCCTCAGCAGTGTATTTTGTGAATCCACCTGTTCTGCTTCTCACTCTGTCTCTAATGAATCCTCTCGCCCCCTGTACCTCTGGTCTATGCCCCAGTTCTTGTAAGTATAAATCAATAAAAACAAATCTTAAAAAAAAAAGTCCCAAGATCTGCCTGCAAGCTGGAGACCCAGCAAAGATGGAGACACAGTTCAGTCTGAGTCAGAGACCTGAGACATAAGCATTGTTCTGAGTCTGAAAGGGGATTTGCCCTCCCTCTTTTGTTTGATCCCAGCCCTCGTGGGAGTGGATGGTGCCCACTCACTCTGGCGAGAGAGGACTCGCTCTGTCAGTCCTCTGATTCAAATACTCCTACACACACACACACACACACACACACACACACACAATGTTTTACCAGTGATCTGGGCACCCCTTAACACTGTCAAGTTGACACATAAAATTAACCATCACAATGAAACCCCACTTTGCATGAGTGAGAGATACACTTTCAGTAAATTTTCACTGGGTCCCTGGGGGCCCTGGTTATAACATCCAATCTCAACATCATATAAAACACACATATGGATCCTGCTGATTGAGGATCATTGATAGACAAATTTGGCAAATTCCTCCCAGTGCTAAGTACACTGACAAATACAGAGGGAGTTTGCTGCCAACTGCAGGTAAGGGTCTTGAAAGACAGAAGGGGAGTTCAGAACTCAGAGGTTCTGCCTGGGGAAGCATCTGTTCCCTGAACAAGCCTCCTGGCCCCTGGGGACTGACAAAGTCTTGGCAGACAGCAAACTTCCTGGGCCGAGCCCCCTGCCGCCCTAATCACTGCTTCCAGAAAATGAGAGCACCTCCACAGGAGTATTTTTAGATCAGCTTAATTTCTAGAAGCCGCCACATCTGAGTGCTCACACTTGATGTGCAGGCTGTTACTGATGCCTTTGCTCTTCAATTTCCATTATTAATATTTACTACAATATGATTAGTCTGGTTCTGTGCCTCTGAATTAGAGGTTATTATAACTTTTCCCAACTGCCAAGCCCATGAAGGAGATATTTGTACTCTGCTCTCTCCATAACCCCACAGACTCTTGGTGTAAGTGCCATTCTCCCCTCGGGCGTGTGCCCTTTGTGGCCAGGCAGCTACTTCCCGGGAAGCCCTCACTGATCACCCTTTAGCTGGGTGAAATACCCTTTCCTGGGACCTCATAATGTCAGACGCTAATGAGTGACATTTATTTCAGTGAGAGTATATTACGAATACTTCAATTTGTTTCTCCCAGACTGTGAGGCTCTTGCGGACAGAGATTGAGTCATAACAGTTTTATTTCCAGCACTAGGGACACAGTCTAGTGTATCCTTTTATTCATTTAAGAAAGATTCATTGAGTACCTGCTGTGTGTCAGGCACTAGGAAGTCAACGGAGAACTAACAGCTGTCAGGGTCCCAGATCTCACAGAACTAACAGTCCAAAGAGACAGAGGGTGACAGGCCATTAGCCAAAATTGGCTCTAGTAAGCACAATCATACATGGGCCAGATGATCTGGGAGAAATAAGCATGATTGTATAACAATGTCTTACTCTGTCCTCCCCCGAACAGATCTTAAGCAAAGGATCAGTGCCAGTTGTTTATTTGGGAGGTGATTTCAAGGAGTGCCATGAAGGGTGGGGAAGGGAGACAAGGAATCGAGGAAAGCCAGTGAGGGTGATATTAAGCAGCCTGTTGCTGCTGTGGGGACTGAAGCTAGCCCGCCCTGCCAGTGTTCGAGGGACGGTATGGAGCATGTGTGAGAACACAGCACGGTGAGGCAAGACCGTGGATATTTATCAACCAATTCTCATAACTCCTGGTGCCTGGTGGAGGACCCAGGCTCAGGGGATTGATTCCCTGGCACTTGTAGCCTGAGTTGTATGGTCCAAGCATGTTCCCCAGCCAGAGACGACCAGGGAGAGAGATGCACAGGGTGGTCTGTGGGAGAGTCCAGGCTAGCTCATGTGGACAGGAGTTGGGCACCAAAGGAGCTTCTACAGTGCATGCAACAGAGCACCCACCTGACCCAGGTCAAGGTATCAGAGAGAACTGTCATGGTGAAGGATCTCTACCCTAAGTGCAACAGGATAAAAAAGATGAAGACACTGTGTGGGGCAGGAAAGGCATGGGTGGGGGAACCCCTTTAGGAGAAGGAAAAGTCACTTTCTTGTGATCGGTGCAGTGGAAACATGAAGAACTGGGTGGGAGGGGAGGGATGAGATGAACCCTGGGAGGTACTCGGGGCCAGTTAACGTCAGCCTTACAGCCTGCCTCATACCTACTGCAATGGAGGGAACGGAATGGACAGGTTTTTAGCCATTGTTGGTCACCGGGTTAGATGTGTGCTTGAAAATGATGCTGTTGAGACTGATTCAGAACAGTGGATGCAAGTGAGTATTGCATTTGTCCAAGCGAGGACAATGGGGCAAGGGTGATGGTTGGTAGGATGGAAAGAACATGGAGGATGTAAATGTGGGTGTGAAGGATGAGTGTGAAGAGGATCCCAGGGGCCTGGTATGGAAGCAGAGTCACTGGTGAGTCGGTACTCCCCGGAAGGGAATAACTGTAAGTCAAAGATTCAGTCTTTTTTTTTTTTTTTTTAAAGATTTATTTATTTATTTATACAAGCACTGGGCACAGTCAGAAGCGCGGGAGGGTGAGAGAATTCACCAGAGACAGAGCGGGGAGCAGAGCAGGCAGAAGGACTGAAGAACACTGCTGAGGGGAGCAGCGGGCGGCAGGAGAGGTCTGCGTGCCATGCGGGACCCTCCTCCAGTGGCTGGAGAGCAGTGGGGGATGGAACTGGCGCTGCAGAGGCTGCAGGCAGCTTCGCAACCCAGCGCTCAACCGCTGCACCACCGGGGAGGCCCACAAAGATTCAGTCTTAAGTCATTTTGAATTAGACAGGAAGAGATTATGCCAAAGTAGCAGTTTAAATTATCTGAGTGTGTGCACCAAACAGGTCTGGCCTGAAGAAATATAAATGCAAATTCTCTATTTCCAGATGACTGCAGGTCTGTGTGAGGAAGCCCAGTTGGGCCATACAGAATCCAAATTGGTAATGAATGGGTAGCGCAAGAGGAATTTCTTAGCTATATGTTTCATTTCTGAGTTAATTTGGACCCTCAGTGGTAGGCCATGAATTCTGTCTATTGCTATATATCCCATGATAATTAGCTCTAGTCTTAGGCAAAGGTCAGATGCTTAGAAATGCAAGTGGAAGGATGGATGGGCAGGTGAATGGATGTGTGGGGATCAGTGGATGGTGGATGAATGGATGGATGGTTGAATGGATATATGAATGGATGGGTGGGGATGGATGGATGGATGGATGGGTAGATGGGTGGGTGGATCCTCCTAAATACAAGGTCTAAATGAAGGACTGAAGAAGTCAGTGAACAATAAAATAAGGATTGAATGGGGAGTGAATGATTGATGGACAGTAGCCTCTGCAAGGGGATTCCTGACTGTTGTCCATACTACATAGCTGCACTGGGGGTTGCATGTTGTGAATGTGCTAATTAATGTGAAAGGAAATGCAAACACAACCTGAGTTTTTCATTCATGTAGATGAACCTTTGAAGAAATTTCAGTTTATTCAGAACAAATTCATTTCTTTGAATGATGCTGTGTCCCATATACTTCTATTCTCTGAACATGAAAATTCCCTAGACAATCTTCCCAGAATTCCCTTATCATTCCAGAAGTGCTGACATGGCACACCCAGGCCTATGGTTAGGGGCATCTTGGTAAGTTAAGGAAGGACTGTAGTAACTATCCTGGGGCTCTCTGAATAGAGCAGAAGAATGAGCTAGTTACACAGATGTGAACATTAAAATACATCTGTTTGCTTTACATCTTGGAATTGGTCACATGCATATTTTTTAAAGATTTATTTTTATTTATTTATGCATACAAGAACTGGGGTGTAGGCCAGAGGTGCGTGAGTAGGGGAGGTGAAAGGATACACCAGAGACAAGAGAGGGGAGCAGAACAGGTGGATTGACTGAAATACACTGCTGAGGGGAGCAGCGGGCCAGACAGGAGAGGTCTGCTGCGCCTTGTGGGTTAGCATCCTGGCCGGGGATCAAACTTGTGTTTCAGTGGCTGGCAACAGTTTGATAGCATTGACTTTTACCCCCGTGCCACCACGGAGGCCCTGATTTTGTAGATTTTGTAGGTTAACAGATGAAAGTCCAGAAAACTCTTGAATGAATGAAATAGAAGATACCTCCAGGAATTGCCTGTTCCTTGTATTCATTTCTTTTTGTACATTTATAGGGTGCCCCTTCTATGCTAGGTCCTTGTGGGTTAGGGGGCATGGGTAGAAGAGCCAGATGGATGGCCAGAGACTGTGTAGCCCAGAGGCCACAGGGCACAGAGGTTCCTCTATCCCAGCCTGAGCTTTCACAGGTTCTTGCATTTCAGAGATCATACATACCCCTCCTTTTTTTTGAAATATTTATTTTATTTATACAAGAAACCGGGTACAGGCCAGATGCGCGGGAGGGTGAAAGGATTCACCAGAGACAGAGCAGGGAACAGAACAGGCAGACTGACTGAAACACACTGCTGAGGGGAGCAGCCGGTGAGACAGGAGAGGTCTGCTCCCCATGTGGGTTGCTCTGAGGCCAGTGGGGATCAAACCCGCACTGCAGAGGCTCCAGACAGCTCTACAATGCTGCACTCAACCGCCCGCACCACCAGAGAGACCCTCCCCCGCTCACACACTTTTTAGTCTGATTATGGGCCTGCATTGGATTTTGAGTCAGAGACCCAGTTTCAATCTCAAATCGGATATACCCTTTCAGTGTGACCTGGTTGTCTTAATTCAGCGAGTGTTGCCAATATCTCTAAAGTGGGAAACTGACAATCCCAACCTGATAAAATCTGTGTATGGGGGCGGTGGTGGAAGAAATTGGCTGGCATAAAACTGGTGCTCAGTAAATACTAATTAATGAAAATAAAGAAGATGGCTTTTACTATGAGACCACAGCAAGTAAATATAAACAGGGTTAGAGCTAAAAGCTTGCTCTCAAGGTGAAACTGGTCCAAGAGAATCGAATAGGCTTCTCTTGGAGGTCAGAGAGATTCCAGAGCAGTTCTGCATGTTTCCAAACAGAAACTGTGGAAATATTCAGCAGGGTTGGTATGGATAGGAGTTGAGCCATATCAGCATGTTCCAAATGTTACTTTATCATGAAGCCAGGAACACTTAGGTACTGAGGATTTTTCTTGCAACAGCCTGGCATACAAATGAGAAAAACAGCTATGCTAGGGTAGGGGATAGCCCCCCCCGCTGGCTAGCTCTCCCTTTTTACTGCAGTTTTTTTTGGAGATGCTACATATCCTCAGCCCCTTCCAGCCCCCCAATCCTGGGGTTTTCAGATTCAGTAATTCTACTCAAATCTACACCTGGGCCAGCAGTAACCTAGGGCAGGCAGCACAGCTGTTGTGAGCTGGGTATTAGTTGCCCAGCAGTGGTTCCCTCTGCACCCTTTATGGTTAGGCAGTGCCAGTGCACAGGACATGGGTTCACCTCTCTCATGCTCCCTCACAACCTGCACCCAGAGCTGTGGACGCAAGACTTTCATGCCTCTGACCATCCGAGGCAGCTCAGCCCAGTGACAGCCTGGAAGCCCATGCACTGAATCTCTGAGTGTAGGTCTGGGGACAGCCATTCTGTGCTGGAGATTTTGGGTTGATTGGTGCCCTAGGTGAACAGAATAATTTGTTCAACTTTTGACACTAAAACAAACACAGCCATAAAGTTTGTAAAATAAAGGATTCTTTGGTGATAATAGTAGATTCTGCAGGCAGGAGTCTATTCTAAATCAAACTGGGAAGTCAGTACTTGGTTTACTAAATCATTTGTAAATATTGACCTTTGGAGAAATCTGTGTCTCTCAGCTATGTAGGTAAGCATGCCTTTTTGTTGTTGTTTTCTATTCTGGCTTTGTTGTGGCTATAACTGTTGTCATTGTATAGTTATTTTATTTATGAAATCCATTGGATTCATCCCCAAGTGATTTGGGTGGTGAAAATGGTAGCTTTATCTGCCTTTATTTTCTCCCCAAAGGGTGTGATATCACTTGGCAGTGCAGGGAGCCCAAAGCCTTCTTCCAAAGCCTGCTTCTGCCCCCATGTTGCCTTGATAAAGCCCAGGTTTCCCAAAGACAGGCACTGGGGTGTAGCACTTACAGGAATAATAAGTTGACAGAGGTCACCCCAGATATGACAAAGCTATGGCAACAAAAGTCACCAACTTGGGGACATGTTTTTTGGAAGACGTTGACAGTGGGGACATGAGAAGGTGATGCAATTACCACATGTTTTTTCAGGCACGTCTAAAAAGGGCACTTGAACAAATGAAAATATTTAGGGTTCTATTCTTCTCCATTTGAACTAAAATCTCAGCTCAGTTACCACTGTGTTAACTAACCACTTTGTTCTATTCCTTCACCTCTACATAAGGGATCTCTTAGTCCTAAACATAAGGGGTTATGAAGAGAAATAAAACCATTTGTTCAAAACATTTGACACCTGTTAGGTGCTCCAAAAATGTTTCTTTTATTTTAGTTTACCATTTTCTTGAATTTAGAATTATTGAAAATGTGTTTTGACCATCCATCCATTCATTCATTCATTCATTCATCAAACACTGCCTTTTACCCCCTATATCCTAAAATCCAACTTGAGAACAAAGGATGTAAAGATATGCTACATGCCCAGGGCCTTAAGTATACCATTTACTTGAGTTTCTGGTTATAAAGAAAGTCTCAGGTGTCAGGCAAAGTTCAGAGATTTTATTTCCTCTTGTAGCTTTATGACTTTCAGACTGTTCCCCCCAAATTGTGCTTAATTTTAACTTCATTAACTTCCTGTTCTGTCACAACAGTTGAATAAGGATTTCTCCATGAGCAGTATTCAAATAAGCTTTTAATGAGCTATTTAATTAAAGGCTAATTGAGGTGAATTCATTAAAGATTTCTAAATTATGCTTATCAGGGTAGCTATGAGATAAGTTTTAAATATTTGTTTTATATTGCATTGTTTGATCATAAAAGTATGTATAAAATTACTTTTAAAATTACTAATTAGAATGTGGGTACATTTTTTTCCTTAATATTTGAGTGGGACAGTTAACAGATCAATTTAAAATGTGTTCAGTGCTGGGCTGAGGCTATGAGAGGTTACTAGTGACTATGGTGGAGGTTGTTGTGTTTGGTCCATGAAAAATACCCAAGTCTCTTACGATGTGACATTGCTGGGCTGTCTTTGATCTGGGTTTCCAAATGCAGAGATCACGACTGCTTAAATGCAGGCTTTTACCAAGGCCTTGTGACTCTTGGGTTTTGGGTTGACACTGTGAAGAATAGGGCTGCCTCTGTCCCGAGCCTAATGCCACTTGTGAAACATGATACAGCTTCTCCAGATATACCAGGACAGCCTAATCTTCAGGGCCCCACTTGTAGGGATAATAATTTATAGCTCAACAAGCACACGATATGCATTGTGTCTCTTCCACTCAAAGCACAGTCCCAGACACACAAAATACAGACTAACCAGGGCTGCCAATGGGTTAATGGCAGACACATGAATCACCATGCATACCCCACTGGGCTATTTTTGTCCTTCAAGACCAGGAAAAAGCCCCATGAGAGCCTGGTCAGGGCAGGGCGATCTGTCCAGTGAGGAGTGGGGATCTAAATCTTGACAGAAAAGTTGCCCAGCAAAGAAGTGGGGTAGATCATTACAGGTAGAGCAAACAAGAAGTAAGCAAAAGAATATAGTGAGGTTGAGATTAATGTGGAATTCAAAAAGTACTGTATGGGGGCCTCCCTGGTGGCACAAGGGGTTAAGATGCAAACTATGAAGCTATCCTCAGCCACTGCAGCATGAGTTCGATCCCCGGCCAGGGAGCTACCCACATGGTGCAGCAGACCTCTCCTGACTCGCCTGCTACTCCCCTCAGCAGTGTGTTTCAGTCAGTCTGCCTGTTCTGTTCCCCACTCTGTCTCTGGTGAGTCCTCTCACTCCCTGCACCTCTGATCTGTGCCCCAGTTCTTGTATGCATAAATAATTAAGTCTTTAAAAAAAAAAGTACTGTATGGGGTATAGGGATGGGAGATAGGGCTGGAGAGTGAGTCAGATGGTAGATAAAGCATGGTGGATTCAAGTTTGAACTTTAAAGTGTTGCATATTTATGGCTTTGCTCTCTCTGTGTCTCATGCACACACACACACACACACACACACAAATTCAGGCACAATAAGGGGCATTTATGGGTTGCTGTAAATAGACTGAACATGAAAAAGCCAAGAGGAAATTAAGAGATCAATATCACAAGGTTGTGTGATTTGCATATAGAAAGAGATGGGCTCAATCAATTCTGGCTGCTGTAACAAAGTGTCCCAGATTAGATGGCTTATAAACAACAGAAATTACTTTCTCACTGTTCTGGAGGCTGGAAGTCCAAGATCAGGATGCCAACATGGTGGTTTCTGGTTCTGGTGAGGTCTTCATTCTGGGTTGCACATCCCAGAATTTTTTTGTATCCTTGTGGACAGCAAAGAGGGTTAAGAAAGTGCTTCAGCTTTGTGTGTGTGTGTGTGTGTGTGCACGCGCAAAGGCATATCTATATATCTATATCTATATATATACATATGCATTTAATATATATATTAAATGTCCCTTATTGTGCCTGAATATGTGTGTGTGTGCACGCATGAGAGAAAGAGAGAGAGAGAGAGAGAGAGAGAGAGAGAGAGAGAGAGAACAAGAACCATAATTCTACGATATCTTAAAGTTCAAAGTTGAATCCTTCAAGCTGTATCCACCCCCTGACTCCCTCTCCAGCCCTATCTCCTGTCCCTATGCCCCATACAGAACTTTTTGAATTCCACATTCATCTCAACCTCACTATATTCTTTCACTTAATTCTGATTTGCCCTTTCTATAATTTCCTTCCCCACTTCTTTGCCAGGCAATGTTTCTATTACACGTTCATATAAAATTATAAGATGTTTCCAGATTTTGTCTTAGGTGTCTGGATGGTTCAAGCAATGAAGGCAGAGATGCCTGGTCAATATATGTCTGGGACACTTTATTAAATGGCTGCACGTCATTTTAAGAGTGACATTCAGGAAGATAAACAAGCAGGCTGATGAGGACACTGAAGTCATCACCCACGTGCATCTACCAAAGGAAATGGAGCCATTGAACAAGGAGCCACAAGCTGTGGTATAAACCTGTGGTTACATAAATGACTGCCCCATGAAAGGAGGGGAGAATCGCGTGATTCTGGAGAGACCAGTCAAATTTTCCTTCCCTATATCAAAACTAAAAGTTTGAAATGATTGGCCATGGGATGGAGAAGAGTGCTGTGAAATGGTGAGCTCCTTGTCCCAGGGATGGCACAAGAAGGGGCTAAGACATCTATCACGACTGTGTTAGAGGAGACTGCTGCTGGGATGGGCAGGGAATGGTTAATGGACTTCGATGTCACTTAGGCCCCATCCACAACTGCAAGTGAATGGTTCTGTGAGCCCCTGATTGCACTAATTAATCAATCATTTGGGCCTCTCTTGTAAGGAATGGTTCTCTGTGTGTGCACGTGTGAGATGAATGAAGAAAACCCACATTATAAATACTGTGCAAAATGGTGCTTGGCTAATGTCACAAACCCAATGGAGTAAAACCAGTTTCCTTAGGAAAAAAAAAAAAAAGAAAAACTTTGTATTTTAGATTGCAAAGAGATGCTCAAAGACAGGGAGGGGTTTGTCTAAAAAGAGGAATGGTTGATAAATTAGAAATCCAACATCAATGTCCACAGTCAAATTCAGTCAGGTGAATACAGGCCCTTTTCTTGTGCGATTTGCACTCAAATGGTGCATATGGAATCCCTACTGTGTGGCAGGTGAGAGGGGAGAACAGGGTGCTCACCCTATTCGTGCAGGGGAAGAAGCACCCCTCCACAAATGCACCCACACTTTATGGAGGGGAGTCTCCCGGCTAGAAAGGTGAAAGACCTCATTTTGTTGACTCTGAGGACAAAGTCAGAGTTCTTACAATACCTATAGGACTTGATTCATCCATTTCATAGGTTAAAGCTTTCCTCAATCTATACATTCACTCACTCATAGACTTTCACTCATTCAAATTAAAGGTTTTCTGAACCCCAACTCTTTAACACTCTCACTGTCTCTCTTGCCTCATTTCACCATCCTCTCTTGCCTGGGTAACTTCATTACCTCTTAACTGGGGCCTCCCTCGTGGCACAGGGGGTTGAGCGCAGCACTGTGAAGCTGTCCGCAGCCTTTGCGGTGCAAGAGTTCGATCCCCGGCCAGCTGGGTGCAACCCACGTGGTGCAGCAGACCACTCTTGTCTCACCCGCTGCTCCCCTCAGCAGTGTGTTTTGGTGCATCTGCCTGTTCTGCTCCCCACTCTCTCTGGTGAATCTTCTCAACCCTCCGCCCCAGACTCTGGTCTCTACCCCACTTCTAAAAAAAATACTTCTTGGGCATCCCCTTGTGGCGCAGGCAGTTGAGCACAGCGCTGTGAGGCTATCCGCAGCCTCTGCAGCTCCAGTTCCATCCCCGCCGCCGGATGAGAGTCCCACATGGTGCGGCAGACCTCTCCTGTTGCACCCACTGCTCCCCTCAACAGTGTATTTCGTCAGTCTGCCTGTTTTGTTCCCCACTGGCTCTGCTGAATCCTCTCACCCTCCCGCGAATCTGGCCTGTACCCCAGTTCTTGTATAAATAAATAAATCTTTTTTTAAAAAAAAAACCTCTTAACTGGTCTCCCCACATCTATTTTTTCCACAACCTAATTGACTGTCCATATTTCTTTCAAAGTGATGGTTTTAAAAACACATCAGTCCTTAGCTAATTATGCTCAGTGGCTCTATTATACTTTCATGCTAAAAGATCCACTAAAATATTCAACCCAGCAGGCCTTAGCAGCATTGTAGATTGAATTGGATCTCCAAATTCCATACATGAAGTCCTCAACCCTAGTGTTCCAGAACATGGCTATATAGTGGAGGCAGGATCTTTAAAGAGGGTTAAGCAAGAAAGAGGCCATTTATTTGAGTGACCCCTCATCTATTAGTTGCCTTATAAGAAGAGGAAGTTTGGATCCAGATGGGTATGTGAAGTGACAGGGAGAAGAGAGTCACCTTTAGCCAAGGTGACAGGCCTCCAAACAAAGACCCCATGGGCACCTTGATCTTAGACTCCTAGATCCCAGCACTGTGAGAAAACACACTCCTGTTGTTAACATCATCCAGGCAGTGGCACTTTGTGGGGACAGTCCTTGAAAACTCATTCGCGGAATTTCCCAGACAGGCCCACTCTTGACATAGCAGGGTCTCCCTGGTGCTGAGAACACCCTCCTTTCTCTCTTTCTTCACTATCTCCTGTCCCAACTGGACTGCACCTTTCCAGAGGTGCTTCCCTGGCCCCAAATGGAGTGAAGCTCCCTCCTCTCACCAGTGTCTCCTGTGCCTGCTCATTTCCTTTCTTGTACCCCACAAATTATCTACTGATTCAAGTGTGTAATATCTATGACCTCAAGAGCCATATCTGCTTTGTTTATTGCTGTAGTTCAAGGGTTTAGCACAGTGTGTGGCTCATGGAAGGTCCTCAGCTGATTTGTCACATACATACATGCATGGATGAATGAATGAATGAGTGAAAGAAATACGAATGGAGTAGTTCTCACGCACCCATCATGGGGGAGAAGATGAACAAGTCAGATTTGGGGCTCTGTGAGTGTGGCACATGTAATCCTACACCTAAAGCTGACATCAAGTAGATGACCATGATAAAGCATAATAATGTTGACTGGGAGAAGTAGGCCAGGCTTCACCAACAGTGAAATTTTTTTCCTCAGATGCCCGAGACTTTCTGCAGTTGGCTGGTGAAGAGAACCCCCTTATGAAAAACATTTCTTTTTTTAAATTTTTTAAATTATTTATGCACACAAGCGCTGGGGTGTAGGCCAGAGGTGCAAGGGGTAAGAGGATTCACCAGAGACAGAGTGAGGAGCAGTGCAGGTAGATCTACTGAAATACACTGCTGAGGGGAGCAGTGGGCGAGTCAGGAGAGTCTGCTGCACCATGTCGGTCACCTCCCTGGCTGGCTGGGGAATCGAACTTGTGCTGCAGTGGCTGGTGATGGCTTGATAGTGCTGTCTTTAACCCCTGTGCCACCAGGGAGGCCCCTGAAAAACATTTCTGATGAGTGGTAACTGAATGAAATAATATGGCTCTTAATAAGTTACTTTTTCCCTAAGAAACAATTCAACTGAAAACTGGTAGGGTTGTATTTGGGCACCCCATGCTCTCTAGTGGCAAATTCACTAAACTCTAATTCCTTGATGTGTCACACATGGAGGCAGCAAAAGGCAGAGGATCTGTTGTGCTGGGGCAGAGCTCAGGGAACAGAGGCCAGGAGAATTTACTACCCCTAGAGGTAGATTGATTAGAAAGAACTGCCAGGCAATTTCCATTTGCATTTTTGCCAGCAATAGGATTGGGAAAAAGGAGATGGTTTTAAATGAGAACAGTCCAATCATTTTCTCCTAAAACTTGCTTTCAATTTGTCTCTCTGCTTCCAGAAGTTACTACCTTGCATAATCCAGGCAGCAAGGTAATCAGCACTTTGAGTTACATCGGTTTTGCCTGTTCCCTTGATAAAATGGCAAAATTCGCCTGTGAAATCCTGGAGTTCATTATGGCTTCGTTTTCTCTCCCCTTAAATCAAAGCCATTTTATCTACTTCAGTTGAATCAGGCTCCAGAAACAGCATTTTTGCTTCCGCTTGCCTTCAATTATTCATATTCCTTTGCTGGCAAAAACCCAGGCCATGCGTGAGATCCCTGGGTGGATTTGAGCTCAAACTCTGCCAAAAGCTCACCAGCGCTGGGCCTGGAGAGTGACACTCACCACCGGGTAGAAGTCTGCACCCAAGGGATAGCGACTGCCTCATGACTACGCAGTCGTGTTGGGGACTGCGTTTGGACACAGACTCTCACACATGCGGGCCTTAATTGAAAAATAAAACGATTAGCTTTTAATACTTTTAAAATAACAGAGGGAAGCACACATTTACAGGATGACTGGGAAGAAGCTGCCATACGTTGTTTCTTTTTTAATAACGTTGAGTTGTGTTCCGCTGTTAAGCTTATTAAGGCATGAGTGCAGAATAGTTTTTTTTGAATGGTCTTTGCTCCTTATGTTTTTTCTTCTTTAAAAAAAAGATTTTTATTTATTTATGCATACAAGAGCTGGGGTACAGGCAGACTCACTGAAATACACTGCTGAGGGGAGCTCCCTGGCCGGCTGGGGATCGAACTTGTGCTGCAGAGGGTGCAGATAACTTCATAGTGCTCTGCTTAACCCCTTGTGCCACCAGGGAGGCCCTTCTTATGTTTTTCTTAAAAACAAATAGAACGCCAATGACAGAAGATACCGCCTGTATGTAGGGGCTGGAGTGTGCTTTTATCGGTCTCAGGGGCTGATCACACAAGTGTGCGCCCAGGGACTTGGGAGATCCTCAAGAACTCACGGGGTTTGGATACAGCCTGCAAGTCTGTTATCTGTCCAAGGGGTAGCCCACGTATGTGGACCCGCACACATGTGTTTGTTGAAGGAGGAGGTACCTGTGGTGCTCCAAACCAGAGAGCTGAACCTCCAGCTAGTCTGCTTCCACAGTGGCTCTTGATTTTCAGTTTTCTTCCATACCCATGGGTGGCAGCATGAGGGATAGGGGCCCTTATAACACCGTGAACAGGAAGGAGTATATGCCATCCTGGGACATGATGACTCAAAATGCACCCTGGGCTCCAGCTCCTCAGCATAGCTTGCAAAGCCCTCTAAGAACTTGCCCTGATACCTTTCTACTTCCTTTCTACTTCCATTTCCACCTGCAAGTGACACCCAAACATACCATGTTTGCTTCTATTTTGCCTCTCAGGCCTTCGCACAAACAGATCTCCCTATACTCAATCATTTCGTCCTCTTCCAGCAAACATTTTTTTTTTTTAAGATTTATATACTTTATTTATGTATACAAGAGCTGGGGTGTAGGCCAGAAGTGCAGAGGTGAGAGGATTCAGACAGAGTGGGGAGCAGAACAGGCAGACTGACTGAAATACACTGCTGAGGGGAGCAGCAGGTGAGACAGGAGAGGTCTCTTGCATCATGTGGGTCACCTCCCTGGCCAGGGATCACGTTCGTGCTGCAGCACCTGCGGATAACTTGAGAGCGCTGTGTCTTTAACCCCTGAGCCACCAGGGAGGCCCCCAATAAAAGTATTTAATAAAGAGAATTTTTATTTGTTTTCAAGACATTAAAAAGATGACATCACTAAGATAATGTTTCTGAAAATAATGGAACATATGTCTGGCCACTGAATTGGAGGTTAGTATATGTGCAGGACGAGAGTGAAATGTACACTATTTTTTTCACCTTGCGTGACACTTACATTGCCTAAATATGTCTGATGATGAGGGAAGGGAGTTGTGAATAGACTATTTCTGGCTTAATAGAATAGGTAGTGCTCTATACAGTTTTCTCTCCTATGGTAGACAAGTCGTGCTCCTGCTGGGTTTGGTTTTCTCAACTATACTTCGAGATGGCCCAGGTGACCCACAAAGTCAATTACAGCTCTGAGAGTGTCTTCTTTTCCCCACGAATCTGCCACTGGCACGTGGATGTATTTTCAATGATCATGCTTTATTCTCTTAGTTTTCTCTCTTATCTTCTATTCCCTGCTGAAAATAAATTATTACAGGGGACTACTGTGAAAGTATTTGTAGTTCTACTGAGTAGCCATATTGTAGAAATGCACATTTATATAGGAAAGAGCGGGTCACCTTGGGAAATGGTTGTGGTTCCTTTGAGTTCTTGTAATGATGCCTAATACATTCCTTTAGGGATTAGCCTTGGTAACCCTAACGGACCCTTTATAACCTCAGAGTTTATGAAAATGCTCCTTCCTCACTCTGGCAAGATGTTCTACATGAGGAATTGCAACAATTAGCTTTTAATTATACTTAGTCATCTCCAATTTTAAGCTAAAAGGGAGGTAGGGCCTCACTACTTCTCCCTTGAAATTGAGACAGAGACTTGAGCACAAACACTGCTGGTTTGTTTCTCTGCAAAAATGTGGGGCATGCAATGTTCATAGAGCAAATCCATACATTGGTCCCTCAGTCTGCCACTGGCTGGGATTTATGTACCAGCCACCTGCTGTGTAGACAACAGTGGTCCATTATGGTGCTAAGGTTCAGCCCTTTGCAGAGCCAAAGTAAAGAAAGGCAACTGTGTTTATTTTAAATACATAATCAATCATAACCCTGTGAATGGGCACTTTTCTATTAAAGCCTTCATATATCATCTAAAGCCCTCTTGATTCTACATAATTCTCTTTTGTCTGGTTCCTTGTCTCTTGCTTTACAGTTTCATTCAGGCAGTAATAAAGAACTGCTGCTCTAAACAAATCTTTCTTCCATAGTCTCTCTTTAAGTCCATTGTTAGCAGAAGAAACCTCTTCTGTAAATAATGCAAACTGGGAATGACTCATAAACACTCCAGCTACAAGGGGTTTGTGGAGCAAAGGAAAAGATCAAGTGACTTTTGAGGAAGTGAGTCCCCGAGGTTTGAGTGTTGACTTTGCCATTTAGGATCTGAGTGACCAAGGCAGTTAGTACCTTCCTGAGCCAGAGCGTCCTCCACTGTGAATCAGGAGCCTTGCGGGCTGCTTGTGGAAACCCACGCTCAGCAACACAATGCCCACAGGAAATTCTGTTGATATTACTTCTCATTCACTCCGAGACAAATCTAGATAAATATTTTATTTTAATAGGCTCGATGCCTAATTAACATCCAAAGGTAAGTGAACAACAGGGAGAAGAGGCTAAAACTTCTTAACTTAAAACAAGAAGTTAAAGAAAGGTGGGTGATGAGCTCCAAGAGAAGGCTTACGAGTAAAAAGAACTGCCGTCAAATACAGAAAGCTGGGTGGCTGGCATTTCCACCTCTGACAAAAGCCTGAGAATGGGTGGGCCACTATTTGAGGCACATTTTAAGATTCAATTACTCAAACTGTCTACTCACAGAATGGGCTGCATTGTAGGTTTTGAGCTTCTTTGGCTGAAGCTATGCAAACACGAGCAGCTCAGTGAGGGGGGTCTCAGCTTGATGTTATCCAAAGTTTCTAACTCCCAAAGTCTTAATTGTCCCTAGGGAAGATGACAATTATTTGGCCAGTACATTGACTGTAGAAAAACCTCTCACTAGCGCCCTTATTATCCAGACTCTGGTAGAAAAGGGAGAAGGCTCTGACGTGTACTTCTCTGCATCAGATATTGGAGATTCATACACTTCAACCTCATAACACCCAGTGTAGGACCAGGTACCCAGTAGACAATCACAAGTATCTGCCCCCCAAATGGAGGAATGAACACTGGCCCTTGAAAATGCACTATTAGGGCCTCCCCTCGTGGTGCAGCGGTTGAGCGCTGGGTTTCGAAGCTGCCCGCAGCCTCTACAGCACCAGTTTGATCCCCCCCCGGCTGCAGGGTGAGGGTCCCACGTAGTGCGCAAACCTCTCCTGCTGCCCATTGCTCCCCTCAGCAGTGTACTTCGTCAGTTCCTTGCTCTGGCTCTGGTGAATTCTCTCACCCTCCTGCACTTCTGACTGTACCCAGTGCTTGTATAAATAAATAAATCTTTTTAAAAAATGCAATATTACTCACACATTTTAGAATGAGAGAAGATCCCTTATAAATAGGAGGATGTCACTTTGAACAGTCTTAAGAAACATGCCTTAACTTTTATAACGTGAGATTCAGAAGTCAAATTTAATTTCTCCTTGCTGGAGAGTTATGAGTTGCAAAATCATCAGTTTAGAGAACCAGCTGTTTATCAAAAGTTAGAACGTCAGCCATGAGCAGACAGGATAACTGCGCTAATGAAAACACATGACTTTTCATTATTAGACCGATTTGCACAACGCAATGGATGTTGAGTAAGTTGTAACAGCTACGCGATCTGTATAAAACACTAGGCTAATTTTAATGCTACAATTACCATAAATTTTCCACATTCAGATTTTACAAATAGGCCTCGAAAAAAGGAAGTTTCCAGCAGGTATAATATTAATATCCTTGTATAAGTAAGTTAAAAAAAAAAAAGACACTTAGACCAGATGCTAAACTGAATATAATTCATGAGTTCACTCTCCATTTCCTATAGCCAGGAGAAAGTTTATTGAACTCCTGCTAGTTTTCTTCATCATGAAGGAAAATGGGGCCTCCCAGACTGATGGAAAGGCTGATGTCTTCAGAAAAGTCTCTATTCTTAGGAGCTTACTCCAGTGGTAATTCCAGGAATTACCCTGGGACAAAACTCAGGTTAGAACACCCTAGACATGCAGCCAGAATAGAAACAGATGCAGAGTACGTGCAGCACACAGTCCCTCCTCCTGGCCTATGTTTAGCAGACATGGGAGTGTGCATGGTCCCAGATGCCACAGGGCCACTAAAACAGGAGGCCACCAACTTCCCCTGAAACTGTTTTCTTTCTTCAGGCTCAGTTAATTCTGTATACACCCTGAGGTTAAAATAATGATGAAAGCAGGACAAGAGAGGGAGAGGGGTCAGAGGGATCAGAGGGAGGGAGAGAGGAAGGAGCAACAAGGAATGAGGTGATGGTGCACAGGTGCATTGGTGAAGGAAATTCTATGGGGACTACACCTGAGGGGGAGGAAGCAAACATTGTCTATAAATGAACAATGATGTAAATATATATATATAAATGAAATGAAATCAATAAATAAATAATCCAAATAAAAAGGAATCATGAAAGCAGAAGGCAGCTGATGATGAAAAATGAATTTTCATTGCTTTACTAGGGAAACTGCATGCAACAATGTGGCTAGTATTGATAGATTGAAAAGTTGTCACTGAATTGGAGAAATGGTGTTTTGGGGGGGCATCTATTAATTTACTGAGTTGTGCAAATGTGCACTTTCTAATCGGCATGTTGAGTACCTTTCAAAGGTCAGCGGCAACATCAAGAGTAAAACCCAAGAGACTAGGTTGTTGAATTCTACCACGCTGAATAATCCATCACACATATTTCTTGGACAGCCCCCAAAAAGGTATTTGGACATTCAACTGCTGTCCTCAGATATTGGCTCAGGAATTCTTAGCAGGAAATTAAAGAGTATTAAGGTGTCTGTGTGCAGGTGGTCAAGCCCACTGCTTATATTGTTTTTCTCATTTCTTTCTTCAACAAATATTTAAAATAAACACTGGGGATCTAGAAATAAGCAAGGAAAATGTTTTCTTGGTTGAAAGCGCTTATAGTCTATTTGACGCACACTAAAGAAACAAGTCAACATGAATATAATATAAAATAATTATGTTATAATTGTGACTTCCCCAAGAGAATATACAGAATGACTGTTATTTCTTGGTACTGCATTTACCTAAGTATGTGTGAGAAGAGCCCATGTGAAGAAACTGAGAGCTTGAGATACAGTTTTATAAACACGGGTCTGGAGAAGAAACTGATGGTGCATGAAGTGCGATGTCTTCATGAAGTGCGATGGCCGCCTCTTGCTGAGGGAGTTAAAGGCACTTCTTGGAGGAGGCGGCATTGACTGGATCTAGAAAATGAGTGCAGGAAGGACATCTGGGGAGAGCAAATGCCATGGGCAGAAGCACCGTTTCAGGAAAAGAGCAGGGGGTGTCAGGAAAGGAAGAGCAATTTGGTCTGATGGTGTCAGCAAAAATAGAAGGATGACAAAGGGGTAGATTAGAGAAGGAACTGGTGAGTTAGAGCCATTTAATGAAAAACTTAGAAATGTGAAATTCATGCTCTGGGGATGGGAAGCCCCAGAGTCCCCTAAGAACATAAGAACCCACTGTGCAGACAGAGGTCATTGGGTCAACCCCTGCTTCCAGATTCAGTGCTGGAGCAGAATAGGAAGATGATTAGAAATTCCTATCAATAATCTTCACCATTTGATCCTAGTCACCTCCTTTGCAGCTTTAGTTCTCACTATCACCTGTTTTCCAAGCACTAAAATGACACCATATTTCTTTTGTTGCACTATGTGAGGCCTCTGGATCTTTGTACATTCTGGGGTGTATGGCATTACATTCTTTCTTCTCTCTATACCTGGCTCTTTGCTCACCCTTCAGGCTTCAGCTTAGAGGCTACTACTCCCCAAAACTGTTACTTGCTTCAGGAAACTTGAGTTGGGACCCTGGCCTTGGGCTCCTCCAGCCCTTGGTTCTTTTCTTACAGTGTGTCACACTGCACGTCATTGCTTGGTTATTATCCAGTCTGCCCCTCCCCCCTGCCTCATAGACACATAAAAATGGGCTGTGAGTTCACAAAAATAGTGACTCTGTGAATAAATAAATAAGGCATTCCCATTGCCTTATGCTGAAGAGTCATGGAATTTGGCTTAAAAAGATATTAGTTAACTTAAATATTTATTAGGGGGAAAGACAGGAAAGACCTGTAAAGACAGTTGAAACCTAAGTACCGTAGATATGTGGAGCTATGTGGCAGTGTGGCTATCTTTGAAAAAAATGTCACCATCTTTTGGATCTCAAAATGGCAACAGCTGGAGGACCAGGCTTCCATCCTGTAATGTCTTGCATCATTGCCATTTTGATGGGATTTATAAGGGGCCTTTCAATGGAAGGGGATCAGGAAGAAATTTGTCAGAGGTGTAGAAATAGTCTTGGAGCTGAGTAAGCAGAAACCTTACTTTCGAGCTGCTGTTGAAACAGAGGGTGGAGAGAGGAATGGAAGAGGTTGGAGTGGAGGAATATGGTGTTCTGAACCAGGGTTGCTTGGAAAGTCATTTCTGCAGACTTGCTTCAGCTTGACATTAGCTATTGTAGGTGTAAAAGCAAACAGAGACTAACTGGAGCCTTTGGACACTTTGGGGGCAGAAGGGGACTTTTCTTTGAAATGTCTGTCCAAATTCCAGCTATCCAGGAGGGGAGGATACAGAAGCGTCCTAACCAGAAGAGTCCAGAGACAGGAACAGAAGATGAGGTATAGAGAGAAAACTGGGGCCAGGTTGCATGTGAGAGGATTGCTATGAAGATGAGGTGCAGGGGAGGAGTCACCTGAACCTGTTTCACAGAAAACCTATAAGCTGGGTTCACTTTTCTTGCAAGCATATGCCAGCCAAGATGAACCAGTTCCATTGTTTTAGAATTGGATCCATACCTGCACTGCCCGTGTCATAGTGAGGCCAAAGTTGACCACCAGCCAGTTTGATCCTGATGGAACAGGAAGCTCATCCAAGTCACACTCTACTGCAATCATTAGCCAGGTCCCAGGGAAAAGCAATCAATCACCAGAGTAATCAAAGAAAGGTAGCAGGGGGTTCAGAGCAACTAAGAGTGCACAAGGAGTCCCACCTGAGTTAGACTCGAAGATAACTGGTCTTGTCTTGCATAGTTTCCACATTGAATTTAAGAAGGCAGAGACCCTGCATATTGCATGACCCCCAAATCAGCAGAACATAGATTCTCCCTGAGCAGGACATCGGGAACAGCTTGAAAAGAACCTTCTGTTCTAAGGCACTCCAGGCAGCTGAAGAGCCTACATATAATATAATTATAAGCTCTGCTTTTTCTACCATATAATTCAATTCTATCAGAATTAAATGAGGTTAATGTTTCTTCACTCTTCAAAAATGGTGCTGTATGTCCCTTGGGTCATTCTTCTATGTTCTCTCATGTCACTGAAGAAGGAGCCTCGAGAAGACAATGTGAACCTTCCTAGTCAATTTTCAAGCTTTATGTGTTTTTGAAAATAAAGTAGTTTTTGTTTGGAAAATGCCTTATTAACTCGAATGTCTGGTATAAATGCACAAATCATAACATATGGCTAAGCACAGACGTGTCCTGATGCCTGGTATGTTCTCTGGCACTAATGCCATCAAAAAATTCTCCCAGTCTATCTCTACCAGGATAGGAGATACAGCTCCTGATCAAGATGGCCAGTCCAGGGCCACATTTTTTGAGTGTGATGCTGGGAATGAGAAGGAATGCTCCCCAGAGAACTGGGATATGGCTGGGGCAAAGAGCTGAACAAGGCAGAACCATTTGGTAAAGCCAAGACAAGTTCCAAAGAAAAAAAAAGTATACATGAAGAACACCCAGTCAGGTGTCAGGTATAAGCAGAGGCAAAGAGATGAGAGGGGCAGGGCTACCTCTCTCCTCCACATCATCTTGACATGAGATATTCATTGAGCACATGCTTTGAACCAGGCTCTGTGCTGGATGATATCACAGCAGTGAACAGAAAAGCCTTCTCACCTCCAAATGGCATTTCAGCCCCAACAGTGGTGCATAAGGAGGCAGAATGATGCTGGTATTAAGGGAGGTTTTTGGTCTTGCCACTCACTGGACAATGCACCTTTAGGCTAATCACTTAATTTCTTGGAATTAATTTGCTTCTCTACTGTAAAGCAGAAGCAGACTGTTCTGAGGCATGAAATGTGCATGAGGTGTGCACAGCAGGGGATGCCGTGTTCCTTGTAGTTGGGAGCCCACACACAAGTCTTTACTCCTTCTACCATGTCCAGAGGGCTCAGGTCAGGTCTGGGGTAAACACTAAAGGTTCAGAGCTGTTGATTTCTTTTTATTTTTAAGATTTATTTATTTATACAAGAACCGGGGTACTGGCCAGATGCGGAGGAGGGTGAGAGGATTCACCAGAGACAGAGCGGGAAACAGAACAGACAGACTGACAAAATACACTGCTGAAGGGAGCAGCAGGCATGACAGGAGAGGTCTGCTGTGCCATGTGGGACCCTCGCCTGCCAGCCCAGATCAAACCAGCACTGCAAAGGCTGCGGGCAGCTTCGCAGCACGGTGCTCAACCGCCTGTGCCACCAGGGAAGCCCAGAGCTGTTGATTTCAATTCACCCATCTTTGTTGGTACATTGGCAGGCAAAGCTGTCCATTGTGACCTTACTATTCACAACCTCTTATAACAAGAGGAAAGCCAATTCCTGATGACCCAGGTATGTTTGGGATACCCCCCAAGGATCCAAAAAACACTTCACAGTTTCTATTTCAAAACTTACCAAGTTTAGTGACTAGCATTTAACTAAGTCATTTAGGGTAACTGCTGTTAATTTACTAATAGCAGCCAACTACCTCTTTCTCAGCATGGCAAATGGGTTCCCACCCTGTGGGACTCAAGGGGCGGGGCTGTCACAAAGGGTATGGGCTAAAACCACATACAGCAAAGTTTCTGGCCTATAAATCACAGATCAACGAGACTGAATTCATGAGGAATTTCTTAAGAAAACGAGAAGATACCCAACTTTACTTGGCTGCTTGTTTTTTAGAGTCAATTATTCCATGCTCCTTGATGAAAACATGAAAGGATTTGTAAGTACTAGATACTGGTGGGGTCGTAATCATTCACTGGTCTAAGACTATTTCCTCACTCTTTTTTTTTTTTTTTTACAGATTTGTTTATTGGGCCTCCCCTGATGGCGCAGCAGTTGAACACTGGGCTGCAAAGCTGCCCGCAGCCTCTGCAGCGCCGGTTCCCAGCCTGGCCACCAGCGAGGGTCTCACATGGCGCGATAGACCTCTCCTGCCTTGCCCGTTGCTCCCCTCAGCGGTGTGTTTCATCAGTCTGCCTGTTCTGTTCCCTGCTCTGGCTCTGGTGACCTCTCACCCTCCCACACATCTTGCCTGTACCCCGGTTCTTGTATTAAATAAATAAATAAATAAATAAATAAATAAATAAATAAATAAATAGATTTATTTATTTATGCATACAAGAGCTGGGGTACAGGCAAGAGGTATGGGAGGTGAGAAGATTCATCAGAGACAGAGTGGGGAGCAGAACAGGCAGATCTACTGAAACACTGCTGAGGGGAGCAGCAGGCAAGACAGGAGAGGTCTGCTGTGCCATGTGGGTAGCTCCCTGGCCAGGGATTGAACTCATCCTGCAGTAGCTACAGACAGCTTCATAGTGCTGAGACTTAACCCCTTGCACCACCAGGAAGGCCCCCTATTTCTTCACTCTTTTTTTTTTCCCCTTCTGCTGCTCTTACATGTAGAAGAACCTCTCACTGTTCTTCCTTCATAGCTTCCCATCCCTTTGGACTTTGTCACCTTAATGGCATGACAAGGGGGAGTGGGAGAGATATTCTGGTTGATCCAGGGGCATCTGCTCTGACCTGAGCAGTCAGCATCATCATGTGTCCTGTCTGACTTGGTGTTAAACTTCCAGTTTTGTGAGCATGATAGTGTGGAATCCCAGCTCTCCTTGTTATTGGGGCTGTTGTCTTGGTGCCCAGGGTTCCTGCTGGTCAGCTGAACTGTAGAGTCAGGCAGGGGCCTCTCACCAGGTATGAGGCACATCCTGGGAAACCAGTAACTGCTGAAAACAGCGGTCAGACTTTATGGCCAGATTAGCAAGATCAGCTAGATCACCTAACTTGTAAAGATTAGCAGAAGGTTAGGAGAGAATAGGGACTAGAGACAGGATACTTTGATTAGTGTGAACTATGGAGCCCCCCAAGCAATAGTCCCCGCTCACCCCACCCTAGCTTGCACCAGATGATGACGCATCCCCACACATGAGCATTCCCCACGTTTGCTTGCCCAACTTCTCTGAACCTGGTTCTAAACAAATGTGAGAAGGCCCATGGATCGGGGCTGCACTTTTTCAGGTGTGAGCCCCTCTACTTGGACTCTGACTTGTCTTTCCTTCCTCCTGCACCACTCCCAAAGCTGCCGCCCGTGAGGCGACGTGATAGGCCTTGGTCTTCACGGGACCTGTGTCATAAACACACGTCCTGGATTCCAAAATTGAAAGAATTAACTACCCAACTCAGGATTGGACCATCTCGTATATATTTCTTAAAACCATTCTGTGAAGGAAGAACACAAGGGATGATGGTGATGGTTGAGGGGTGAATTGGTAGTGGGAATTTTTTGGGGACTACATTTCAGAGGAGAATGCATACATTGTACAAAAAGGAAGAATGATGAATATATATGTGTCCGTATAGACACACACACACACACACATGCATATATACAAATATTAACAAAAGAAAAAAATCTCTAGATAAAAGTATATTTCAGCACCTCCCTGGTGGCACAAGGGTTAGAGTCTCAGCACTATGAAGCTATCCGCAACCACTGCAGCATAAGCTCAATGCCCAGCCAGGGAGGTGACTCTCTTGCCCGCTGCTCCCCTGAGCTGTGTATTTTAGAAGATCCACCTGTTCTGCTCCCCACTCTGTCTCTGGTAAATCCAATCACCCCCACACTGCACTTCTGGCCTGTACCCCAGCTCTTGTATGCATAAATAAATAAATCTTTTAAAAAAAAAGTATATTTCAATGACATGACTAAATAACTATGTCTCTAAAAAAAACTTCAGCTTTCATATCAAATTAAAGATCTGGAAGTAAAAACAAATGAACCAAAAAAAAAAGTTCTATCAATTAAACTCATTTTAACAAATGTCAGAATTAAACAGTCTCTCAATTAAACTACCACATTTGCTGGATACCACAGCATGTGATGTCAAAACTTGACAACAACCTGTCAGCAGCAGATGACATTACGGCTACTTGGGACTGAGAAACAAATGGCTCAGGCATAGCTCGGCACCAGACCGAGAGCACAGAGAGACAAACCAGACAAACCTGCAAAGCCTTTTAACCCAATCATAGGTGCTTCTTGTCTGACTGCCCAAACCCTCACATGCAGACTACTCGGAGCCTGGGAAGGAGGTTTATCAGACCTTCTCAAGCCTTGGGTTTCTCATGTGCTCCACGTTAACACTGTGAGCCTGTTGCTCCATATGAGACGCTGAAAGCCGGAGGCAGCTGGAGGCCACACTGCAGGGAATGAAGGGCCCAACCTTCGAACTTGCCATTAATAAACTGAGCTGCTCGTGTTTCTCTGTGGCATAGTCTGACATTTAGGCAGAGGGTTTGCAATTCCAATAAACAGCGCAGAGTGTGATGTGTGTGTGTGTGTGTGTGTCAGAGAGAGAGAGAGAGACTGTCACACAATTAAAAACTAAACCAAGGAGGCTAATGCTTTCATTAAAAGCCACCGTTTTTATTTATTTAGTGTTTCGGGGACCTTGAGAGAGTACAAATCAGGAATAGGCCTCCAGGGGACAGCTTTTTACACACTAGCTGGTGATATAAGTCTAACTATTGGACTGCAGACAGCCTGATTGTTAGGTTAAAAAAAAAAAATGAACCGAAGAATGTGGTCATTTGAAGAAATCAGACGTGAGATTATTTTTCCTTTGCTACAAAAGTACACGGGAGATTTACCAGCCTCTTCTCTGATTAATATTGCCTGTAGTGCTTGCACACTGCTCAACTTGGCAATGCATTCATCAAAATTTTCCAGAGCAGACAGGCACTGCCATGTGAGAAGAAGGACTGCAATGGACCCCTATGCCTTGCAGGGAATGTGTGGGTCCCAAGGGTGTAAGAGGCGGGCATCAGAATGGACTCAGGATCTGGACTCTTGTTCTTTCTTCCCCAGATCACAAAGGTCTCAAAAATAGCTCGTCAGATGATGGCTTCACCCTTAATCTTTCACATGAGCTGATTTGCAAGGTAAATAATCTTCAAGGATTCCAGGTGCCTTTCCTTTGCCATTGGACTCTGAACAAAGCCAGAGGAGAGAGGAAGGCTTCAGGAAGAGTCATCTCAAGATTCATCTGAAGAGTGATTAAAAAGTAACCAACACATTCCTAAGGGCTATTCCCAGTATCTCTGATTCAATGTTAAAAGAACTAACAAAATAGTCCACAAGTGATTCTGATGTTCGACGTATTTTGTGACGTACTCATTTCTAATCTTCATGTGATATTGCCTGTACAATCTCAGGTTTGTCCAGCCTTAGCTGAAGGGTCATTCTCTGAAGTAATATTCTGAAGTCATATTCTCTGCAGGTCTCTTATTACAACCTGAGACACATCATCTTAGTCCTCACAAAATGGCCACCCCTGAACTGGATGGCTGCCAACAACTGTAACTGCAATTGAAGGTTGCACTGAAAACTTGAAGAATGAATTCAACTTTGCATTGCAGTAAAATTTGGGCAGATAACATTGGCCTTCATATTACCTTTTCTCTTTATAATGGGTCCAGAAAAGAAGTTTCACTTGGACATCAGTTTCTTTTTTGATTCAGTTACAGAATTGTGTTTCTCGGACCTCCCTGGTGGCACAAGGGGTTAAGCACAGCACTGTGGCGCTATCCACAGCCTCTGTAGCATGAGTTTGATCCCCTGCTGGTCAGGAAGCTACCCACATGGTGCAGCAGACCTCTCCTGTCTTGCCCCCGTTGCTCCCCTCCGCAGTGTATTTCAGTAGATCTGGCTGTTCTGCTCCCCACTCTGTCTCTGGTGAATCCTCTCATAAGCCTGCCCCTCAGGCCTATACCCCAGTTCTTACATGCATAAATAAATAAATCTTAATAAAAATTGTGTTTCTCATGTCATATATAATGACCCATGTTTCCTTCTTTACCTTTGATGCCAGGGAGCTCAGAGTCTACTTACACTAATCACAAAAACACTTTAACTGTTATATGTCTCTTTCCTTACTGTTATTTCCCTTATAAAATTCCTACTTTATCAATCCCATTTTCATAAATGACTTGAAAACTTTTTGTGAGACAAAACATTGAAAATGAGAATTTGGAGAATGTAGTATGACATTTATGGGAAGAGCGTACAGGTTTTAAAGTAATTGACAAGAGAAAATAACGAAGGTTGGAGAGTTACCTCCTTTCTTCTCTTTCTCTTTTTTTTTTTTTGTCTGCTTTAATATGCTTCCTGCCTTAAACTCCTACATGTGCCCTTCAAGAAATGGTTCTGCTATCGTACAAGTCTTTTCTCAGCACCAGGCCACATCATAGATCTTTTTAGATTGTGAATATTATTCATCTGTATGAACTACGTTTCTAATATTTCCAGGTTCACACACATAAAACTTTAAAATTATATAGGTCTATAGATTTCTCTTATTACTTTTTATATTCAAATCCATTAATATGAAAAATTTCAAAGCCATTTTAGATTGGAAGTAATTCAGCCAGATACGATTGGAATATGAAGTCAGATTTCAGTTGGTTTAGGAATATTGAAAGGGTGCATGTCCCTCTTTCAAGAACCTGACTAAGCTCAAAACCATAAAGTTTGCCTTTCACAGAATTGCCTCTCTATGAATCCAAAGTGCTCACTTAGGCCAGAGTGGGGCATGAGGGCCAAAGCTTTTCCAACCTTTCCCTCAGTAAAAGGTTAATAAGGGAGAGTAAATCAAAACGGAAAGAGTGAATAAAATAATCAAACTACAAGTAAACTCTGGAAGTGAAATGTACAATTTTTAAAAGGAAGAACTCAGGAAGCATTTGTTACAGACCTTAAACATCCCCCAATCTGTATACCCAGTAATTGTAATTGTAGTTGTACTTACAGGAATTAATTCCACAAAGTTATTGGAGATATTCCAAAGAGAGAGGAAAAGAAGAAACTGTGTACAAACATTTCATTGTGATATTTATAGCATCGAAGTTTTAGAAAAAAATCTCCATATTCAGCGAAGTAGGAGAGGTTACAAAACTGAAAATAAGCTTTAAGATTGATGCTTCAAAAAAAAAAAGCTTTATTCATTGGCAGAGTGGCGAAGGAGTGAATAATTTTTCATTCAGTTTGATAGTCATTAAAATTATATTAATATTGTTTGAGCATAGAAGGGCATTTTAACTTTGATTTTCATGCTGCAGTAAAAGGAGAGCTGTGTCCACAGCTCAGAAATTCAGGCTTCTGATTTAATTATATTAAATTTGAGGAAGCTATTCTGTAGTTTCTCAATGACTTCATTTTGGTCTGATATGGAAAGAGGAATCATCAGTCTGTGAATACTTGTTAGATGACTTTCTTATGCTCACTTTGTGATGACGTCTTCACCGAATATTTCAGAGCATGCTTCTTACTTGTCCCCAGTCTGAAGGTGAAAGCAGATCACAGCAACTTCCTAAAAACACTATTTTTTTTCCTTACATACTAACCCACTGAGTAGGAAGGTCAAGGTGTTCCAAGCCCTCCTAAAATACGTCCTGGGAATCGTCACATATATTTTTTTTCTCTGAGAATCTTTAAATGAGAGGTGTCTACAAAGTGTGTTCTTTAAAAAAAAATATTTATTTATGCACACACTCTGGTACAGGCCAGAGGTGTGGGGGATGAGAGGATTCACCAGAGACAGAGTGGGGAGCAGAACAGCTGGATCTACTGAAATACACTGCTAAGGAGAGCAGCGGGAGAGTCAGGAGAGGTCTACTGTGCCATGTGGGTAGCTCCCTGGCCAGGAGTCGAACTGGAGCTACAGTGGCTGCAAATAGCTTCATAGGTTGTGTCTTAACCTCTTGTGCCACCAGGGAACCCCCCCAGAGTGTGTTCTACCAAGAGCTTCATCCTAGGGGTGCTAGGGTCCTTACCAGTGTGGCCTAGGATGCTGCTGCCCTTCCCCCTTGCTGCCTACTGCAAGACCCCAGGGTGGGGGGTGCTGAGGGGGCAGGTCTTCTCACTGGGCACCACTTCCCAGGTCTGCTGCAGACACGTGCTCTGAGTCCTGGAGACACAGAGAAGCAAGCCAGCCCTTTAGAGTTGTTGGTATTTGTTCTCCTCATTCCTCGGTTGCTCAGGCTAGTGATGGCATTTTTTGCTTTAGCAGACAAAAGGACTCAATAATAAGAAGTCATTATTATTATCAAACATTGGCTGTATGCAGGCATCATGCTATTGGGCAAGCCTTTGACCAGCACCCAGGTCACGTGACAGACTTAACTTGATGTTGTCAATGCCGTGATGTCCACCTTCCAGGTCAGCAGCCTGAGACTTTAAGACTCTCAGTGACCTTCCCAAGGTCACTCAACTAGGAAGTCATGGAGCCTAAACTTAAACCAGGAGTTGTGGGAGGGTCTGTAGAAAACAGACTTACTTTGCTTTGGACCACGGAATGCCTATAAATGATTTTTCCTATGAAACGTCCAGCACCAGGCTCCCTTATAATCGGCATGCAGGTTCGTATTCTGTGGGAAGTGAGTACAGCAAGGTGCTCGCACAAATCTGCTGCGTTCATTTTTCGTGGTTCCTAGCTTTTCTCCTTGTACCTGCTCTCTGAGCACACAGGGGCAGGTGGTGCGTTTATTCATGTAGGGTCGGAGGAGGCAGAGTCCATATTAATGGGTTCAGAGCACCTTCTCTGCAAAGTCACACCAACAGTCCTGGCCCTTGCTGACCCCGCAGCATATAAAGTCAGGCTGCTAACAGGAAACAGGGTGATTTCCGACTTGCTTTCAAGTCCACTGTCATCCAGTGTCCAAGGATCCTCATTACCATCTCAGAAGCAGAGCTGCCAGGTCATGACTCCCTCTCCCTCCCGCTGATACAGGAGGTAGGACACAAGTCTTTCTTCCCTGGGATTGATGACTGCAATTTGTCTTTCTGGGGCTTCTACCACCGCTTGGCCAGGCAGCAGCAGGTCCTGAGAAGCCCTCCCGATGCTTTCCCAGTCAGCATATTGCTGCCGGGCTGGCCACGCTTCAGTGGCTTCCCGTTAAATACTGTATTGATTTCAGGGTTTTTTCCTTCCACACAGCCCAGGACCCTAACTTGGCTGGGATAAGAAAACGGGGAGGGAGGGTGTAATGAGGAGAAGCTCTCAGCAGGTTTACACACACAGCCTTAAGCTATCTGATGCTACTGATTTATTTTATTTATTTAACAAATGTAATAAGACACAGATACCTCAGTACAGAGAGAAGACGCAGTGGGAGGAGAGACCTGGGGATGAATCAGTGGGTACAAGGAGTAAATTGATGGGAAGCAAAAATATAGGTTGCTTTAAGAAAGAACAACAAGGTGTCAAGGGAATGGAATCTATTCCTCTTTGCAGGGCTCCACTGCCCCCCTCCTTTTTGAGCCCCCATCCTCTCTCCTGCACTCTTAGTCATCTCTGAGCAGCCTTCCCCAAGTCCCTCTCCTAATTAATCCTCCATGCAATTGTCAAGCATCCTCTTGGTTTTTTTTTTTTTTTTTTTTTTTTTGTATGGTGCTGAATGCAAATAATATAAAATCTACCAACTTAACCATTTCGAGGTACACAATTCAGTGACGCTAACTAAGTTCAAACTATTGTGTGGTCATCCTTACACCCCTCCCTGTGCCCCCATCCCCATCCACTCAGCACTGCAGACAGGGCTTAGCAGTGCAGGACAAGCCTGGAAAAGGTCTTGAAGATGAATGGATATCTGAGGACGAATGAATCAACCAATAAATAAATAACTGATTAATAACCAAATGAAGATGTTTGAGTGCTATGGAAGAGACACGTCACACCTAATGTAGAGGGAAAATAAAGAAGAAGCAGAGATGGCCACAACATCAGACAGAGGCATCCTGAGAGTAGGGTTGGTCCAGATGGGAAATTTGGCCACTGATGTTGAACACATGGCCTTATCGCTTGAATGAAAAAGGCTCCCTGGGCCTCCCTGGTGGCGCAGGGGTTAAAGTCTCGTGCTATCTAGCTACCACCAGCCACTGCGGCATGAGTTTGATCTCCAGCCAGGGAGCTGACCCATGTGGTGCAGCAGACCTCTCCTGTCTCGCCGCTGCTCCCCTCAGCAGTGTATTTCAGTAGATCTGCCTGTTCTGCTCCCCACTTTGTGTCTGGTAATTCCTCTCACCCCCTGCACCTCTGGCCTGTACCCCAGTTCTTGTATGAATACATAAATAAAAATAAATCTTAAAAAAAAGAAGGCTCCCTGGCCTGGAATGGAGCCAGTGGTAAGGACTGCTCTTAAACTGCTGCCCCAAATGTCTACCACATTAAATAAGATCAAAAGGCAAGAATGAGGACAACCAGAGTGCGATCCTCATGGCATCACTCACTGGATGGATGGCCTGGGCAAGTGTTTAGCCTCTGAGTCCATTTGCTCATCTGTGGAAGGGGGTGGTGAAGTCACCTACATTGTGGGACTTGTGAGAGTTCAAGACAAGGATGCAGGGCCTCCCTGGTGACACAGGAGGTTAAAACCTCAGAACTGTGGAGCTATCCACAGCCTCTGCAGCACAAGTTGTATCCCTGGCCCGGGAGCTACCCACATGGCCCAGCAGACCTCTCCTGTCTCTCCCGCTGCTCCCCTCAGCAGTGTATTTCAGTAGGCCTGCCTATTCTCCCCACTCTGTCTCTGGTGAATCCTCTCACTCCCTCCCTTGCTGGCCTGTACCCCAGTTCTTATATGCATAAATAAATAAATCTTAAAAAAAAAAAAGATGAGGATGCACAGTTGGGCTGATGCCCACGTACCTGCCATGACTGCTGGTCTCTGGCCAGAGCCACCATGTCTATTCAGAGCCCCATGGGATCCAACCCCCCTGTGTTCCATCTCTGTGCTTCTCCCACATTCTATTATTTCAACTTTTACTTTAAACAGCAAGAGGATCTCTCTCTGCCTTTCTTTACTTATTACCACAAGAGATTTGCTGGTAGTCAGCCACTGAATTTATGCCCAAGGCTTGCTGCTTTAATTTGGTCTTTACCTCATTTTCATGTTCATGTAATTATGTTCTCAGCTTCCAGATTTGTGCTTTTTATTTTATTTTTATTTTTGGTTTTGTTGTGTTTTTTTGCCCAAAGCCCCTTGCAAACAGTGCCTGGGTCTGCTGCTCTCTCCCTGGAGAGATCTGAGCTAGTCCTCCCAAAACAGCCCCTGCTGTTCAGGTCTCTCTTCCTGAGACCTGTGTCCATGAGGGTTTGCTTTAGTGTTAATGTTATTTTTTACTTTTGTGTAGAAGAACTGGGGTTTAGGCCAGAAGTGCAGAGGGTGAGAGGATTCACCAGAGACAAGAGAGGGGAGCAGAACAGGCGGATCAACTGAAATACAATGTAGAGGGGAGAAGCAGGTGAAGTAGGAGAGGTCAGCTGCGCCAGATGGGTCAGCTCCCTGACTAGGGATCAAACTCAGGCCGTAGTGGTGATAGCACTAGGACTTAACCCCTAGGCCACCAGGGAGGCCCTCATTGCTAATGTTTAAACCAGGTAATGTCACATCTGAAAGTATGCACTGGACAGGTGATGGCTTTGTGAGTTTGTCCTGGTTTGTGCCCATTAGGAAGGGGCACTACTGAACGGAGATGCAGTGGAGGTGGGTCAGCCCCACGGCCACCATCAGAAAGGGAAGGCTCAGCCCAAGCCCACTCCACACCTCCACAGCCAGATCAGGTTTCACTCCTCCGGCTTTGATAATCTTGTTGCCCTGAGAAGTCCTATGATTCCCTGTCTAGTTTGTCTGGAGGACCACGGAGAGCAAAAAGAGGATGAAATTGTGTTGTGTTCAAATTACAGTTCTGTTACAAAGCAGAATGAGGGGCACCCTGCTCAAATGGGTCTGCCATCCACCACAGCAAGACAATACTCTACCCTAGTGTGTAAGACTAGTGTTTAAGACTAGAAAATAACCTTAATATATTCAGTGTGTAATAAAGAGAACAAAATATAGTTACCAAATCAAGCATCCAAAGTTACTCGTCCCCTCATGGGTAAATGCCAAGCCAAACAGGATTGAACAAATTGGGAACACTGAGGCCCCAAAACTTGCCACACACTAAGGCACCCTCTATTGGAGACCCATAGAAATGGGGCAGAAGGGGCTGGCCAAGTCTGGAAGGAAAAGAGCAAAATCAAAACAAAGTCAAGATAAAAACTGTCATTGTCAGCCTTCTCAAGGGTCTCTCACCCACATGTCTGTCTCTTGCAAATGTCTCCTTCCATGTCCCCCAAGTCCCTGGCACAAGTCCAAGGCTGAGGAGCAGGCACAGCTGCTTCATGTGTCTCTGCTCCATGTGTCTCCTCCACGTCCTCTTCTCAATCTCCCTCCTTCCTTCTCCCCATTTTCTCTAGCTTCTCCCTGCTCAGCTCATCCTTCCTTAGATGGGGAAGGAACATGGTTCCCCCTCTTTCCTTGTGGATATTCTGTTACAGTTGCTCTGCGAAGTCTGGTGATTTCCTGTCTGGTTTGCAGAGGACCGTAAAATGCAAGAAGAGAATGAAAGTTGTGCATTCAAATTAGAGTTTTTCCAATTGTGGACTATAAGCATGTTTTTTTTTTTAAATAAAATATTTATTTATTTATGCATACAAGAGCAAGGGTAAAGGCCAGAGGTGGGGGGCGGGTGAGAGGATTCACCAGAGACAGAGTGGGGAGCAGAACAGGCAGATAGACTGAAGTACACTGCTGAGGGGAGCAGCAGGGAGACAGGAGAGGTCTGCCGTGGCATGTGGGTTGCTCCCTGGCCAGCCAGGGATCGAACTCTTGCTGCAGAGGCTGCGGATTGCTTCATAGTGCGGTGCTTAACCCCTTGCGCCACCAGGAAGGCCCCTATAAGCATGTTGTTTAACCCTTGCTATTTTTTCTCTGTAAAGAGAAAGTGATACTAAATAAGGTGGTGGTGAGAATTAAGTGATTTATTGTGAGATTTAAATAAAATCATGTATGTATCATAGTGTCACCATATACATTTACTAAATGCTAGTAATAACAAGCATCACTATTACAATTAAGAATGACCTAATAAATGGAGCTGGGAAAACTGGATCGCTGCATGCAAAAGAATGAATCTTGACTACTACCTCACACCATGCACAAAACCAACTCAAAATGGATTAAAGAACTAGACATAAGGCCTGAAACCACAAAATATATAGAAGGAAATGTAAGTAAATTACTACAAGACATGCACCTCAAAGACATCTTTACAGACACATCACCCAAAGCAGTGATAGTGAAGGCAAAGATAAACAGCTGGGACAACATCAAATTAAAGAACTTCTGCACAGCAAAAGAGACAATAACAAAAACAAAGAGAAACCCCACTGACTGGGAGACATTTTTGCACACAACACTAATGATAAAGGACCGATCACAAGAATCTACAAAAAGATGACGAGACTCAACAAAAACAAAGAAAATAATCCAGACAAAAAATGGGCAGAAGAGCTAAAAAGAAACTTCTCCAAAAAGGAAATACAAATGGCCAACAGGCATATGAAAAAATGTTCAACATCACTTGTAATCAGGAAAATGCAATCAAAACTACCATGAGATACCATCTTACACCAGTGAGAATGGCACATATTAAAGAAACCAGCAACAACAAATGTTGGTGAGACTGTGGAGAAAAAGGAACTCTCCTGCACTGTTGGTGGGAGTGCAAACTGGTCCAACCACTATGGAAAGCTGTGTGGAGATTCCTCAACCTACTAAAGATGGAGCTTCCATGTGATCCAGCAATTCCACTCCTAGGTATTTACCCAAATGACACAGAAACATTAATTCCAAAGGGCACCTGCACCCCTATGTTTATAGCAGCACTATTTACAATAGCTATGCTATGGAAACAACCCAAATGCCCAAAAATAGATGACTGGATCAAGAAGATGTGGTACATATACACCATGGAATATTACTCAGCAATCAAAAAAGATAAACACATGCAGTTTGCAGCAACATGGATGGCGCTGGAAGGGATCATGCTCAGCGAAATAAGTCAGAAAGAAAAAGAAAACTACCGGATGGTCTCACTCATAGCAGGAATTTAGAAAACCTAAATAAGGGACCAGGAGAAAGACTAATTAATACAAAGTAAAAAATCAAAATCAAGAAGCAACTATAGGGCCTCCCCGGTGGCGCAGCGGTTGAGCGCTGGGTTGGCGGCCTCTGCGGCGCCGGTTCGATCCCCGGCTGCTCCCCGGCCACCGGAGGAGGGTCCCACATGGCGCGCAGACCTCTCCTGCCGCCCGCTGCTCCCCTCAGCAGTGTACTTCGGTCCTTCTGCCTGCTCTGCTCCCCGCTCTGGCTCTGGTGAATTCTCTCACCCTCCCGCGCTTCTGACTGTGCCCAGTGCATGTATAAACAAAACAAACAAACAAAACCAGCAAACAAATAAATAAAGCATGCCTCTATTAAAAAAAAAAAAAAAGAACTTAAAAAAAAAAAAAAAAGAAGCAACTATAAACCAGAAACACACTTGGGGGGTGCGTGGGGAGAGGAAGGATTAGGGTCAAAATAAGGGGTGGGTGCAATTGTATGGGGAATATAACCAAAACAAAAATGCATACATTGTGCAAAAATGAAAAAATTATGTAAGAATTATGTAAAATAAAATATTAAAAAAAAGAATGACCTAATATTACCATTATTATTGGTGGTCACACACTCTCCAAGGCTGGTGTGCATCATGAATTGTGCTCTGTGGGTCTGAATCCTGGCTCGGCACTCAGTAACTAAGGGATCTTAAGCAAGTTGGAAGGCCTTCCTTTGAGATTCCTCTTCTCTCAAATGGAAACAAGAACTTTTGCTTTGTTCTTGGCTTTCTAACAAAGCTCAAAGAAAATGATAGTTGTTGAAAGCTTTCTGTATGCCCTGCCCCCAGACATTCTTGAAGAGTAAATGCTAGTTACCTAAATAGTGATATTTAACCCTCAGACATGGACACCCAGACTCTGATGCCAATATTGGATGAGGTTGTTTTATTGTGGGGCAAAAGAGCAGAAGTTGTCTCTATTAGGTTTCTATTATGCATGAAACCAACAAAATAGCATCTGCAGATGTACTTCCATTGTCAGAAGCAATGGAGAAGGAAAAAATAATAACATCACTTTACACACATACACAATAGCTAATCCCCAAAGAGTAGACCGAGGTGACATTATTAACATTGTTGTTATTGCTTCTGCTGGCAGAGGGCCCCCTGTGTCTCCTCCAGACCCCACTATGGGCTGGCGTTCACCCCAGCTCGTGCCTCTTCATTATTGCTAATGGTGAGAATGGGCTGGGGTATTGAGTCACCATTTGATTATTCAGTTTTTAAAGAAAGTGTCTCCCATAATCATATCAGGCACCATGTTCTCCCACTGGGACACCTTCCATTCAGTTTTTAATGAAATACCTGGGCAGAGAAATTACTTCTCTGAACACTCCTTTTTCTTTCTCCAGCATGGTGAAATAATGGATTAGGGTCGAGAAGCATAATTTACTGACTTCATTTAAGCTGAACTGGAGGTGATGCTATTTACACAGCTGGTTTTTGTGCTACACCTACTCGCCCTCTCCTTGCCACATCACAGAAGGTGAACTCCAAATCACCAAGTCCCGGTTCTTTATTAGGAACAGTATGTCTCTTCTAACCCTGTTGGTTTAAACATGTGTGACTAAAGTGAAAACAGAAATGATCAGTTAGGAAAAAATCAATGAACCTGGACTTTGAACATTGGGATTCAAATATTAAATAAAATTATAGGATGGAGGATTAACTACTTAAACCCTCTGAGTTAATTCATTCTCTCTCATTCATTCATTCAAGCAAATTTATTGAACCAGACACCCTTTCAGAAACTGAGGCTATGGTAGAGAGCAAGGAAAGCAGGGCTTCTGCTCACTGGATCCTTCATTAAAGTAGGTAAGACCAACAACACGCATGTCAACAAATAAATAACCTGCTGGGCTAGGGGTTGTCTCAGGCTATCACTGCTGTGGCCTGAGCTTGATGCCCCACCAGGGAGGTGACTCACATAGCACAGCAGAACTCTCCTGTCTCCCCGCTGCTCCCCTCAGCAGTATATTTCAGTAAATCCACCTATTCTGCTCCCCACTCTGTCTCGTGAATTCTCTCACGGCCCCCATCTCTGGCCTGCACCCACTTCTTCTACACAAAAATAGATAAAATCTTTAAAAAAAATTATAATACTTCTCTGAACTTACACAGAGTTGTATGAGCAATACAGGAGTTAGGATGCCAATCCCCAGGCAGCTGAAATGAGCTTATGACCTTGAGTCCCCCGAAACTTTACTAAAACCTGTTGATGATGACATCCACAGTCCAGTAACATATAGTTTGTCTGATATATGCAACATGTACTGCATTCTTGGAATAAAGTCAGCTAGAAAAAAGAAAATGTTGAGAAAATAGTAAGGAAGAGAAAATACATCTACAGTCCTGTTCTGTGTCATGGATATGGCACATTTACTTACTTTGATAAACTGGAGTTTAATGTCCTTTATCAGATTAGAGAGATTACCTCTATTGCTAATTTACTGAGGTTTTTTTTTTTTTTCCTTGTAATGAATGGGTAGTGACTTTAACAGAAGCTTTTTCCTGCATTTATCCAAGTATTCATGATTCTTTTCATCCTTTATTCTGTTAAAGTGGTGAATTTCATTGACTGAATACATGGTAACTGCCCTATCCATTATAATTGCTTCTTTTCCCTCCTAAATTATAGGATAATTCAACATAGAGAAAAGCACAAAAAAGAGCAATCAGATATTACCATGCTTATTGACTACACTATTAAACTGTTAATATTATGTCATGTTTCTGATTTTTTTGAAAAGAAATAAAACATTAGCGATGTAGCTGAAGACTCACCCCCCCACACACATTCCATCTTCCTTCTACAGTCCTGAAACTGACGAGGTTTCTTCCCATGAATGTTCTTATATTTTTACTTTATATATATGTCCCTACAACAGGATCATCTCTTGTATTTTTGACATGTGTATTAGTGGCATCTAACACCTAACTGTCTGATATTTTCTGAAGTGTTTGTGTGACCATTGTGGGTCAGTTCTCTAAATGTATGTCCTTTGTATATGGATGACAATTAGCACATTTTTCCCCAACTCAGCACTACCTATTAAACTGTCTATCCAGGGGCCTCTCTGGTGGCCTAAGGGTTAAGTTTTCAGAGCTATCGTCATTGTGGCCTGAGTTCCATCTCCAGCCAGAGAGCTAACACACATGGCACAGCAGACCTTACCTGTCTTGCCCGCTGCTCCCCTCAGCAGTGAATTTCAGTCAATCCGCCTATTCTGCTCCCCAGTCTGCCTCTGGTGAATCCTCTCACCCCCCACATGTCTGGACGACACCCCAGTTTTTATATGCATAAATAAATAAATCTAAGAAAAAACACTCACTTTAAAGCCACCTGTAAAATACCACAGTTACCCACACACAGGCAACCATATTTCAGGATCCACTAACTATAGCAGTTTAATATCCGTTGAACAGGCAGACTAATCTACTTGAGCACTGCTGCATGAATACTACTCTGAAATAATTACTACAGGTTTATATTAAATTTTCTTCATTGTTAAGTTGACCCTCACCTTTTTGTTTCTATGTCTTTTACTTGTCTATATTAATTTTAGGATAATCTTATCCAGTTCTCAAAAGAAACCCTTCAGGATTTTGATAATACTTGATTATGTTTTGCATATGTTTTAGTGTTAAGACTTACATTAGGGAGCCTCCCCGGTGGCGCAGCGGTTGAGCGCTGGGTTGCGAAGCTGCCCACAGCTTCTGCAGTGCCGGTTCGATCCCCAGCTGCTCCCCAGCCACCGGAGGAGGGTCCCACATGGCGCGCAGACCTCTCCTGCCGCCCGCTGCTCCCCTCAGCAGTGTACTTCAGTCCTTCTGCCTGCTCTGCTCCCCGCTCTGGCTCTGGTGAATTCTCTCACCCCCTCACCCCGCGCTTTTGACTGTACCCAGTGCTTGTATAAATAAATTAAAAAATAAATAAATAAATAAAATCTTTAAAAAAAAAAAGACTTACATTAGGTTAATTTAAGAAAATAAGTATATTTAAAATAGCAAGCCTTCCCATTCATTTCCATGGTATATTTCACCTTTTATTTAGGGCTTATTTTATATCCTTCAATAAGTTCTTACATATTCCCTGTAGTATTTTACACATTTTATGCTACTGTGACTCTTTGAAAAATACATATCCTGATTTATTTCTACCACTTATTAGGCACCATTGTTTTTAAAAAAATGTTCTGTGTATTATTATTTTTTAAGATTTATTTATTTATGCATACAAGAACTGGGGTACAGGCCAGAAGCATGGGGGGTGTTGAGAGAATTCACAGGAGACCAAGTGGGGAGCAGAATAGGCAAACTGACTGAAATACACTGCTGAGGGGAGCAGCGGGCAAGGCAGGAGAAGTCTGCTGCACCATGTGGGTAGCTCCCTGGCTGGGGATTGAACTCGTGCTGCAGTGGCTACAGATTGCCTCATAGGTTGTGTCTCAACCCCTTGTGCCACCAGGGAGGACCTGTTCTGTGTATTCTGAAATTGATCTATTACCTAACAATACTGATAAACACTCTCATTAGTTCTAATAATTATCTGTAAATATCCATGTTCTCGTATTTTCAACAAAGGCAATAAATATCATTTGTAACACTTCTCATGCTTCCTTTTCAGTTGCCTTCCTTCTTTCCTCAATGGACTTTTTCTATCCTTAATTTTCTAGCTAAGATCTGCAGAACAGGGTTGACTAGAAGATCTAATAAAGGCAATTCATGCTTCAAGCCTCAATTTTATGGAAAAGTTGTCAAATCTTCATCATTTACCTTTGTTGGGTTAAGGGAAGTCACCCCTCCCATTGCTAATTTCCTCAAGATTTGTCTTGTTTTGTTTCAAATCACTAGTGGGTGCTAAATTTTATTTTTTTGCTGTATATCTTGAGAGGATCATGTAAGTTTTTTCCTTTAACTATTTCATATGTTGAATTACATCAGATTTTCTAATATTTTATCATTGTGGCATTCTTCAAAAATCAACTTGGTCATAACAACCCTGAATTCATTTTGCTAACAGGTGATGTAGGATTTTTTGCCTCTACATTATTAGCATGGTTCTATAATTTCCTATTTGCTTGACTCATGGGAAACAGATGTTTGCATTTTTAATGTTATTACAAATATGAAATAAAAGGTATGTCATATAACTAGATATATACAGCTGAACTGCTACTGCATTCCTAAAATTTTTAAGGCTCTAAATGGAGTCAGATCTGAATTTAAAACTCAGCACCATCATTTTTAATTTGTCCCTTTGTTGCTTGTAAGAAGTAGGTCTGACAAGGATATTTTCCTTGCTCAGGGCTTCAGGGAAATGTGGTATAGATTCTGAGGGGGTTGGGGGACAGTGAAGTACTTTGTCCACCAACGGTTTAATCTGGCCCTTGGGACACAGTGCAGGTCGGGGTCTGAGTGGAAACGTGGGGTCAGGAGAATCCAGAGCCTAGTCCTGCTTTGGGTTTCACACGCCTTTACTGTGCTTTCATTCCCATGTTTTCAGTCTCACTCTCCAAGCCCCTAGTTTCAGCTGTGCTGTAGGGGATTAGGGAGAGTCTGGCGCCCACTTCGTGGGCTCAGTGGAATGGGCAGAGCAGCAGCATGGAGAAGCCATGGGCAACAGGTGACGCGCAAGGACAGGAGCAGCTGTCCAGAGGACGGTGAGGCAAACAGCAATTCAGGAGGCTGAAATGTATCGCTGACACAGGACTGAGCAGAACAATTGGTGTGCTCATGAGGACTCTGAAAATCTAATTCAACCCGAGAGGGATCATCATATCTCACATAGTTGAAAACTCCATGGATGACAAACAGGGCCAGCCACATAATATAGGGAACCCAGTGAAAAATAAAAAAGGAAGGAGGCATATTGGAGGAGAGGAATTCACTTCCTTTTGCTATGGACCCGAGGCCCCAAGCCATGAGGATTTTGGCTTCTACTCCAGGACGCACCCAGGTCCTGCTGAGCAGACAGATAACTGAACACAGCATGGGGCTCTCTGCCTGGGCAGGATGGTCACCACCCAGCTCTTCCCTGAAATGCCACAGGACACTACCAACCCCATCCTGTGCCTGATCGCGTCCAGATCCTCACTGGGGGTGGAGGGAGACGTGGATTGCAGCCTCAACCCCAGTCAAAACCCACAGTCCCCAGTCCTGAACTGAGCAGAGGACAGCAGCTGTGGCAGAACAGCTAACAGGGTCAGGGAGCAGGAGCCTGGGTAGACCCAAGGCATAGGGAGCAGGGATGGAACAGCTGAGAACTTATCTCAGGGAGGCAGGGGAGTGGAGTTCGTCAGACAGTCTAGAGTCAGCGCTCCTGCTCCTGGCACATGCTCTATTGTCCTGCTGAACTTATACTTGGGAGACAAAATCATTAATAACTCAGGACAGTGACCTCCGCCCATTAAATCCCAAGCGCGGGCCCATGTGTGACTGCACTGACCCTTTTGGTGCCTTTGAAGCCCTCCCTAGTAAGGCGATGCAGACGCACAATTCCCAGAAGCACATTATCACTGGGAGTCGGTCAGTCTTCATCTCTCAGCTCTTCTCTCCAACATGGCAGACCAGTTCTCACAAGGTACATGATGGGAGAACAGCCACCATCTCCTAGGGGCTCATATCTTTCAAGGTTGCGGTTCAGAAGGAAAAAGGACAACTCACCCCAAAAATCTGACTAGATCCCTGGGGCTGTATAGGGTTACATGCTTGAACCAATCACTGTGGACAAGTTCATCTGGGTTGATGCTGAAGACCCAAGTTCACACACCTGACCTTGGAGATGAGATGAAGAAAACCAAGAAAGCACAGACTTTGGAGCTTTTGACATGATGACGGGTGAGCGTGTGTTAACAAAGGGAACTTTCACTAACACCTTTATTTAAAAGCTGGGAGTGCAATATTTGGAATCTAAAATAGCTTTATTGCTAGACGTGAAATACAGTCAACATATAAAATTCTAGAATACTGGTTGCAAAAAGGTGGATGGGATCAAGTGGTTAAAATAACTGAAGCCAGAGAAGAACCTCTGTATTTGGGGGAGCGAGAGAGTGACTCTGGATCATTGGGAGAAAGAATTTAAAGATTGCAGAGGCAGCACATATCAGATTGAAAAGGTTGTCGAGTGATAACAAACCACCACTAGCCCACAATTCTGTAGAATTCCTGGGGGGGACACCAGTTTGAATATCATTCCATTAGCAACATGGGTTTTATCCGCCAAGGTCAGTGGTGTGACTACAGGTCTATTCATAGATGCAAACTAAAAACAACATTTCCCCACTGGGATCATGAAGAGAAAAATAAGGTCCAGCCAAACCAGTATGAATAATAGACTGTAGAAATAAGACCATTCTTTTGAGAATAAGGTTCTAGAAAACATGCAAATAAATTGTGCTCAATACAAATGTACTGCCTCTGCCCATAAGTTTAGCTTTTCCTCAGAGTATGTTATTTAAAGTCTTAACATTTTAATGTGCTTCACATTGGATCATTAGGAGGGAAAGGAAGTGTTAAGGAAAAGTCAAGGGGATTTATTTTTTTTTTTAAGGAAGCAACACAATTGTCTCTGTTCTCAGGAAACTTTATCTTCCTTAAAAAAAATTCCCAATTTCTCTGTATCTCTGTCTCTGTTCCTGCCTTTTTATCTCTGCCTTTCTTCTGGCCAGGATATATTTAAAGTTGAGCATGTATCTCAGAGAAAGCCACTTGGATTTGAATTTATCGAGCTACTTGGCAACTGTGTGACTTTGGACAATTGGCTTAGGGGCCACAAAAGTTTCTTTACCTCCCTTTAAAATGGAGATCAGAAGGTCCCTTGGCACCAATGGTTGTTTTGAGGATGGAAGAAAATTTTATATAGGAAATTCTTAGCATACTATCTCTCATATAGGAATGCAATTTGTATGTTATTGTGTATAGACTCATTCCCACTCTATTTCAAAAATTGTTTGGACCATTATCTTTCTGGATGGACATTGTTTTTTTTTTTTGCTCTTAGCTTTGAAATATTGAAGTATCTCACCTGATGGGGAAGGGAAGAATTACTGCAGGCAGAGTGAGATCTTCTCAAGTGAGAGTGATGCAGTTAATGAGGTCAGTTCTGTTGTTGATGCAGAATAAGAGTCCAAGTAGTGAATGAAGAATTTGGGTGACCCAGGTATGTGTTTGTAGTGAATCTTCCATCTCCTTGAAACTCTTCAAAAGTTACTCAACTGGCTTTGGGGTCAGGAAAAATAAATGTGGGAATGATTATGCATTAAGACATCACTCTCTGCCAAAAAATGCAGGACTGGGCCTCCCTGGTGGCGCAAGGGGTTAAGATGCAACCTATGAAGCTATCTGCAGCCACTGCAGTGCAAGTTCAATCCCCAGCCAGGGAGCTACCCACAGGGTACAGCAGACCTCTCCTGACTTGCCCGCTGCTCCCCTCAGCAGTGTATTTCAGTCAGTCTGCCTATTTTGTTCCCCACTCTGTCTCTGGTGAATCTTCTCACCCCCACACCACTGGCCTGTACCCTAGTTCTTATATGCAAAAATAAATAAATCTTTAAAAATAAATAAAAAAATGCAGGACTTTTTTCCTTTCTATTTCATAATATATTTGTCTCCCCGTGTCCATCCCTATGAGTGGTGTCTAACCCCATAGGTTACATATAATTAGCTTCCTTTTCTTGATAATAAATTGCTCCTTAAAGGAATCCTTACCCAATGTTATTAAATAAGAAGGAGATCTCCAGAATTTGAGTCTTGGGATAGCTCCCTGCCAACTCTCTGCTTTCTCTATTTCTCTTGCAGTACTTGGTGTTGCTGTATTGTTATTACCATTGTTACCATTATTATAATGTTTTGTCATTGTTGTTGATGGAGGTGGTGATTCAGGCTGGTACAATGTACCAATACTACTCTTTTTACCATGATGTTGACAGACATTTCTTCAAGAAATGAAATGTTGCCATACCAACTGCCTCAGCTGACATGGAAAATACACTGTCATGTCAATGTAAATAGTATTAAAATTTCCACAAAGAAAACAGGAGTGGGAGAACTAGTTTTAACCAAGTTATTACATGAAAGAGTTACAATGATCGCTCCTTCTATAATAACATAAAAAGAGCAAAGCAGATTAGTGTAAAATTTTCTCTCTTGTAGGTAGATAAATGGCCTTAACAACCTTGTAATGACATTTCAAAATTTCATTCATTATTTTTGAGAGCTGTGTGTATGGCATGCCCCTGCCACCCCCATCCGTGCCAAACTGCTTTGAAACCAGATCTACTCACCCATGTCTCACTCACCCAACGGACATTACAGTGAAACTCTGTGCCCTCCAGGATAGAGCATATCCAGAATTTCACATGCCCCCTCCTCCAGCTCTCCCAGCCTTTGCTAATTTTTAAAGCCTCGTGATACCCTGGGCTTCCTTTTGACAGGGAAAGAAGCAATTATTAGATTTATCTGATTGTGCCTGTTTTCAAAAGAATTAACCCAGTTCTGGACCCTTGAACATTCCTTCATAATAGCATGTGTAGCTGTGTAGATGACGAGGTCAAGCTTATACCTGATGCCCCATTCTGTGTCACAACCCCCCTGCCCATGCTCCCAAGGGGGTATAATAAGTGAGCTGGATCAGCTGAGTTAATGTTTGTGAACATTCCTAGGGTAAGTGCAGGTATTTCTAATAGCACTTCTGTACCAGCTGAATGAGAATCACAGCAGGTGGCTCGGTTGTGGTATGCACTGTGAACATAAATGGAGAGTGTATACATGTGCTCTGCCTTAGCCAACTTCCATTCCTTGAAAATCCAAAGAATAAAACTCTATAAAACATAATTTTCAGGGCCTCCCTTGTGGTGCAAGGGGTTAAGACGCAACCTATGAAGCTATCCGCAACCACTGGAGCATGAGTTCAATCCCCAGCCAGGGAACTAACCCACATGGCACAGCAGACCTCTCCTGACTCGCCTGGTGCTCCCCTCAGCAGTGTATCCACCTGTTCAGTAGATCCACCTGTTCTGCTCTGTCTCACTCTGTCTCTGATGAATCCTTTCACACACACCCCACCTCTGGCCTGTACCCCAGTTCTTGTATGCATAAATAATAAATCTTTTAAAAAACATAATTTTCATTTCTTTATTCTTCTGTACAACTATAAAGCAATTATAGGTGTTTTCCCTGGTTGTAAATATCCACTCCTCTCTATTGTTCAAGCAGCAGGGTCTGAAGAATGCCATTGTTTTAAGTTAAAGAGCACACACATTACTTTCCATCTCTCACTCACGATCTGTCATATTTCTCAGTGTCCCAAGTCCGAGTGTCTGGAAATAACATTTGTCATACTCAACAGGTAGAAGTCAGGTAAACCACAGGTACAAGTCAGGTAAATCACAGGTACAAGCATCTGCGTCTGATGGTCAGAAATGCCCTCTCACTTCCAACAAACTTGGTTTATGTTCCATTTCTTAATAAAGCTATTTCAGAATGAGTTTCAGACACTGGTTCTGCAGCTGATCATCTAAAAATAGGGGTGCCCCTGTGGACGAGAAAAACCTGTAGGGTAATGGCAAGATTCCTTTTCCTATTACAATAGAGAGGTAGTGGTCTGAACCATCTTTTATATATGAAATTTCAATAGAAACATTGACCTTGAAGACTAGATAATGTGGTAATCTCTGCCAGCAATACAGTGAAATTGTAAATAAGTGGTGAGATTAGAAGATACCCAGTATCCAAAGACAGAAGCTCAGGTAGTAAAGAGTTTCATAGAAAGAATGACGGGTGAGAGAAATCAAATTGTTCAGCAAGTTCTGGGAAAATGAGAAGAGGCCATTCACTTTGGTGAGCAAAGGGTCATTTATGATCTTTGAAAAAGGAATTTCAAGGTTCTTGTAGGGACAGATAAACAATTGCAAGCAACCAAAGAATGATTACATGCCTGTGTAGGCACAACTTTGCTGAGCTCCTGCTAGGGATTCCGGGAAAAGAAATAATTGCATTTAGTAGGGTTGCTTTGAATGCCAAGGCCAGTGTCTATATGGATCTGTTACTGAGCAGAAATCATCACATACAGATAAAGAGGCCTCATGCTCAGCCATTCCACCATGGACATGCAATTAGAAATGAAGTTTTGAATCTAAACGCTGATGAGAACACTATTAAAAATCCTTATATGTCCGTGTGTGTGTGTTTGTCAATGGACAGAAGTTCAGCCTTTTCTCAGGGTATTCAAGTGCCTCATAGTTCAAGGAAATTTGAACATTTTTTTTTTTTTTAAATAAGCCTTGAGGAAAATTAGGGACTGAGCCACACAAGTACTTACACTGTTCAGGAAATGGTGTCCCTGAATCTGTTTTTTTGTCTTTTCATTTATTGCCTTTTCTCTCCTTGTGCCTTTGCAGAGACACACGATGTCAGCTGGCTTTTGCGGACCCTGGTGGACAATGGCAGGGCTCGAAAACCAAATTCTCCACTTTTCAGCTAGGAGACCTTGGGTGAGCCTCTAACACTTCTAAGCTCAGTACAATGGGTTGTCAAGTATTCTTAGCTCACAGGGTACGATAAGTTCTTAAATGAGATCATCTATGTAAGGTACATTTCGAGCTATCTTGTACATATTAGGCACCTACTAATGGTCACTTGAATTGCACCAAAATTCACAGTAAATGCCAAATATAGGGAGTCAATGAGGAATCTCTGTAATTTTGTGTTCTTTTATGGTGCTCAGAATTCAGCTCAGTCACTTAGGAAGGTGAGACTAGATCTAGAATTTTTGAGTTGCACTTAATCTTTTATTCATCCAATCATTATTGGACTATCCATTTTGTGACCCTCTGATAAGCATGCACTAACTTGGTTGTATTTAGTATCCTTCATATTTCCAAAGAGTTCACTGCCTAGTTACAATGGCCCATAAATGATCTCTCTGAGCCTCAGTTTCTTCTGTAAAACAAGAATATTAATAGTAGCTTCTTGCTAGGATTATTTTGAGGGCGAAAATTTTAATACATTTGAAGTACTTGGCAAAGTGCCTAGTCATCGTATTTGTCAAATAAAATCTATTTATTATTGCTGTTATTCTTGCTATTATTATCTTAAAGGACTAAAATAAAATGTAACAAGAGCTACTGCATATATATGTGTGTGTAAAGTATAAAGCGAATGAACAGTCAGAAACAATTCAGACTCAGACATCTGAGAAACACAAATTTTAGATTTTGGTTTTAACAATGAGAATAAATTTTTCTGATAGAAAAAGATATTCCAGGGTTAGTAATAGCAGGATCAAAAAATATAAAGGATGGAAGATTATGACAGATTTGGAAGATGGAGAGACGTTTGATAATATGAAACAAATTCTATGGAATCTAGCTTAGTGCCTGACATGTCTTTGAAGTGGGCAGATGGCTGAATGCATGGATGGACAAATAAAGGGAAGGACAGATGGACGGAGGAGTGGGTGGATGCACAGATTTTAACATGATGTAGCCTCCTTACCAGTGACAGTTACTGGAGGCAATTTTGCAATGCCTATGTTGTTGGCTGAAACATCCCCTCCCAAGGCTTCCTGCACTCTGCTTGGAAAGGCCAAACCTAATTGATGAGCAAACTTGATCCTACAACCCTCAAAAGACAAGGGCTGAGTACCTTTGCATTTGTGGCAATACTATAGACCTCAAGATTCTTATAATGAATCTGGCTGTCAAATATTAGAGGTTGCCAGAACTAATGGCAGAAGAGGATCCCAACTTGCAAGGAGTCTCACCAAAGTGTGTTTTCTACCTTCTAGAAGCCAAAAAGCACAGATGATATAAGACAATGTACTCCCATCTCTGTCCTCCGGAGTTGCTCACAGTCTTCAGCTGCCACCTCCATTTACAAAAGCTATGAGGGAAAGAGCCCTTGTTTTGATATGCCTTCCACAGTGGACAGTGCTAAATGCTTCAGTGGGGTCCATTTCTAACCATTCTGTTGTCTTTCCCCCTTTTGATTTTTTTTAAACTGCCTTTTGGATGTTTGGTGCCAAGTTAAGAAAAAAATCAATAAGCCCAAACATTACGGCAGCAAGTTTAATATAGCTCACCTTCCTGGAACAAGCCTCAGGGAGAGCAAGAAGCATCACGTTAAAATGGTGCTGAGCTCAGATCTCGAAAGATGTTTGGGATGGAAGGGACTTGCTCAGCAAGATTCTGATACCTTCAGATGCAAATGAGACAACCCTGCAGGACCAGGCTTGGCATGAGAACATAGTGAGATATTTGTGGGGAAAATGATGCTCCAATAAGCTCCAATGGTCATCCTGGGAGTACAAAGGCAGCACAGGATGCAAGAAGATGGAAACTTGGCCATCACCGGAGGCTTGTTGGAAGAGTCAAGAAAGACCCTGTGGCTTGAGTCCTGTGGACCTGCCACAGAGAACCAACTGCTGCAATTTCTACCATGCACCAGGTCACCTTATGAGAAAAAGACTATCTTCTGAGATGTGGTTTTCATTACACAGATTTGGAAGAACACAGATTTTGGAAGGCCAAATACATTTTGAATAACTAAGGACAATGACTCCACCCATTCACTGGTTAAACAGATATTCATGGAAGGTCAACATTAATATTGGTTTTTTTCCAATGTATGCTAAAGACACAGTGGTGAGTGAAAACAGCCCTGGTTCTGTCTTCGTTGGGCTTTGTAGAAAGACACAATAATTGGATAATCACCCAAATCAACATGAAAGTACAATTGTGAGCAATATTACAGAGTAGATTTTGGCCAACCTTCCTTGAGGGTTGACTTCATGGGACCCTTCACTACAGCACAGTCTCACTATAGCACTTCCATCTGATGTGCTCCTCCAAATTATAAATCGATAAAATATAGTGTTCACGGTAGCCAACTTCAGAAGAAAGGGGATTCTGAACATCCAGGGAGAGGGCTTAGAAATGGCAGACGTCACAGACCCTGCTGCCTTCCACCTCTGTGGTCCTCATAGGATCTGTGTCTTGGGGGCCTTCCTGGTGGCCTAGGGGTTAAGTCTCAGCACAATTACTGTTACTGCCTGAGTTTCATCCCTGCCAGGGAGCTGACCTACATGGCACAGTTGACCTCTCCTGTCTCACCTGCTGCTCCCTCAGCAGTGTATTTCAGCTCCCCACTCTGTCTCTGGTGAATCATCTCAACCCTTGCACCTCTGGTCTATACCCTAGTTCTTCCACACAAAAGTAAAAAATGAGGAATTTTCATTTTAATAAAAGGAGCTGTGTCTCCATCTTTGTGGAAAGTAATACTGTGTTAGTTGTTGACTATGTGTAAAGATTTGGGAATGCAACTGACCTCTTCTTCATTTCTCCAGGAGGTGGACAAAAATCAAGCAAAGAGGGGCCTCCCTGGTGGCACAGGGGGTTGAGTACCCTACTGTGAAGCTGTCTGCTGCCTTTGAGGTGGCATGAGTTCAATCCCTGGCCAGCTGGAGAGCAACCCACATGGCGCAGCAGACTTCTCCTATCTTGCCCACTGTTCCCCTTAGCAGTGTATTTCGGTACCTCTGCCTGTTCTGCTCTCTGCTCTCTCTGGTGAATCTTCTCATTCCCCCTGCAACTCTGGCCTGTACCCCACTTAAAAAAAATTATCTTAAAAAAATCAAGCAAAGAGACAATTTATCTTTGTTGTTCTCTCTGTCTACTGGATAAAAATGAAATAAAGGTGAATAAAATACTCTGCTCACACTGTTTCAAAAATTTTAGTCTGTAATTGATTATTATTTTTTACTAAAAGTGCATGTGGATATCTTATTGACTCTGCAAGAAAATATTTACATAGTTTGAAAGGAGAGACACTTTGTAAATAGGAGACTGCATTGCTATACTGATTATTTGGTCTAGCATTCTGTGCAACTGGTGTTTAATAAGTCATATTATAAATTATCTTCCGAAATGTTAATTAAGTGGTAAAACATTTGCTGAAAGTTAAAAGTTACCAAGAATTTAATTATAACCTTGTGGACGCCATTCCCAGCTAATAATATGTCCTTCTTATATTCTTGATAAACCACAAAATGCACCCCGTTAATGATCAATTGATATTAAATTAGCTGGAATGAGTTTTTATTAAATCTAAATTAGATTTTTATTTGCGATACAATAAAATAGTGCACCCAGCCCTTGCCACTATGATTTGGGATATTTCTGCAGCAAGTGATTACCAGATGTCTAATTGGGCAATTAATAGATACAGTTTCCAAATTAACATAATTGGGGGACCTAAAAAGAAAACAAAATGATTATTCAGCCAGCAGACCATCTTTTTTTGCATCCTGCCATTCAGTCAGGGATATCAACCAAGCCCTCATTCTTGTGGAAACTGCTTCCCAGTGGTAGATTCCCACCCAGTGGGTCACGGTGGCCTAAAGCCAAGAGCCCTGAGGTGGGGGCAGCCACCGCTGAGGCCACCCAGAAGGGCGTCTCACCAGGAGGTATTGCAGGGTCGACTGTGCCTGTGGGCAGGTACAGGGACCTGCACAAGGTTTACAGAACTCCGAAGATAACCAGCGAGATAATGGGGTGTTTACACAGCTGAGATGAGTCCAAACGCACAAGCCCATTTCTTTCCAAAAACAATTTGCCAGATGAGTTTAGTTTGATGTTCCAAGGCTTTTTCATTTTACCATTTTAATACACCACAGAAGGGATTGAGACTTAACCTCTCCATTCCTGCTATCTACTTAAATCCCTTTATAATTGCTTTCCCAACATGTTCAGTGCCCAGCCTCCAAGTGTGCTCTCTGCCATCTGTGTTCTCATAAGAGACAGTCCTGCCCCCTCATGCAAATACGCTCCGTTCAGATGCAACCTGTACAGGAGGCCTCCGCTGCCAGGTTCACTCCAGGTACCCAGCCTTACTCTCGGATCCCGAATAGACCAAACAAAGTTCTACATAAAACCCTGGATATTATGCCAACTGACACATACAAATTGGTGAAAATTAGTGAAAACAAAAGTATAAGCTTTTATATGTTTTTACGAGAGAGAATTCACACGAATGAATCACAGAACCCAAAGTCTCTCAGCAGTCCTCGCAGTCCTCGCCCTGAGGCCCTGCATACAGTCCTTCCAGGGGCGCTGGGGAAACGCTGGTCTGGACCGGCCATATAGTTCAGTGCTGCCTTTATTTTTGGTACCCTCATCTTGTCTGCTTCTATCCGCATGCTGGTCCATCTCACCCTCATGCATGCAATGGGTCTGTGATTTCCATCTCTCCTGTCTTTTGGGAATGCATTCATTCACTTTGCAAATAGTCATGAACTTTTTTTAAAGACTTATTTATTTATGCATACAAGAGTTGGGGTACAGGCCAGAGATGCAGGGGGTGAGAGGATTCACCATAGAGAGTGGGGAACAGAACAGGCAGACTGACTGAAATACACTGCTGAGGGGAGCAGCGGGCGAGACAGGAGAGGTCTGCTGGGCCTTGTGGGTCACCTCCTGGCTGGCTGGGAAATCACTCGTGAGGCAGTAGCTGCAGACAGCTTCACAGTGCTGTGTCTTAACCCCTTACTCCACCAGAGAGCCCCTAGACATGAACTTCTTTTGCACTGAGACCTGGGATACAATGGCAGGTAAGACTGATAACCCCTGATTCCCTTGAGGTGCCATTTGCATGGCTGAAACAGATTGAAAGGAGTTATATAGAGAGCAGATATACATGATATATCAATAGATATAGACAGATATAGATATTTATAAATTATCCTAAGAGCCATATATGACAAGGAAAAGTGAGAGCTAAATGATCGACATGTCAAACAACAAGGACATCTTCTTTAATTAGGTGGGTAAGAGTGCCTTTGAAGACAAGATACTTAAGCCAACGCCTGGGTAGGAGAAGGTGTGTTCTGGGCAGAGGGGAAAACTCTTAAACTGGGTCTGAGTTGGAAGGAGGTCAGGTGTTGAAGAACCATAGGGGAACTGGAAGAGGAACAACATGATTGCAGTGTGATGAATGGGGTGGGAGGATAGTGGCCGAAGCTGAGAATGAGGGGACAGGAAGTGGCAGTCAACACCAGTGAGTAAAGAGGCAGAGTTGCTGGCAGCTGGGAAGGCAAGCAGGAGAATGACCCAATCTGATGGGATTTAAGATGATCAGTCTTGGGCCCCCCTGGTGGCACAAGGGGTTGAGATGCAATCTATGAAGCTATCCACAGCCACTGCAGCACAAGTTCGATCCCCAGCCAGGGAGCTAACCCCCACGGCACAGCAGACCTCTCCTGACTTGCCCGCTGCTCCCCTCAGCAGTGTATTTCAGTAGATCTGCCTGTTCTGCTCCCCACTCTGTCTCTGGTGAATCCTCTCACCCCCCACACCTCTGGCCAGTTCTTATATGCATAAATAAATAAATCCTTAAAAAATTTTTAAAAAGTAAGATGATCAGTCTTGCTGCGTGGTGAGCATGCACGGGGGAGGCTAGAGGGGAAAGCAGATAGGAGGCTGCTGAACTTTTCGACTAGAGAGACCATGGCCTGGAGTAAGAGATGGTCACTGGAAGGGGAGGGGAGGGGAGAGCTGGAGATACATTTTAAGAAAGAACCAAAAGGATGATACAGTTCCGAGGCCAGAGAACACTCAAGAAGGCTCCTAGGATTCTCACTTGAGCAACATGGTTTATCTGATCATTCAACAGGTATTTCTTGAGCACTTACTATCTGCCAGAAGTTAGCTATTACAAGGGTGGCCTAGACAGCAAAGGTCTGCATTCTCATGATGTTAACATCCTTAGGGAGGGCCTTCCTAGTGACACAAGGAGTTAAGTCTCAGCACTATGAAGTTATCTGCAGCCTCCACAGCATGAGTTTGATCCCTGGCCAGTGAGCTACCCACATGGTGCAGCAGACCTCTCCTGTCTTGCCCGCTGCTCCCCTCAGCAGTGCATTTTAGTCAGTCTGCCTGTTCTGTTCCCCACTCTATCTATGGTGAATCCTCTCATCCCCCACACTTCTGGCTTACACCCCAGTTCTTGTATGCATAAGTAAATAAATCTTTAAAAAAAAAAACACCCCTAGAAAGGAGAGTTGATGGGCTGATGGCTGATATTCCATCTCTCTCCAGTCATGCAAAAATCTAGTTTTGGGAGTACAGACTTTCATTGGCTACCAATTTGACACAAATTGCTTTGGCAATGACTGTGACTTTCTCTCATCCAATATGAATTGTTTCCTCTAAAATGGCTTTACTTCTCTCCTGCCAGCACAAAAAGGATTTCAGAGACCTCCATGGTGCATATTACAAATGATTACCAGCCGTGGGGTCACCTCTATGGGTGTGACTGGAGTGACACCATCAAATGACTTTCACAATTACCCCAAGATGCTGAAACTACGTGTAAGATTTCATTGGGGGCCCCTTCAGTGATTAATCATATATGGACTTCACGATCGATTCCACATTTTTGTTTTAAAGAAAGTTTGTTTCTAATTATTTTGGTAATATAGATTGTTCATATAAAATGTGAAAAATAAAGATGGATAATCATTTATGATGTCAAGTTTTATAAAGCAGTTTTATAATTCTGATGCTTTATTTATATGCCTGTTTTGATGAATTTTTGATTATAAAGTTGGCTTCAACTTTAATTCTTTGAACGTATAAATTATTTTCAGTGTATCATTATCACAAGTATTATTTCAAACAAAAAGCTTTGTGTGTAAACTTTTTGTGTTACTTGAATCCTAGAAGTAGAATTAGTGGGTCAAAAGGTAGCAGTGTTTTAAGGGTTCATGATACATATTGCTAAAATGTTCCTAAAAGGATTGTGTTAATTAACACACCCTAGAGAAATGCAGAAAAGCAAGTTAAGCCAAACTCTTCCAGACATCATTTTCTCTACTCTCCTGTCTTTTAAAATTTTAATGTGTGTTAATTGGATGGATGAAAATTTGCCTCTTGTTTTTTTCAATTGCCTCCTTTTCAATTTTTATTACAGACATTGAAAATCCTCCCTCCTCCCCATGTGTGCCTATTAGTCATTTCTAATTATGAGTTGTTTTGTTCGTGTCTTTGAATTGCTTACTGGGATCTTAGTTTTAGTTCTCCTTTCCTTATTTATTTATATAAAATCTTTATATATGCAGCACCATAGTGTTCTCTTTTCCTTTCTTGACTATTCCATTCCAGATACGCCTTTGATTAAAAGGGGTGTCTTCAAATGTCCTGACACCTAGATTCCTATAACAATGATCAGTGCAATCAAGAGATAGTATTCTTTTTTCATTTAATCATTGGAATACTAAAAAAAATTAGAGTCTATATCACAGGAACTGGGGAAAACCCAGGCAGTGAGCCCCACCACTGTTATGGACTCACTTTGCCTTCCCATCATGGGGTCCAGGACTACACAACACTGCTCTGGCACACAGCCTCTCCAGCACTGATAACTGTAGGACTCTAATGGGGTTTAAAGGAAGGAACCAGAGAAATGAAAAGGTGGGGGACATTGTGGCTTCAGGAAACATTCCCCCAAACCAATGCAAAGCATTAAGCAAGCAGGCAAACATCACAAACAAGATGCATGCATGCATAAGCTAAGAGTCATTTCATGACTGCCTACTGGAAAATAGTAACTTTTCAGGAATGGGTGAAACTAAAATATTCTTCCATCCAAGGTGCCCGTAGCAGTTCCTTTTTGCCCCAAATCAAGCAAAAACAGTGACAGTTGACTGTTACATTTTTTCTCTCTTCAGCAATTTTGACTTGATTGGGTCTGAATTATAGGTGATCTCGATTGTAAGAGTGCCTCTGATTTGTCTTCTCTCTCACTCCCACTACTTCACAGCTCAACCACTCTGAATCATCTATCGGCATCTCGGTGCAACTTTTAAACCTTGCTAATTGACAGGTCATTCTGTCCTGATGATTTGTTCTTGAAGGTACGTGACTTGAGTGTTTATGTGCCTGCTGTGTATTACTCAGGTGAAACCAAATACCATTTGTGTAACAGCTCAAAGGCGGGAACCCTGACTTGTTTGAGGGTAAGTGATTGTGCAGCCTAGCAGGGCTGGGGTTACTGCTTCACTGGACACAGCCATCTAAATCTGGGTCCCAATTCTACAATTACCCTGGGTCAAATGATTTCTATTAAGCCTACCATACAACTGCAAATAGAGAATTCTCCCTATAAATATGTTTTAGTTTTCTACTGCTCTGATAAGGAATGATCACACCTTAGTTTTAAAGAATAACTCAGATCTTTGAGTTTTGTAGGTTTGAAGTCTGACAAAGGTCTGACTGGGTTAAGCAAGGGTTCAGGAAGGTAGTGTTCCTTCTGAAGTCTTTAGGGGGGAATCTGTTTCCTGGCTTTTTCCTGCTTCTAGGGGCTACTCATATTTCTTGGTCTTACAGCTTCCTCCTCCATCTTTAAGGGGAGAAAAGTTGCATCCCTTTGATGATTCTTTCATAGTCACATTTCCCCCTGACCACAGCAAAGGAAGGGTTTTCCACTTTTAAGAACTTGTGTAACTAGATTGGGCCCATCCAGGTCATCTCATCTCTTCATCTCAAAGTCCTTAACCTCACATGCAAAGTCCCTTTTGCCATCTACTGAGACATACTCAGTTTCCTGGAAATAGGAAGTGAATGTTTAAATAAACTTTTTTTTTTGAGGGGGTTGTTTATTTTGCTACTTATTTTAGTTAGTTCTGACTGCTATAAATAAATGTCATAGAATGAGTAATTTACAAGCAATAAAAAATTATTTTCACCATTCTGGAGAATGGAAGCCCAAGAACAGGATTCCATTATGGTCGGGTTCTGGCTGGGGTTGCAAACTATTTTCTTCTTGTATCTTCACATGCTTGAGAGCAGAGAAGGGAGGATCTGGCTCTTCCTCTTCCACATATCTATGGCTTCATCCAATCTGAGCTGAGTCACTGGTGCTGGGGCTGGATGCTGTACTTTTTGTCTTGTCTTTCCTTTTGCTGCTTTCATTTCCCTTCCAAGCTCTACATAAGTGCAGCTTTCCTGCAGCCTAGCCCACACCCGGCTTTCCTAGCAGTCTGTTTCCATCCACCCAGCCTCCCTCATCCTCCAAATGCTCACACTCTCCTCCTCCATTCACACAATGCAGCAGGATTAGAGCTGTACCAGCCCACCTCCCATTCATGCTTGTCCCCTCTCAGTCAGTGAACACTTGTTCATTGAGTTTTTAGAACTGCTATAAAATACCAGGCACAAAACTGTCCAGCACGCAGAGACATAACCCCTGTCCTCCAGGAGCTTACACTGCAGTGTGAAGAATGCATAGGCGAGCAGTAACTGAATGTAGTCTTCAAGGTATTATGATCACCTCGAATAGTCTATCAACTCCAAATGAAAAAAAAAAATCATATCCTTGACATCCCTTTCCCTCACATATGTTTTAATGAAGAAGTGTTGGCCAAACAATAATCGAGCCCTGGGGGGATTGTGGTAGAAAATGGGACTCTCTGCAGTTAAATGCAAGAAGATGTAGCAGAGGCCACAGCATTTTATAAAGTCCTGCATATTAAAAGTATTTCTGCATCAGGAATGGAGCCAGACCCAGTCCCTGCAGACCCATCCTAGGTCTGTCATTAAGCGCCAAATGACTGCACTCTTTACTCAGAATAATGAGCAGCGATGCTGATTGCCATTATAACATATGACAGCCAAAAACTATTCTGAGAGGCACTTTGAGAATACAGCCTTAATGCAGTGTTGTCTTAATCAAATATTTCTTTATCGATCGCCTATGGTTTAAAAAAAAAAAGTGATATGTTTGCATAACCACCCCCAAGGAGAGGTGTTGGCTGCAGCAGCTTTTTGATGCCTTTGTCCAAGTCGAGCACGATAACCCAGATCCTGCTGAAATCACCTTTAGAGAAATAGTAACGATCCCAAACTACGCTTAACATTTCCATTACATATATACATTTAAAACTGTTTAACACATTTTTAAAAGGCAAAACTGAGAAAAGCTGCTTGCAGCAAATGTGTGAGATGAGACAGTTTCTTTATTTCCTGTATTCCCTAAATAATTGCCTCCCTGTCTGATCTACCCATCTACCTAGACTGTTCTCTCCGTGCTGCTCCCCAGGCACATGGCATTCTCAGCCTGTGCCCCCCCACAACAGCACAGTTTTTCTTGAACTCATTACAGCCTGTACCCCACTAGCTCATGAGCTCAAGGATGACAAAAGTCCACCCCCTTCTCCCTCTATGTCCCAACAACAGGCGGTGGCTGTCTGAAGAAGGCAGAGCTCATTCCTATTGATTAGAAAACTAACAGCTAAGTGGTAAAAGGAGAGACAATATCAATATGGCCTGGCACAGAATTTTATAGTAAACATTGGAAATAAAATATTCAGAGTAATTAATAAGCAATGACAGAAAACAAACCTATCACTATGGAATAAACATGGTGTTAAAGTGATAACTCCAAATGCTACAGAACTTACAGTAAAAATGGGATTAGCTAGCCCACAGCAGTAGCTTGAGGGCATGATAGGCATAGAGTTATGCATGCTCAGGAAGCAGTATGGAAATCAATTAGAATAAATCATGGCACATCACTCCAAAGGAACATGCCACAACCATTTTAAAGGACGGGTAGGAAGACTATTCTGACATGAAACTATGAAATTGGCATTTCATAATATACAAGTGCTGCAAAGAAAACAGAAACAGTTTAACTTTGGATGTCACATGATGGGTGAATCAGTAAGTTTTACTTTTTATTACTGTGTTCTATTGCTTCAGCATCATAAAAATTGATCATCTTTTTTAGGGTGATGCTCTAAAGTTCCATATTAAAATATGACATGATCTCTTGATTTTTTTTTGTACTGCACTGTGATTCAACACTTTTTTTAAAATACCCCTTTGCCTTCTTCCACAGATACTGTTTGTGTTTGTGGGTCTGTGTGACTATGATAAATTTAATACATTTATGCACAAAAGAAAAAAGTTACAGGTTGAGTCCAGGTAAAAATAACAGATTGAAGATATATAGATGGGTGGATAGATACTTTTTTTCTCTTCCTCTCAAAACCCCCTTAAAACAATGATATAGGGTTTATTTAAAAGTCTCTAGACTTAAATACTTAAGTCTCTAGACATAAATAACAAGTCTGGAGAATAAAAGAAGAGGCAACATGTACAAAAATTTGGAACTGGAAAGCAGATGCATAAATAGCAATTGACTTACTGTATAAAGGAAAATGAATCAAGCTAGGAATAGAGAAGTTGAGAAGCAAACCAGTTTAGACCACAGAGCCCCCAAATGGATCAAAATTAGATATCATCTCTAAAAGTAGAGATGAAGATGATGCTTTTAATGAGCAGGTCACTATCAAATGTGTACCTGAGTAACAATTTGATTTCCAAATTGCTTTCCCCACTCTGCTAGGCAAATCCCTCTCCCCCACCATAAGACTGGAGTTTTATTTCACATAGAGGGTAAAGGAAAGGAAAGTTGCTTCAGAACCATCCCCCAGGTGCCTGTTGTGAAAGGTTTAAAAGTTGAGCAGAGCCAGAAAGTAGGCAATCTGTGAGTTGTATTGGGAAAACCAGGTAAGAGATTATTTGGGGTGAGAGGTACCACGGAGACATATTTTAGGAAATAAAAATCATACGACTTGGGAGGTGATGGGATGTCAGGAAGGAGCAGGGAGGGAGTGTAAGTACAGATTCTGTATTAGAGAACTGCTACATAGTCCTACTCTGTTTCCCCTCCTCTCCTCATTTTTAAAATTGCCCTAATAGTTTTGTGATAAACCCTGGCAGCTCAACTCTTTCTGGAATAAGTTGCGAAAGCATGCCTTAGCAGTCATTTCTTTATCCTTCTCTGCTCTAGGCTCCATAGTAGCAGGGAGCCACAAGGAGACTGGAAGAGACAAGACATCATCTTTTAGGTGAGATGCTTACAAATCAGGTGGCTCTAACTTGGGATTTTAGTCACTGAAGATGCAAATGCAGAGCATTATCCTTTCAGGTGCAAATTAGCCATTCCCACTACTTGCCATGGGAAGAAATGATCCCACTTGTTTTTGTTATTCAACTCATTTGGGGGATAACAACTCATTCTTGCATCGAACCCAATATTGCTGGACAATATTGCTGAAAATCTACATGGGGAGAGGGAACAAACAAGCCAATTCTTGCTCTGCCTTATCTGGGTAACACTTCCCCTAAGTGGCATTTACTGGCATTTGGCAGTAGAATGAAGCACATTTTAATGTCACGTAATCTTTTTTAAAAACACCACTTTCTATTTTGTGTGTCTTTCTGTAACTGTGAGAGTAATCAAGACTTTGACCATGGCTGAGTGAGGCACCGCCCAGACTCAGTTTCTCCATTACAAAGTTAATATATTTCATTATTGTGACTAGTTCCTGGAAGCCACATGCAGTTGAACCTTAAAAAAAAAAAAAAAGAAGAATAAAATCACTTTCATTATGGCCAGGGAACAACTGCAGAACGTCTGCGTGGCTAATGCTGCTACATCTTTTTTAGGAGAACAGCTGGTAGCTCAATGGCTTCCTTTCTTCAGGAAAAAAAAAAAAAAAAAAAGCTTCTCTTGCTCTGAAGTTACAGCAGGAAGCTGCTGCTTCATCGTGGAGTCATGTCACATATTTTATGGTGCTAAACTTTGCCATAGGAGTTGAGAAACAAAAATGAAAGAAAATTGATGGGCTCTGTGAACCAGTGCCAGCGAGCAGAAAGTAACGGGTGGGCATAAATGAAGCACCTATTGAGAAAGAAGGGTGCACAGTTCCTGTTGATATTCGGGACTCGAACATTAGAACCTTCTCAGATGCCTGAAGGAACAATCACGCTCAGCAGACAGTTTGTCGGTGGCAGAGTGATCTGGGCTAGGGTTCTGGGTGCAATCGCAGGCGAAGGCATGTGTAAGAGAATGAACACGCAGGAAAAGGCTTTGAGTTGAACAAAGACAGGAAATAATGTGCCAGATTCCTCAGCCATGAGAAACAAGAGTCAGCTGTGATACTTGCCACATGGGGATCGGCATAAATGCCACACAGTGCACCTCCCCTTAACATGTAAGAGGAGAAATAACTGCTTCACACTTTTAAAGGGGAGACAATATCCCGGAGTAATTAATGGAGGAAAAGTGTTAATATAATCTCTATCTAAAAAGTGCTTCCAAATAATTAAGAAAGAACATTTTATTAATACATGGTGAAACAATCCACCAAGTGAATAAACATTTAAAAGGTTTAGTCTGAGTACTAGGAAAAGTGTGCTACATAGAATTGGTAGGATTTACTGTGTCTTTTATTTCCATGGAAAATGATAACACAAAAAATTGCACAAAATGACCATACTTTCATATTACTGATAAACTTTTATAAATCTATTTTGTGAAGCAGTTTATTAAGATGTATCAATACATTCCTGTCTGGTAATTGACTTCTCAGAATCTTTGCTAGGTTTAATAATCCAAAATGCAGGAGAAGATGAGGACTAGAGCTGTTATTTTTTGTTGTTGTCGTTGTTGTTTTGTTTTTTAATTTTTCAGTGGAGGGCCTGCCAGGTGACACAGGGGTTAAAGACAGAGCTATCAAGCTATTGGCAGCCACTGCAGTACAAGTTAGATCCCTGGCCAGGGAGATACCCACATGGCACAGCAGACCTCTCCTGAATCACCCGCTGTTCCCCTCAGCAGTGTATTTCAGTGGACCTGACAGGTCTGCTCCCCACTCTCTCTGGTGAATACCCTCATCCCGCACACCTGTGGCCTATACCCCAATTCTTGTATGCATAAATGAATCTTTAAAAAAGTTTCAGATGAAGACAGCCTTAATATCCAATACAGGAGAGGCTAAATAAATGTCTAGATGAATTACTAACAATTCTAATTATGACAACTTTGAAGAAACATGATTAGTTTTTATAATATCTGATTAGGTGGTAAATAAGAATATTTAATGGGAAAATATGGCAATTACATGCATAACAAATAGCTAAGATTTATATAGTACTCTTTATTTCCAGCCACTTTGTTAAGCACTTTGCATTGATTAGACTATTGAATCTTCACAACAGTCCTATGAGGTTAATATCCTGTTTATAGCAGAGCAAACTTTGACTGGGAGAGATTGAGTTACCCGTGTATGATGACAGAGCTACTAAGCAGACTTAGGTATTCTGGCCTCAGCTCTGGTCCCTACCAACCTTTCTGTAAGAACAGAAGAAATGAACTAGAAATGACTGTGAAAAAAAAAAATAAGTATATTCAGCTGGTTGGATCATCACCCAAATTCCCTCAAGGTAAGGTTTTCATTCTGATTACAGAAGTTATTCTCTAAAACACTTACTCATGAAAGCAGATGACTTCACTAAATGGATGTAATAAAGGGTAATGACAACTTGGTCTCATTATTTTTTTTTTTATAATTTTGAAGTAACATTGCATGATAACATTATATAAGTTTCAGGTGTGCCTCATTATGAGTCAACATCTGTAAACAGTACATTAAGGGAGCCCCATTTAATCTTATCAAGTATTGGGGGAAAGTAACACTCAACCTCAGATTATGGAGGGAGGAGGGTGGATCAACTGGCATTTTATTGTGGGGGCTGATCTATGAACTGTAGGATGCCTCAGTCTCTATCCCTGATACACCCGTAGCACTCTCCCTTCTGCTTGTGATAACCAAAACTGTCTCCTCTGGTTTATAGTTGCTTGTTGATTTCATACTACGGTGGAGGGGGGGGCAGTGAGGAGAGGAGGAATTTAGGTCAAAATTAGGGGGGTGCAATTGTATGGGGAATATAACAGAGATGAAAATGCATACATTATGCAAAAATGAAAAATGATGTAAAATTTATATAAAATAAAATATTAAAAAACAACAACAACAACTGTCTCCTGACATTGCCAGCTCTCCCTGGGGTGGAGTAACAAATTGCCCCGGCTGAGAACAACTGCCCTAGGTAATAACTTACTCTCATTTGGCCTCAGTCTCCATGTGGCCTTTGGATATTAACATGGTGTCTAGAATGATTTCCTACTTGAGAGAAAGGACATCTGACTAGCCAACAAAAGGCAGAGACCCGCGGGACAAGGATGCTTCTATTTCTCAGTGAAAACTCACCACTTGACATTTTCATGGCTCAGCCTGCCTGTAGGGAATTTCTCACTTTTTATTCCATCCTCCAGGGACAGCCTGGGGCACTACAAAACCCTAAGGACCTGGCATCAGGTGGACCTTGCTTTCTCCCATTTATAGGTACAAGTGATCTTACCGCTTTGAAACTTGATTTTATCATCTCCAGAGTGAAAGAGCAATAGCTGCTCTGAAAAACTGCCATGAACATTAAGAAGGAAAGTATGCAAAATCACTAAGACATTTAGAACAAGCTCGAGTAGTTTCTAAGGTAGAGTGGGGAGGCGGGATAGAGAGACAGAGAAACATAATGACAATGCTGGGTGAGAGGCGCTATGAGTTATTTTATAAATAGTAAGTTATCTTTCCAGAGTCAAGTCCCTAAAAAAAGGCACTGAATTCAGAAAAAGTTCGGATCTCATCCTTATGCCTTCTCCCCTGTTTCACAACTTCTGGAGTTAAAAAAAAAAAATCAAATTATGTATATATCTGTGTATTTTGTATCTCTTCTCTTTCTTGTATGATGGACTGGCTTTTTGCCTTGCATTTATGTATATTTCCCACAACACTTCCTTCTCATACTTGTATTGTACCTGCATTCTAGGGGTATATGTTGATATTCAAAGTCCAATCTTTATGGCCTACCCACCTCTCAACTTTTCAATTATAGTGTTGCAAAAAATGGACTTTTGCACATTTTGGTTTATATTTTTGTCTGTATATTGTTGGGACAAGGTAATCTTAGAAGTGAGATTGCTGGGTCAATGTTAAATGCCTAAATTATTTTGCTAAATACGGCAAAGTTGCACGTCCTATTAGTATTGCACGTCCATCTTTGTATTTCCTGTAACAGGGCATGAGAATGCTTAATCCTCCACAGAGTTGCCAATAGAGAATCCAATCATTTGAATTTTTGCGAACCTGAGAGGTGAGAAAAATAGTATCTCACTGTAGTTTTAATTTGCATTTTGTTGTCGCAATCAAGGTTAAATAGATTTTTCATATATTTATGGGGTTTTTGCATTTCTTTTTTTGTGATCTGCTGATTGTAGTTCTGCCTCATATTTCTATAGAATTATCACTGTTATTCTCTATTTTTAGAAGATTGCTTCTATATGAGGAATATTAACCCTGCCTGTTGATTTCAGTTGCAAATACATTTTCCAATTTGCCATCTGATCTATGACTACCTTCTAAATCAGAAGTCTATGCACAGTTTGCAGTTTCTGAGCCAGGTTTATGTTATAGATTTCTTATTGAGGAAGAGTTGAAAGGGTACAAAATTGATCTTAAATCCTTATAAAATAAATGCCCCATAAAGATTATTGCATCACAGGTTTAAATTTAAAATTAAATAATACATTAAAGTATTATTTGACTTTTCAACTACTTGTAAGGTACTTCTATGACAACAAGCACAGAAGAGGCAGGATGTTATCACTCCCCAATGACAATTTTACATGGATATCAGCAACAAAAAGTAGTGATTTACAATCCATACATTATTTTCATGTCTCTTAAATCATTAACATTTAAACACCTGGAAACTCACTTTTGGTGATTAACCTTTTAAAAATGAACAGTCTATTTACCCATGTGTTTCAAAGGTCTAGGAACAGCACCATTGCTCTAGAAAGATTTAAAGACAGAGCATAAAAAGGAAGAAAAAAAAAACCAACAACAACGAAGAAAGGAAGAAAGAAAGTAAATAAATGATGAGTGGACAGGAAGTAGAGTCAATCCCGATATTAAACAGGTTCCTGGTTGTGGGTCCTCACCCGCGCGCTTTAAAGGGACTTATGAATACTCCACTACAGGCACACACAAAAGGTTAATAAAAGGTTTATTTACAAGAGGAAAGGAAATAAGGAAAATGTACATCTCAGGGAGAAAATAGGGAAATAAAGTCTTTAATGCGTCCTACCCAATCCGACGACCTGGAAACCCAAAGTCACTCTCAGTGCTGGCCGGACGCTGCGAGCTGGCGGAGAGCCAAAATGGAGAGCCCCCCAAAGCCCATGTGTCTGCATTTTCTATCCACCTGGCTGCTTAACCCCACCCTCAGGTCCCAGCCACCTTCCCTTTGGTGGTGATGGGATTTGGAGTTCCCAGTGTCTTTGGCTTTGACCTGGGGTGGGGGTGGAGTCCACAAAGCCTATATGGAATTAGCTTTGGGACATCCTTTTCCCCCTAACAAAATCAATTTTCTCATGAAACGTAACATTTTCTACCCAGATGCCTATAACAAAGAAAATTTTATTCTTGAAGTCTTTGAATTCTTTTCCTAAGACAACAGCATCAAAAGAAGTCCATATTTAAGACAGCCTTAAGAAGAAACTAAGTTCCTAATTATTTTGTGCTGGTGGTGTCCAGAGCACAGCTTGTGGGGAAGAACCGGCTGTTGAAGCTGGCGTGGATGAAGATTTAAGATTGAGCACAGCCACCTCCACTTGGGAGAGTTTGTCTCCCTTTGTCTGTCAAGGACTCCAGCAGTGTATTAATTATGGGAAGACCTTGCCGCACCTGAGAAGGTGAAAGGGAGGACAACCAATGATTCATCGAAGCTTTGCTCATGTGAGTTATGGAAGAACGTTACGCAGGCTGAACTGTTGTAAGTGGAGGAAAAGAGGTGGGTTTTGGAGAGCATTAAATTAGAAAAAGACTGACAAGATGTGTGAAGCAGAAATCTACAAACAAAAAAAACACTGACATATATTACATGCAACATATAAATGTGGCCTCCCTGGTGGTGCAAGGGGTTAAGGCGAATCCTATGAAGCTATGGGCAGCCACTGCAGCACGAGTTTGATACCTGGCCAGGGAGCTACCCACATGGCGCAGCAGACCTCTCCTATCTCGCCTGCTTCTTCCCTCAGCAGTGTATTTCAGTTAATCCGCCTGTTCTGCTCCCTACTCTATCTCTGGTGAGTCCTCTCACTCCCATACCTCTGCCTTACAACCCAGCTCTTGTATGCGTAAATAATTAAATATTAAAAAAAAATGTGAGTGTGCGTACAGTATTTCTATAAACACATAGACTGAGGTGATGAATGAATTCTTATTTAAAAATCTAGCAGAAAGATATGTTAGCACTGAGAAGCTAGAAAAAATGAATCAATAATATGTATTGGAAACTACCATATATGAAACATCTTGCCGACTTGGTCTCATTTTAGTCCTTCCACTGATCCGATGAGGATGAGCCCATTTTATAGCTGAGAAAATAAAGGCTCCATGCAGTTAAATAATTCACCCTAAGTTTACTCACAGGAAGTTAGAAGACTGGACCCTCAGGGTGACCCTGTAGCCTTTTATTATATTTGTTCCACCATACCTGCTGACTTTAAATTACAGGGATAGTTTCCCTCACTACTGCCATGGATTTGGGTCTCAAATCCATTTGTTCTCAATCAACAGTCACAAGACAGTAAGAATCTGAACCAAGTTTTGTTTTTCATTAAGTGGAGTTATGAGAATGAACAAGAAATATTGCTAACATAAAATAAAATGCACCCCCCTGCTCAGGAATGCTTGAGAAATCCAAGGAACAACCAAATCGAGCCACAACTAATAACTAGCTATTTTTTTGGCCAAAGCAATAATACAAGGATTTACTTACTCTTGATGCGCCATTCATGCGGCGAGGCAGAGCTTAGCAAACTCTTTATTGGAACAGTAATTATCCCGAACCAGAGACAGAAAGATCCCTTTTGTTTGTAAGACAAACTACTTGACTCCATAAAAATCTAAGAAGTCTAATCTTAATGTAATTGTGAAATAAAGATGAAACTTGAGGATACTCCATTATGCCCCAGACTTTCTCTCTACATTACTTAAAGTATTTTGTGAACAATAACTAAGTTATTTAATAATGGACAGAATTCCTGTCTCCATCTATTCTCCAACAAATTACCCTCACCGATATATTTTAAGTCTTTGGAAATAGAATAAACTGATAAAAACAATTTGAACACAAAAGCTAAGCACTCCCCTAATGTTTTTGGATCTTTCCAAAGAATAGAATGGAGATAAAAATCTTAGATGAGATAAAATACATCATAAATTTAATTCCAGGTGTTTACTTGCCCTTCTCACTTTTGTGTCTTCATGTGCTTTCTTTCATAATGAAAATCCTGCTTCCTGACATAACTGACATTATTGCTCATTAATTTTTCCTTAATTCCATTCTGCATGAAAATCTCAATGCCACCTTTATAGCATTTGATTTTGTAAACCTCAGTGACATGTTTCTGATCTTCCAAGTAAGAGAATCATTTCCATGTGTTTGGGGGTAGTATTTGTGGCTGGACTTGAGGGTCTGGCTGTAGTCACATAACCTCTCCGACTGTCAGTGTCCTCCCTTGCAGAGCTATATAAACTGTACACATTTGTGTGGATTTCATGAAATCTCTGAAGTAAATGCAGTTGTGTTAGTGCAGATACTAAGTAAGTGTTGGTGAGAAGATGCATTTGCTCAGAAGTCTTTGCACAGCTGTTTTTTTTTTCCTGAATAAAGAGGATTTAAAGCTTAGCATTAAATTTTTATGTAGGTAACTTAGGTCAAAGCTTTATAAGTGTGGATATAGTTGTGTTTTTTTTTGCCTAACCCAGAAACCAAAATGCCTAGCACACTGCCTGACATAGCAAAGAACCTTAAAGTCATGGCATTTGAGTAAGGAGAGACATTAATCTATCAGTCATAAGTCATCAGGTATTTATTGAATGCTTACAATACACACAGGTGCATTGGGAGCAGGTGGGAAGTAGAGAGCTGCCTTATCACTGTATTATAAACTTATGAGACTAGTTACCCAGTTCAATTGACTCAGATCTTGCCCTAAAGATCTACAGCATCTAAAATAATTTCTGGTATAATGTGGATGCTCAATAGTATGGGTGGAGAGAATGATTCCTTCTATCAAGTGTATACGATGAGATGGAGAAAGTAGATGTACATTAAGATGTGCAGGACCACTCAGGCCCAATCTGTGACCTTGGAGATGCAGAGGTGGGCAAGGTTTAGAGTCGACAGGAAGGGCTTCACCATGGAGTAAGACCACCCACATGATAGCATGTGTGGGCTTTGGGGAGGTGGCCTTGCCTATGGGGAAAAGGAGGTGCAAACACAGAGAAGCAGGTGCAAGAAGGGTGTGAATGGACAGAAGTGTGTAGCAGTAGGGCCACCCACAGCAATTCTGGAAGGGGCTTCCTCACTGATGGTGATCTCACTCTGACCTGTCATGGGTTGACAGATAGGATCTGTCACTTGGATTCTCGCAATCTCAGCAGTTCTGTGGCGTCCATTTGCAGCACTTATCACAGAGGGCCTGGGATGTGACAGTGTCTCCAAGACTTTGAAACGTGAACATTGCCATTTCAAATCCTTAAATTGTTTTCTATCTCTCAGACTAAAATTTGCTATATCACTGGAGAGAGAGGCTTTTTTTCCCCATGGAAATCACTGCTGGGGCTCTTAGGTATCAGATCGTTAAAAGTCCCATCCCAAGATAGAAAGCGTGGAAACACTGACCCACTTGAATGCAGTTAATATAGGCAGATGGAAAGTTCTACAAAGCTGTGTAGCTGAATATTCTGTAGTCTGAGGGGAAGAAATTCTGTTTTCCTTATATAGGTATCAATTTACTTTAGAACCACCAGTGTTCCGGTTTGGAGAGCCTGTTGTTGGAGATGGAGAATACTGTTCCAAGGATATGTGGGCACACACTCTCTCCACTGAAATAGCGACAGCACAACCCTGTGCACTGATGATGGGGTTCTGAGAAATGTGTCCTCACATGAATGTCACAGACAGTAATTACACACTCTTAGATCTGTTACACACCTCGGCATTATGGTAGTGCCTATGGGGACCATGTATATGGTCCATCATTGCCCAAAATGTTGAGATGCATGACTATAAAACTCACATGCACTGGATTTGATATGCCTCCATCTTGATTTCATTTTTTGAGATGCAAAATGCACTACTACTTTAATACTAATCAAAGTCCTGAGGTTGCAAAATTCTTATCTAGTATGTTCTAATTGCAGGGAGGATTTAGGCCATTCTTGGTCTCCCTTGGGGGAGGCTGAAACTACCAATAGTCAGGAGAATTTTGAAGGTGACTTAGCTCCACTCCATGAGGTAAAGCATTTGGTTGGCAACAAGAAAACCATTTCCATCTCTCTGGTCCTCATCAGATTTGGGGTCAGGGTCTCTAAAGAGCAGAATTTCTCAGGATAGCACCTATAGAAGGAGTGGGGGACTGTGTCCCCAGTCCACCTCCACACGGGAGTCAGGGCCAGCGCTGTTGGTGGTCTGCAGGCTGCAGGGCTGAGAGCATAGACTCGGATGTCAGAAGGTCTGAGTTCAAATTCTGACTTGATCTTTTCTTAGTTGGGCATGTCATTTTATCTCTGAATTCCTTAGTTTCTACAAAATGAAGTAGATCACAGTCTGCTCAAAGATTATGAGGTGATACACTTAAGTCTCCCCCCTGAACTCTATTTCCTTTTTTTTATTCCCCTATAGCACACGCCATATAATAATCTATCATTTGTTATTAGGTTATATATCTGTTATATTTATGATCTATCTATCTATCTATCTATCTATCTATCTATCTATCTATCTATATCTCTATCTACTCGTAGATTGTAATTTGTATTTGCTTTTTATGGTCTTTTTCTCCTCACGGGAATGTAAACTCCCCAAAGGCAGGGGTTTTTGACTAATCATTCATATGGATCTACGTGTGTGTGTGTGTGTGTGTGTGTGTGTTATTCATAGTACAGTGCCTGGTCTACAGTAGGGGTTTAATATGCGTTTCTCAAACAAATAAAGTACTTAGAAGGATGCTCAATAAATGTAAATGGTTATTATCACTTTCTTTCTCCCCTTCAGCTACCCAGGGTGCCTATTAAAGTCTTGTGCATTTCAGTCTGGTCTCTGGTGTGTAGGAAACAATTCAGAGTAAATGCTTTCATGGTGGAGACACAGAGCTCCTCCCTGCACTATGAAAGAACCATCAGAAATCACAGGAACCTGATGATGGAATTTAGGTCTGGTTTATAAACCAGCAAAATCCCGGCATTTGTCTTATATAAGGTACGAGGAAAATAAGAAAGGTAATGTTACTTTTTTTCTTCTACCAGAGATGTAGACCTTATCCCAGTAGCATTACAAGGAGATAAGGTCTGCGATGATTTATTATCTCTTCGTGGGAGCTTTTGCTTCACCCTTGAGATAACAAGATAATAAAATAAGGACAATTTTAATAACAACTAAAGTATAGCTGGTATTTATTGAGTACTCTTCTGAGCCCTTCACATGCATTATCATTATCACAGTTAATCCCTACAAGCCGGAGTTAGGTAGTGATGGGGTGACTTTAGGCAAGACAATGAGACCCAGCAAGGGCACTGTGTGAGGAAGATGCGGTGAGAGGAGCTGAGACTCATAAACACAGTGTTTCTCTAACTCTGGATCAGCACATGGTTCTGGCTTTTAAAGGCAGCAGATGACGGAGAAAGGCCTGCAAACCACGCCCACAGGACAGCGCTTGGAGGAGGTGGGGCACAGTGCCAGGGTGGGGAGGAGGGGAGGCCTGAACATGTCTAGGAGAGTGGAGGTTTTCTAGAGGTGGTGATGCTCCTTACACAGCAGAAGGAAAGTAGCAGGAGCTCACAGGCCACCGGCGTGCCCCTGGGGTAAGCAAGGAGCGGTCACAGGCAACAACAGGTGGAGGGACAGGGGTGTGCAAGGCCACTCTGCTTCCAGGAGTGCCGAAGTCGACCCTGCCTGGATATCAGTCTGTGGTGCCTGAACTTTGGTGCTCTTAGAAATCACCTTTGAGGTGGGGAAAAATGCAGCCACTGGAGCTCATTAGATCTAGAACAGAGCTCAGGAGTCCGCATTTTAGTAAACACTCCAAGTGCTTCTGAAGCTATCCTCTGGACCCCATTCTGAGAAACGTGGCTATTTATGGCTTTCAAAACAGGATAAAATGAAGAACATAGTCACATCCCTCTTCTATAGAAACCCTCTCTTGGGGCTTGTGGGGTAGCTTGGAAGAGAGGGGCTGAGGCAGGAGAGCTCTTAGAAGACCACCCCGACAATCCAGGTGAGAGAAGCAGGTGCCGGCACCTGGGCAGGGCTGAGCGGGTAGTAAGTTTCATGGAAGCAGGCTCAGAGCTATGGGCAGCTCCCTTCACTGGGATTCTTGATTCCGCCGAGTCAGGCTGGGGCAAGAGCAGCCAAAGATACCAAGAGTGGAGAATTCCATGTCCACAACTGGAACAAAATGAGCATGATGTGCAAGCACAGTATTTGATTAGATATTTTGGGGGATAGGGCTGTTGCAGCCCTTTGGCCGTAACATTCCGAAGGATCTCACTGTCACAGGTCACTTGATTCACTCAGCAGTGGGCAGTGCCCAAGAGAGGGCACCACATTGTCATCTCAAAGAATGAAGCAAGTTGTAAGCACTTATTCAACATTTAGAGAGAACCTACTATGGTCACTAGGAATGGTGGCAGGCGCAGAAATGGTTCGGACCTGTGGGGCTGGAGTGGTCGGGGAGAGAAACACAATTAACCAGGCATCCAAGCTCTGGGAGAGGACCAGGTAAAAGTTTCCAAGTGTTCAGAGGCAGGAGGGATGGTTCCTAGCTGGGGTGATTCTCCCTGAGGCTTTGTAAGAGGAACCTGCTATGCATGCAGAAGTTACATGGGAAGGAGATTCCATGCCGCAAAACTGCTTGGGAACATGACTGGGAACATGAACGAGGACTGAAGCCAGAGGATGTCGAAATGCATATAAACAGAAGTCTGGGGTCACAAATGGGCGAAGGATTGGAAACAAGATAAAGAGACTTCATGTATCGAGCACTTACCATGCTCGGGGAGTGCTTTAAGAGCCTGGAATATATTGACTCTGAATTTTGCAGCAACCTAATGAGGTAGCTGCCAAGGCTGCCAGGCAACGGGTTGAAGGGCCTTGAATACTGAGCAAATGGGCTGGGATTTATTCCTCAGGCCGGACTGGGCATGGCCCTTGTGTTCCATGGAGGTGACTTAGGGTTGCTCTGGGGCATGAAGAAGGGAATCCGAGGGGTGAAGGCCTCCCACATCTGAAGTCTAAAAGATAGATGATCTCTGCGGCCTCCTTGGAGGCGCAGGATGTTAAGACGCAACGTATGAACTATACATAGCCAGAATTCGGTCTCCAGCCAGGGAGCTACCTTCATGGCACGGCAGACCTCTCCTGTCTCCCCCACTGCTCCCCTCAGCAGTGAATTTCAGTCAGTCTGCCTGTTCTGTTCCCCACTCTGTCCCTGGTGGTCCTCTCACCCCTCCACCTCTGACCTGTACCCCAGTTCTTGTATGCACAAATAAATCTTTAAAAAAAAAGATGATCTCTTACCTATTTTATTATGTAGGCTTCTAAGGTTTTGTTTTTAAAAAAATATTACTGCCTTCCTTTTTAAAAAAATATTTATTTATTTATACATACAAGAGCTGGGGTATAGGCCAGAGGTGAGGGGGGTGAGAGGATTCACCGGAGGCAGAGTGGGGAGCAGAACAAGCGGATCTACTGAAATACACTGTTGAAGGGAGCAGGAGGCAAGACAGGAGAGGTCTGCTGTGCCATGTGGGTCACCTCCCTGGCCGGGCAGGGATTGAATTCATGCTGCAGTAGCTGTGGATAGCTTCATAGTGCTGATGCTTAACCCCTTGCGCCACCAGGGAAGCACCTACTTCCTTCATTTTTTTTTTTTTAAGTCTGAAAGTTATTGGAGATGTGAAGTGGCATGATAAAGTTTGAATACATAAATGCAAGATTAATCTGGGAGTATGCATGGGATGACATAAAGAGGAAAGTCAGTTTGAAAGTTGTTGAAATGGTCCAGACAAGAGATGATGGAACTGTGTCAGGCTGATGGCAGTGGTTATGGTGGCGTGGGGGCTGGGGTATGATGGGTCTAGAGCTAAGGCATAGCGGGCTCTTCATGACTTGGAAACTGAGTGGGGGAGCAGAGCAGGATGGAGAGGAATAGGTGTGGCTCTGATGTGAGTAAAGCGAGTAGGACTCAGGGATGCAGGGAAGACTCAGGTCTAGCTGGAATCAGGCAGTTCTGTGTCACTACACTCACCACCTTCATGCATGCAGAGGAGTCAACTTTCCCACTGGGAAGGACTCTGCAGTTACTCTACACCCAGCGCAGCACCTCCAATGAAGTAAGACCTTGATAAATCTGTACTGATTTAATTTGACTCACCCATGACATCATTTCAAGTTCAAGTTTTAGACAAGGTAGAAACAGAAAGTGCCTTTGCTTTTGACTCTAAAGAGGTGGAGGGAATGAGACAAGACTCCGGATAGATCTGGCACATGGATTTATAAGGTAGAATAATGCAGTTGAGAAGGCAATGGCTTTTGCAGTTAGAAGGATCCTGTTTCAAATCCTGCCTTATCCATTTCTAGTTATGTCATTTTGGCAATGTTTTCCTCTGTTCAGCATCTGTTTTTTTTTTTTTCTCCCACTTCTAAAATGAGAGAAACAATAACTTGCTTTTGTGAAATGCTGTGATAAGACATTGTGGATAATTTGTGTAATTCTCAGAATCTGGCTAGGGTATTCAGTATTACAAAAATATCATCACTCCTATCTCCTACCAGACCATTTTAAAGAAATTATTCCTTCTTATTCTGCTTCTGTGTCCAAGGTCAAAGAGCTTAACCTCCTTAAGAACTATTTATGTGTATGCAAGGTTATTAGATAAATGAATGATAATGTTCATGATACTATCTAAAGTAGACATGAAGGTGATAAATTCACCAGGTCAAGCTGTGAATGAAAGCTGTATTCAGTTAAGTACTGGGGAAAGGTAAAACCCTTTAATTAAAGATGAGAGCACCCCACCAAGGGGATGGCATTTGATTACAGGTACCATGTGGGAGGTCAGAAATCTCAGCGAACTGAGATCATTTCATATAGTGCTTTGGCTTTACAAAGGCATGTAGGATTATTAGTCTACTCTAGATGTGCTTTTTTTTTTTTTCCTTCTCTTTTGTTTTTTGAAGGAGGGTGTACATACATATGTAATTTAATTTGGTTAAAAAAAAAGAAAGAAAAGTCCAGCTTCTTGATGCAAAAACAATAATGGTGAAGCACTTAGAAGTCAAATACAGAGGATTTAATAACAATGCCATTTGTAATTTGCATAGACTACAAAAGTAATCAATCTTGCATTGCTTTAAGTTCAATGAGTACACAGCAGTTGATGACTTTGCCTGGGATAATCCTTTTCAAATGTTATTTTCAATTCAAAAGTGCCTGCTGAATAATACAGGATTTTCCTGGTATGACAATGGTGTGCTGCCCACAGAGGGTGGGTCTGCCTGGGGATGATGCAGGGGCAAGGAGCACCTGGGTTACCACATGTGTTCTGCATGAATGGGGAGGAGGAAAGCATCTACTGAGAGACTTATACTTTGGGTTTCTTCAGCACAACCAAAGCCTGGCACCAACCCAGGTGGAGGGCAGACTCAATAGGAACATGTTCTTCTTGTGACTTGCTGGCGATGGCTAGTGTTCACTTGCAAGAGTCAGTTGCCATATATTCAGAAACTCAAGGGGCTAGCTGTTGAAATGTTGGTAGGCTGCAACTGTACATGGTGGGAGTATTTACACCAAGGAAACAGGCAGACTTTATGGTAAGTGGCCAGGTAAGAACTGGAGTCCAGCTCTGCCAAAGCACATACCCTGCAGGACTGGAGATAAGCATGGGAACTTTTTGTGTTCAGCAAGAAGTCTCTGAGCAAAGGAGTCCAGGATCATCCTCTGCCTGTACCTGAACTTTCAATTTGTCTTGACTCTTGAAAACAGAGGGAAGAAATTGCCCTTCTTTGGATGGCATCTCACTTAGGGGGAATGAAACCTGCATCATGAAACCCTGCTTTCCTGTGAAGTAGAACTAGGTTCAGCAATGGCCATTTTGATGAATTATTTCTACATTTTGACAGATTTTCTCAGAATATGATCTACCTCTGAAGAGCAATAATATCACAGATGGCATCTTCAATGAGGTATTTGAATGGCGGTTAATTCCAAATCAATATGATTACTCAGAGTGAGTTGTATGTGTTTGCAGAGTGCATCTGTGGGTGTTCCCAACAGCAAGCTTGCACGATTTAAAGAGGAGAGATTTGGAGATTCTTTGAGAAAGCAGCTGCAGGGTGGGAAAATGGTTAGTAGGAAGGGAAGTTTAGGATGATGAATGCGAGTTAGCTTGTATTGCCTGGGTACCCATTTAATCCCCAAAACAGAAACCGAGGAATCATTATTTATTCACTCATTCACTTAATCCTTTTCCTTTCACCCAGTGAATATTTTTGAGCATTAATAGCTCGTTGTGCTGAGGAGAGAGTAATGAAAAAGACATAGGTGGTCCCAGTGCTTAGGAAGTTGCCAAATGGGGGAGGAAGACATCAGAGTAATTATGACACATGTCATTACTTAATTTCAACTGCAATAGGTGCTCCAGTAGATAGTTATGGGATGCAGAAGGAACAAGGATGGGGTATCCCAGCTAGGGCTGTGTGGCCAACTAGAGCTTCTTAGAGGAGGTGTTACTTGGCAGTGATTTTGAAGGAAGGGGAGTCACCCAATGAAGAGAGAAGGAAGGGTAACAGTTCTTGAGGAAGCATGTGGTTAGAAAGGCAGATATATTTGGTGTATTCATGGGATGCCAGAGAGCACCCACATGACTAGGGTGTGTCAAGGTTTGAGGAGTGGCTGTGGGAAGAAGTTGAGCAGTCAGCAGGGGGAAATCTTGTAAGACCTGCTGGGTAATTTGTGTGTGTGTGTGTTTTTTAAAGATTTATTTACTTATGCATACAAGAGCTGGGGTACAGGCTAAAGGTGAAAGGATTCACCAGAGACAGAATGGGGAATAAAACAGGCAGACTGACTGAAATACACTGCTGAGGGGAGCAGCAGGTGAGACAGGAGAGGTCTGCTGAGCCATGTGGGTCACCTCCCTGGCTGGGGATCGAACTTGTGCTGCAGTAGCTGGGATTGCTTCATAGTGCTGATGCTTAACCCCTTGTGCCACCAGGGAGCCCCACCCCCACCCCCCGCCCGCCCGCTAGGTACTTTTTGATGTGTGCTAAGCTCCAACACCCAGGAGTGACATGTTGAGGGTTTTATTTTTAAAAACAGCCTTGGACTATGAGGGAAATTGCAAAGAAGCAGGAGAGGAATGTGAGAAGATCCTGAATTCTTAAACTCACTCTCATCCATCATTCACCAATTTCTGGACAATCCTTAAGTGTCACAGTCTGCCCCACTCTGTCATCCTGAAACATTCTGAAAGAGTGACACACAGACACATAGGCACTGACCGGATAGCAGAGAGATAAAAAATTTTAGAAAACCTTCCCAGCTCCAGATTTCTTTTTTCTCTAAACTGCCTGACACATAGCCACAGATTTTCAGTCCCTTCCACAGATTGTCCCATAGCTTTTTTCTGTTATGTGATTGGGGGAATTTGTTAGGCACTTTTTAGTAAAGCGATATTAGCACTGCTTCCGTCCTCATGAGCCACCCTCCCTTAAATACTTCAGTTGTGATTATTTGTGCAGAAATTCTAAGAGCTTCTGTTTATGGAGGACACAAATAAGTCTCAGCAGTACACATGACATGTGTATTCATTTGACAGTCCTGCAGCAGGCTAGCCTTTGGGGACTGAAAGATGAAAAGACTGTTCTCCGTGTTCCAGGAACTAATAGTTTAATGGCCCATTTGATAATTGAGGACACAATGACATAAATGCAATGATAAAGGGAAGTAGAGGTCGTGTGGGAAAAGAGAGGGGAAAACCAGTAACTTAGCCTGAGAGTCTTTTTGGAAAAGCTGCTGCCTCACTGAAGCATGTTCATGGGTGGAAGGTAACATGGAAAAAACTGGGGAAGCTGAGAGGAGGAGCCACTCAAACTGAAGGCAAAGATTTGGAGGCACCAAACCCTGGTGTCCAGATTGCTACCAAAGTACTTGATCAAGTACACTTAATGAGTCCCCATATTCCTGCTTTCCCCCGAGTGTCAGTTTCTGAACTATTTTCTCCATGGTTTCACATTGAGGTCTTGTGTCAAGGTAGAACGAGGCAATTTGTGGCTCTGACAGAACTTGATTTGGCTCCCACCTCCCACACTAGCTGTGTGACCTTGGATAAAGCACTTTAACCTTTCAGCTTCTGTTTGCTCATCTGTGAAGTTGTGCAGTATGGTTTGGGAGTGTTCACTTACATGAGTGATGGTACCAGCAGCAGAACACTCCATGGATCCTTAAATTGACCGAGGCCATTTGATGATCCATGATCTAGTTGATACTCATGTTTCTAATTTTCTTTCATGTTTCTGGTTGTATAAGTACGGTCTCATTGAAAATAACCAAAAACCACACAGATCTATGGAACAGAATTGAGAGTCCAGAAAGAAAACCACACATATATGGACAACTCATTTATGACAAAGAACCAAGAGCATGTAACAGAGAAAGGAAAAGTCTCTTCAATGAATGGTGCTGGGAAAACAGAGAGCCACATGCAAAATAATGAAACAAGACAATATATCATACCCTGAAATTAATTCAAAATGGGTTACAGACTTGGACATAAGACCTGAAACCATAAAATACATAAAAGAAAACATAGGTGATAAGCTCCTTTGACATATCTGCTTCACTGAAGTTTTTATGGATTCATCTCGGACAGTAAGACAAACAAAAGAGAATATAATGAAAGGGACTACATCAGAATGAAACACTTTTGTATAAAGAAAGAAACCATTGTTAATGCAAAATGGCAACCTATTTTCAAGCCATATTTCAACAAAGGGTTATATAATATATAAATGACTCATATAACTCGACAACAAAAAATACAACTCAATTAAAAATGGGCAGAAGATCTAAAGAGACATTTCACCAAAGAAGACATAGAGCTGGGACTACACCTGAGAAAAGAAAGCAAATATTCAAAAAAAAAAAAAAAGAACAATGATGTAAAATATATTTAAATAAATAAATTATAATAGTAAAAAAATAAAATACCTCACTATGCTAAAAAATGAGACAGAGATGGCCAAAAGAAACATGAAAAAGTGTTTTACATTGTTTATCATTAGGGAAATGAAAATCAATGCCACAGTAAGATTTCATCCCATACCAGTTAGAACCTCTATTATTAAAAATTGAAAAAAAAATAGTAAGGCAATGCTTGTTCAAGATGTGGAGAAAAAGGAACACCCAATCACTGTTGCTGGGAAAGTAAACTGGTGGAGCTACTAGAGAAAACAGTATGGAGATTCCTCAAAAAATTCAAAATATAAATACAATATAATCCAGTACTCTCACTTTTGAGTATTTAGAAATATATGAAAAATACTAGTTTGAAAGCTTTATGCACTCACTCCTATGTTCATGGCAGCACTATCTGTAATAGCCAAGATATGGAAACAACCTAAGTGCCTGCTGACAGACGACTGGATAAGGAAGATACAGTGTATGTGTGTTTGTGTGATATATATAAATCCGTATATATGTATGCATATATGTATGTATATATAAGAAAGTATATATAAATATACGCACCCAACGGAATACTACTCAGTCATAAAAAGGGGCAATCTTGCCATCGGTGGCAACATGAATGGACTTTAAGGGGATTATGCTAAGTTAAATAGGTCAGAAGGAGAAAGACAAGTACTGTATGATTTTACTCATTTTGTGGAATATAAAGAAAACAAGCAAATGAACAAAAAAATAAAACAACCCTTAGACTGGCAACAGAATGGTGGTTATCAGAGGAGAAGATGGCAGAGAGAGGCTACAGGAAGAGATGGTTTATTGACTAGGGGTGGATGGCAACTGGACACATGGTGGTGAGCATAGGATGATATATGCAGTTGCAGAAGTGAGAAAGGGAACATCTGAAACCTATATAGTGTTGCAAACTAATGTTACATCACCTTAAAAAGGAAAAAAAAAAAAAAGAAATGACCTTGTAAGTGATTCAGCATCAGAACTTTAGGAAGTTGCTTCATCTGCATCAAAGAGCTGTTTAGATGCTCTTCCACCTTTCAAACCTAAAGATGGATTCAAAGTCAATCCCAGTTAACACTACCATATGCTCCTCCTACCAAAATGGGGTGAATTCATGGTCAGGGGACAAGAAAGATTCATTTGCCATTTTTTATTGATGTTTTCATTGTAAATGGGTAATTTTCACTTTTCCCATACATCATTTGAATTTCTGCTTTCAATGGAAATGAAACTTAAGAAAATATCTCCTTCTAAATATTGGATATTGGAGTAATTGCTTGTAGAAAGAGGTTTTAGGTCACTACTCAAAATGGTTTTGCATAATTGATTTGGGAGTATGTCTGATAAACTTGAATTCTGACTTTGCACTCAGAACACAATTTATTTTATTATGTCCAGGAACTATCAACTACAGAATGGACCAGACCTACACATATAGCTATAAAGGAAATTTTGCTATTAATTAAACTATGACAGTGATTTCTTATCACTCTAGACTTTTAAAAAACCCATTTAAATATCTCCTTTATATTTATTTAGACATAGGTTTTGTCATTTATTTTCAAAACTGGATTTATTTTTAAAAGTAAAATACATAGGCAGTACTAAAAATTCTTATTTGGGGTAAAAATCTTCAGGGTCACTTTTAATTCAAAACTATTAATATCTGATTTTTCCTATACCAAAACCACTGGTGATACAGCATTTCTTGAAAGAGTACCATTATTAAAATAGGGATTTTCCCCTGTAAGCCACTGAAATTCATTCTGAAACTTTTAATGCATATGGACAGGAAATGACAAATACATCAAGATTCTGCCTCCAGACCAACAGTATTCTGATTTCAGAGAAGATGGAATGGAAAAGAAAAAAAAAAAAAAGTACGTTGAATGCAATTGAGAATTGCTGGGAAAAAAATTGTAAAAATATGATGTAGACTGTACCTGAAATTCATCAACTGGTCTGGGTCTTTTTTATTTTATTTTTTTATTTATGCACACAAGAACAGGGGTGTAGGCCAGAGGTGTGGGAGTTAGAGGATTCACCAGAGACAAAGTGAGGAGTAGAACAGGTGGGTCTACTGAAATACACTGCTGAGGGGAACAGTGGATGAGATAGAAGAGATCTGTTAAGCCAGGGATCAAACTCATGCCACAGAGGCTGGTGATAGCTTGATAGTGCTGAGACTTTAACCTCTGCACCCCCAGCGAGGCCCAGTTCTGGCTCTTATTTTGAGGAACCTGGATAATTGTACAATGATGAGCCCGGAGCCACATTTTCAACTCCACGATCAATATTTCACGTCCTGAAGTTAGAATGGGTACATCGCAAATGTTTTATTGTTCCTTTTAAAATTCCATTCTGTACCCCAAACTCTATAGCATCCCTTAATGCTGATCAAATTGCACCTTGGTGGAATGCCCAGCACCATAGGACTCTTCCAAGAAAATGGGAACATTCATTTGGCAGTAACAGTAACTGCAAGAGTCCATATGACACAAAGGAAAACTTTTTTTCCCTGTGATTTTATATTTTATCTCATCAGTTTTCCCCTTTCTATTTCACTTCAAAAATTGCTGCACAAATCTCTGGTGGAACTATGTGTGTTAGAAAGGTTTTTTTACTTAACTTTCAGCTCCTACCATCTGTAGTTCCTATTATGCACCTGACAGGCCAGGTAACTGAAATGACCTACAGAAAAGGCCTCTGGGAACAGCCTGGCAGCACATTGAAGCCCCCAGAACTACAGGAACACAACCCTGTGTCTCCCCTGTGAAATATCCATAGGTTTTTACTAGCAAGCTAACTATTTATTATAGCGCACTCATCTATTCTTCTGTATATTCAGCAAAAACCAGACTGTATCTGGTTACCTGGGATACGGTAACATAAAGGAAATAAAGGAGATTTCCTTGCCTTCTGTGAGTTCCGAGTCTAGCAAAAGGAATATAAGATCATCAAGGAAGTCAAAGAGATGTTTTAACTGCTAACATCAAGATAAGTGAAAGGTATTATGAGAGGGGGGAAAGTAACATAAAATGAAAGAGCATGCTAATTATTAGGTTCAAAGAAAACAGGGCGAGTCCACAGACATAGCACCTCGTCTCTCCTGATGGCATCTCTGTAACTTGTGTGTTCTCAAACCCAGGACGTCCATACTGGCAAGATACAATACCAGTCTACTCTCCAGACTTAGAAAATCACCAGTATTTGCATGCATTCGTTACCTCTGGCTGTAATGAATGTATTTTAAACTTCAGTGTTTTAGTGCAATTTACAGAACATGCTGTCAGAAAAAAAAGAGTTCAAAATTCAAGCAAAAGTTATCCTCCTTGTCCATGTCCTTGCTTTCCTTGGGTGGTCAAGAACAGAGGAGGCTTCACTCCAGAGGGGGCACAAGACAGGAGACAGACAAATCAAGAGGGCTGGGTCCTCACCTTCTCCTGGGTGCTGTGCCTCTGTCAGGAAATGGACCAGCTGCGGAATGTTGCCAATGGAGTCCAGCATCATTTGTTTCATAATATGTCACTGGTGTCAGCTGACGCTGGCTTTCTTTTTTCTTTTTTTTTTTTTTAAGATTTATTTATTTATTTTATACAAGAACTGGGGTACAGGTCAGAAGCGCAGGAGGGTGAGAGAATTCACCAGAGCCAAAGTGGGGAGCAGAACAGGCAGACGGAGCGAAGACTCTGCTGAAGGGAGCAGCAGGCAAGGCAGGAGAGGTCTGTTGCGCCATGTGGGGTTCTCCCTGGCCAGCGGGGAATCGAACCAGCACTGTAGAGGCTGTGGACAGCTTCGCAGCGCGGCGCTCAACCACTGCGCCACCGGGGAGGCCCCTGAAGCTGGATTTCTATTGAATTTTGATGAAAATGCTAATGTGATAAAGCAGAAAGATGCTTGGGCCTCAGAGTCAGACAAACTAGGATCTGAATCCGAACTGCCATTTAACCTCTCTGTTAACCACCTTTCCTGAATGGCAGGCTCCTTACCTGTGAAATGGACATGCTAAAAGCACCTCCCTGGAAGGAGGTGAGGCTTTTGGCTTTATGAATGGGAGCCACAAGTGCGATTCCGCTTATCATCAACACTCTATATTCTAATAATATGACCCAATGTTTACTTTTTTCCTTTTAAATTACAGAGTGCCTGAGAGTTTGCAAAAAAAAAAAAAAAAAAAGCTTACACATACATATTTCTTATTTGTTCCTCTCAACAGTCTTGTCAGACTCCTGAGGATGACTCGCCTGAGGTTACACAGGTAGTAAGTGGCAGGGCCAGATCTAATCTCCTGTCTAATGATTTCAAATTCCATGTTCTTCCTCTGTCCCCAGTCATCTCCCAGGTGCCAAAGGGGTTGTCAAGATCCTTCTGAGGTAGAGAGATAAAATAGCTTTGGATAATTTAGGGACAAAGGAAAGAAAGCTTTCAAGTTTGTAACACAGCCAGACCTAGAGTGTGAGTCCATTCCCTTCAGGGGAGCATCCAGGAGCATTTGACAGTGATATTGAGTTTTATTTTGGTTTATGTGTTTCCTGTGGCATAGAGAGGATATTTTTGTTCTTTCTCCAGTTCTCTGCCAAGTCATCTATTTGGTGGCCCATTAACAGAGGATCTATGGTTAACCCAGAGTGGACAGGTACATGGATAATAGATCACATTTTAGTTTCTGTTGAGAACCTGTTGTTTCTGGGGTAAGTAGCACTCAGTCTGGCAAACACTGGGTAGAGGACAAACAGGAAATACTCCTATTTCTCCCAGTGAGAGATCAGAGATGGCATGCACCCCCTTGGGAAGGGACTATGAAACATCTGCAGTAAGCATCTTGTCACATACTGTTCTCCACCAAAAGAAAGTCCCCATAGCACCAGGTATAGAAGCACCATTATCATTTCTAGCTTCTCCCTGTGCTGTGTTTAATCATAAAAGTGTGATATCTGCTCCACGTATTAGTTCAAATTAAAACCAACCTGTTTGGTTGTGACCTGGGAGAACCAACCAGTTAGGGTGTGAACTGGGAGACAGTAAGCTGGAGTAGAACCCTGAATCCACTCCCATCTGTGTGATGGTGGGACAGCTTTTATAATCCCACAGCACCTTTGTAACCTCACTTATACAGAGTCGGTTCTAATATACCCTTTAAAGTGCTAATGTATTGGGCTTCCCTCATGGCTCAGGGGTTAAAGACACAGCACTATCAAACTATCACCAGCCACTGTGGCATGAGTTGGATCCCTGGCCAGGGAGCTACCCACATGGTGCAGAAGACCTCTCCTGTCTCTCCTACTGCTCCCCTTAGCAGTGCATTTCCATAGACCTGCCTTTTTTGCTCCCCACTCTGTCTATGGTGAATCCTCTTACCACATGCACCTCTGGCCCCAACCCCAGTTCTTATATGCATAAACAAATAAACCTAAAAAAAAATAAACTGCTAACATGAAGATTCAAGAAGACCATATGTATTAAATGCCTAAAATAATAGTCCTTCATACAGTATATGCTCAATAAATATCAGCCGCAATTCTTTCTTCCTATGATGTTTCTGTTCTTCCCTGCAGGTTACCACTAAAGAATATATCTATTGTGTCCTAAAGAGCCCAAACAGGCTCACCCAAGTACCTACTTAACCCATTTTTTGCACCTCTTATAGCCCCAGACCCTCTTGGTGATGAGCTTCGAACTCTGCCTGCTTACTGGGATCATGGCTGCCATCTTGGGAGGATGCTGGAGCCTCTGTCTGGCTCCTGCCCTAAGCATTTGCCCTCACCTACCACAGGACGGATGGGAGCAATTCCCCAGCTAATTTTCCAGTTACATGGAAGAGTGCTTCCCAAATCACAAGGCTGTTGAGATTAAACTGGTAATTACCACATGCAGATTTCCCAAAGTATTCACTTGTCTGTAACCAATACTGGCTGAGTGGCTGGGATTTTGAGTGGCCTTTGAGTTAGATTTAACTTGTGGTAGATGTAGATAAATATTAGGGCTGTTAATAATGATCTAGTACTCTGCCTTGGGGTGTGGAGAATAGCATTTGGGGCTGTAGACTCAGGATGCAGAATCTTTTTCTTTGTCAAGTTGAACCCAGCACTCAGCATCCATATCATGGCATCTTCCTGGCAAAGCTTCCCAGATTCCCTGTCCTCACCACAAGCTAGAGTAATTGCTCCAGATCTGTACACAGGACTTTCTGCACCTGCGACCATTCTCAGTGAACACTGAGCTGTTTGTCTCCACAGGTAGGGATTGCTTTAGACCAAGGATCCTGATCTCAGAGCCTATGCCAGTACCTGTCACATAGCAGGTGTTCATTGATAGCTGGGAGGAGGGAAGGAGCGAGAAGGGAAGACACCTCTCGTAAAGCCCTCTAATTACTTTCTTAAAAGCAGATTTCTTCTGTTCTGTGACAGAACTGTATCACCACCCTACCCTCACCTGCTCTGTTCCCCGCAGTCTATTCACTACCACCTCCCATGGGGAGTTACCTGACTCCTTCAGAGTTTTCTCCCTGGGACTCTTCCCACTTATTTTGTTTAGAATTATATTTGCATTCAAGAGAGAAAAACAACAAGGGTGACTTAACCCAAGATAGAGTCTGGGGGCCTCCCCAGTGGCGCAGCGGTTGAGCGCTGGGTTGCGAAGCTGCCCGCGGCCTCTGCAGCGCCGGTTCAATCCGCGGCTGCTCCCCGGCCACCAGAGGAGGGTCCCACATGGCGCAGACCTCTCCTGCCGCCCGCTGCTCCCCTCAGCAGTGTACTTCGCTTCTGACTGCTCTGCTCCTCGCTCTGGCTCTGGTGAATTCTCTCACCCTCCCGCGCTTCTGACTGTACCCAGTGCATGTATAAAGAAGCAAACAAACAAACAAACAAATGAATAAAACATGCCTCTATAAAAAATTTAAAAAAAAAAAGATAGAGTCTGGTTTTCCTCCCTAGTAAAGGAAGCGTGGAGTTCAGGGAGTCCAAGATATCGTGGGGGCGCCCTCCTTTGGGTTCACAAAGACTGCTATCTTTCTGTTCTATCAAGTGTTCAAGGTCACTGTACATTCCAACGTTTGTTCTGGCAGCAAATGGGAACACGTTTTGGGCTGGGAGAGGGAAGGCGGGCAAGAGAGCAAATTAGAAGCAGCCTCCAACGGGCTGACATTCTTTAAGTATGAATCAGCTGAAATCACTTCCAAATATACCTCTCTGGCCAGGACGTAAGCACACAGCAGCATTTGGCTAAAAGGGGGCCCCAATCAAAAATCGGGACTCTGATATTAAGGAATTCAGAGAGTATATGCTTTGAGATGGGCAACTACCAGCCACAGCATTCACAATAAACACAAAGAAAAAAACCACAAGTGAAGGGAGTTGCATTTCCCTCTTCTATAAAGACTCAAACCCCTAAATGCTGTTTCTTCTGACAAGCACAACACAGATGTTTATCTCAGGAAAAAAGAAAAAGACAGGGAAAAATGATGCCTCCTTCTCGGTTTCATGGAGATAGCCCAAAGAAATCAACCAGCAGGAAAGGAGCAAATGTGTATTAATTTCCTACTGGCCCCAGGCACCAGCACATCTTTTGTCTTATTTAATTCTCACAACACCCCTAGGAGCTAACTATTATTACTTCCATTTTGTATATGCAGACTTGAGTTCAGAGAGGTTAAGTGACTTGTTCAAGGTTGCAGGGCTAGTAAAGGATGAAGCTGAAATCCAAATTAAATCCCCTGACAACAAGCGCCTTCTCCTTGTTTAACTGTAAGCCTAGATACAAAGGTAGAAGAGGGAGAAAGAGGCATGACAGCATCTCTGATTCAAAGAACAAAATGCCCTTGAATTTTGGTTTCAACATTTGGCGAAGAATATTAAATGCTCACAGTGCCTTTAATGTATGGGAGGGCATTTGTTTGATAGACAATATTTTCTGCATACATGAATTTTGAAAATATTTTAAATCTCAACCAAGATGCTTTAGATTGGTGGTGGAAAGAGAGAGCGGAGTTTAAAACAAAACTTCAAAGTCTGAATATGAATGGCCTGCTGCCCCATGAACTCACGAGGATTTCTCCTCTGCTGGAGCAATGTTAATGCTGCTAGTGTGAGAGGGAAGCCACATCTGGCTTCCAGGATACAAGGACAATGAAGGCAGAAGGAAGGAAGCTGTCAGTGAGATCCCTTAGGGACCAAAGGGAAATTAGTGGTCAATGTGACCAGCCTCCAATATATGACAGGCTGCCCCCTGACACCCCTGGATGGATTGGATGAGTAACCATCCAATCTTTGGGAAAAGACTTCAAGATGTGGGTATTGCTATTTTCTAAGGCATAGGCATTCCTTTGATGGACACAAGCATCTCCCATGCACTGTGCTTTTATATAGACTCTCTTCAATCATCTTAACATGGTGCTTATAGGCCTGAGAGGGAGGTAGAGATGATCTCATTCCTTTAATGAGTGAGAGTCTGGGAGTGTAGGACTCTGCAGAAACCACAATTAGGATGATCAGCCAGGATATCTGGCTACAAAGTGGATGTTCTTTCTTTGCATGGTCCTTTCATCTTCACCCTGGCTCTGGTCCTTGTTCTGAACCTTTGGTCCAAGCTTCTCTGGTTCTGGCTGACTGAACGTGAATGCAATCATCATCTCTTCCATGTAGGACACATTTTGCAGACCATTCATCACTTAACTGACCTTCCCAGGATGAAGGTCAACGCAATCATTTTCCTGACCATGGAGGCTGAAACTGAACATACTTTGTTGGTTGTGGTCAGGAAGGGATGACTAGTACTCTCCTGGCATTTAAAGACTCAGTGTCCTTTTTGGCGTTTCTTTGGCATTTCTTCAATCACAAATACTGTGGAACACCTGAGTCAATTAAATCAGCACAACACAATTGTGAACTCAACTGACAAATGCAAGTTAAATGCTTAAACTTTGTTTTCCCAGCGTTCAATATCAAGCAACTGATACTGAATATTCAGGACTTTATACACTGAACCTTATTTATTTCCTTCAAGTCTTTAAAATTGTTGCCACCTGTTTTTAACGAAGGCAATATGACCTACAGAAAGGATACTACTGTTGATTTCCAGTTATATGCTGTGTAACTAACCGCATGGACACTTGGCAACTTAGAACAACAAAGATCACGTCTTTTGCTCCTGAATCTGCCATTTGGGCGGGACTCAGAGGGAAAAGCTCATTTCGGTTCCATGTACCTTCAGAGGGACACATTCAGCCAGGGCTGGGCAGATCCACTTTCAAGATAGCTTGCTCACATGAGCTCTGAATTCTCCAACAGTGTCTTTGACTTGCTCAGAGCATGGAGGTTGGGTTCCAAGAGTGAGTGTCTCCAAAGAACCAGACAGACGATGCTTGGCTTTTCTAATCAAACTCAGAGTAGTGTTACTTTCTCCAAACCCATGAAAGGACCTGTCACTAAGCTGGACCCAGATGCAAGGGCTGGGGTCATAGATGCCACCTATCAGTAAAAGGTGTGTCAAAGAATCCTGCCACTGTTGTTTTTTTTTTTTTTTTTTTTTTTTTGTGGGACCCTTGCCGGAGGCTGGGGAATGAACCGGCACTGCAGAGGCTGCGGGCAGCGTTGCAGCCCAACGCTCAACCATTGCGCCACCAGGGGAGGCCCAAATCCTGCCATTGATTAAAGCTGCCCCACAGACCTAACTTGAAGGTGGTCACCTCTAATACCGACTTTTCTGTGATTTGGGGCAAGTTGCTTTACAGCTCCAAACCCACCAATCCCTTTTCTAAGTGAGGTGAGAAAAATCTGTGAAAGGTGTACCCCAATGCCAGCCATTCTCAGATGTGCAGGTTGGTTCCCTCCGCTCAGTTTCTTCTTCTGAGTCATGTAATTCAAATAAATCATTTCATCCTCTTTAGCTTCTCTCAAGTCTTTGTTAAAACTTTCTCACAGGTCAGAGTGCCTGAATAAATCACCTGAGGCCTCTCTTTACACCAGCAAACTCATGTTCTTCAGGTAGAGTTACTCAGCCTGCTGAGGATCGTGGGTAGCCTCCTGGAGTTTGTGTGGTCATAATTATTCTCTCCCAATTATTCTCTTAGCCACACTCATTCATCACTCAAAGGTGATGAATACTCAGACAGGTCAACCAGCTAATGGAACCTATATGGATAAGTAAATCCAACACTAGCTCTGTAACAACGTATTCAAGTTATAATTTCAAGATGCAGGCTAAGAATTTATTTTCTGGGTAGTCTAATTAAGTGAATTTAGTTAGTTAGGAAGATTTTTCAGAGTAAAAGTCTTGAAAATTCAGACCAAACAAAACCTTTATAAAGCAAAAAATTATATTGGAGTCTTTTTTTTTTGGGGGGGCGGGCATTACAATTTGGTCCCAAGTCAACTTCATATCAGGCCACCTAGTCTTACCCCAGGGGAAGGGATTATTTCCTAGGAGAAACCTCAATGAAATGTTTGCAGAAAACCCTCTTTCCTTTGTCTGTTGCTATCTCAACATCATATCATTTGATGCTTTGAGTATTTAAAGTGGCTAGAAATCTTCAAGGAATTATTTTATACATCTGAATAAAACTGTTAATTATTGCATTCTGTTGTGAAGGCATGAACCAGGGAAAAGATAAAAGCATCTTTCAAATTTAATGTCCCATTTAATTAATTTTTACTTATAAAATTGAAGTCTTTGCCAAGGTTTCTGGAAACATTATAAAAGATTGATGCCATAAAGATAAGAATTTAACTGGGTCAAGTCCAACCATCAGATTATTCTTAATTAGGAATGAATCTCACTATAATTTCTATAAAATTGGCTGAATAATAGACGACACACTAAATTACTAATGTAATTCATGGGGTATAAGACTCGAAATGGCCTGCTCTTATTTGCCGATTTCATCAATGATGCTCTCTGCCCTGATTCATGCTGCAGGTTGTTGTTTATTTTCCAAGTTCAGAAAAATGTCATCTTTAATTATAAATGATGCTCAGAACTTGTATCCCCCTGCATGCCAACTCCCAGTACTGGATGTAAAATATTGGCCTGGATAGGAAAACATGTGCTTGTGTCAGAAGAGGCATCATTTCAAAAAGGTCACAGCTGAAACCTGTTCTGTGAGTCAGCTCAGAGCTGGTGAGCTGTGTATGGTGGTTTTCAAGAATCAGTAAGGTGGGCTCCATCTGGCAATTCCAGGTATTACTGAGGAAAGGCACTCCACTGGGGAGGAGGCATGCCTGAGAGACTGAATGTATTCTGTGTCACAGTATCATGGATGAATATCACAAGTATAATTTAGAAAATACATACTAAGAGTATATAACACTTTGTTCCATTTATATGAAGCTCAGTAACAGACAAAACTAGGTTACAATGAGAAATGTAAAAATAGCGACAACTTCTAGGGAGGGTATCACCAAGAAAAGGCATAGGGAAACTTTCTGGATTGATGGAAATGTTTTTTATCTTGATCTGGGTGGTGTTTAGACATATGCATACATATACTTTTATATGTATGTATGTATGTATATATATATATATATATATATATATAAAATATTAGGTTCCTATATTTTGCTCCATGTGAATTACATACCAATATAGGACCTGCATTCAAAGACTGTGGCAGTAGCAAGTAGCCAGGATGTCAGAAAATCCTAGATATAGTGGTTCAAATTCCCAGTCTTAACGTATTACCTTACTAGGTCATATTCGTCAAAGTATGTTCCCTAGACTTCTGAATCAAAGTGAGCTGGAATATTTGGTAAAAATACAGGTTCCTGGATTTACTCTAGTGCAATTTCCATGCATACAATTAGCGGGAATAGTGGTGGTAGTGGTGGTGGGGGGGTGTTGAAAAACCAGTCTTTTCTGTAAATTTCCCATGCAATCCTCTTATTCAACTAAAAGAAAAATCTGTTACAACGTGTTTTGAAGGAGTGATTCCGAACCTATAACTGCATTTCTTACCAGCGCAGCTGAGTTCCTAAGATTTATGAATAGATTCCAAGGAGCCTCAATTCAAAACCAGTACGTGAAGGTGGGGTGGAGACTAATGAAGGTTTTTACTGAACACTTGCCTGCAGTCTTTGTTTACAGCTCTTTTAATTTTCCCAACTAAGAAACGAGGCATTCTGATATTAGTCCATATTTAAGAGATGCTAACTGACATTAAGCTGGAGAATTCAGCAGGCTGAGGTCACACCAGAAAGGGGGGAGTGGCCAACATGTGGCTGGCCAGACTCGTAGCCACTACACTTCCCAAACACATGGAATTTATGATTTCCAGCCTTTCAACCAAGGGGATGCAGGACAAAACAATATGAAATAAAGTAGACCCTGCTGAGTCTTGGAAGAAGGTTAGGATGGCTAAGAATGGTCTAAGATAGATACTAGGATAACAGGAGGAAGCTGAATGGACACTCTTCATCAATTCCATAAGAGACAAGCTGCAAGAATGATTGGATGGGAATAGGATTTTAAAGAGAAAGAAAGTTTAGGTCCTCCCTCGTGGCGCAGGGGTTAAAGAGACAACACAACCAAGCTATGGCCAGAAGACACAGCACTATCAAGCAATCGCCAGCCACTGCAGCACAAGTTCAATCCCCTGGCCGGCCAGGGAGCTACCCACATGGTACAGCAGACCTCTCCTGCCCTGCCCGCTGCTCTCCTCAGCAGTGTATTTCAGTAGATCTGCCTGTTCTGCTTCCCACTCTCTCTAGTGAATCCTCTCACCACCACCCACTTCCCCATATCTCTGGTCTACACCCCAGTTCTTGTATGCATAAATAAATAAATCTTTTTAAAAAATAAAGAGAAAGAAAGTTTAGTAAACATGGTTGAGGAGGCTCAGATAGCCAGCGGGGCGCAGCTTCTCCTGAATGTCAATTTCCCAGGTTCGTCTCTCCCCTTAGGTTAGTGGGCAATAATGAAGGTTACTAGGCAGGATCCCTAAAGATGACACCAGGTGGGGCAGGGGGTACTCTGAGGGCACCACTAAGGATGAGTTGATGAGCCACTGCCTCTGCACACTCACTCCTTTCTTTCTTTCTTTTTTTTTTTTTCCTCCACTAGAAGCTTCTCCTCTGCCTATTTTTTCTTAACCTCTCTTTCTTTTTCAACTTCAGGACCAGATCTTTTCTCAACAATATGGCTAACTGATTCTTTTGAGAGCAGAAGTTTGTATTGCTTGACTAAATTCAACTTCACAGAAAGCACACTCAACCATTAAAGTATGAATGGATGGATGCCTATCACTTATAATTGGATTCTATATATTCCTCTTTATATCACTTTGTTTATTATGCACAATAAGGCTATCAAGTATTAAGATATGTAAATAGGTGAACCTAGCCTGTTTCCTGACATACAAATGAATTAAATCATTCATCCATTCCTTTCACTACAAAGTAGTGAATATTTGAAAAAGGCAATGGAAAACTGACTTTGACTTGGAGATAGGTAGGGCACATTTCATTTTGCCAAAGCTTAGGTCACATTTAGAATCTCTGACACTGCTGAATTGTAATGTTGCACCTAAAGAGTGTGACAGGCCACAGAGAGCTAGGGTAGAAGAGGGAGCATGTCTCAGAAAGAATTATCTCCTGTGCTAAAGGACTGACCTATGCACAATTTGTAATTGCAAAATCTGACCTTATGAATCATGTAGTATCACGGCCACTGGGAACATGAGCTCTTGCTTATGTCTGCCTCTGTCTGAATATCTTTTTATTATTTTCCTCTTTTTTTCACTGAAATAAATTTCACCTTTGCCTACTTTTCTATTCTTAAGTGCCAATGAAATTTCTGCTCCTTGTAAACTGAGTTGGGAACACTTGAGAATCTACACATTTCTACTTTTCTCAAGAAGTCTCCATTTCTGAAAATCGCCTTTATACACAACACAGAAAAGTTAGACAACCAAGCCTAACCCAAATGTTTATTTCTCACGACCACATTGCTCCAGGACAAGGAGAGCTCTTGTCCAATCAGAACAGTTTCCTAAGCCTACCATTAATCATACGGTTTGGGGAAGGACAATAAATAAATCTCTTGAATACTGGGCTGGACACTTTATCCACCTTTTTCTTTTAAGGTGTCACCCAGCACCTTTGAGTTATCTCTATTTTAAAATGGAAGAAAAGAAGCCTCAGAGACTCGAGTGACCTGTGCAAGGGCATACGGGAGTAATGTGAGGTGCAGAGCAGGAAGAATCAGACACCAGTGGAAATTAATATCAAATTAAGACAAAGTTGAGCAAAGACGGAAAAAGTAGCTACAAGATCCAAATGGATGCAAATGCAGGAGCCAAGATGGTCAAGAGGTGTGAACTGAAAATGTTATCCGAGTCCAATTTAGAAATCTGAATATGGGAAAAAGCAGTGCCTTCATGAGTACCCCATAACCATTCTTTGCAGATGCACCTGCCAGATGCCAAGCAATGAAGTAAGTTTGGGCATGACAAAGAACAAAACAGATTTACTCTCTGCCCTTGTGGCATTTATAGCCTTGAAGGGAATAGTGTTGACAAATGTTTGTCAGTAAATTTTAAACATTTAATGGCGCCTTAAAGACAGCCCAAAAAGAAATAAGAGCCAGTGGCAACAAGCCTGCCTGCAAAGTGTAGGCCCAGGAGCAAGCCCCTCTTCTTTCGGGTTTTGCTTCAGCACATCTTGAACTTGCCCACACTCAGATTAGCTCCCCATCTCATACAGAGAGTTCACTTCCCAGTCCCGATTAGGCTCTATTCCCTAACTATATGCTGGCTGTGACATCTGACCTCTGCTCCTTGGAAATAAATTTGGCTAAGTCTCTAATTTCCATTTTAGGACACTCGTCTCACAGCTGTGAGCAGCTGGGCTAGAATTCAAATCCAGTTCTTCAGGAGCCATGTCTGCCTGTGCTTCCCCTAGGAGATGCAGCAAGAAGCGAGTTCATATCTTCCTACCTATAGTTATCCCAGCTACCTTCCAAACGTTTGCTTCCTATCCTCCTATCCACATATCCAGTTTATCAGTAGTGTATATAGTTGCAGTTCTTTTAATAAATAAGTGAATAAAAAATAAGCAAAATTGAGAAAACCACATTCATGGAAACATTTTTACATCTTAGAAAAATAAGCAGTTTGGGTAGACTTGGGTCCAAGGACTGGAAGTAAGTGGTTGAGCAAATACATTTAAAGTCTCCCCCTCCAACCCCCAAGAAAAAAATTCCCAAAAGAAGTTTGGCTTTTGACTGAAGAGAGTAATTTAACTTTGGGGAGATCCCCAAATGAGCTATACCCACTTTGTAGCATTAATTATTTAAACAACATCTTTGTGGAATGCCTACAAGTCTTGTGTTTTACTTGAAATTGAAGCTCTCAGAGGGTTTAAGTGGAAATAAGAATTTATACTATCATACCTGCTCTTTAAACTCTTATCATTGTTGCATCTAATCAACATGGGAGTAGAAGGGACAATTTGTGCCTAGGGGTGGACAGTTAGCAGGTTTGTTTAGACAAAATCAAGTTACAGCTCTTTGGGGAGGGAGCATTATCTGGAATATGATAAATACCATGAAGGACTTTGATTTCAGAATCACTCGAGTTCAAATCACTGCACTGAGCGTGATTGGCTGTGTGATAAGAGAAAAGCAATTCAATGTTTCCAGTTTCAAGTGACATATGATGAAGATAATGACACACACTATGACATAGCACCTGCTGAAGAATTTGAGTTAGAACAAAGGAACGCACATTATGGAGGCAATTATATAGGTAACTTACAGAATTAGTTTTGCATTAATACTAATTGCTCATGTTCTCCAATCTTCACGTGGACCCCCCAATTTAGGACTCTGGCTGGCTAAGATCATGCAGGGATAGGTAAATTATTTTTTAAAGATGATCCTCCTCAGATGCTAGTGCCATTCTCCCAGGAAGTACCTCAAGTATACTGCAAGAAACACGTCAAAAATGAGCAATCGGGGGCCTCCCTGGTGGCACAAGGGGTTAAGCACCGCACTGTGAAGCAATCTACAGCCTCCGCAGCATGTCTCACCCACTGCTCCCCTCAGCAGTATCTCTCATGTCTCACCCACTGCTCCCCTCAGCAGTATACTTTGGTCAATCTACCTGTTCTGTTCCCCACTCTGTCTCTGGTGAATCCTCTCACTTCTGGCCTGTACCCCAGTTTTTCTATGCATAAATAAATAAATCTTTTTTAAAAAATAATACTGCTTTCTTTTAATAAAAAAACAAAAATGAGCCCTCGGTGAAGAGTCGAGAGACGTAATTACAAAGTCCAGCTCTGTTATTTTGTGCATAATCTAGAAGTCACCTGATCTCTGGGTTGCAATTTCGTGAAAACAAAATATAGTGGCAGTGGGGACAACAAGGTATGGTAAGAGAAACCTCAAGATTTTCTGGGGTTTTGTTTTCAGTAACTAAAATAACACATCTCCCAGTTCTTTATTTCTTCAGGAGACTAATTCTTGGTGTACATGTTGATCTGGAAAGTAAGAAATGAAAAACTTAAATTCATCATCCCAGTCTGTCATACAAGGGGCTATTTTCACCAAGAATAAATCGGTATCTTTGTGTACTACACATGGGATGGTTTTTGTTCCTTTTAAGAAAGGATGGCTTTAAGGAACATAAGTATATGGTCTTTGTCAAACATACACGTCTGTATTTTCATTTAAATGTAAATGCAGCCGAGTTTCGGGAAAGGCAGACACAGTCCTCAGCCTTGGCAGAGGAGCGCCAGGAAACAGTGAGCTTTTCAAATTGAAATTCCTTCTCAAATTATTTTTCAAGTCTCTCAAGATCATCCTGATAATTAATTTCTTTTATATTTTAAGCATTTTTTTTTCTGCAAAGAGGAAAAAAGCAACATCAGTGCAAGAGCACCGATTGTCAAGACAGCACAATGTGCTGCTAGCTGGGGAGACATTTGTGCAACTTACACAGAGATATAAATATATTAGTTTGGGGATTGCTACTTTCAGAGCAAATATTACATTGTCACAAATATCATACCCTCAAGCTAAGGTATGTATTAATGGCTTCATTATTAAAATTTGGTTACTGTTTCAGAACTGTAAATCCATCAGTTATGATAATTTTATAAAATGAAACCACAAATATTAATAACAGTTTTCAGTTCAATAGAGCATCAACCGCCAGGTATTGTAACTCTGGGAAAGTTAGAAAACAATATTTTTAAAGTGTAAGAAAACATTTCCTAATTCAAAACTTTCACCTGAGTTTTGAAGCACTAGCCAGGACAATAAATTTCTCCAGTGCAGCCCCTCCCTACCAAAATGGGTCCTTTCTCACTGTCTGCAGAATAAAGTCCATGTTTTCTTAACCCGGCATTCAAGAGGCTAACTTCCTTGCTCTATACTAACTTTTCAAAACTGTTTTCCCAATACTCCTGTTCCTGATTGCTGTAAGGTATATCTTTAAAGCCTGCCTCCCCCACATCACTTTGTCTTCACTTAAATAAATTATTGCCCTTAAATAGCCAAAGTTAAATTTGTTTGGGTTTTAAGTTTTTCACCGTCTTATACATAGTAGGTCCTTAATAGTATACATGTGATGAATGAGTGAATCAAACAAACTTATTTCTGATTTCTCTGCTTGAGTCACAGACTTTGTGTCTTGAAGGCAGGCAAAAACATTTTTAAAAATAAAAGAATATTATAGCTCATTAGGAAAATTTTGCCAAAGGAAAATCTGGAGGACAGGCAGGGAGAATTTATGCCAGGAAATTGTTTTCTTCTTTTTAATCAAATGTACAGCCATTTTGCGGTTTTTAAGCAGCCAGGCTGCTTAGAGAGAGTTGGCCGGTCCCCTTCAGGTTAAAGACCCTTGATCAGAATACACACATCACAGACTGAACAAGATGGAATTAGACTAACAAAAGGAAACAATCACCTATTATTTTCTTTGCTAACTTGCAAAGGAGTTAGTCTTTTTACTTTTTATCTCCATTCTCTCTTGGTCATTCTCCTCTTAGTCTCATTTACCAAGATTACACACAAAACCACAGCCATCCTACATGCCAAATATGCCCTAACTTCTTCATAAGTATTTCAAAGTACACTATTAAGGCAAAAAGAAAATCGAATCTTATTAACAGGATTAACTTCTGAACAACAAGTCTAAAAATCCATTAGAAAGAGAAGTGACGGTGTCAGCAATAAGACTCTGAGAAATCATTTAATTAAAACTCCTTTACTTTTAAAAGCTGATTACTTATGTGTTCTGTGGCATTTAACACTAAAACCTGGTAGAGTGGATAGTCCATGGTGGACCACAATCTCACAGAGTCTGTTTGCAGAAAACTGTTTCCTCAAGTCACGTATCTGACACTGTTGTGTCCTCGCCAGCTGATTTATCCTCTGAAGGAAACACATATAAGGACCATGCATCCAAGAGGAGTAATTAATGCCATAAACCTGTCATGAAACACTTCAAGTTTTCAAGTCAAAATAAATCAAAATAATATCTGGGCAAACTGTGGTTCTTTACAGTGGAAGAAGGAAACTGTGGGTAGCCTAGTCTTCCAATTTCTTCAAAAATAAAATGCCTAAATGCTTTCCTTTTTTTTTCTGTGATTTCCACCTTTTCCCCTGAATTTAAGGTAATTTATTTATCCATTGATTATTTTTCACTTTGCAAACATTTGACACATGGAAAGAGCAGAGGAGTCACCAATGAACAGAGTTAAGTGCCCTACCTAGGAAACAGCAATGAATCCAATTCAACAATCATTTGTCAGAAGAGCGACCTCTGATGGGTATGTGGGTGGGGGGATGGCTGGTGAAGTGAAGGTCTGCAATTATGACAACCTCAAGAGGGTCCAATATTTTGACTTCTTGCAGATGGGGTTCCCAGAGTTCCCTTTATGAGATGTCTATTTTGTGAAAAATACTGGGTAGCTGGTTCATAGACGCAGGTTCTAGAGAGAAAGCACTGAAGTGGCCCCAAGATGATTTACTGCTTGTATGAGATTTCATCATCACACAGGGGCACTGAAACGCAGCCAAGGACACAAACAGATCCTTTGGGAGTGAAAGTCTTTGTACATAGCTTACCTTCTTTTACTTTGATTTCTAACCATATTTCAAGAAGAAAACTGTTTCAAGTACCCTAGAACTAGCACGATTTTTAAGTATATTGGATTGCAATTCTCAATAACTCCTTTCTTAGCAATGTGGGAATAAAAATTGAAAAAAATATATTTTCCAAGCATCTAATTGCATTTGATATTATATTGGTATCTGATCTCTAACCATGAACTGTTGTTCGTTTGTTGATTCTATTCTATTCTAACAGATTTCTCCCTATGTGTACCTTTGCTGATTCCCAGAGATCGTAAGGTCTCTGATCTAGAACAGAATTATACAAACTTCAATGGTAAACTTTAAAAATAATGTAGAAAAGAAGAAAGATTTTGTTTTGGATGTATTTCAAGATATTATTCACTTTTTGGTTGTGAAAATGTGTTTCCAACTCGGGTTAAAAATAGTCTGTGAAAGGAATATATCTGTATCTACATGAATAATTTTTTCTTTCTCTCTCTGTCTCTCTCTGCCTCTCTCTCTTTCCCTCCCTCCCTCCCTCTCCTTCTCTCTCATTCCTCCCAAAACACATTAATTTTTTCAGCACCACCTATATTCCAGGAAAGTTATTTTCATAGAGGTTCTAGCTGAATTCTAACACCAATTGGGATCCCAATGACTGACTAGTCCATGATGGTTAGCAGTGTGGCCACTTTAATGTCTCTCTGTCTACCTCTTCTCTTCCCTCTGTCTCTCTGTCTCTCCTCCCTCAAGCCCATGAGATGAGCAAGAAACTGACCCAGGATATTTTTCTCCTATTCTTCAGCTTTTTCTTCCCAGGTGGCTGAATGGAATATGGTAATATTCAAAATCTCAGTTTGTGCTTTGTAGAAAAGGCTGTTCTTTACTGCTAATATTGACCTTGAACTACAGCTCAGCTCACCAGAATTTCCTGTACTCATATTTATGGCTCAAGTCCAAATGACAATTAAGGCAATTTCACTTTTTCTTTTTTTCCTGTTCTCCATGTGTTCATTTTCCTTAAAGAGGATGAGGGAAAGGGAGGGGGTCTAGCAAGTGAGCCCAGAAATCCTGAGCCCAAGCACCATTTTAACATCATCAGAAAGACTTCAAGTCTTGACACTGCTGATTATGTCTGTTTTCCTCTTTGAACCATTGTCTCCTGAATGAGAAGAGCCTTTGAATTAGGCAGCAAGCTGGTAGCACAACAGATCTGGTGTCAATTCTTGCTTTACATTTTCACTGGATTCTGACCACAGTAGACTGTTCTCAGAAGGAGGTGCATGGACTCAGCTTTGGAAAGCAAGAGATCCGGAAGCTGAAGGAAGAATGGCTTTGGGCCATCGTAGGAATTAGCTTCAAGTGGAAAAATGATTCTGACATCACAAAATGGTTTGGGTGCCAACCACTGTTCCCTTTTGAGCATTTCCCTCAAATTTGATCTTGCTTATTGGGTTTTATGATGAAAGGCTTTTATTGATTAGTACTGAGCACTTGAAAGTTAAGTGGCTCTGTGGAAAATAGAGAATTAGATGATCATTATTTTTTATCTTTTCTGAAAAGTGCAATTTCTAGTTAGACATCTGACTAAATAAAACCCAGGGAGTCTTTATACCAGAAAGTAAATGAAGTGAAAAGTGGAATCTCAAACACAGCATTTCAGTGTGATTGGATTTCATTAAATACTTAATATGAACCTTGTGGGAGGAAGCAAGATCTCACCAGAAGTGAGGTAGGAGCTCCTTTTTATGAACTGGTCTCAGATGGAATAGGCTAACCTGTTGCTAGACCATCAAGGTTCCCTTCCCCCACCCTCCATCAAATCCCAGCATGGTCGTGGGTTAATGGTTAGTATCAATATGTCTCCAACCCCAGGTATACCCTAGAGGTATTAGAGATGTTCCCTAAAGCAAGGATTGTCCTACCTATGCTCCAAATCTTAAGAGAAACTAACTGAGAACTGCAAATAGAAGAACCTGGTACACTCCAGTATGGAAGTCCTGATCCCACCATGGTTAGTTAGTTGTCTTTTACTCCTCTCTTTTACCAGCCATTGGCTGGTGTTCCTATGTCAGCTCACCAAAAGCCTTTGCTGCTACCAATGACAACAGCATTGTTAGTGTCAAGAATCACAATAGCAGAGACATTTTTCCTGGGCTTCAGAATGGCAACATGGACCAACATTGTAGGTAAAATGATCTGTTTGTGTTTCCGCACATGAGCCAGGCCAGGTCTCTGTTCACCTGGAGCTTACACTTATGTCAGAAAAAGCAAACCATGAATCTACCACATAAATGTAGATTGTGACAAATTATACAACAAAAAACCTACAGGGTCTCTTGACAGAATTACATGTGTGTCTGTAGGAACAGGATGCCAACATCACGATTCATTGAAGTTCTCCAGACCTGTTGCAGAGTAAATGAAAAGTCATAGCCTGGGAGGTCTGTTAGCATAGCCCAAAGCTGTGCACAGAAAGGGCCAACTTGCTTTGACATCTTTTTTTTTTTAAGTGATTCACGCAAATGTTTTTACTGTTCCCTTTTATATGCATGCTTATTTCAGTGTAGGATTTATTTTATAAATGGTCAAGAAGAGGGCCTTCCCGGTGGCGCAGCGGTTGAGCGCTGGGTTGTGAAGCTGCCCGCAGACTCTACAGCGCCGGTTCAATCCCTGGCTGCTCCCTGGCCACCGGAGGAGGGTCCCACATGGCGCGCAGGCCTCTCCTGCCACCCGCTGCTCCCCTCAGCAGTGTGCTTCGGTCCTTCTGCCTGCTCTGCTCACCGCTCTGGCTCTGGTGAATTCTCTCACCCTCCTGCGCTTCTGACTGTACCCAGTGCTTGTATAAATAAATTAAAAAATAAAAATAAATCTTTAAAAAATAATAAAATAAAAAAATAAATGGTCAAGAAGAGTTCAGAATAGAGGTTCTCTGCCATGTTTTCACAGCTACTTTGTGTCTCTGGACATATAATGTGCTCTAACCTGAGAAGAAATTTGAGATGAGTACTGTGCAACCCCTCCCCACAAGGGGATCTTCTGGACAAGAACAATAATGGAGTCACACCTGAGGGTGCCCATTTCCTTGAACACTGTTACCTGGGTGGCTGTCCCATCTGGCTTATCTTATTGCCTATTGCTGTTTTGGCCACCTTAGCTCCTCCGCTGACTCCTTCATCTGGATTTATAGAGAAACCACACTGAGATCCCCACCGGATTACAAATCCCCACCGGCTTACAATTGAAGAATCAGGCTATGATTCTCCCAGTCCTGAGTGGTTCTCTTTCAACTCAGCTAAACCAAATGGTTAAGCATATAACTGGAGGGGATCCTGGGAACATGATGCTGCTATGTTCCTCTTATTCTCATTCAATTTGAGCTATCTGAGTCACAGTGTCTAGACCTGTGGGCAGCTGAGTATATGTGAGGTTTTGTCTTTGCAAGTTTTTTTTTTTTTCTTTATCCCCACCCCCCAGAGTGAAGAGGATATCTTTTTTCAGAGTGAAGAGGAACTTGGTGGTGCATTTTTTCTGCTAGATATTAGCACAGTCCAAGATAGGAATGAGAAGGCAAAGGTGACTGATTAGAGTTGGTGTTTACAGATCTGAAGAAATCAAGAAAAAGTACTGACATCAATCCCAAGTGAGGTAGCTGGAGACCCCCACATCCCTGAGTGTAAGAGCTGATGGGTGGGTTAAGTCTACTCTGTCCCTGAGATTTGGTATCAGTAAGATTCAGAAAAGAAAGTATTTCCAACTCATATCTTGATAAGAAACCAAAAACAGATCAATGGATTAATGGATAGATGTAAATATAGAGTAGGTAGGTAAATGAGTTAAAGGATATATAAACACCCTTATAACTAAACATATATTGTGAGAGAGAATATTGATTGCTCCATTTCACTGAAATATTTACAAATATCCTTTCTAAAACTTTTTTAAAAACATCAGATTCTCTGATGCTAATCCTAAAATGAAGGAATTGATAGCCCATAGCTTCTTGGAAATTAAAGAAAGTCCTCCTAGATAATCCTAAAATCAAAGGGAGTATGAAAGAGAAATCACAGATTAGTATCTAGAGAACAATGAAAAGGAAATCTGATTTTATTACCTTTTCATGTTATTTTATGGGACATGATAAAAACATTTTAAAAATGTTAAATGCCTTTAATTATTAATGGGAAAGAAAATACCAAAGAAAACTAAATTATAACCTTATGAACTAATAAAAGAATGAATCTAAAGACAGCAATAGGAAGATAACACATACAAACACAAATCTTTAGGGGTGCGTGCGTGTGCACGTGCACACACACACAAACATACACACAAACACATACACACACACACACCCTGTCCACCCCTGAAATATTGGAATATATAGCAGAGACTGTAAAGATGACTACAGTTGAAAAATATACTAAGATTAGAAGGTTTTACAGAGCAGATGATATTTATATTACTTCTATTATATCAGGCTATGAAGATAGAAAGTTTGTCAGTTTGTTTAATGAAGCTAGCATTACGTTTAATTCCAAAGTTGGTAAGGGTAGTTCAAATAATTAAAGATATAAAGAAAAACATAGGGCTTCCCCTGGTGGCACAGCAGTTGAGCGCTGGGCTGCCAAGCTCTGCAGTGCTGATTCAATCCCCGGCCACCGGCGAGGGTCCCACATGGCGCGCAGATCTCTCCTGCAGCGGTGTATTTCATCAGTGTATTTCATCAGTCTGCCTGTTCTGTTCCCCGCTCTAGCTCTGGTGAATTCTCTCACCCTCCCGTGCTTCTGACTGTACCCAGTGCTTGTATAAATGAATAAATAAATCTTTAAAAAATTATAGCATTAGCTATTAATAAAATACCATTAACTTGTTGTCATAACCTACTATATCAGAAAATTAAGAACTATTATATTTCCAGATTTTGAAAATATATTTGCAAAAATCTGTGGAATTTAGAAAAAAGACTGGTTGTAAATAATAAAGAATATTTATTAAAAATGACACCAAACATATCTTAAGGAGAAAAATGCTTTAAAATATCAAATAAAGAACTGTGTAGCATTATTAGTCATTGCCATTATTATACCTTCTTTCTGGAATGTTTTAGCACATGCATTATGACAAGAAAATTCATTGCTATTATAAATATTGGAGAAGAGTATAATAAAACTGACTTTAAAAAGTATTTTAAATTCCAAGAGAATTTTTATAAATCAGAATTTTTGAGTAGATTTATAATGTGAGAAGTATAAACAAAGAATACCTTTTGGTGTTCTACAAAATATTATTCAGAAATTGAAATGGGAAAAATAATCCATATTCAATATTGACAAAAAAATGTAAGAGCAAACTGTATAAGCCAACAGAGATACCATATCAAGAAAACTCCTATGTCTTTCCAAAGGCAAAATATGGCTGAAGCTAACAGGAATGGGTATCTTGTTCTTTGATGGAAAAATATATAACTATCATAACAACTAATTTTCCCCAAATTAAAAAGGTTAAAAAGAAAAACATTGATCAAGGTAGATTTATTTCATAAATGCAGACATGGTACATGACCAGGGATCTGTTGTTATAATCCTTTGTATCAGAAAATTAAGAGAAAACCAATATTCTATACAGCAATGCTGACAAATGCATTTGTAAAATTTAGTAGTCATACTTGTGTAACAGGGTGGTCCCCAGGAAAGGGGGAGGTTCCCTGCCCCACCCAAGGGAGGGTGGAGCTGAGCAGGAAGAGGAGAAGCTGAAGAAGAGACTGAGGAAGGAAGCAGGATGGAGCAAGGAGACCTGGAGGAGGCGCATGGAGCCTAGAGACACGTGAAGAAACTGCACTTGTCTTTTGGTCGTGGACTGGGTGACACAGATGTGGGTGAGACCCGTGGGGAGGTGACAATGGCAGCTTTTATCTGGATGTTGATTTTGCTCTTTTCCTTCCGGGCTTGTCCGGTTGTTTGTGACCCTTTTCTGTGGGTCCCCACTGGAAGATGCTTTAGACTTGTGGCAGGCTTTGGGGCCTTGTTCTGGGCCGATCCCATTTGGATGGAGTTTTACCCACGAGGGGACGGGTAACTTTGGGTGCTTGATTTAGAAACTAGATTATTTGCCTTTCCTGTATTGTTTCCTAGTTTTATTAAAGTTCCTTCCCATTAAAGTCTCATATGTTTTGTGTTGATGCGGCGGATGGCAGAACCCATTTAGAATAGGCAGGTTTGCGGGGTGTGGGCTGCCCCTCTCCCTGTCCTATAACACTTGGTCTAGTTTCCAGTTCCAGTTTCTAAACCTTAAAATGTCTGGATATCACAAAAACATGAAAAAGAACAATGTGGGAGAATCTAAGAGTTTTATGTTCTTTTAAAAGTGGTAATAAAACAATTGACAGAAAATATAGGAGATTCCATGCACCATTTAGATGAAAGAAACATACTCTTAATCAAAACTGAAAATACAGAAGTTAAGAAAGACAGGTAGGGCCTCCCTGGTGGCCTAGGGGTCAAGTCTCTGCGTTTTCACTGCCATGGCCTGAGTTTGATCCCAGACCAGGGAGCTGACCGACATGGCACAGCAGACCTCTCCTGTCTTGCCTGCTGCTCCCCTCAGCAGAGTGTTACAGAAGATCTGCCTATTCTGCTCCCCACTCTGTCTCTGGTGAATCCTCTCAACCCCCACATCTCTGGCTACATCCCAGTTCTTCTACGTAAAAATAAATTAAAAAAAAAAAAGACAGGTAAAATCTAGGTATGCAAAAAACAAAACATAAAGTCAGTATCTAGTTGATAGAGATGGAAAAAGAAACTGCATCACAGATGACAGATACTTTACTTCTATTATTATACAAATACCTCTTACATATTGACAAGGAAAACAAATAATCCAATAGAAAGACTGATCAAAGACTACCTAAATAAAATTTACAGAAGTGCAAACCAAAATGACTGACAAACATAAGAAAAGATGCTCAAAATTAAGTGCAAATTAGACAAGTGTGGGGGGGGAAGGGGCATCCCTGGTGGTGCAAGGGGTTAAGACGCAACCTATGAAGCTGTCTGCAGCCATTGCGGCACCAATTCGATCCCCAGCCAGGGAACTGCCCACATGGCGCAGCAGACCTCTCCTGTCTTGCCTGCTGCTCCCCTCAGCAGTGTATTTCAGTCAGTCTGCCTGTTCTGCTCTGGCCTATATCCCATTTTGTATGCATAAATAAATAAATCTTTAAAAAAAAATTAGACCAGTGAATGATGTAATACAACTTCCCAACTACTGAGCTGGGGCAGACACTTTAAGAGCTGCTTGATATGAGGAAGTTTGCTTGGTACCCTGCTAGCGCAATGCAAGAGCTATGCCTTTTTGAAAAGCATTCTGGTAGCATCAATTAAAATTTGAAAACATTTACCTATTGGCTTTACAACCCTAGGAATTCGGAACCTGGAAATCAAAGTACCCATTCGTATAACACACATAATGAAGATGGGGGTGGGAAAAAGAATGCCCATTGATTAAAGAATAGATGGATAAATTATGGTGTCTGCACAGCGTGAATATCCTAATTATTAAAATGGATGAATATAGTCAAGTTTTACAAAGTGTATATAATAGCCATTGTTGTACAACAAATTACAACTAAGGGAACGAAAAGAGTTCTATTAGTTTCTATAGCACTTTAAGAGCATGGAGAAAAATAAGGAAAGATCCAAGTTGATATAAAAGTTGCCTTGGTGGTGGTGGAGGGTCTCTCACACAGTTTTATGCAAAATTAAATGTGTTGGGTGGTAGATAGATAGATAGATAGATAGACAAGACAGAGAGAGAGACAGACAGAGAGAGATCTAGACATAGATAAATATTAAGGAGAAGAATACCATCGCATGTGTTGAGAGGTGTAGGTTTCCAAAGGTCAGGGGCTGAAAAGTCCAGATAAAAATAGCGTGGGATCTAATATTCCCACTGAACTGGAGGGACGTCAGATGGGCAAAAGCATCAGAATCCTCCACTAGGTATGCAAAATGACCTCTGCCAGCCATAATGCCTTGAGTGATGCCTTTTCCTTGGTTGCTTTCATTCCCAGATTACCACTGGAAATGAAAGAAAGTTATGAGAATACCTCTTCCAAAGATTGGCATTTACCTTCCTTGGGATAAAAGCAAGCCCCAAGGAATGGAAGTTTCAGAAAGGTTAGATTGGTAAATATCTGTTCCTCAAGTGTGCACAATAAAATAGGGTAATTTAAGATTTCTGGGGCACAGAGGAGCCCACCAAATTGTGCTCGTTGAAGGTGTGAATGGATAGCTATCAGAGCAGACACAGGTAGGATCCTTGTTCATTGCTTCTCATGTGAACTGGGAAGAGACTGGATGAGATGTTGGCGATTAGTTTTTCAAGCCTCTCATTCTGATTCAGCCATGAGCAAAGGCACAGCTTGACACCTGAGCATAATGAATGAACACAATGTTTTGCATTTTAGAGAAAAAATATTCATGGCATTCAGAATCAGAGATCTAGGTTCTTTCCATGAACTGTGCAAATTTCTCAGCGTCTTTGGTTCTCAGTCTTTTTGTCTGCTAAGTGGACACAAATGGGCACAGAAACCCTGTCCAGCAAGGTTTGGGGGAGCAATAAATGAGAACCTATGTAAAATATTTAGCACTCAGGGATTCAAATTTAGTCCTTTGCCCGTAAATAATTGTCGTTGGCAGGTTCTGTGCTGGCCCCAATGCCCAGAGTGAATGGGAAGTTCTATGAAGTCTTCCAGGAGCAAGTTTGAAAAGGTTCCAATGCAAACGGACACTAAGTGGCAAACAAAATGCCTTGTCAGCCTGAGCCCAGAAGATCCTGGTAAGGAAGTTATTAATTAATCACCAGCCAGCCATAAGGTGCTATGGAGTCTGCTAAGCTTAAATATGCTTTATTATCTGACACCCAACATATGGTGCATGGTTATGAGGTAGATGACACTAGTTTTAAAGGTCATTGTTACCCAAATGAGCAGATCTGAAATGGAGAAATTAGTTAATGCTTTCATCTGCTGATTTAGTGTGAACACATCCAAGAGAGCTGAGGCACTCCAGATGGCAGGCAGCAAAAATAGCTAAGAAAGATGATGTGTGTTAACCATTTCTTAATGGCACCAGTGGTTCACCAGGGGAGAAGACAGAGAAGGAATCCTCTAACTTAAGACCAAACTCATGGGCAAGCCAAAGATTTCTTTATCTTGTATCTGGGGATTAAATCACACTGCAACAAATGGAAAACTTGCCCTTCCATTCAAATTACTAGTACTGTTACCAATTACTGTTGTTCTTATTACTGATTGTTTCAGCTAACAGATAATAAGGACTTCTGTGTGTCGAGTGCCATTTTCTTTCCAATGTCCATTGTTTTACTTCTTTCAGTGACTCATTGAGAAAGCTGAGTTTGGGAGTCAGTCTTCATGGATTACCATCCTATCTGTGTAACTTTCAATAGATGACTTCTGTCTGTCACGGTTTGTAAAGTGGAGATGGTATTACAAGCTACCTAGCAGGTAACTAGGCCTCACATGAGTTAACCTATTTACAGCACATAGAAGAATGTCTGGAGCATAGTACGTGCTCATTAAATGCTGGTGTCCCTTCACAAGATCATCCCCGCCATTTGCATATGAGGAAAGGCATTTCACATGTTGAGTATGTGCAGAATCACATGACTCGAATTTATAGACAGATTCCAGTTTGATTCCTGTGATCATATCACCTAGCAGCAGACCCTTCTGCAAGAAAAGCATACAAAAGCATGCCTTTCAGGAGAGGGAAGACATTTTCAGTCTTCAGAATATTGCCATTTTACAAGCAGGGAGATTTAGGCACCCAAGCAAGGTCAGCCCAAATAATTTGTCTTTCTATTAAAAAACAAACTAACTAAACAATTTAGACTACAGGTGGAATGGGAAAGATAAGTGTTGGAAATGTAATCTGAAAATTTTAAATCATAATGGCAAATAGCACTCACCAAGTTGCTGCTATGTGCCAGATGTTCAGTTAAAAGTCTTGTATCCTGTGTCAACATCATGTGTCAATATTATGTATTGATCTCTTTCATCCCCAAAGTGACGGGAAGTTTGTTCTGGCATTATCACCATTTTAAATTTGAGGGAATTAGAGTACAAGAAAGATGAAAAACTCACCGAGAGGCACATGGTTAGGGGCTGTGTCTGAATTCAGGGAGGCAAGAGTCAGAGCCCCTAAGCCCCACCATTGCACCCTCCTGGCCCTCGTCTCCCAAGCATGGCCTGGTTGGATGGTTTAGGGCAGGGCTTCGCAAACCAGAACATACAATCAAGTCACCTGGTGAGGCTGCTGAACACAGACGATAGGAACCTACACCTGAAGTTTCCGATTCAATAGGTCTAGATGGGGACCCAAGAATTTGCATTTCTCACATCTTCTCCCGTGATGATAATGTTGCTGGTTTGGGCCCCACACCTGGTTAATCAGCCTTCAGACCCTGAGTTAGAGCCAAAGAAAACAGGTTTGGTCCCCCGCCTGGCAGTTGTGCGACACTGAGCAAGTCACTTATGCTGCTCAGTTTCGGTTTCCTTATCTGCTCAGTAGGGGATTAAGCCATTACAGTCTTATTGACTATATAAATAGTCATTAAAAGGATGTAGTTAATAAAACCTATCTCCTAGAGCTGTTATGGAGATTAAATAAAATACCATGTATAAAGCACCTAGTAAGTAGCCTGGAACACAATAATGCTTCTCACACGGTGGTAAACAAACTTGTCACAAAATTATTAATCCTTCCTGTGTACACAGCACAGGGAGAGAGATGAAGCCACATTTCCTATCAAGAACAAATAAATGTAAGGACCAAAAAGGTCCAAGAAATGCAGAGACATCCAGGACACATGTGTGTGCATACACACACACACAATATAGTAGAGATACAAAACAGTGCATCTGTGTACACTGTACACAGTAGAGATACAAAACAGTGTATCCTGGCAGTGCCCACCCAGGGAGTCTGTAGGGCACTTGGGGCAGCAGTGAGCACAAACTTTCACCTGGAGAAATTATGGGAGGTTCATAGAGAGAGGAGATCTCAGCTGGCTCTCTAGTATCTAGGCATGTGATTACATTTTTATTAACAAAAAAGAAAAGAAAGAGTGCCAACTATGTGTCAGGCTCCATGTCTGACACTTTGTGCTTAATTATCACAGCTCACAACTCCCAGCTGGCTAGAGCTGGGCATCGCTTTACTTCTCGGACAGATGTACAAACTGGTTTGGGGAGCGGATGCAATTTGCCTGAAGAGTGTGTGTGTGTGTGAGAGAGAGAGAGAGAGAGAGTGTGAGTGTGTGTGTGTGTGCACGCGCACATATGCTGGAGGTGGGAGGGGGCGGGCAGGAAGGCTTGTTTTCTTGTACTTAATCCTCAGGGAGTGATCCTGTCATTCTGCCCCACGATTTTTTCTAGTGGAGTGTTGGCAAGCTGAGCTTTGAAACTTCAAATTCTCAATCTCCTCCCTTTAAAGCATGTCCCCCGAGGAAGGCAGAGATGTAAATGCACATACAAAAATGAGCTTGGAACATCTGAAATAAAGCTGGGGGAGTCCAGCGCATCTTGATGAGAAGCTGCCTGGAGCCCAGGGCAGCTGGACCCTTTGATGAATCCCACCCCAGCTTGGCATGAACCTCCCTCCAAAACCCCCCTCGGGTTCTGCTCCCTCCTCAGGACAGGTACATGTGCTGGCAGCTCATCAAAGCAATACATATAAGAAGGTTGTTCTGTTTCCAAATCCATCCGAAACACACTTATCCCTTGAAAAGAGAAATTCCAGGTGTGTCTTTTGTAAATAATACGTTGTGCAAGTGCAGTGATGATGTTCTTCACTGTGGACACAGGAACAATTTATTCAATCTGCTCACAAAACACATCCACCTGTCACTCTAGAACATGCTGAGCATATGATTCATGGAATAGTTGATGGCTCTTTAAGAACACATATGCCCCCCTTAGATGCCAGGTGTCTATAGCAACCAGACTTTAACCACACACAAACACACCGTGCCTGCACACACACTCCAGAACTCACTCAGCAACCCTTGGGTCTGGCTTTATTCATGTTTCCAACCAAACTTTTAATATACTTTCCAACTCAGAGGAGACAATTAGAAGGATACCGTTTATTACCTGACATACTGTAGGTAATAAAGCAGGTGACCTACTAGTTTAAAAAGAATCCAAACACAAAAAACTAGCAACTCCTGTTCTCCAAAACAATAGCACAAATGACCAGCGATGAAGAAATAAGGACTTGGGAAACCATAATTTGTGTTGGTATTGGGGACAGAAAGATCTGGCAGGCTGAAGGGTGAGGCAGATGAAAACCTGGATGAGCCAGGAGTCCTGGGAGCTTGAAACAACTTCTCCCATTCAGGAAGTCAGACCCAATTCCTGTGAGATGTGCTTTTCTGGAACGATCACAAGAGGAGGTGAGTCACTACGGAACAGAAGTGGAGTTTGGGGCCTCCCCGGTGGCACAGCGGTTGAGCTCTGGGTTGCGAAGCTGCCCGCGGCCTCTGCGGCACCGGTTCGATCCCCGGCTGCTCCCCGGCCACCAGAGGAGGGTCCCACATGGCGCGCAGACCTCTCCTGCCACCTGCTGCTCCCCTCAGCAGTGTACTTCAGTCCTTCTGCCTGCTCTGCTCCCAGCTCTAGCTCTGGTGAATTCTCTCACCCTCCTGCGCTTCTGACTGTACCCAGTGCATGTATAAACAAAACAAACAAACAAACAAATAAATAAAACATGCCTCTATAAAAAAAAAAAAAGCAACATTTGGGAAACTGCTGCTTTAAAAAAAAAAAGAGAAGAAGTGGAGTTTGACCTTGTACAAAATAAAGGTGGGTTTCACAAAAGGTCACTTAATGTCTCCCCAGGCAGATCAACCTGCACCTGCATGATGAGGGCCCTCTACGAACACCCCTGAATGTGATACTATCTCTTTATTTAGGTCTACAAATCACAGTCTCAATGGGGGCTCCTTGGACTACTCATGTCTCTGGATTCCTGGGGCCATGTCTGTATGCTTGCTCACTGCTCTATGGCTCCTTCTATGCACATTTTCTGTGTGAGGATATGCACCTCTACCCCTCACTATGGGTAAAAGACCAGGACATTTCATCTGTTGACTTTTGTTGCTGTTCGCAGCAGGGATAGTTTGGAATCCTGACAAAGGCAGACTCCCCAGACTTCAGTGGGGCTGGCTGGAGTTTGGGGTGGGGAGAAAAAGCAGACACTTGTCAGTCAATGCTCAGCACAGAGGAATACAATTGAACTCCAGAGTTTGGGACCGAGCTCCTTTACATGCTACATTCTGAGTTTAGGTACCCCATGACTCCCCAACTCAAACACCACCACACCTCTGTTGTCAGCAAGTGAAAGCTGAGCGTCCCCTGAAAACCTGAATCTCCTTTTCTATTGTCTCCCTCTATCTCGTTGTGTTGCAGAAACTGAAAATCCTGTTTCCTGCTTGGTTTTGGCCACCAGGAAATGTAAATGAAAATCTGGCCAACGTTTAGCATTTTTGAACGTCATCTGGAATGCTTATATAGTGGCTATTGTTTCCAGTATCATCCCCTTTTCCTTACTTGATAACAGAGATAGGCATTGAACGAGAATGTTGTGACCATGGTCATAATCAACGCACCCCCAGCAAGAGGTTTCTGTCCACCGCTGACCTTGGACTCATTCTGGGCCAGTCACGGTCCTGCTGCACCCAAACTGGTAGAAAATGCATGTTTTCCCAGGAGCCGAGCCAGCCCCCTTCATGGAGTGGAAGAACAAAGGCGCCATGCACAGAGGAAGCTATGCAGAAGGTCTCAGAGTGTTCACACTGATTCTCCTCAAACAATTCCAAGCTGGAATTGCATCACTTGCCACCAGAGCACCAATGCAGGCCCCTCACCCCCACCCCGATGGCTACTTTCCCAGATGTTTGGATTTGTCAGCCTCTATTTTTCTGCTTATCTTGAATCCTTCAGCTATTTGTTCTTTTCTTTTTGTATTACATATAGCTTTGCAAACTGCCTCTAATTCTTTGTGGGCAGAAGGAAAGTACAAGCATGTATGTAGTACCAAATATCTTCAAATACAGTGCTTTTTCTCTGTCACATCTGTTGATAATGGTAGCCATTGACATTAAGAAAAGGTTAACTTGGCCTCTATATTTTCATTTCAAAAAGAAGAGAAATAAGTGATACATTACATAGTGGTCCCCCCTTTAAAATAAGCCATTTCCAATAGGGTTAAATGCTGAGACTCAATTCTTTGGAAAATTCACTTACATGGAAAAGTACACTCCCTTATTTGGCCAAACACAGACAATATATATTGATAAATATTAAAAAACTGACAATCTACAGGACCACCAAATCTGACTTGGTAGCTGCTATTTCAGTGTGAATATCCTTTAAGAAAAAACTCTCTAGGCAGACTTCCTAAAACATAGTAATATTTCCACTCAGCTTCCAATTTCCTAGAGACCACTGTGCAGGATGAGTCTGTGTGTATGTCTCTGTGTATTCTGCCTAGTCAAATAAATACTCTGTGCTATGATGTCTTATTTTATGGAGCAAAGTGATGACAAGAGGACTGGTTTCTTCTGTGATCAACACCTTAAAATATAAAACCTTGATTTTTATTTTAAATTACATTCCTTTATAAAGAAGTCATCCCAAAGGTGTATTTATTCTCTCCTTTTTAAAAAAGATTTATTTATTTATGCATACAAGAACTGGGGTACAGATGAGAGGTGCGGGGGTGATAGGATTCACCAGAGACAGAGTGGGGAACAGAACAGGCAGACTGACTTAAATACACTGCTGAGGGGAGCAGCGGGTGAGACAGGAGAGGTCTGCTGTGCCATGTGGGTCAGCTCCCTGGCCAGGGATCAAACTTGTGCTGCAGTGTCTGCGGATAGCTTCATAGTGCTGTGCTTAACCCGTTGCGCCACCAGGGAGGCCTGGTGTATTTAAATACTGCAACTGAGTAAATGCTGCAACTGAGCCAATTGACTAATGGGAATATGGGGATTATATTGTCACTCCTCCATCCCCCAGGTACTGCTGAGCCTGATGACAGGGGTGTATGGGACTGAGGCAGAAAGAAGGGCAGGGGATGGTGGCTACATTTCTTCAGTGGATAATCTAGCTCTGGTGAAAATTTCATATTGGATTATGTTGTCCTTCAAAAGATCTAAAATTCCCCTACTTAAGCCACAGAGGTCAGAATAAAAAAAAAAAGAACCATATTTCTGTCTCTCATTTTGCCACCACCATCACCACTACCACCACCAGAAGGAGAGTGTGTGGTAGGAAGTAGACAATGCCTCTCAACACTCAAGGAGCACAGTTAACAGTAGGTAGAACACCAGTGAGAAGCAGAAACTCATGAAGATATACTCTTACTGATCCCAGACTGAGAAGCAGGGAAGGTGGAGTGGGGGTTTAGCCAATTGTGCCATAGGGCAATCACACAAACACACACACACACACACACACACACACACACACACGTGTGCATGCATGCACATAAGTGGCTTTTTCCAGGTGGTCCAGATGTTTTCCATCATATACAGCGCTCAAGGGTTTCTCCTTGAACTTGCACTTCTGCAAGGAGGAAGGAGATACGGAGAAGAGAACTCCTTTGTCTAGCTGGATTCTTTATTTAACTCTTGTTCCAGACAAGAGCTAAAGATGCTTCATCTCTATATCTGTCTATCTTACAAAGTTCTCAGCGCAAAATATAGGCTCAGTCATGCTGAACAATATAAGCTCTGAAACAAGAGTGTGGTGGAGACCATGACTGCCCAGGTCTGCCCTTTGCCCCTTGTATGACCTTGACGAGTAACTTAAGTCTTGAAAGGTTTCAAGCTCTTCTTATTTAAAAATAGAAATATTAACAGCACCCATTAGAGTTGTAAGGATTTATGAGATTATATGTATGGAAGGGGTTTGGTTCAATGCCTGCTGCATTTAAATGTTCAATAAATGCTAGCTATGGTTATTTTATTATCATCATAATCATTATTAGTATTATTATCAGGAGTAGCATGTTCATTAATCCCTTAAAGGACTCCATTTTTCTTGTAGACATTGGGGCAGGAAGGGTAGAAAAAAATAAAGGTGAGAGACAAAGAAGAAAGGGCAGAAAGAAGGAAGAGGGGAGAGAGGGGAAAGAAAAGGGGAGGGGTAAGGGGGAGGGGAGGGGAAGGGGGAGAATGGCAGGCAGGAATTTGTGATCTAATTAGGAATGAGAAACCCTTTCTATATATAACAAGACTCAGATAACCAGAACAAGACAAAATACACAAGATATCTCACGTGTAGTTTTATACTTTGGGCTATTTGGGTGTGGGGGACTATGTGGGTATTAAGTATTGAATGTATCTAGTGGGTTCATCTCCCTGAGGAATTCTAGGACCCAAATGACAGGTTGCTGAAGATGGGAAGAACATGAAGATCCATCCAGGTTCCAGGAGTGGCTTGCAGTGGTCCAAGCACTCCTTTGCAAAGAGGCTGCACACGTAAGTCAGCTGCAGCTGGGTGATTGCTGAGGTAGCTGGAACGATAATGGACAGGAGATATCCTAGGGTGGTGATCACTAGCGTCAGAGGAAGGAGGGGCAGCCAAAAAGGGATCTAGGCAGCAAGCAGAGACTCTGGAGGAATGGGGTGGTTCCAACTCCAGCACTGAGCACCACCACGCATGACAATATTCCCATCAACAGAGGCCTACAGTCCACACAGCCTCGGTGCGAAGCAGACCACACTGTCTAGGTTTGTGTAAGTGCACTCTTTACATGTTGTCACAAATCGGGACCTCCCTGGTGGCTCAGGGGTCAGGCTCAGCACTATCACTGCCATGGTCTGAGTTCAATCCCTGGCCAGGAAGCTACCCACAAGGTGCAGCAGACCTCTCCTGTCTTGCCCGCTGCTCCCCTCAGCAGTGTATTTCAGTCAGTCTGCCTGTTCTGCTCCCCACTCTGTCTCTGGTGAATCCTCTCACCCCCTCCACCTCTGGCCTACACCCCAGTTCTTGTATGGATAAATAAATAAATCTTTAAAAAATATTTATTCCCGGCAGCACTCCCACTGCCCACCTGTGATTATGCAGGTGCTTCTTTTCACCAACTCTCTCCCTCTGCAGGGAAGCTCTTCCTGCCCAGTTGTGTCCATGCAAGTGTCTTTCACTGTCCTATCCCTTTTTTAATAAACCTGCCTTTTGAAATAAAAAAAAAAACAATTTAGTCCCTTTAGGACATATATCACAATAAAAAGTCAATTTTTGCATTTATTATTTTATGGTATATTATCCGTGTCTCTCCTATAGTCTCCTGGGGCCAGAACAGCAGCATTGCACATGGCTACATGTTCGGCAACAAGCACAGGTCTGGCAGTAAACAGGTGCTCCAGGAATGCCTGTTCCTAGGTAGATGGGAACTCTTGGAAGAGATCATGTGACTCCAATGCAATAACTTGGTCAGGATCCTTTCTAAATGGGGTTAACTGGAATCAGACAGGTAAGCTAACCACTCCAGGGACATCATAATGACTCGAGTCTTAGTTTAGCTACATGTCGCAACTTAAAAAAGAGGTAGTTGGTGGGGAAAGCAGCAGAGGATGTTTACATTAATGTGGCTCCCAGACTGAATTCTGAGCCCATGGCATTAATGAAGGGGATGGCATGCAGGTTAGAGGAGAAAGAATTCAGCTTCTTTTCTATTGCTAACGAAGAATAGGGAGACATCTTCTCCCATGTCACCATTGCTATTTGGCAGAATTGCAAGAATGGAACAGACCGTTGCCCTCTAACTTGTGGATGATGTGCAGGAGGGAAAACAGACACTTTTCTTTCATGAAGACTGTATCATTTGGATGTTCTTTAAAAATAAGTTTAGAAATAAACTGATGTTTGACGTTCCACACCAAATTCCTTTTTCTGCCACATAATACTCACAAAAGATCCCTTTAAAGCTTCATTTTAATGCTTGACATGCCAGTTTGCAAACCCACCTCAATTCTATTCTGATGAAAAAAAAGAAACAAAACTAACAATCTTACATGAGCATTCAGTACTTGAGAACTGGGTTTCAAATCACACAGATGAGCTTAGACATGGAAAACATGTGGGGTGAATAATATATGTCTTGGACAAGGCAAAAAATGTGAAAAACTTATATCTGTACTTTTGTTTTTGCTATTCAGTTTACACAAATCACTGCCTAAGCATTAATATTTATACTCCGAAGCATTTTTTTCCTGCCATGCCCATCAAACTGTCACATAATCAGGGTAGTCGGTATATCACAGAGCACAAGGGAGAGCAGCTTGCTGGCCTCAGTTCCTGTAAATATTTTCCTTTTGTGCTGGATTAAGATTATCCTCCAGGTAGGGGTCCTTATGGAAGTGAAGTTTGCCAACATATTTTATCATTAAAGAAAGCACACAGACATTTTGAGTTTCCACAAAGTTGGCGTTTATGTTCTGCGTGGAAGAGACCTTCCTGACCTAGCCCCTGAAGTTTTTGAAGTTTATTCATCCTGAATTTATTTTTAAGTTAAAGAGAGGGCTGTTTTCCACAGAGAGATATTTTTCTTGGCAGGAAACACAAATACCAAATTCTGTCCCGGGTTATGGGTTGCTGAAAAGCATTCCCTCTGCCCCTTCAACTTCCTAAAGGAGAGGCTTGCTGTTGCACCACCCCGGCTCAAACACTGCGATGACCCCTTAACTTTTGCAAACCTGGTAAAGTTCTTTTGGTGTTGGGAACCCCACTTGTTTCAATCTCAATCTTCCTTTGCATGACACAGCCATGTATCTACCAAGCCATCTTTTCTGTTTTTTTAAAAAAAAGATTTATTTACTGGGCCTCCCTGATGGGCCAATGGGTTAAGCACAGCACTGTGAAGCTATCCGCAGCTTCTGCAGCATGAGTTCAATCCCTGGCCAGGGAGCTACCCATATGGTAGAGCAGACCTCTCCTCTCTCGCCCGCTGTTCCCCTCAGCAGTGTATCTCAGTAGATCTGCCTGTTCTGCTCCCCACTCTGTCTCTAGTGAGTCCTCTAACCCCCCATACCTCTGGCCTGTACCCCAGTTCTTGTATGCATAAATAAAATAAAAGATTTATTTATGCACACAAGAGCTGGGGTGCAAAACAGGCAGATCCACTGAGATACACTGCTGAGGGGAGCAGCGGGTGAGACAGGAGAGGCCGGCTTGCCAGGTGGGTAGCTCCCTGGGCGGGGATTGAACCTGTGCTGCAGAGGCTGCAGATTGCTTCACAGTGCTGTGCTTTACCTCTTGCACCATCAGGGAGGCCCAAGCCATCATCATCAATGAGGGTCAGCGCATATGACATTGGGCCCCCAGCAGCCCAGGTGTGGTGTAGGCGATACCAGCTGGCTCGAGTGACTACATGCTATGGTGTTCACACAACTCCCCAATGCAAAATCACCCAGTGATGTGGGTCTGAGAACACATCCCAGTTGTTAAGTGTTGTGTGACCACTTATCTCTCAGGGCTTCCCTGCTGTGTGAGAGGGGCAGTGTGGCAAGACAAGCAAAAGGGATTAGCATCAGGCTGACCTGTCTTTGCAGATTGCTTTCGCTATTTCGCATGTGCCTAACTTTGCCAATTTTGAATTTTACTAAAATGTTGTATTATAATGGGCAGTTGATACATCGAAGTGATTAAGAGTTCTGATCTGGGGGAATAATGAAATAAGATACGGGCTCTTATCCTTTCTTGCAATATGTGACTCAGCATAATTGACTTCATTTTTCTAAGATTCAGTAACCTTACCTGTAAAATGGGGATGGAAACTAGTACCTGCTACACAGATTGTTATGAGGAATTTATGTTATCAGCCAGCGATTGCTGTATTACAGGGTAACAGAATGAAATGGCTTGAAACAAACAAACAAAAATATTATTGCTTATGAGTCTGTGGGTAGCTGGGCATTTCTGACTCAACTGGACTCATTTCTGCATTTCTGATCAGTTACAAGCTGGGCACGAAGCTTTTCTGGTCTTGGCTGTGTCCTTTCATATGTATGGGAATTGGATAGTTCAATGTTAGTCTAGAACGATCTTGGCTGGAATAACTGGGTTCTCTTATTCTCCAGCAGGCTACACTGGTGTGTGTGTGTGTGTGTGTGTGTGTGTGTGTGTGTGTGAGAGAGAGAGAGAGAGAGAGAGAGAGAGAGAGAGAGAGATTTAAAGGCTACTGAGGGGGCCTCCCTGGTGGCACAAAGGGTTAAGCACAGCACTATTTAGCTATTCGCAACCTCTGGAGCACAAGTTTAATCCCAACCCAGCCAGGGAGCTACCCACATGGTGCAGCAGACCTCTCCTGTCTAGCCTACTGCTCCCCTCAGCAGTGTATTTCAGTAGATCTGCCTGTTCTGCTCCCCACTCTGTCTCTGGTGAATCCTTTCACCGCCCCCCCCCACCTCTGGCCCATACCCCAGTTCTTGTGTGCATAAATAAATAAACGTTTAAAAAAATAAATAATGGCTACTGAGGTCTATAGTCAGATCTAGTATAATGCCATTGCTGCCCCAAACCAATTCCAAAGTCACAGAGTGGGATGGGACATGGGGGGAGAGGCCGATAATTGGGTCCAACAGGATGATCAGTCTAGTACAAAGTGCAAAGCACTTAGCATAAAGGTGACATATAGCAACTGTTTAATACAAGCCAGCTATTATGACCAACGGACTATTTCCTAATAGCATCCTTGTTCAAAGACACAGCCACGAGCACATTGGCACTGTGACCACGGAGACGTTGCTCAGGCAGTAGTGGCACTGTCACCCCTTGTGTTCTAGACCAGCTAGACAGCATCTTCTGTTCTTTTCAGATGTCTTTGTTATGGATGTTTACACAGTCAAGGATGCCCTTTCTGCAGCTTCAAGGTTTCCTTCTGATTGTTCCTGCTTCCTGGTGAGATCATCCTTCCAATGACCCCACTGAGAAGCCCTTCATCCTCACGACGTGTCATCCAGCACCTTCCTCCTTAGATTTTGGTGACTTATGTCGCTGGATTGTCTCTCTGATGATTCTAGTGGCTCCTTGACAGCAGGGACTATTTAGAAAATACTATTTCCTTCCACACTTAAGTACCCAATAAATACAGGTATTTGGGAGTTGGGGTGGGGGAGAAAGAGTAAGGGAGAAAACAAAATTGCATTTTACATCCCAGCTTAAGGGATACTGGCCAATCTAGTAACATATTAAATATTTTTGTACCAATAACTCCATGGTTTATTTGCAGAGCTACAAAGACATAATTAAATTCCATACTTTATTTTCCCTTAGTTTGGTCTACTGTTTATGTTTAAAATTTTACCGTTATTGAACTTTGTTCCTTATGCTTAAGGCATTATTACTCCTTAAAATGGCTCATCTATAAATTACTTTTATGATAATTGATGCAGAGTTTCAGAGGAGGTGTTTACATATACTAATTTATGCCTAATATCTCTTATGCAGATGTCATCTCTTGTCTTAATCTTGCTGGTTCTCAGTCTTAACCCTGAGTTCACCAGATAACTAACTATAGGACATGGCAACTGTTTACATTCACCAGAAATCATTAATTTATGCCCAAAGCCCAGAAAGTTCCATCTACTTTACTTAATATTCCCTGAGGAGAGGGGGATGTAAAATTGTTTTGCATTCCTCATGGAGAGATTTTAGAAAATTTCCTCTCAGTGTCCCTTCCTCTGCCCTATTGCTTCCAGATTCTCTTCGCTCAGCTGCCTGCCTTGCCTCAGCTCCACTCTGTGTTCTATAACTTTCTCTTCTCTACTTTCCTCCAGAGTCAAAATTAAACCAACACCTACCCTGAGGGTAGGAGTTCAGACTAGTCACAGGTGACATATTACTTTCTTGTCATCCTACAGGCCAAACTTTCATGCTTTGCAAAACCATTCATTTCCAGGCTGTCAGAGAGCCTTATATTATGCCTTCTGGTTTTTTGGGGTGTCATGCTGGTGTTAATTCAGGGGGCTATTTTTTTAATATCGATGTTAGATTTACTTTACCAATGTCTCTGGAGGAAAGGCAGTGTATAAATACAAAGCATCATTATTAACTATTATTATATTGATGTGTAAAACATAACTATTATCCCTGACAGCTTGGTCTGTGGTATTAGATGACTTTTCAATATTCCAGGCCAGCTCTCAATACCTGTGATTTTTGCTCATGCTTTTAAAGTTTTAATATTTGGAACCCTAGTGAAGCAGGCAAAATGTTCGGTGGAAGACAAGCATGGGGAGGTGGAAACTGCATGGGCTTGCATAGATCAAGTTTTAAATTTCTCTATCGGGGCACTGAATAGAGAGGGCATGTTTGATGGCAGTCTCTGCAGACAAAGTGGGTTGTTTCAGATGACCTTGTTCTCACAATGACCAACAGCATGAAATAGCTGCTGGAAAAAAACAATTATGAACTTAGTTTGAGTAATAAAATCAATGGAGAAGGGAAAGCTATGTGAACCATCTTCTTCTATAAAAAGACTGCAGCCTAGGCTACAGGCCACATAGGATATTGCATTTGAATGGGGCGCTGAGAGAGTATGGCATTCCCTCAGGGAAGAGGAGGCCATTAGGACATCCATACAGGAGAAGGAGAGATCTGAGGGGTAAGAGTGGCAGAAAAACACCTCCAGTCATGTGCAGGGGAGGCATGTGAAAAAGATGTTAGACTGATCTTCTGCAAAAGAGGAGAAAGAAGGTGAAGGTTGTTCTAGAGAGTAAGCTTTGGCTCCATAAAAACAAAATTCCTCCAGCTAAGAATAACTCACCTGTGAGTGCAGCTTCCTTAAAATATTGGAATCATTGTGTGTATTGAACACCAAACCAGGTATTATTGAACAGTGTTAGTCAACATCTCCAGGTGGCCAATGAGATTCATGAACTGGGTAAGACCACAGATGAGTCTGTCAAATCTAAGATTCCATGGTCCTTGGTGGGGGAGATCTGGAGAGCATCAAAGGCAGAGAAAGGCTTAGGTGATGATTACAGCCCATGGGCAAGGAACATGTGAGGTAGGAAACACAGACTGAGTCTTCCTGTAAGGCTGAGAGAGTGATGAAAGCTTGTAAGATGTCCAAACTTTAGGGAGGGGACTGTGGAAGAGACATCTTTGGTGTACAGCATGGAGGGTATCCTTACAATGTATTTTTGATTCTACAGGTGATAGAGAGCCTGGAAACCTTTTTGATTAGTAGTTAGGTGAGGTTGGAGGAAAAAAAAATAGTACAGTATTTAAGGGAGGTAACTAAAGTTGAAGAATGAACTGAAACATGAAGTATAACAGAAAGGGTGAGAAAATACTAAATTAATGAAAACATCACTAAGACTCTCATCTCCAACCCACCAGAAGGGGTGGTCATGGTTCTTTACAACACTTTACAATATAATGTAACAGCTTGTCGTTCATCTGTGTCTCTCTCACCACTAGCTGGAGTGACATCCTACAGGCCAAATTTTCATGCTTTGCAAAATCTTTCATTTCCAGGATGAATTTTAGCACAGCCTCTGTTCTACTTACTACTCTATTTAGCCTTTAATAGGTACTGAATATACCAGTTGTGAAATAAGATGAGCTTATGCATGTGCTCCTGCCCCCCCCCAAAAGAACCTAAAGAAATTATTTTAGAATTACAAGAACCCACCATATGAACAGACATGCTTGTCTGATCTGATGATGGACCCATCTTTAACCCATATTTATTTATTTATTTAAATACTATGAACCCTCACTCCAGAAAGGGTATAAGGCATTGGAACAAAATAGAAATTAGTAACTCATAAAAGTGCCAACCCCCCCAACCCCCTATTATTTTTTTTAAATAATAAATTTTATTTTTATATTCCCCATACAATTGCAGCCCCCCCATTCTGACCCCAATCCCTCCCCTCCCGCCCCCGCCCCCCTAAAAGTGTCTCTTGTTCATAGTTTTTTGTTGATTTTGATTTTCACTTTCTTATAGTTATTCATTTTCCTGGTCCCTTATTTAAGTTTTCTAGATACCTGCTATGAGTGAGACCATCCGGTATTTTTCTTTTTCTTTTTGGCTTATTTCGCTGAGCATGATCCCTTCCAGCACCATCCATGTTGCTGCAAATTGCATGTGTTTATCCTTTTTGAATGCTGAGTAATATTCCATGGTATATATGTACCACATCTTCTTGATCCAGTCATCTATTTTTGGGCATTTGGGTTGTTTCCAAAGCTTAGCTATTGTAAACAGTGCTGCTATAAACATAGGCGTGCAGGTGCCCTTTGGAATTACTGTTTCTGTGTCCTTTGGGTAAATATGTAGGAGTGGAATTGCTGGATCATATGGAAGCTCTATGTTTAGTAGGTCCAGAAATCTCCACACAGCTCTCCACAGTGCCCAACCCCCTATTAAAGGTGGCTCCTCAGCTATGTAGCAAAGGTAGGCTAAGGCTATGGTTGTTTGTTTAGGTCAAGGCATAGATTTTTCCATTGCAGGAAATCATAGCCAGAAAAGTGGAACTGCAGTCAAATGGGAACTGGAGATTTGTGTAGCAGCTGTATGGCTAACAAGTCAAATTTTCAAGGCAGGTGACACGGCTGGTGAATTTACCTGTTTTACTGATGAGAATGGAAACAAATTCTCTGCAAGACTCTGCAGATTCCCTGATCCCCTTTCCTGAGGCACCTCCAATTTCAGGGACTCTCTGGATGACTAAGACTGTCCATTTTCTTGGCCATGCTCACCAGTGGCCTTTGTCTGCCTATGGTCTAGAGAAACACCTCTAAAACTTAGTTGTTCCTTATCAGATACCCCATTAGAAGGCTGGATCATACACTCAACTTCCTTTGGATTCAACTTCATGTTCAAAGTTGCATCTATATGGATCACTGTATAATCTTCAGATGACTCTTGATGGGGGAACAGAAGGAGCAAGGATTTAAGCCAGACAGCCCTGAGTTTGAGTTGCAAGTTCAGCACTGAGCAACCATGGATACTCCTTTACCCTCTGTGATTCTCAATCATCTCATTTGTTAAACAGGAATGAATTAATATGCAGAGAAAATAAGAGCTCTTGGACAGGAACTGATTTTTAGTCTGGTCCCAATGATTACTGAGCATTTGTAATTAACCACCTATACAGAGTGTGTGTGTGTGTGCCAGTACAAACACACACGCATTTTCAAATAACATAAGCACTTTTAACTCATTTCACAAGTGACACCTCATGACTTGAGTGGCTTACGAAAGCTCACCCAAGCAGTTAAAGGCAAAATGAGAACAAAGAGGTCATGTTTCATGGTTCACAGGCCTGTGGGCTTTCTACCCTACAACTTTTCTCTAAAAGCTGAGCGACCACTAAGACCATCAGAATACAGATGTTGGCTGTTTACATTTTCTTCATTAAGAGAACTACATTCACAGAACTTCTCTTGAAGAGTCTAAAACGAGTAACCATAAACATCATCCTAAATGAAGGGAACTCTAGCAAGAGTCAAAGTTCTGGGATGATACCTCATATGGTGTTCTTAAGGAAACTGCTCTATTTCAACATTTATAAATTATTTTAGTCATAAAGACAGCAACATGCCTCCAGACATACAAATGAGCAGATGCTTGGGTTCATGTGGGTCTCTTACATTGAGAGGCAAAAGCCAGGTCAATCTAGATTAGAATTTACACTTTGGAATCTAAGTGAGTTGTGCGACTTTGGCAAATTTACTCGACTAACTTGAGCCTCAGTTTCCTCATCAGCAAAGTGGAGGTACAGTACCTAATGGGAAAAGTGGATACAACAAAAAGAAATGCGTCAGGCAACCCATAACTAGCATGTAAACATAAATTTATTTTATTATGCTCCTGCCTTTGAACCATGTTGCTACACACTTTATTGCTGACCCCCTTCCTGCAGAAGGAACCCAGCTGCTGTGTAGACAGCCTTAATAGGAAGTCAAATCCAGTGGCTTATTTTATATAGACTATGAAAGAAAAGCATCAGCAACAGACCGAAGCCACTCACTAGCTCTGGTGTTTCTGGTGTCATGGCCCAGCCAGGGCTGTGATTGATAATGTTGGTGACAGGTCTCCCATTGCATTCCTCATTTTTCAAATCAAGATGCAAGGGACAAACAAGGCAATTAATTAATAAACCAAAAGAAGGGCCTCCCCAGTGGCGCAGTGGGTTGAGGGCAGGCTGTGAAGCTGTCCGCAGCCTCCACAGCGCTGGTTCGATTCCCGGCTGGCCAGGGAGAATCCCACATGGCGAGGCAGACCTCTCCTGTCTCGCCTGCTGCTCCCCTCAGCAGTGCCCTCAGTCCTTCTGCCTGTTCTGCTCATCGATCTGTCTCTGGTGAATTCTCTCACCCTCCCGTGACTCTGGCCTGTACCCCAGCTCTTAGATAAATAAAAATAAATCTTTAAAAAAAAAAAAAAAAAAAAAGAAGAGGGATAGTGCTCTGGGAATCCTAAAGGGCCTGGGGGCTGAGGCAGCTCCCAGCCTGGAGTCAGCCCAGCAACAGCAGGTCAGGCCCACCTGTGAGCAACTCTTCGGTTTGCTCAGTGAACAGGGTGGCTGTTTTTCTGCATCACTGAAATCACACCAGGTTTTGACAAATCCCTTTATATCCCCTACTGAAAGTGGATTCATAAACATCACCCCTTTTGAAGGGAATTTTAAAGATAATTCTTTTTTGTGATCATACATCAAAGCAAGGATGACATTCCCCTTGTTCTTATGTGAACTGTTATTAGCCTACAAACTAAATCTGTGGAGGGTCTTAGTGGGTAAATTAACATTTCATTTTTAGAAGGCAAAAAATGACAGCTTTGGTGGTCAGATAGGTTCACTGCCCGGAAGGTAAATGCACCTTGTATCGTTTTTATTGCTGGACCTGCCAGGGTTGCACAAAAATGATTTTAAGTTAATACTGGGGGAATCAGAAAGACTTTGCCCTTCCTCTAATGGAGTTGAGCACTCAAATCACAACAGCTATTCTACTGTTTGAAATTCTGCCTGTCTCATAAAGGAAAAATAAAACATCTGTACGTGAGCAGATAAAAGTGAGTATTAGCATTTTGGGGTATCATATACAATGATATTATATACATTATATTATGTATTATGAGGTTATAATATATATTATATATCATTATATTACATAGATAATAGATCATTATATATGAGGGCATCATCATTCTCTTAGCTACGGGACCTGATGTGAGTAGCATTACCTTAGTCTTGCTTGGAGTAACAGAGAGCATGGTAGCTGCCAGTTTCCCCTGCTAATGAGGAGGTGTTATAGGTTATATTGTGCCCCCTCACCCCAAATTGCTATGCTTTTTTAAAAAGATTTATTTATTTATACATACAAGAGCTGGGGTGAAGGCCAGAGATGCAGGGGGTGAGAGGATTCACCAGAGACAGAGTGGTGAGCAGAACAGGCAGATCTACTGAAATACACTGCTGAGGGAAGCAGCGGGCAAGACAAGAGAGGTCTGCTGCGCCATGTGGGTCAGCTCCCTGGCTGGGGATCAAACTCATTGCTGTGGACAGCTTCATAATGCTTTATAGTGCTGCATCTTAACCCCTTGCTCCACCAGGGAAGCCCCCAAATCTCTACGTTAAAGTCATAACTCCCAGCACCTCCCCCTAACTAAAGAAGATCAGATCTTTACAGAGGGGACAAAGTTAAAATGGGGTGATTTAGGCAGGCTCTCATCCAATTTGACTGAGTCCTTATAAAAAGAGGAAATCTGGATGGAGACCCACATAGAGGGGAATTGATGTGAAGACACAGGGAGGATATTGTGTGACCTCAAAGATGGCCACAGGGCAAGCCAAAGAGACAGGCCTGGAGCAAATCTGTTCTTCAGCCCTCAGAGAGAATTACTCTTGCAGGAACCTTGGTTTTGGACATCAAGTCTCCAGAGCTGTGAGGCAATACACTTGTATGGTTTAAGTTTCCCAGTTTGTGAGACTTTGCTATGGCTTTAAGAACAAACTAACAAGGAAAGGCCAGTGGATTCTAGATCTCCTGCTGGGAAAGGAGACTCTCAGGCGTGAGACCCCAAGTTCAACAGGACTCTCTTTCCCCAGTCAAAATCCTCTCCAGGAACGTTTGGCCCATCCAAACACTTAGGTTAGTATTTAATTATCTCAATAACACAGTTGTCATGACAACTAGATATAAAGTTGAGTTCCAGAATTTGAATCTAAACATGCTAAAATCTCCATGGGATATTTTCTTCGAGAATAAATCAGGCAAAGCACGTGCATGCACACACAACACAATCTCTTGAAAACATTAGAAAGGGTCCTATGTCCTCTGACTCAAGCCTCAGTGTTTGGGCTTATGAGGCCTGCTTCATTATTAACCATCTATTCATTCAACTGACATTCATCCACACTATTGGCATTTACTGAACAACTACTACGTGCCAGGTACACAAGGAGAATTCTTGGCAGACTAACTCAATGAGATGGTTTGAATGTGTACAGAGAAATGATGCACCACCTGTGGCAGATGAGGGAGCACGGCTTTTCTTGAGAAGGAGGCTGTGCCTTGCCCATTCATCACTCCTCCCCAGTGACATAATGCAGCTCCAAGCAGCTTGCAGATGCTTAATGAACAAATAAATGAATAACTAGCAGAAAATTCAGAAGAACACTGGAACTGGATGGAAATCGTGAGAAATTAAAATGTCTAGCCATGCCTGTAATGCTAATGTTAGTTAATATTTACCTTGATTGAACACTCCACATGTGATTTTAAACATTTTGTGTAAAATTCACAAAGGTGGGCCTCCCTGGTGGCATAGGGGTTAAGTCTCAGTGCTATCTCCACTACGCCTGAGTTCAATCCCCAGCCAGGGAGCTACCCACATGGCGCAGCAGACCTCTCCTGTCTTGCCCACTGCTCCCCTCAGCAGTGTATTTAGTCAATTGCCTGTTCCACTCCCCTCTCTGTCTCTCACCCCCCGCACCTCTGGCCTGCACCCCCGTTCTTTTACGCAAAAATAAGTAAAATTTTAAAAATAAATAAAATTCACAAAGGTGACCTGAGACAAGTAGGTTCTAATAATAATAGTGAGGCTTATTTCCATCCTATGGATGAATAAAATGACACATCTGGAGACGGGGCAAGTTGCCTGTATTCTTACAGAAAGCAGTGGCACCGCTGTCGAGGCCCAAAGACAGACTGTTGCCCACCTTCCATCTTCCAGAGGTCCCGAGCATGGCACTTCTCTTCTGATTTTCTGATGGGAAAATTACTAGGGAAATCATGAGGTATTTGTGCCTAGTTGCTCATTTATATTCTCTTAAATGTTTTCCATTAATTTTCATAAATAACAGCCCGAAGGAGCAACTTGAAGAATCTGGATATGTTTTGTCTTTATCACTCTCTCAGGAAACTCTCTAGTGATTTTTACTCACTCTTACCCCCCAGAAAGCAAAATAAGATCACCCTGCAAGAGCATCATTTGGCTCCAACAATGCCCCCACTTGGCAGGATTTTGATAGTGATTCCAAAAACTGCACAGGAATGTCACTGCTTTGAATTTGCATCAGTGATAAAGTAAGGTACAGGGCCTCCTTCGTGGCGCAGCAGTTGAGCTCTGGGTTGCGAAGTTGCCTGCAGCCTCTGCAGCGCCGGTTCGATCCCCGGCTGCTCCCCGGCCACCAGAGGAGGGTCCCACATCACATGACATGCAGACCTCTCCTGCCGCCCTCTGCTCCCCTCAGCAGTGTACTTCGGTCCTTCTGCCTGCTCTGCTCCCTGCTCTGGCTCTGGTGAATTCTCTCACCCTCCCGCGCTTCTGACTGTACCCAGTGCTTGTATAAATAAATAAAAATAAATCTTAAAAAAATAAAATTAAAAAATGGTAAAAGCCACTTTGGAAAACAGTTTGGCAATCAGTTTCCTAAAAAAATTAAATATTAAAAAAAATAATAAAGTAAGGTACAGATTCATGTTAGTAAACCAGAAGCCTTTAACTTCAGATGTGAGTTAATTGGGGTTAAATGGCATCATCTCTCAGCAGATGATGAAGCAAATCACTGCTGCCTTCCCATCCACCTTCCATTTTTGGGAAACTTCTCTTCAGAATAGTTGAATGTACAGTCAGACCCAAGAAAGCAAGAGAGATGGGACAACAGAGTCCTTCACTAAAACAACCAAAGAGAGCAATGCAACTTGGCCTTTCTCCTTAATGGTTAATTTTTATGAGTTTTCAGGAACAAAGGAAGTTGCATTGCAATTGGGACATGTGTAGAACATCTCTGGAAAGGGCTGACTCATTTTTAATGTGCCATATAAACATTCTCGTGGGCAACCCTCCACACATAATAAACTTGGTCTGTTGCCATGATGGATTTTTTTTTTTTATTCCTATATTGTTGGGTATCACTGATCTGCTGAGTCTAACATTATGCTGGACAATAGACACGGTGGCTGATGATGTTGAACAAGACACATGCAGGTTCTGGAACGGTTTAAAATCCAATAAAGCCTAGAGGAATGAGGAGAGCAATCACATTAGGGCACCCTGCTATGGAAACACAGAATCAGTACAAGCAATTCAGTTTGGTTTTGGAGGGGGAGGCTGAGTTAGAAACTACTTTGAAGGGAAAGGGCTCCCTCATGGAACCTTAAGTGTCGCTGGCTAGAGTGATCCAAAATTTCAGGGGTTGGTGGCTGGATCACATGGCTGTGTTGGAAGCTGAATAAAGGTCAGTGTGGTTGGAGCAGAGAACAGACACTATCTCACAGAGCTCCATCCTTTTTGTTCTAGTCTCTGTCAACATGGCAAGTCAATCATTAGTTGTGACCATCTTTAACAGCATCCTCACCATGTGGAAAATTCCATGAGGACAGGAACTCCAATGGCATATCGCCATAGTCAGAACAGTGATTGGCATGTTCTAGAAAGTCACTACCTGTTAGTTGAATGCATGAATGAATGTGTGTCTTAAGGGGAGATCAGAGTCCCATAGCCAGAACAGTGATTGGCATGTTCTAGAAAGTCACTACCTGTTAGTTGAATGCATGAATGAATGTGTGTCTTAAGGGGAGATCAGAGTCCCATTCCACACATGTCAGATCACAGGGCCTTGAATGCTGCCTCATTACTGCTCACACGATTCTTATCCAATGAATGAATGTATAATGAAAATTGAAAAACACTGAAACAAAACTTGGAATCATGAAATCTACAGTGGGAGGAAAGGACGCTAGATCAGACATTGACATATTTGAGTCTCTCCCCCCACATTTTTTATTAATAGTTTTTGATAACATAGGTGTGGTAGTTTGCTACATAGCAGTGATTTCAAGTCAAATAAAATACAGTACTCTTTTCAAAGAGGATTCTAATCTAGGAATGAAAGAACAGATTTACTCTAATTTTAGATATGTGAGAGTAAGTTATAGGGAAATACCTAGATATTTGCTTTAAGTAATACAATGAAAAATTGGAGTTGTACTAAAAAGAATTCTATAGTCAATTGTACATTCCCTAATAGGACAAATCATATTGAGAAACAGCTACAAGTATCCTTATTCTGCACTTGGATGGGTAAATTGTGGCATGAGGGACAAATTCAGCCTGCCCATCTGTTTTTAAAGCTGTGAGATAGAACAGTTTTTATATTTTTGAATTTTTTAAAAAATAAAAAAAGACTAAGATTTTGTGTTATGTGACAAGCATATAAAATTCATTTCTATATTCATAAATAAAGTTTTACTGGAATGTAGACACTCCCATCCCTTTGTGTGTCATCTATGGATGTTTTCGTGCTGCCGGAGCAGAGTTGAGAAGTTGCTAAGATATACTTCCCAAAGCCTAAGATATTTACTCTCTGGACCTTTCCCCAATAGAAAAAGGCTTGTCGGCCACTGCTGTAGACTCATAGTGCGTTTGAGTGGCTTGGCTGATGCCAGTATGCATTTTGGTGACCTTCTCCCTAAGAAGCTCTGCTTCCCGAATCAGTGGTTCCTTGCAAATTAAATTGTAACTACATAGGGGAATTTCATTTCCTACTTTTGAAAATGAGTGCTCTGCAAATGATGATTGATTATGCCTTTGATTAGGAAGTAAGGGGACATACTGCTTGGTATGAAATGCTATTTTAGGTCAGCACAGCATGATTGAAACAACGGTGACTTCAGTTCTGACAGCCAATGTTTTCATCCTGCAAACCGGTCAACTCACATCCTCCATCTGGGCCTAAGATCCCTTATTTATGGAGCAACAGGGTCTTATGAAGCCTTCCAGAACTAAAAGTCCTTAGGCACACATCACTATTTGTACTCGGGGCTGCCTCCTGCTAGCAGATATGCATTTTATAGAGAAAACACTCACTGACCATTAGACACATCTGATTATTTACATGTGTGGTGTTAATAAGCGAAGCATGAGCATGAAACAGTCTGGATTTTCAAATCTGTTCAAAACATGGGGATAGGTAGGGTTCTGCATTCCATACTATAGATCCAGGATGCATTTTGTCTTTCCATGTGGAGGTGAGCAGGGAAACAAATGTACTTGCAATGTTGTAGAGTGAGCTAAAAAGAGGAGGGCTGACTTCGAAAGAATAGGTAAAGTTGCAACCTATAATCAGGATAGCCCTGCCCTCTCCCACCCAATGCCCACTTCTTTTTGTTTTTAAAAGCAGCAATCTTTCCCCAGCTTTGGCCCATGATTAGTCTACCTCACAATTTCCTAACAGAATATTGCCAGTGGTAAGCCAGGGCAGAAGGCATGCAGCAAAAGTGACTACTGGACACACACATGTGATTGATTGGAGCCCCCAAACGATCCCTCATTGTTCTCTTTTTTGAGCTCAGAGAGCTGGTGGGGAAGCAAGAAAGGTGCTTGCAAAATATCAGTGCTTAAGTGACTGTTCCAGTTGTTAAATCATAATACAGAGTGATTTAGCTGGAATGAAGTAATTACAGGGGGAGAGATGAAAAGTCAAATGATATAAAAACAGGACCTCTTGAAGTGTCTAAGTACTGCTGTATCCTCTGATGCATATGCAGTTCTCAGTTCTGATGTGTCCATCACACGAAAGGTTCTACTATTTTAAGAGTAGAAATTAGTGTTATTTTGGCTCAAGTCCTTACCCACAAATTTGGGCAAAGATGCTGCACTAAAGAGCCTTAAAAATCTCTTAAGGAAGCAGTAATAACTCTAAATCAATACATCTCATAAGTAATATTTTGATCTGAAATCTACAGTTTAATCTCCCTGCCCTCAGGCCATTATTTTAATTAAGCACACAGTATCTTTGTTCAAATCTTGGTTCTCTCACGTATGAGCTGTGCGATCTTGAACAAATTGCTTAAAGTTTCTGATCCTTGGTTTCTGAATCTTTAAAAAGAGGGTAATAATAGAACATAGCTCCCATGTCCTTCGCTATCTTAAATATAGATGAAAAGCACTTATCCTAGTGCCCGGCACACAGTAAGCTCTTAACATGTATCAGCTATTATTCTAAACATTTAAGGAAAATTCTCCCTGTCCTTTGGGCTTGGCTCTTAACCCACTTGGGAATCTGCTCTTGCCCCCTGTGCTTAGTGAGGAATCAGAACCTACTAACCCCTCCTCACTTTTCTTTTTCCTACCACTGTTTGTACTTTTCATAATTATCTGGTGACTTGCCTCTCTTGCAAACTATGAATTTCTTGAATTGTAAATGTGTCTAATTAATTTCTCCATCTCTGGCTTTCTTCTCAGATTTAGATACACAGTTCTGTTCAAAAAGAATTGTGAAAGGTTAAATAAATGAAAGCAGTATGTATATTGAAGCAACAAAAAAAATGTGGAACTTTTATGTGTTTGGAAACTCACTTTTAGAATAAGAATAAAATAAAAAATTCAAAATCTCTGCGAAGTATCCATATGTCCCTTCCCTCTCAACCCTTCATCCTCTTTCCAAAACATCAACCTCCTTACCTTTCCAACTGTCCTGAACCCCCAATCACAGTAGAACATCTGGCCACAGGACCTTTGCACAGGTCTGGCACTTTCATAACACACTCATCATTATGATCATAGTAATGGTATTACCTTTGAGAGGAAGCCTTATCCTACCCCTCAGTCTAGGTCATGTCTGTTACATTCACTCGTAGAACATTCCATCTTTTTTTGAGATTCAATCTCAATGTTAACGGATTTGTATTGTGATTAATATCTGTCATTTCTCAGTAACTTACTAAGAATTCTATGGAAACAGGGATCCCTTTTGCTTTCTTTCTTGCATCCTTAGTGTCATGGACTAGATACATGGGCCCTAGATACACAGTATAGTGCTATCCATAGTGCTCAATAAATATTTGTTAACAAATGAATAAATAAAGAGTACAACCTGCTATTCAGAAGTAGATACCAAAAATTTTAGTTGCCTGATTAAGAATTAGAATTCTCTATTTACAGTTTCAACCAATGACAGGGTTTTATACTCATCTATTAAGAGGCGAAACTTCACCCATCTCATTGTTTAAGGCTTACGAGGTTGAATTGCACCATTCCTGCACACTGGCAAAATATAAATGTAACAAAGGTCAAGGGAGAAGCACAGTACCTGAAGGGAGAAGACCAGGATAATGGAAGACTGGTTTCAGAGTTGTCCTTCAAACTTTCATTATTGTTTGTTTTTCTTCCCCCTCCTCCCTTTCTTCAATCTCTCTCTCTCTCTCTCTCTCTCTCTCTCTCTCTCTCTCTCTCTCTCTCTCTCGCTCTCTCGCTCTCTCTGTCTCTCTCTGTCTCTCTCTAACTTTTTGGTTACACTGTTGCTGGCTCCCTGGACATGCCTTTATCTGAAGCATAATGATTTTAACTCTATTTGTGTCTTTTCTGGTCATAAGCTGGTTCTTCCACCTGTGATTCTACTTTATCCTTCCATCCCCTCCCCTCCATAACAGCTGCCCTCCATCCATTTCCTGATTTCAAGGGATTTCCAGCCTGGTGAGCCTCCAGTCATGGAATCTCCCCATGGACACCGCTGGCAGTCACAAAGTAAGAGCCACGACTGACAAAATCTTGGTTGCTGATTGGATGAGGAGCCACAGCTTGGGATGAGACTGATGAGGGTGGGGAAGGGGAAGTAAGATGTTTCCTCTGTATTTCTCCAGTTTACTGAGTAGATATTAGGATCTCAGGACCCTTTGATGACCACCCCATTGACCCTATAAACCCAAAGCTGTTTACAAACATCAGTCTTGCCGTAGTTAAACCTCTAAATCCACCATGATCATTTGGTTCTGGTCCCTGGCGCTCAGGAAATCGCTCACCCCTACCCCACCCCTCCCATCACCCAAAACTTACTATGTCTCAATTGCATTTGTCCTGTTCTTTTTGTTTCCAACATATCCACTTTTAAAGAACTGGGCTATGTTCCCAGATTTCTAGAAATTCCATAATTTAATTAATTTCATGAAAAATTCTCTAAGTTCTCCTCATTCTCTACTCCTCACCCTCACCTTCATGTTCAATCTTTTCATGCATTTGACTGAGCCTCAGAAAGTTCTCAATACCCTTCAAGAACCTTACCTCTCTCCATCTTATTCTATAGTCATGGCTCAATTTCTCACTTGGTTCATTGTAAAGACAAGCTGAACTAGTGTTCCCATCCTCCATTCTCCCCACCTACTACCGAGGCAGCTAATGGAATCATCTTAAAGCAAAAATACTGTACTTATTAACCTGTAATTTAAGGTTCTTGGTGATAGCTATATTTGGTGTCACCAGCCTTACCTGCTTCACCCATTATCAAATGAAGTAGGTACTCCAGCCATATGGAACTTTGCAGCAATACTTTCCACCACCTCACATCTTTGAAAGCACTGCTAACCTCTCCTGATGCAGCTTCAGCTGCCTTTCTTCCACTGGAAAGTATCCTTTCACTAACCACACAATAATCAGATTAAAAATCATCTCCTCTCTGAAACTGTTTCTAACATTCCAGAGAGAATCATTCAGCATGCCTCTGCAGAAATGTAACTCTGGTCAAACATTAAGCAATATATGTGTATATTTATATGCATCTTAAAATAATCATCTCACTGCATCTCTCGGCTTTGCTGACCTATGAGGTCCATGAGTGTGGGTTCTATGACTGAAAATCCAAATGTTCTCTTTGATAATAACCCAATACCTGGCACATAATACATATTATAATGTATTCACTGGATAAATACTTTAACTTAAAATGTATTTCCTTTTTCTTTGATAACAAGCATTTTTTACACAAAAGAAGTGTGTTCTCCCCTGACACTGAAGTGGTATTTTGTTGAAGCAGCAGCCAGTTGAGAGACATGAAAAGTGGGGAACATTTGCATTTTGATGGGCATATGTCTGTAGTAAATTTTCATTTATGATGATCAAAAAGAAAGGGAGTTTAAAGAGTTTATGTTTTAAGATAGACTATAAAAATAACCTAGATGGTGATTCTGCCATTTTAATTTTATCTCAACTCTGAAAAATATTTCTCTTTAAAATGCCTGCCCTCCTAAAGAGTGCTAATAAGCCTCCAAACAGATCCCCCAACTCTCTGCATTTCTAAGCCTTTGATTTGCATTCTTAGTAAATGCTAAATGATAAAAATAATACTGAGTGATGTTTGGGAGGTTCTAGAAATACTCTTTTTATCTACTTTTGGTTTTCATGAATTTAATATATAATAGCATTTCACTTCTTCACTTTAAATTCTTTATTTCAAGAACTTAAATCACTCCAAGTACTTAAAGTGCCAATCGTATCTCAGGCTCTGTGTTGGGTGCTAAACAGAGTATCTAACCTTAAGAAGTTCCATGTCTGAGCCAGAGATTTGAAGAGATATGATCACAGCAATGATTACAATAAAGGGGGTGTGTTTAAATATAAGGGGAGAGATTAGACTGATTCTGTTGGAAAGGGGAGTCACAGGGTTACTCCAAACATGGTGACTTTTGAGCTGGGCCTTGAAGGCTGAATAGAAGTTTGCCATCATGTGAAATGAGAGGCAAATTAACAGATATATAATTATTTTTTGTAAAATAACATTACAACTGATTTCAATCAAGTCCAGAGCATGGACATTACAGATTAGGGTGGTGAGATATGATGTGATTTGAAAAAACTTTTCCCTTCTGGCCTTTTTTGCTGTTGTTTCATTGTCTTTGAGGCTGAGGAAAAAAATACTTTGTGAGGGCCTTTTTGATGTATATGAATTATTCATCATTAAGAAGTCAAGCAGCTGACACTAGCCTTTGTTAAAGCTATTGAGGGTATTATGCCTCCCCATCCCGAAAAGCTTTGTGTTATTTATTCCTCTCTGCCCTATGTTAGGGTCATCTGCATGTGTAGGAAGGTCTCGGTCTGCTTTTCTCTGATTGATGCAAATCAGAGGACATTTTGAGACTTCATGTCTTGTCATTTTTCTCCATTCTCTTTTAGGATAAAAATCACTTATTGGAGACACAGCACACCACACACACACACACACACACACACACACAGAGAGAGAGAGAGAGAGAGAGAGAGAGAGAGAGAGAGAGAGAGAGCGCCTGGGCGTTTGGGCTGCTTGCTTCATTAAAAACCAGAGTCTAGTGAGACAGCAAGGCACGACCACCTAGTCCATTAGCGTTCCTGCTCCGACACAGGCAACTTGACCTGGGAGCAGCCAGAGCTAACAGGGATGTCTCATTAAAATAGATTTTGTCAGAGCATTTTCCCCGCCATTTAACATTCTCCTGAGCATCGTGCCGGATGTGGACCAGGGACGTGGGGCCGTGTCATCTGGGATAGAACAGGCAGCATACATAATGGGAAGGCTTCCATGGTGCAGAGGGCCTGCTATCTGCTGGCTTTTCTCACGCTCTCTCAATAACTCCACGGTACTCACCATGTAGCATTGCACATACATACTAGTAGTATGAGTCATCAATCCAGCAATTCATATGTGCTTCCTGGGTCACAGGAGATCTACGAAATGTTTCAGATGCATTAGCTCATTTAACCCTAACAATGCGATGATATAATGCATTATTATGGCTCCCATGCACAAATGAAAACAATAACACAAGACTAAGGAAGATTAATTAATCTATTCAGTGGCAAAGAGATAGTTTTTGATACAACCAGACTCCTGGCTCTATGCTTTTCCTATTGTATCATCCTGTTCTAATCTGCTGCTATTAGCTGCACAGAAGGCAAGGAAGCATAGGACAAGCTCAACAAGAAGAATGCTGTGGTTCTGCCTGAAGTCAATATTGTTACTATTGAAACTAGCATGTGCTGAGGGTTTGCTAGATTCCATGTCCTGAAGAGTGATCTGTTTGACTAACTCATTTCAGTCTCCTTACAACCTCATGAAGCAGTACTCTGTTCCCAATTTACCAATGTAGAAATAAAGATTTAAGCAAGCAACAAATAGCCAGATTTTGATTCCGGATCTGTCTACCTTCAAGTGAGAAGGAAGAAATGATGGTAGAGCTGGACTAGGGTGATGCATGGAGAGAGGTGAACAATTCTGAAAGACAATAATGGATAAAACCTGGTTATTTTTTATTATTGTTGAATACCAGCTGCTATGCGGTATTTATAAGATCTGTTAAGGTAAACATCATGCTACTTTATCTTTATGAACAAGGGCCTAAAACAATAATAAAACAAACTGACATGAATAAAAATGACATGACTGACATATATACATCTATGTCATACAGGGCTTCCTTGGTGGTGCAAGGGCTTAAGTTGTAAGCACTATGAAGCTATCCATAGCCATTGCAGTACAAGTTCAATCCCCGGCCAGGGGGGTGACCCACATGGCACAGCAGACCTCTCCTGTCTTGTTTGCTGTTCCCCTCAGTACCCCTCAGCAGTACATTTCAGTAGATCTGCCTGTTCTGTTCCCTACTCTGTCTCTGGTGAGTTCTCTCACTGCCCCCACCTCCAGCTTACGCTCCAGTTCTTTTATGCATAAATAAATAAATCTTGTTTTTTTTATTTATTTATTTATTTATTTATTTATTTATTTATTTATTGTGGGACCCTCACCGGTGGCGGGGATCGAACTGGTGCTGCAGAGGATGTGGGCAGCCTCGCAACCCAGCGCTCAACAGCTGCGCCACCAGGGGAGGCCCATAAATAAATAAATCTTTAAAAAACACATATGTCAGACAGAGTGGGGAACAAAACAGACAGATCTACTGAAACACACTGCTGAGGGGAGCAGCGGGCGAGACAGGAGAGGCCTGCTGCACCATATGTGGGTTAGCTCCCTGGCCAGGGATCGAACTCAAGCCATAGCAGTGATAGTGTTGAGACTTAACCCCTGTATCACCATAGAGGCCTGACATATATTTATTTAGAGGAATAGGCAAATGATTATTATACTAGCACACACTTTGACAGCCTTACCACACACCAGGCATACTTGTGTGACTGATACCTACATTTACTTTTTCAAATGTTACAAATTTGATGTGATAGGTGCTGCTATCATCCCCATATTACTGATGAGGAAAATTGAGGCTTGGGGAAGATAAGTAAGTTCTGGAAACTCATAGGGCCAACCACATACTTGGAGAACAAAGATGACTTCCGCCTAGCGGGGGAAGGGTGCAGTCATGGATTGGAATGAATCTTACAGAAAGAAAGGAAAGGGGAAAGGCAGAACCAATCCCCAAGTGAAAATCAGAGAAGTACTGAAAAGCATTGATGGTTCCTTGAGCTGACTATCAGGTGACAGTAAGCCCTTGGATTCATGCAAATGAACATGAACTAGTTAATCACTTGATTTGAATTCTAGTTACACAACTTATTGTTCTTAGACCTTGAGCCTCGGTTTTATCACATGACAAACGTGCACATTAATACCTACCTGGTGGGACTGTGGTGAGAGCTAATTGTGATAAAGCAGGTAGCAGCTGCCCACCTCCCACCCCACCATCTGTATGGGATAAAATAAATGCTCAGTAAATGCTGGTGTGAGAGGCTGGCCAGTGCCTTCAATAAAGAATTTGTAGCTGCAGCAGCTAAGAGTCCTGTCTGCAAATGATGTTTAGTTCAGCCCCTTCAGGGATTCTCAAAAGTAGAGTGACACCTTGGTCAAGGTCATGACTTTCCCAGACAGCCCACGACCAGTCACATTGCTGCAGCAGTATAAAGACATGGCCTCTGATCCTGATTCAAAACAACTTGAATAGGGCACTCTTATTCCAGGGTTGAACTTGGGGTCAGCTAAGTTTGTCATTGCACCTTAACTGTTTTTTTCTTTCTGCTGAATCTTGCTTCCTTTCCTGCTCTTCCATGGGTGTTGGGTCCTAAGGGCACCCCTTGATAAACATCTTGCATACTAACCCCCAAATCCAGAATACACTTTCCAGCTATCTTTGTTGTTCAGCGCATTGTCAGAGGTGGTGTGGTCTATAGCAGGCAAAGGTAAGCAGGGCCTTGGATGTAGGTTGGGGTCCAGATGTGGGCTACGCGCTCCACATTTGTGGGAGGCAGCCTTAATGCATGCAGACCTCTCAGCAGAGGGCTTACCTTTTGTCCTATGCTAGCCCACGGGGCCCTTCACTTAAAATGTTAATCACTAATATAATCACTCTTTATCCATTTTGATGATGAAGGTAGTTGGATTCACACTGGTGAAAAGACTTTATCAAAGTCACACAGCTGTAAGCAGTAGGGCTGGCTGACCCTAGCTTCTAGTCCAGGGATTCTTTCAGGAGGAAAGTGTCTTGCTCTGTCAGCCCATGTATGCAATTTTGTTTCTTTTGTTTAAAATTCTCTGGGGCTGCATCATATTTGCAATATTGCCACACAGAAATGGTATTTTCTACCTTACAGGACCTTGGGAGTCCAGGGAAAGGTCTTTTTTCACCATCAGCATTCTAGCCTGTCTCCCCGGTTGTCAGCCAGAGATGACCAGGTAAGTGATGGAGCTCTAAAAGGTTAATTACCATTAATCATTATGAGAAGGTGGCTTATTACCAATTCATAAATTCAGAATAAATTTATTTTGCTGACAAGCAAAATGTCCCTGTTGCCCTGTAGACCTGGTTTCCATTCTGGAAAATAAATAATTTTTTGCCTAGATTATGGTCTTTGTATAAACTGCTGTCTCTTTCAACATACCATGTGAAGAAAGGCTTAATTAGAGCCATAAAATTGGTTAAATTATTCCAAACTTATCAAAGCCTTTAGGATTACGTGTGCATAAATATCTGTACAGACCTAGATGTACAGCCATACATGTATAAATAGAGATGCACAGAGGTTGTTAACCAATACCTTTAGAAGCATGTTTTACAATCGACTCATAGATGAATCTTATTTATAAAAGTTCTCCAAAACTTTTCATGTATGATAAGTAAACAAATGCTTAAACTTTCAAGGTTACAACCTGTAAAACTTCAGGTTAACGGATTCCAGGTTGCAACTAAGATCATGCCTCCCCATGATCATCCAGAATTTGTTAATCACTGTAAGCATTTTCATGAAGTGTGAAGTGGGAAGCAAAATAAAATGATCTAAATTATTAAAAATAGTAAGAATGATCAATATTCACCAATATTCACCATTATAATTCTTATATGTCAGGTACATTATTGTGATGGTTAATTTTATGTTAGCTTCACTGGGCATCAGTGCCATGACACTTGGTTGAACATTTTTCTGGGTTTGTGTGTGAGATGTCTTTAGATGAGATTAACATTTAAATCAGTAGACTGAGTAAAGCAGATTACTCTCCCTAAATGTGAGTGGGCCTCATCCAATCAGTTGAAGGACTGAAACAGCACAAAAGGCTGACCCTCCTTTAAGTAAGATTTAATTCTTCCTGTATGACTGCCTTTGGATTGGGTCATAGGCTTCTTTCCTGCCTTGGGATTTGAAATGAGATACTTACTTTTCCTGGATCTGCAAGACTCCAGGCTTTGGAATGAAACTGCACCAGCTTCTCTGGGCCTTAGGTCCTCAGACTAGGACTGAAACTAGGCAATTATTTCTCTTGGTCTTAAGTTTGTTGGTTCACCATGTAGAATTTCAGGACTTGCTTTCCTCATAATTCTTTGAGCCAGGTCCTTGAAAGGCTGGTTTGTAAATTGAAGGGCTGGTCTGTAAATCTCTTAGAACACTGACTAATACAGATACTTTCCACAATCAAAATAATTTTAAATAATATTTTAAGTCAATATTTAAATGACCTTAAGTGAAGGGTACAGTATTATTCCATTTCATAGATGAGGAAATTGATGTGTAGCATTCCCTACCCCATGCCTTGTCACTCTTCCATCTCAATAGCTCTCTTCAAGCAAATCTCAGGCAAAGATACGCAGGGCCTTGGATCTAGGTTGGGGTCCGGATGTGGGCTACGCGCTCCACATTTGTGGGAGGCAGCCTTAATGCATGCAGACCTCTCAGCAGAGGGCTTACCTTTTGTCCTATGCTAGCCCACGGGGCCCTTCACTTAAAATGTTAATCACTAATATAATCACTCTTTATCCATTTTGATGATGAAGGTAGTTGGATTCACACTGGTGAAAAGACTTTATCAAAGTCTTTTGTAATCACATGTAGGACCCATCTTCTAGAACTTTCAGAAGAAAGAACTTAAGAGGAAGTTTGGGGACAGTGGGGATTGGTGTTGTGTCTAGGCCATACCCATCTACATTAGTATCAGCAGACCCCCTGCATGGAGATTCCCCAGCCTTCCTTGTGTAAATCTGTGAGGATGGGGCTGGTGGCAGCCCTAGGCTCTCTGAAATGCTCTCTTTCAGTAAAACCTGCATAAGCACAGATATAAAAGCTGATATTTCTATGGATGCATAGTTGGGGTATTCATCAGCATTAGCAACATTTTTTTTTTAATTTTTTTTTTTAGAGGCATGGTTTATTTATTTATTTGTTTGTTTGTTTGTTTTGTTTATACATGCACTGGGTACAGTCAGAAGCCGGGAGGGTGAGAGAATTCACCAGAGCCAGAGTGGGGGGCAGAGCAGGCAGAAGGACCGAAGTACACTGCTAAGGGGAGCAGCGGGCGGCAGGAGAGGTCTGCGCGCCATGCGGGACCCTCCTCCGGTGGCCGGGGAGCAGCAGGGGATCGAACTGGTGCCGCAGAGGCCGCGGGCAGCTTTGCAACCCAGAGCTCAACCGCTGTGCCACCAGGGAGGCCCAGCATCAGCAACATTTAAAGCTGTTGCATCCTTTTTTTTTTTTTTAAGATTTTTTAATTTATTTATACAAGCACTGGGTACAGCCAGAAGCGCGGGAGGGTGAGAGGATTCACCAGAGCCAGAGAGGGGAACAGAACAGGCAGACTGACGAAATACACTGCTGAGGGGAGCAGCGGATGCAGCAGGAGAGGTCTGTTGCGCCATGTGGGACCCTCGCTGGCGGCTGGGGATAGAATCCGCGCTGCAGAGGCTGCAGGCAGCTTCGCATCCCAGTGCTGAACCGCTGCGCCACCAGGGGAGGCCCTGTTGCATCCTTTGCCTCTTATTCTTTTCTCTCTGTACATCTCTTGCCTTCTCTTCTCCTTTGACCTATCCCTCTTGCTTTCATTATGCTCATTCTGCCTCTTTCTCGGTTCTTAATAAATTAATTTAATAATTATTTCATAGCTCTTATATTGCTTCTGCCTGTCCCAGACATGTGAGTGAGATGAGTTCCATTGTACCTGTAGATGGGAGTTATTTCCCCCTACAGGCCTATCTAATTTTGAGGGTGCATCAGATATGCACTTACTCATTGACAAAGGGTATGAAAGTATTAAGTATGTTCTTCACTTGAACATCAAAATGAGGACACTTGATATGAAGTATGTGAGATTTGGGGACTGTCAGAACATGTGTCACTGGTACTCTGCTTGCTGCTGGCACCAGAGAGAGTTTGAAGCCCATCATCCAGGTGTGCCAGTGTATTATTCTGATTTGGTCTGGTGGGGGACCATGTTTACACCTGAAATAATAATGGGAGTGCTTTCCTATATTGGCTCACCATTTAGTCCCCTGTTTACTTCCTGTGGGTCTCCAGGTGCAGGTTGCATAAGTAATTCTTAAAAGGTAGACCAGGGCATCAACCATCTGGAGGATGAAGAACTTGAAAATCACTGGAATTTCAGCTCCAGTCCTCTGTCCATGGATCATGCACAGTGTAACCCTAGGAAAGTCTCCTTTCTCTCCACTGGGATTTTCCCATCTCCAAATGAGGTGAGGTGGTGAGCTCTTGTACCTCTAAAATTCTGATTTTATATACTCTTCTTCCAAATTCAATTCAACCTCACTTTGTATATATCCTCCTTTCATTAAGAAATGCTTTCAGGGGCTTTCCTGCTGGCACAAGGGGTTAAGCACCGCACTATGAAGCAATCCACAGCCTCTGCAGCATGAGTTCGATCCCCGGCAGGCCAGGGAGTAACCCACATGGCGCAGCAGACCTCTCCTGACTCACCTTCTCCTCCCTTCAGCATGTATTTCAGTCAGTCTGCTTGTTCTGCTCCCTCTGTCTCTGGTGAATCCTCTCACCTCCATACCTCTGGCCTGTACCCCAGTTCTTGCATGCAAAAATAAATCTTTTTAAAAAAAGAAATGCTTTGAGAGAAACTATACTCACAACCTAAGGGGATAAAGGTACCTATATGATAATAACAGTGAATAATTATTAAACATGTTTATGAAGATTTTCATCAACATGGGAATGGATATCAGAGTGTCTTAAAAGGAATTTAAGAAAGTATATGAAGTTTTATGTACACTATGACACTTGAGAAGTGGGAAAAATGATAAATGAAGTCAAGACAGGAACAGAGAAATTACCAATTATTAACAGGTACTTCTGAGAGGTGAGATTGTATGTGCTTTTTGTTTTTTCACTTTTTCCATTAGTTCCTCAAAGTGACTATGCATTCTCATCAAGGCAAATAAAGAAATAAAGCACTTTGTTCTAAAAAATTATTTTTCATTTAAATTTGGTGTGATTTTGAATCAAATTAGAAAAATCACAAAAAGCCTATCGTTAGCTTTTCTGTCATTCCTTTGAGATCAAGTTAATGCAAGAAATGTATTTCATGTTTTTAGGAAAGCAGCATGTGCCCACCATATGTGTGCATTTACGTATTTTAAAGTTGCTCACGGGGCCAGTTTCCAGCCGCCCAGTGAGTCTGTGTGTGTCATATCTCATGGAGCCAATAGGATAATCTGGCATGAGGCTATGATATTAATAAGACTGTTTTTATTCTCTAATGGGAGAGATGCAAAAATGCTAGTGACCTCAATTTTAAAACTCCACTCTTCAAAACATATTTCTCAATGTAATTTTATTAAAAATTATAAGCTGCCCCAATTCCTTTACTCTTAGAAAACTATCAGCAATTAGTGGTTTGGCACCTGAAATTCCTCACACTCATCATTCGCTTCTTGCTATTTGCTGTGATAATACCCACATCCCCCTCCATTCCTGCCTTTGGCCATGACTCCAATCTCAGGCTGTTTCCAGAGAAGGTGAATCATGTTTGATAAGGGCGTACGTGTGCAGGAGGAAATCGGTGGGAGATATTAGGGTCAAAGTAGAATCTTGCTTTGCAAGCCCATTTTTTAATTTAATATATTCCTTTAAATTGACTCCTTATGCTGAGAAAAAAAAGATTTATTTGGAAGAAGCTTCCAGGGTAATAAGAAAATATAAATCTTTTGGCTGATTGTGGAGACTTTTAAATGATGCCGAGAGAGAAGCTGAGCGTGGTTGCCAGGTAAGCGAGGAATCAGGAGTCACCCCCAGCTCTCACCTTACTTCCTATGCAGAAGCATCACATTTCTCTAAGCCTCATTTTGTCCATCTTTAAAGGAAGCAAGAAGCTTCTTCTATTACAGAGTGTGAGAGAGCTTAATGGAATCATGGTCATAAAGAGCTTTTGACAAAAGCCTCATACTGATAAAACATAGTATCAAGACTAAGAACAATTATGCTGCCTGAAGCCGAGACACAAAGTTCTTTTTAGACAGGTGTAGACAAAATCATGGCGTGAGTCTTACTCATCTTTGCATATGTGGATTGTCTGCTTTGAAAGGTGGCTTTCATCCAACAAGAACTCTCTGGTATTTGAAACAACTACCTCCAGGGAGATGGGTTTATCTGTGTGGCTCCATCAACACTGCTTTTGAAGGTGTAAATTTCACCTTTCAGGTAAATCTTAAACATCTTGCTTTGAGGAAAGGCATACTTTTTTTTTTTTTTTTAAGGTTTATTTATTTATTTATTTATTCAAGCACTAGGCACAGTCAGAAGCACGGGAGGGTAAGAGGATTCACCAGAGCCAGAGTGGGAAACAGAACAGGCAGACTGACAAAATACACTACTGAGGGGAGCAGCAGGCGGCAGGAGAGGTCTGCGCTCCATGTGGGACCCTCGCCAGTGGCCAGGGATCAAACCGTCACTGCAGAGGCTGCGGGCAGCTTCGCAACCCAGTGCTCAACCGCTGCACCACCGGGGAGGCCCCGAGGAAAGGCATATTTAAAAATCAAGGCAACTCCTCTGAAATGGGTGGATGAAGTTATTTCCTGATGCCCCCCGGTAGGCAAACACATTCGGCATAAGGTTAGCTGGAACCTGTCTATCAGAGTCCTCTTCCCCTACCTGAAAGATGAGACTCACCAATCTGCGGCTCCTTCTTGACAGCATCAAAATTATCTCCCCATTATCTCCCATTTTTCACCTTGCTCAGGATGACTGAAAGCGATTTCAAGAAAGAGAGATTTTTTTTCCACTTAACTGCTTCACCCTGATGCAATCTTCCTGAGGCTTATTCTCCTTCCCATCAGCTCTCACACTCATCAAACAATCCACAAATGTTGACTTATAGACTAAAGTTATAAGGAGCTGTTATCATGGGAGATGTGTTCACAGAGAAAGTACGCTGTAGTTTGGGACTTGTTAGGCTGGGGAGATCTGAACTGTCAGAGTAGCAGGGGAGTCCAGGGACGGAGGGATGGCCAGATGTTCCTTGGGGATATGGATGACTCCCTCCAGCATTTCCAGAATAAGCTTTCTATGCCACCCACTCATTCACTTTTCTGTCCTTCATTTGGGAAATATTTACTCTCCTGCTACAGAAGATCAAACATTCCTCTAAGTATGGGGAGGGGGGGTGGCAATAAGGGGATGGTGGGAGTGTGACTTCAGCCATGTGCTCTGCCTTCAACATTCTTCCAGACTTACAGACTCAGACACAGACGATTACAAACATACATGTTGAGGTGGTAGTATGTTAGGGGGAAAGGATGACCCAAGCAAACTCCATGCAGGCTTTGTGGGTGCCACCCCCACTCCATCAAGACACTGAGAACTACAAATCCCATGATCCCCAAAGGGAGGTTGCAAGGACCTGAGGGCAGAGTTAAGCAGCCATTTTTCTCTGTTTGTGAATATAACCAGCCATGTGAGTGGAGTCTCTTTCTTGGCTCTCTCTTGGCCAGGCAGCACTTGGTCTCAGCGGGTCATTTGGGATTCAAGGTCTGTAGAATGGGTAGGATGCAATTAAGAATTTATCTCCCTCTTTTTTCCCCTGAGTTGTTCATTTCCTCATTTCCCCTCCCTTTGTAAATAAACCTTTGATTAGCCTTTTTTGTGTACCTGCAATTTAAGTCCCCTTTAAGCACGCAGGTGAGGACCCACAGTCAGGCAACCCATTTTATATTGGGGTTGCCCTGTAACAGTGGAAATAGAAAATATTAACATATGTGTGATTGCTATGTGGGTTTCACTCTCGGATGTATGGGGGAGAGATCAGTGGAATATAACAACAAAAGTCAGGAAATGATGTTGTAGATAGGATAAGGCACCTGGAAAGCCTGGGCACACATGGAAGGAGAGTGATATATGGGAGATGGGAAGGGTGGATGTTTCCGGCAGCAGAGGATTCTCCAAAGGATACTGGATCTTCAGGGGTGGAAATTTCAGATTAGTCCCCAGTTTTGAAGGAAGTAACCACATTGTCCCTCTGCCAAGACTGGTGTTTTTCTCTGCAAAAGACAACACAAGATCCAGGGGCACATGGATCCACAGAGGGAATGTGGATTCTCAGAGCCTTGCTCGACACAGGTTAACTTGGTATAAACCTTGCAAGCAGTGAGGCTCGAAGGTCACCTCTCTGTGTAACCCCATTTTGAAAGATTATGTAGAAGCATCCCTAGGGATCTGAGTGTAATTTTGTTCAACTTTTATTTAAAAATCCACATCTATGACGACCGATTTTTTATTGGCCCCTTAGGTGATAACTTAAGACATTTCTCTTTAATAGTTTTATAACAATTTAAGTCTCTGGCTCATTCATCTTATTTTATTTCTCATGTCCATAAAGGAGTCTGGGATTCTCACCAGGGAAAAGAGAGGAAGTCAGGTAGGTGATTTCTAACTGGTTATGATTCTGCCTAGAATTCTACTTCTCTACAAACCTTGGGTCTCAGCACCCTAGACTGGTGGCAAATAAATCCTAGGTGAAAATCCAGATTTGGGTAGTTAAAGGTGGTATGACCTGGAGAAGTGATTAAAACACTGAGAATCCACTTGCTCATCAGCAAAATAGAAAGAAATGTTGCAGATTCCAATGTTGACTCCAATGAAGCAACTTGTGAAAATGCCTTAGGCAGACGGGAAACTCACAGACAGAGGCCTTTGTTTTGAGCACTGGGAGACTGTTACCTGACCAGAATAATAAGCATTTCCTACCCACTCCATCCTTTCTGGTCTGCCACTTTCCCCTATGTTCTACACAAGCAAGAACTGGTTACAATACATTCTACTTCATCAAGTTTATAAAGTAACTAGGTTCCAGGGAGAACAGCATTCACAGAACTCTAGTCCAGCAGGTATAATCACACCTACTTTAACTAGTGTTCTTTTGTAGAGATTAATTAGTCTGTGTGTTCAGCAAATGTATGTCCATAAACTGTAAATTTAAAACTAACATGTGGTCTCTGAGGAAACATACACCCATGTTCTGGAAAGCCAAGGGGCCAAAAGAAAGAAAAGATAAAACTTCTACATGGGTGCATAATTTTCAGCTAGCAGAAAAAAATAGTTTTTCTTTTCATTATTGATCAAGACACCATCACTATATAGAGCTGCAGACAAACCAGTTCTTATAACACCGACAGTGGGCACATTCTCAGTTGAGAAAAAGACACTAGAGCCAAGTTCTGAGAATTTTAGAACCTAGGAAGGTAGAGAGTGAAAGCAAGACACCTATTCTTCTGCCAGTAAATGTAGCTCAAGGCTGAATTTTCAAACTCTTTCAAACCTAGTTAAATATAACTCAGAGGTCTGAATTACTATAAACTTCTATTACATTTATTCATAGGATGAGGGTCACATACTAAGTGCTTTTCCAAACATAAAAAAAGGTGCCAGGCCATGAATTCATTCTCTTTTCAGCATATCTCGCCAAGGTTCCTTTCGTTGTAAATAGCTGAGATATTTCTATTAAATTCATTTTCTCACTTGGTGGCATATCTACTCCAAATATGATCTCATTATCTACAAGGAGGCAGAGTCCCACTGGACTCCTCCAAATTAGGCCACCAGATTCCCTTGTTTATGCCTTTTAAACTCATTCATACGGGGGCGATGCTATCTAGTTCTTCGGAGAGTGAAACGCCCCAACCCACTCCACAGAAGATAGAAAAAAAAGAAGCTAATATTTCTCTCTGCGACGCCCATATTTACCATCTCACCACAAGCTCTTCCTGCCACCCTCTTCGACGGGCGCTAATGCAGGGCCAATGCGTTTTGTTCCAAGTGCTGCTTAATGGGCCCACAGATAAATCTTCTGCTCTGTATCAAAAACATATCGCAAGTCTAGGTAAATTATACGCCGTCGCTCCAGTTTTGTCTGCTAATTTTTTAATGTACATGAAATATTCAGGGCGATTTGTGAGGCATGAAATACCTCTCCTGAGTCTATCCTGATACCTCCCTGGCTGAGATTACATTTCTCAGCGCTGCGCACTTCCATCTGGGGCTGAAGTTTTCTAAACTAAATTAAAAATCTACTGGCTGAACTGATGGAAAGAGGAGCATAGGATAGTTCTTTGCTTCCCTCCTTTGCTGCCAGTGACTTGAAACCTGTAACTTCACCTTGTGCTTTCTGTTCCCTGGTATATGTCCTGAGAAGGAGGGATGGAGGCATGGAGCTGGGGTGAATTTTCAACTTCACGAACCTTAAGACACCTACTGACAACCACAATGCTGAGAGAAGACCCCTAGAACAGAACAAGAATGGATGTGGGTGCAGTCAGGTGAGCAGGGCCCAAAATGGAATGGGGTCCAGTCTGGCAGCCTTGCTAGGGACTGGGGTGAGTATGCAAGCTGCCTTCTCAGAAAAACCACAAGTGCCAACTCCCGCAGGTGTCTACTCACAACCTGTCAAATACCCAGGCACCTACCTGCTGGGGACTAAGGAGAACTGGTTGAATTAGCAAGCAATTCAGGGCTAGGTTTCTATTTTGCAGCTTGTATCATATATTGTGTGGTTTTCACTTTCATGAACCCTATTCCTGCCCCATCAGGCACCTTGGGGAAGGCACCTTCTATTTGTACCCAAAAGCTGTGTGTCCCTGTTTTGCAAACTGTCTGCAATAAAGGCTTCATACTTCTCCCCAAATTTCCTCTAAATCCAATTACTGATTAACATTATGTATGCAGTGTGTTGGAGGTGAAAACAAAGCTCTTCAAATATAAGACAGAACACAGAACCCCAAATAGTAAGAGTAAGGTCACAGCTTTCAGGCATCTGAATCAGACAGACTAAAATGGCTCAGGTATTTTAATTGGCTGCTGTGATGCAAAGAACAGGGATTTTAGTTTCAGAAATTGGGGTTTGATTTCCAGATTTACCAATCATTATCAGAAATCTAAGACATATAATTGAAGATTTCTGCACCTTCATTTGTTCTGCCAAAGCTGGGGAAATGAATGTCACTGTCTTAGGGTGATTGTGAGGATTAGAAGGCTTTCATAAGTTCGAAACAAGATCGTGGTGAGGGCTCATGCCAGGTGAATTTCCTGCCTCCTCTCCTGGTTCATTTCTACCAGGGCTCCTTCCACTGCACCACCCTACTCTGCAGTGGGACTCGTGATCATGCATGGGGCTCTTTGGCACACACTTTTCATATGTGACACTCACAACAGTGCACCAGAGTGGGTGATCCCTCTCAGCAGACAAAACACAGAGGTTACAAGGTCAGAAAACTGGCCAAGGGCACATGTTCCCCAAATCAAAATGCCAAGATTCTCTTTTTTTTTTTAAGGATTTATTTATTTATTTATACAAGCACTGGGAGCAGCCAGGGATCAAACCGGCGCTGCAGAGGCTGCGGGCAGCTTCGCAACCTAGTGCTCAACCGCTGCGCCACCAGGGAGGCCCAAAATGCCAAGATTCTAATCCCCATGGTATGCTGTCTCAAATCCAGCTATGATCATTCAAACATGTCTCCCATTCTTCTCACATCATTTGGCCTAAGTCCTATAAGAAAAAGCAAATCCCTAGAATAGCACACCTCTCTTCTTTCTCCACACTGTCAAGGTGTGATGTCAGGTTGCTCTGATGGCTGATCGATGGCCCCTGGGGCTGCCCTGTTGCCACTCTAATTTCATAAGAGTTTCCTGAGCTACATGTCTCACCAATTAATTAGAGTTTTCTTACATTGTTTCAAGACACTGGGCATGCCTATTTTTGCCCTATGCATTCCATTCTTGCCTCTTTAATTTTACCCACCCATTCCCATACTTTTATTATCTTTCATGGCAGCTTAGAATTCTAGTATCTCACATTATTGGCCATTTATACTTTGCTTTATTTATTCATTTATTTTTTTCTACTTCTATTTATCACTGCACAGCTCCCCTACTTTTTCCAGATGCATTAAGTTATTAACGCCATCCATTTCTTTTCTGTCTTCAACTACAATAATATTACTTCACATATTCATCCCTCTTCAACTTTGTCTACTGGAAATATAATATCCGCAGCTCATGTTTTCCTTTAGCAGTCGCAGGCTCTTATTTTTAGCCTAATTATGAGCATAATGAAGTTTTGATCATGATTTTCCAGGTTTCCCCTTCAATGACTTGAGTCATAACCTCCCCACTTGCCAAGTCTGGTACTTTTACTCCTTAGAAACACGAATAAAATTTTAAATTAGAAAGTCATCCTGCCCTACATCACAAATATTCTGCCACAATTTCTTTTCCTCATTATCTGCAATCTCAGCTACATTTGATAATTAGAAATGACCCAGTTGGAAGACCCTTGTTTTTAGTTCAGTTGTGAAGAGAGGTTGTCACAGCTAGGTTTCCAGTGTGCTGGCCACGGTTAGTGGCAAGTCCAGCACAGCAGAATTACAGCATGAGCTCTGCAAGGGCCTGTAAGTGTCATTTTGAAAAAGTGGTACAGGATTGTGGAATTAAAAAAAAAACAAACCTGGAAAGGACATTACCATCTCTGCTATTTGGAAGAAAGAAGTCTCCCAACTTTGCTAAGTCTCACTACCTTCCCTTGCAAAATAGGATTCCAAAAGTATGCTTCTACCTTCTGGAGCTGGTATGTGGCACACATGAGTCAGCATTTGTCAACAATCCCAGCACAATTCCAGGTGCATGGAGTCTTCTCAGAGAAATGCCAATTAAATTAGTCCCACCAAACCTGCTGCCAGTCCCCATGAGCTTTGGGTATTAGCACCATGTGGTAGCCCATCTGTATTACACCAACTTAAGTCAAAAAATCCCACAGTGTATTCCTTTGAATTAGTATTTTTGTGTTCTTTGTGACTGTATCAAGAAAATGTGATATATATACACAATGGAATACTATTCAGCAATCAAAAAAGATAAACTCATGCCATCTGCAGTAACATGGATGGAGCTAGAAGAGATTATGCTCAGTGAAATAAGTCAGAAGGAAAAAGAATATATCGGATGGTTTCACTTATAGGAGGATATAGGGGAACCAAATAAGGCTTCAGGGGAAAAATAATAACAATAAAAACCCATAAAAAAACAAAAATAAGTCCTCCCTGGTGGCGTAGGCAGTTGAGCACCACACTGTGAAGCTCTCCAAAGCCTCTGCAGCGCGGGTTCCATTCCCCACCCAAGCCGGCGAGAATCCTACATGGCGCAAAAGACCTCTTCTGTCTTACCGCTGCTCCCCTCAGCTGCGTATTTCATCAGTTCTGTTCCCCGCTCTGTCTCTGGTGAATCCTTTCACCCTCCTGCGCATCTAGCCTGTACCTTGGCTCGTATAAATAAATCTTTAAAAAAAAATAAACAGAACAACTATAAACCAGAGACATTCTGCAGGGAAGGGGGAGGGAGAGTGATCAAAATGAGGGAGGGAAGAGCACAAGGGACTATGGTGATGGTGCACATGTGAACTGGTGGTGGAAATTCTATGGGGACTACACCTGAGAAAAGAAAGCAAACATTGTAAAAAAAATGAAAAATAAAAATAATGTAAAATATATATAAATAAATTTAAAAATTACAACAACAACAAAAAGCAACCACATTAAAAAGAAAAGAAAAGAAACCCCACAATGTGCTGGGTCTGCCTGGGCTAGCTACCTCTAAACAATACTGACTCTAGAGTGTTCTTTCAGCTGTTTTGGGGCCCAGATCATCAGGGTGTTTAATCAAAACTATGCTCCATATTGAGTCAGTATCTGCTTCCTTCCCAAATGCACCCATGGACTCCTGTCTTCCTTTCTATTTTGGGCCACAGAGGACACGTTCAGCACAAGGAAGAGAGTTTTCAGACTTCTGAATAGAGCTCCCAAGTACTTCTTCAGCAACTGCAGCAGTACCTCATGATTGCCTTGGTTTCCAGGCCCCTCAGCATCCTCTTCCGCTACCTCTGGATTGTTCAAGTGTTCGAGGTCCCAGACCTGGGCAAAGCAGTGTGGAACAGAGGAGCCATGTTTCTTGTTCTGGACAGTCTACTTCTCCCTACAAAGTCCACTATCAACACCATTTATCAGTTGATACACCCAGCAGTGATTCCTCCATCTACTTGTGGGAAGTTGATTTTTGTAATCCAGGCTCATAACCTCAGATTTACTTAGGTTCCATTTGATTTATCAGTACGATTGACTGTGTTTCCAAGAGATCACCCTAATAATTTATTAACCTATTTTACACATAATTTTTAGGACTCAGTTTGAGCTGTCTTTTCATAGGACAACAGGACATAGCTTTTCTTAAGTTAATGAAACTTATAGTTCCAGCAGAGGAGATGGTAATTAAGCAGCTAATTTCAATAATGGTATAAGTAATATTGAAAAGGCTTATTGCAAGAGACTGATTTAGTCTAGAGGGTCTAAGAAATTATCCTGTGGACAGAACATTGACTTCTAGGTGATACAGAAAACACACTGAGTGTTATTTTTTTTCTTTGTTTTTGTTTTTTGCAGAAGAACTGGGGTATGAGCTAGAGGTGGGGCGGGGGTTGGAGGTAAGAGGATTCACCAGAGACAGAGTGGGCAGAAGAATAGGTGGACTGACTGAAATATACTGCTAAGGGGACCAGTGGGTGAGACAGGAGAGGTCTGCCTCACCATGTGGGTAGCTCCCTGACTGGGGTTCTAACTCAGGCCATAGCAGTGAAAGTACAGAGACTTCACCCCTAGGTCACCAGGGAGGCCTTACACTTTGAGTGTTAAGAAATGCATACATTATGCAAAAATGAAAAATGATGTAAGAATTATATAAAATATATAAAAAAAGAAATGAATAGGAGAGTTCCATGCAATGGGAAAGATGTGGGGAGATCTTCAATACAGAGGACTATGGCAAATCAAAGGATCTACAGGTAGAACAAATACTAAGGTATTTGGAGAAAAAAGTAGCGATAAATCTAGGGAGAAGTATGTAGGTCCACTAAAGATTTGGGTTGTTTTCTTAAGAGCAGTGAGAACTGATTCATAGCTTCTAAGCCATGGGGCAGAATTTGATTTGCATTTTAAAAGTCTCATGGGGCATTTATAATGTGTGAAAATGGATTCAAGTGGGATCAATGATATGTGGTAGCTACTGGTTTAGCAACAATCCAGTGGAGCAATTAATGGTACCCTGGAAGTGGGAGGTAACATTGGAGAGATGGAGAAGTAGATCCATTTGGAAGGTCATTCAGGACCCAGACTATATTGAACACAGACATAGATTTTAAAAACGAGGGGCAAAGGAGAACAGGTACAAAGGATGATACCCAGGTCTCTAATCTGCACATCTGGGTAGATGTTAAAGTACTATTTTTGCAAGTTTGGGAAAATAATAGGCGGTAAGAGCTGCAATGGGACAACATGAGTTAAGACTGTAAGGGCTGAGTTTGAAGTGGTCACTAGCTATTCTAATGAAGATTTAGGGTTGTATATTCATTACTATTTTTAGTTTTATCTGCAAATATTCTACTTTTTATCTCATTATGGATCTTGATATTCAATGACTGGTTTTGCTACCAAAGCTAAAAGAGTTTGCTCATAATGTATGTGTTCACACGAGTTTTGTGCATACAAGTGTGGACAGAGAGATGGGGGGAGAGAGACAGAGACAGAGACACAGAGACATAGAAAGAATATGAATTAAGTTGATTAGTAGCTTCAATCTAGATTTTCTCTGAAGTTCCCTTTCATGAAGTTTTCCTACAAGCACAAGAATCTCATTTCCCTGTATTAAATATGCCTTAAAAATCTTATTTAATGAGTTTATGCTCAAAACCAATCTCCCAGACCTTCACCTGCCAAGTTTATTTAACCACGCAGGTATCTTGACAAAGTAACTGCCCAATTACCAGATTTTTATAATTGCTACATCAGGGCATGAAGCCTGCAAAATATGCATCTTCATGACTGCAGCGCCTCCTATACTTTTCATCCCTCAATTTTGAGTTTGAAAAATTGGCATGAAAATTGTTTTCTGACACTTCTTTTGAACCCTTAAATTATGTGTCTATGGCTAATAGAATGTCTCAGGACGTTCTCTCAAAGAGGAAATCTAGTTTGAAAATCTGTCTTTTGTTTTCAATTCTGCAATTTCCTAAAAAGATCAATTCAGGGGTGTTACTTGACTCCCCCTCCCTGCAGCACATGTAAGCCTACCTACCACCCCCTGCCAAGTGTACTTTCTTCAAGTTACCAGTCAGCTTACTTTAGTCCAATATATTCCACATATTTAAAATTGAAGGAGCAGTAGGGAAATGAGAGGAACTCCCACACTGAAAGAATTCATCAAAGGGTTTAAAGTCAAACCAAGGCTGCCTGTAGTCAAATATCAGCCTTAAGTGATATTAATAGACAGGGTGCAATTTAAGTTCCCTGCAGGTACAGGCTGAGTTTGCCCTTCTGAGCCTGCCCTGATGCCAGGGCTGCATGCACCAAGCACACTGCTTTTCACCTGTAGTCACTCATCAAACATTGATTTGTGGGTGAAGCTATACCTGGTCCCAAATACTCCTCCCTGTGGCTGATTCATTCAGGCTCTGACAGATTCACCTGATTCTTTTAAATCTTATACCTTCCCTCTACAGACATCATTCACCGAAGCAATCTCTGAAGATTCTCACATTTTATCTCCCCCTGGCAGCCTTTTCCTTACCTATCCTGTATTTACAAAACTCAACCTATAATTCATCTTCAGGCACAGCCCCCGAACCTCAACCTGGGGTTTCAGGTAATTTGATTCAACCAGCCCTGACACTCAGCCCTACTTCTTTAGTTTTCAGCTTTGCATCTGAATCCCAGCAAAGTTGATGTGACTTCTGCTTAGAATGTGACTCTGGGTGGATACAATGCTCCCCTAGACAGTGGGGTCTCACCACAAGTTATAGAAGCTCTATGTGTAGGGGTGACTCAGCCATCTGGACACACCTGCCTGCCTTTTCCATGCCTCACTTCTGCCTCTGGCCACACCTGAGAACTGAAAACCCTGCCCCAGTCTCTCCTGTGTCCCCACTGGTCTGATTAGTACTTTCATGTGGGAAGACACTGAGGTCTCTGTCACTATATACAGTCAGAGACAGAGGGACCTACAGCAGTGATTTTACACAAGTGATTCAGGTATCAGTGGAAAGATCAAATTAAATTATCTTTGATGCTTCTTTTAATCTTGAACTTCCAACTATACAAAATAGACCCTGTAAAACATGTAGATGTCGAAGCTTCCCAAGCTATGTGATTTTAAGCAATGTAACTCAAAAGTCTTCTAAAGGAGCAGAGACGCCAAACGAGGTTTATATAGGAGGATTGTGTCCCTACCTGAATGGGGTGACTAAGTCATTATTTCTCAAGGGAAGCTTTTCAGGGAGAATAGCAGCCCATCTATCTGATGGCTGAGGGACCTTCTGACCTAGTCGTAATGGCTTTATAGCTCACTCGGTGGAGGTGATGAGTGGTATCACGTTACACACAGCCAATCCTGTCTTATCTGGCCTATGTCTTTCTGTTACCCATGGGGTACATCCAAAGTCCAAGACATGAACTTTGACAGCTGAGAGAACTGGGGAGCTTCACCCTGCAGCTCCAGTCCAGGGTAAGCTCCATGGAGTCTGGCTTTGAACTTTGCCTTCAAGGTTCCCCCTGCTTTGTACTGACTTTGCCCTCCATTCCCTACCCTCACTGGTTAATCCAAACATCCCCTCCTTTGGGAAATCCTCTTTTTACCCAAATTGCCATCTTCTATTAAAATGAGTTTCTTCACTCTTGCCTCCTAGCACAAATGGTATTCTTTGGGTCTCATTTCAAAGAGTTGGTGCTACTTTTGCATCGTCATCACTCAGTGAGCTCGAAATCCTATTCATCCTTTGTCCATCCTAGTTCCAGGCACTAGTAAGTGCATGCTAGATATAAGTTAAATGAATATGTCAACTGATTAAACAAACAGTTGTGGATATATTACACCCATATAAACCAACTTTCTAAATTATTTACTAACCATTTAGTGATAAAGATGATCAAAAGCACCGATTTCTCACTTGTTTAACATGATAACAATGTAAGCATTCAAAAATAAATGTTTTGTCACTTTTCAAAATCACTTGAACTCAAGGTCCTCAAAGTGTTTCATTCTCAATCTCCAACTTGTCACCAAAACACCTTCAATATCTTCAAAGTTAAGTAACCCCTTGTAACCCTTTCTCTTTGACTCACAGTGTTTCACAGTGGTCTAAACTATAGCCCACAAACATCCAGAGAAATGACAGGGCCAGTGGAAGTCTTGGGGCCGGAGCCAAATCTAATCTCATAGTCGATTTGATTGGCAAAACCCTGGCAATGAAATAATATTTTAATCTGTATTAATCACTCTGAATTCTACACTGGCTAATGAGACATGTGCTTTGCCAGTTTCTGACAAATTCACAATATTTGGCAAATAGTGACACAACAGAATCACCTGAGAGCCGCTGTCAGGCATGCCCATATTCACAGTCTCATTTACATTCTGCTCTCTGAAATCTGCCTTTTAACTTTTTATCTACTTTTCTTTTCCCCTCCTTCTTTCCCTCCCAGCCCCTCATAAGTAGTCATTGAGTATACTTGGTAGATTCATAAACTCTTAGTGATAAATAACCACCTGTTGGCTATCAATAACAGGTTCTTTTAAGAGACAAACCTGGGTGACTTGCCTCCCCTGGCACTGACTGTGCTTTGAGACATGCCACATGCTTCTGGTAGACTGAGGTTTTCTCAACTGAAATGCTCATTTCATGCCACTGCCATGACGATGAGATGAGGTGGAGCCAAGTACAGCACCTGACATGTAGTGAGGGCTCATTTAAGGTGAGACATCACTATAGATGTCCCAAAATGTTCAAGGGCTGTCTGAAACAAAGACCAGACTTTCTTTCACAAAACTTGTAGATCATAAAAGCAGGAACTGTTTTATTCATGGTTGCACTTTCAGACTCTCAGAGCCTGGATGAATTAGAACAAAGAGAAGAAAGTATCTAAAGTGGATGTAAACCTACTATGTGCCAGATTCTTCTCTAATAATTTTTCACTCTTTCTCACTTGAAGCTCATGGTAATCCCACTAGGTATTAGTCACACATTTCAAAAAATAAAAGTCAGACTCTGAGGTCTAAAAGAGATGATGATGTGAAATCTCAATGCTTGTTGTACCAGACAGGAACCCAGATGTGTCTATCTTCACATTTATGTGTTATTTCTCCAAAGCAAAACTGAAATTTGGGTATAGACTAAAGTAATCAAGTCTGTTGACTCAAGTCTGTGTGTTTGACAGGATTGAAAAGGGTTACAAGGTTGGGATGCTTTCTGCAATTAACTTAGTTTGAGAAACATTAAATCAAATGTTTCCACAACAAATAAAATGTGTCCTCCACTAAAGGACTTCTCAGTACCTGGAATGAGTGAGCAGAATGAACCCTAAGTCTTCTACAGTATGAGGGAGCTAGTATCTGATCATCTTCCCAGGAACATCCCCAGGATAACATGATCCAGGGAAATCTTCTCTAAGCAAGTATCCATCTATTCCACTAAAGGATCCAGCAGTTCAATGTATTCTACATATTACCCAAAAACAGCCTAAGATCAATTCCATTCTTTGGGTGCCTACAGAATGCCCATTACTAAATCTTGTGACACAGGAAAATACCCTCAGCAAATACTATCATGGTGTTTAATGAGGGTAGGTTAATACAAAACCTCTGTTTTCCAATAGTATTTTCTCCCCATTTACTGTGCAGTGCATGGCTCCTAGGCACCAGGACCCCAGACATCCAGCCACTGTAAATCACCCAAGAAAGGTGATCATTAAATAGATTAAAATGCATGGAAATTACCTAAATGTGGACTGTTAGATTAAATGAAGCAGCTGCATTATAATGCACTGATGGCTCCAGGAACTTTATTTAGATTATAACTGTACCAGTATTGTGCAAATCACATGATTAAGGAGAATATTACAAATCTTATCCTCCCCCACTTCCACTAAGGGTTTGCAATTGAAATTCCTCCAAGGCTTAATAAACAGTTACCTCCAAGAAGGCACTTTGAAACTGACTTTCTAGACCAATCTGCATTTCGATGTGGTTCAGAGCAAAACCTTATCTCTGTTTGGCATGTTTGCAGGAATAACAATGTTTAAATAATGTCTGAAATGGAGCATAAAAATCCTTTGTAACTCAAATGGACATATTGAGAAATCTTAAGCTTCAGCTCACATCACCTTTTTGATATTTCTTTTAAAGACTGACAGTAAGACACCATCGCTGGCAGAAAGTAACCCTCCAAGAGCCCTGTGCATATTTTTGATGTAGTTCTCACTGCAAAGTCTCCTCATAACTCTAATAAATGCCAATTTGGGGAGCAGAAGTGGTTAGAGTTCTAAATTTTTCATGAAATTCCATGCGTTTATTTCTTTCTGTCTAACCTGATCACCGGAAAAAGAGGGAGTATGCCTTCAAAAATTGCCTCTTAATTGGAGTTGTTTAGGAAGCTGTGGGTGAGATCTTCGGGGCAGGGAAAACCATCAGCCAAGGTGTTTTTTTCCCCTTTATGTAAACTTTACTTTTGTTCCCTTTTTAGATCACTGTATTATATTGAGGCTGAGAGTAAGAGTGGGAAGGAGAGACAAGGGAAACTATATGGTTGTTTCTTCAGCTCTAAACACTGGGCTCAGACACTACATCTATACTGTATGTCACTGTCAGGATCCAGTGATTCCAAGTACTTGCTTTTGAGTTGTGCTCTTTTCTTCTTCTTTTTTTTTTTTTTTTTTTTCAGATTCATTTTGCTTCCAAAAAGAGTGGTATAGTTTTATTTTGCATCCAAAATGCTCATTCTCTGGGCTATCCAAATGAATGGCTCATGCCATCCTTAGACAAGATTCCTAAATTGGGACTGTTTCTCCCCAAGATCAGAGACTCACATCCCTGCTGATGCTTCCAGACCTGGGGGTGGAGTGTCAGAGCCAGTCTCAGTTCTGCCCTGGGGACAGCAGATTAGTTGTTAAAACTGAAAAAGGCATGCTTTGGCCTGATTTACATGTGAGGAAAATTATCCCTCTTTGCATGTCTTCTGCCCAACATCCTCAAATCCGAGGCTCCGTCTCAGACCCAACAGGTCTCTCTCTCTCTCTCTCTCTCTCTCTCTGATGAGGTTTCACAGCCTGCCTAGTTTTGTCTCTGGCTGCCTTGACATCAATTTCCTATTTCTTGCTTCTCTTTAAGAAATGCTCAGAGATCCATCTGCTTTTAAAGGTTTTACTGATTAACGGTTTTGAGGACACTGAAAGGTATTAATATGCATGAAAAGTTACAGAACTTCTGGAGTTTGACAGCTTCTTTACCCAACTTGCTCCTCATCTTTTCATAATATCAGCGTTATAACTGGATTGCACCAGGCACTGTTCCCCCTGCTAGCTGACAACACACCCCAAACTCCATGGTTTCTTTTCTCTTTGGAGAAACTCCTGGTGGCTGCTGGCTCTGCAGAACTGCATTTCATTACTTGCTTACACAGTTTTATGCTCCACCAATACCAATATGCTTAGGCTTTTTAGAAGACACCAGGCATCTCCTACTTCTCCTTGAGTGCCAGATCATTCCCTTGTTCAAAATGCACACTCATTTTATTCCTTTATTCAAAATGAAATCAAATTTTAAGCATTCCCTCAGTAATCTTGACACCACACACAGCTATTATTCCTTTTTCTCTGTGTATATATTTTTCCAGGACTAGAGTGAACTCTTTGCATAACAATGTCTTTGCTTGTAAGTCTGCCTTTCATCTTAGCCTCTTTTTCTTGAGTATATCTGTTTCTCTTTTAGCAGCCACTATTACATGGCACAGAGTAGTAACTAATTAAAATTCAGCAAAATGGTTAAAAAGAAAGGAAAGAAGTCAGGAGGTTGTGACTCCATTTATTAACGAAGAAAAAAAAAAAGTCTTTGGCTGAAATGAATTAAGAGAAGCCTTTGAAAAAATCCAGACTGGTGATGCTTACCAGGCTCTAGGTTCCTTGCATGGTGCACACCTATTCAGCTCACAACACACCAACAGCTTACAAATAACATTCACTGGGATGGCTTTTATAAATTAACATTCCCAGCTCTGCTGAGTCTTTTGGCAGAAACAAGTTCACAAGTTAATGGGGATAAAGAACAGGGATGGAGAGTATGAAGAGAGGGGGGGAGAGAAAGGCATTTCATAATTTATCAAGATGTGAAAGCTCATTTATTTTACAAAAAGGACTGCTGATGCTCCTATTTTAAAAACAGGATCCTTGCTTCTCTGACACCCATTGCCTGGGACTTGCAGCCTGTGCACATTACTCACCAATGGGTATCAGAGAGTCACCCTTTCCCTTCATAAGCTTCAGGTAGGGCCTTGACATCCCCAAGGGTTGTGCAAAAGTCCTGAATATTATTGGCCCTCATAGGAGAGGGTCTAGTCTGACCCTTCTTTATCAATACTGAGCACAAAAGCAAAGAAGTGCCACTGTGCATCTGGCAAACTTCTTTCGAAGCTGAACATCCCATTTAGAATGAATTAACATTAATCGGCAAGCAATCATGCCTAATAATTTTTAGATTTGTTTATTCTTCAGAGTCACATCTCTCAAAACACTGTCAATAGAACAATTATAGAGGCTCTTCTCACTGGAAATCACCTAGAGGAGTGTCTTGTTGTGTTCTTCTAGCTATTGCTCAAGACAAGCCCTTCCAGCTCAGCTCTCTGCAATACTTCTAATAACAATAATAATCAATAAGATAAAGTGACACTGGAGAGTAAAAAAAAAAGATAAACAACTCTTCTCAGTCATATCTATAAAAATAGAATATGTCTGACTATCAGCCAGGGATTTTTTCTTCTCTTGCCAAATTCTAATCAGTTTTATATCACTTCTCCCCCTCCCAATTTGTGTCCTGAAGGGCCGGAGCAGCAAAGCTTTCAAAACAATACTCTGGTCTCTATCCTTTGCGAGAAACCCCTTCAGGTCTTTCCTTTTGATGTCAGTCATCCATCTCATTTTTTAAAACTATATGTGTGTGCGTGATTGTATGCATGTGTGTATGTATATGTATGCATGTATATGTATATAAACACACATTTTAGTCTGGGGACAAAAAAGATAGAACAAAGGAAAATGCCAGATGCAGAAAGATTAGAGCAGATGAACCTAGGTTTGGAAAATACCAGAGGCTGTAGAGATTTTTCTGAAATGCTGGTCTTGTTCAAAATATCTTTAGGGCCTCCCTGGTGGTGCAAGGGGTTAAGCACCACACTATGAAGCAATCCGCAGCCTTTGCAGCAGGAGTTTGATCCCCAGCCAGCCAGGGAGAAACCTACATGGCACAGCAGACCTCCCCTGCCTTGCCCGATGCTCCCCTCAGCAGTGTATTTCAATCTGCCTGTTCTGCTCCCCACTCTGTCTCTGGTGAAGCCTCTCACACACACCCCCCCCCATGCATCTCTGGCCTGTAGCCCAGCTTTTGTATGCATAAATAAATCTTAAAAAAACAAAAACAAAATATCTTTATATCCCCAAAGATATGCTGCTTCAGTTATGCTTTGCAAGGAACAATGATGCAGAAATGATCCTTGTTTTCAAGACCAAAACAACATCAAATATATGTCTGTGATTTGTAACAGGGCTACAGATGGGAGTTTGGACTATCTCTACTCACAGGCAAATCTCAGGGGCTGCAGGATCTGTGGCTCTGGAAGAATCCTGAGAATCCTGGACATTCTATCTCAGGGAGTTAAGATGTCCTCTAGCTGCTCCTCATTCTACACCTGTTTTCTCTGATCACATTGGGGTGGCCCCAGAAGCTGAAGTGACTACTGAAGCCCACAGTCCTACACCCATGGTTTTGGGCATACTTGGCTATACCTGAAGAGCCCATTCCTTCCCAATCGTGGATCTTGGTTCCATCCACAAGTTGCAGTGTTCTTTCAGATTTCTTGCTCAACCTTCCTAAGAAATTTAGATAAATTACTGTGGGTCTTAATTGAAAGTAATCACACAAGGCCAGGGGATTTGACAAGACTTCAACTTCCTGTGCCTTCAAGTAAATCTCAGGATCTCAGAGTACATTCTCCAAATTGGAATCTCACTTTTCCGTTTCATGATCTGGAGCACTAAAGTTTTGCATGCTGAACATTAACTTTAAAAACTTCTACATATTCCCAAGAAAATCTAATAGGTCTTCATGAAATCTCAGTTCCTTTTGGGTCAACTCAGGCATATGAGTTAAAGGTAGGTATAAAAATTAAAGTCCACTCTGAATTCTCATTAGTGTGTGTGTGAGAGAGAGAGCGGGACAGAGACAGAGAGATAGAGAGACAGAGAGAGAGAGAGAGAGAGAGAGAGAGAGAGAGAGAGAGCACGCGCAGAAGAACAAGGACTAGGATGAGGATGAAAGACATGATGGAGGGGGAGGAGATGTGGGGGTGGGACAGAAGAGGAGAGGAGAAGAAAAGAGGAAGAGAAAGACCAACCATGTTCACACTCTGCCAAAGCATTTGTGAGTTTAGCCAAGAGTCTATTGTCTCACTTTTTCTGGATACTAATATCAACAATTCATCTGATTTTCTTGGCACAGAAATGAATATATTTTATGATTGAATTTTTCCAATGCTTTTGTAAGGAACTTCCCCCCCAGTCTTGCCCTTTTAAACATGACTTTAGCAAAATTCTCTAAGTAAGCAAAATATTTCACTGGCTTCTTTCCACTTTCCTTACCAAGCGATTGCTGCATTTTTGTCTGCCTAATAGAAACCTGATGTACCAACCCCTCACTGAAAGTGAGCATGGCCTTTCCCAAGCTGCTTTATCTCATTTAAAAAATCAGTATTTTTCTTTTTCCCTTAAGGAAAAAGTGATGATAATAAAAGTCAGCGTTAACATTCCTCTTAATCCCAGCCACTCAATAAAGATTACTACTTTTTTCTCATTTCTTTTCCTTCCTCTCTCCCTTCTTTCTCTCCATTTTTTTGAGAGTACTTGCCAAAAGCAGCTAAATCATTTTGTTTTCCTGCTTCCTGGCTTTCATTTGCATCAGGTAAAGTATTATTGGTGAGAAACTTCTAGGACACCACAATATTTATAGTTTCTTACAAATGTTCTTTTAAATTTCTCTTTCTATTGATTGACCCTTCATCACTTTACTATATAGACTTTTTGAAGTTTTAGTAATTATTTGATTCCACGTTTTCTTTTATTTTTTAGTTTTCATGAGTTTTATCATGATGGATCTGGGCATAATTTTACTTATCCTGTTTGGAGATAGCTGAGCTTCTTGAATCTGTATATTTATGTCTTCAACCAAATTTGGGAAAATTTCAATCATTATTTCTTCAAATACTTTTTTCTCCACCAATCTCCTTTTTTCTAGGACACCAATGGTACAAATTTTAGAAAGTTTTCTGTTATCTCACAGGTTTCTCGAGGCTCTGTTTCTCCCTTTCCACTGATGTTTTTTCATCTATGTTCCTTAGTTTGGCAAATTTTATTAGTATATCTTGAGTTCACTGACCTTTTCCTCTATCATTTCCAGTCTGCAACTGAGTCCATCTATTGCCTCAGAGGTCATATTTTTCAATTCTAAAATTTCCATTTGGTCTCATTTTCACAGTTCTTATTTGTATTTAGAAAATGTGTTTCCATACATTTCAAGAGTACTAATCTTTACCTCACTGAACAAATTACAATATTTCCCTAGGTCTCTGATAATTTCAACATTTAGATCATCTCCAAAATTGGTATTTTCTTGGATTATGTTTCCCTTTAGTAGGAGTCATTCCATTTTTTCCCAGTTTTTTTTTTTTGGGGGGGGGCGGGGTGCTTTACAGCTTAACCAGATGTTTTCTGTTGCTAGGACTCACCTGACATTGCAGTATGAAAACTGTTATAGACCATAAAGAAATAAATGGGCATGGCTGTATTCCAATGAAATATTGTTTATGGACACTAAAATTTGAGCTACATAAGTTTTTCATATTTTCCAAATAGTTTAATTTTTTTCCCCAAGCATTTACAAATGTAAAAATTCTACTGAGCCACGCTAAAACGGGTGATGGGGAGACCTGCCCCATGTGCTAAATGGTGTGCAAATGCCGACTCTGTGAATTTGTCACAATCTGGCTCCTTTTATGTAATTCATTTTGGATTGTATCCTGGACAGGTAAAATATGTTGTGAGCCTCTGATTACTATAAAAATACTCTGGAGAACACTGATGTCATTTTGTTTGTGTTAATAGGCTTGATTAGGTACAGATCACAAATTCTGTTTTGCCTTGTGTGGGCAAGGAAGTCTTTGCTGTGCTCTCTGCGTGTACCCCATCCATATGTGCATGATCAGTGGACAGTGTGGCCATATAAAGCATTGCCAAACCTGGTCCTGATTTATATCCTGGTACACAGTTTCTGTGCTTCTTAGTGTCTGTTCTGTACACGTGCTGCTCAGGGCTAAATGTGGGATTTCTCAAGTTCATATTCAGAGGTAGGAGATCCCTTTTTCCAGTTTTCTTTTCTCCTGGATCCCCTGTACTCTCTAGATCTCCACAGCCCATTTCCCTGCTACTGTTTCTCTGAGCAGAAGAGGCAAAGCCAGGGCCTTCCTGGTGGTGCAAGGGGTTAAGCAAAGCACTGTGAAGCTATCCGCAGCCACTGCAGCACTAGTTCAATGCCCAGGCAGGGAACTACCCACATGGCACAGCAGACCTCTCCTGACTCACCTGCTGCTCCCCTCAGCAGTGTATTTCAGAAGATCCACCTGTTCTTCTGCCCACTTTGTCTTTGGTAAACCATCTCATTCCCTACACCTCTGGCCTGTACCTCAGTTCTTGTATGCATGAATAAATAAATCTTAAAAAAAAAAAAAAAAGGAGGTGGCAAAGCCAGGAAAGAGAAATTGAAAACAAAACAAAACAAAAAACACTGCTTTTAAAAAATTATGCATACAAGAACTGGGGTACAGGCCATAGATATGGGGGGTAGAGGATTCACCAAAGACAGAGTGGGAGCAGAACAGACAGAGCTACTGAAATATACTGCTGAGGGGAGCAGCGAGCGAGACAGGAGAGGTCTGCTAAGCCGTGTGGGTTGCCCCCTGGCCAGCAAGGATACAACTGATGCTGCAGTGGCTGGTGATAGCTTGATAGAGCTGTCTTTAACCCCTGAGCAACCAGGGAGGCACCAAAACAGCACTGCTTTCCTTCACATGTAGCTGCCTTCACAGTGTAGGTCATCTGACCACTAAGTGGGCTTTTCTCTTGGGGTTGTAGTTACCCACATGTCCTCACTGCTGCCTCCTTATGCAATAAGTACTAGCTGACCTCTGGGCATGGCCGGGAGAGAGGAAAGGAAAAAAGAAATAATTACTATATACTTAATGGTTGTTAAGAAAGTAGATCTTATATATAATAACAATAGTAATGGTATGAAGTATGAACTGATCTTATTGTAGGAATGGTCTATATAAACAAAATCTTAATAAAGTTGGAGCAGGGAGAGGAAGACGAAGAGTGGCTCTCTGGTCCATTGGCTCCTTTTCTGAGTACAGAGAATGTGTCTCAGAGTTTTCACCCTCCATACCCGATGTGTGTTTTTATCCTCATTTCGATGCAGGGAGATAAAAGAGAAAAAATAACCTAACTGCCACACTGGTTATTTTTTTTTGTATTTTATTTTATATAATTATTATATCCATTTTTCATTTTTGCACAATGTATGCATTTTCATCTTGGTTATATTCCCCATACAATTGCACCCCCCTTATTTTGATCCCAATCCCTCCTCTCCCCGCCCGCCCCCTGCCCCCAGTGTGTCTCTGGTTTATAGTTGCTTGTTGATTTTGATTTTTTCTTTATTATAGTTACTCTTTTTCCTGGTCCCTTATTTAGGTTTTCTAAATTCCTACTATGAGTGAGACCATCCGGTATTTTTCTTTTTCTTTCTGGCTTATTTCGCTGAGCATGATCCCTTCCAGCTCCATCCATGTTGCTGCAAATTGCATGAGTTTATCCTTTTAGATTGCAGAGTAATATCCATTGTGTATATATACCACAACTTCTTGATGCAGTCATCTATTTTTGGGCATTTGGGTTGTTTCCAAAGCTTAGCTATTGTAAATAGTGCAGCTATAAACATAGGGGTACAGGTGCCCTTTGGAATTAATGTTTCTGTGTCATGGGTAAATACCTAGGAGTGGAATTGCTGGATCACATGGAAGCTCCATCTTTAGTAGGTTGAAGAATCTCCACACAGCTTTCCGTAGTGGTTGGACCAGTTTGTACTCCCACCAGCAGTGTAGGAGAGTTCCTTTTCCTCTGCAACCTCGCCAACATTTGTTGCTAATAGTTTCTTTAATATGTGCCATTCTCACTGGTGTAAGATGGTATCTCATGGTAGTTTTGATTTGCATTTCCCTGATTACAAGTGATGTTGAACATTTTTTCATATGCCTGTTGGCCATTTGCATTTCCTCTTTGGAGAAGTTTCTTTTTAGCTCTGCTGCCCATTTTTTGACTGGATTATTTTCTTTGCTTTTATTGAGTCTCATCAGCTTTGTAGATTTTTGTGATCAGTCCTTTGTCATTAGTGTTGTGTGCAAATTTTTTCTCCCAGTAAGTGGGATTTCTCTTTGTTTTTGTTATTGTCTCTTTTGCTGTGCAGAAGCTCTTTAATTTGATGTAGTCCCAGCTGTTTATCTTTGCCTTCACTATTACTGCTTTGGGTGATGTGTCTGTAAAGATGTCTTTGAGGTACATCCCCTTTATTATTGAAACAAAAAAAATTAAAACTTGGGAAGAAATCTAACAAAAGAAGTAAAGGGCCTATACAAAGAAAACTATAAAACACTATTAAAAGAAATAGAAGAAGACACAAAGAAATGGAAAGACATCCCCTGCTCATGGATTGGATGAATTAACGTTATCAAAATGGCCATCCTACCAAAATCAATCTACAGTCAATGCTATTCCAATAAAAATTTCAATGTCATTCTTCAAAAAAATAGAACAAATATTGATGAAATTCATATGGAGCCACCAAAAAAGCCAAATACCAAAACCCTCCTGCATAAAAAAGAAGGGAATGGAAGCATCACACTCCCAGATTTCAAACTATACTACAAATCCATAATAATCAAAACTGCATGGTATTGGAACAAGAACAGACACATGGACCAATGGAACTGAATAGAAAATCCAGAAATAAACCCACAGATTTATGGTCAACTAATCTTTGACAAAGGAGCAAAGAATATGCACTGGAACAAAGAAAGTTTGTTCAATAAATGGTGCTGGAAAAACTGGGTTGCTACATGCAAAAGAATGAAACTTGAATACTACCTCACACCAGGCACAATAACCAACTCAAAATGAATTAAAGAACTAGACATAAGACCTGAAACCATAAAATATATAGAAGGAAATATAGGTGAAACACACTGGTTATTCTTTAAATGCTCACTTCTATCCCCAATCTACCTGCAAGGTTGTACTTTTTTATTTTTTAATTAATAAATTTTATTTTTATATTCCCCACACAATTGCAAGCCCCCCATTCTGACCCCAATCCCTCCCCTCCCGCCCCCAACCCCCCAAAAAGTGTCTCTGGTTCATAGTTTTTGTTGATTTTGATTTTCACTTTCTTATAGTTATTCATTTTCCTGGTCCCTTATTTAAGTATTCTAGATTCTTGCTATGAGTGAGACCATCCGGTATTTTTCTTTTTCTTTTTGGCTTATTTCACTGAGCATGATCCCTTCCAGCGCCATCCATGTTGCTGCAAATTGCATGTGTTTATCTTTTTTGAATGCTGAGTAATATTCCATGGTATATATGTACCACAAAGAGAAACCCCACCAACTGGGAGAACTTTTTTGCACACAACACTAATGATAAAGGACTGATCACAAAAATCTGCAAAGAGCTGATGAGACTCAACAACAACAAAGAAAATAATCCAGTCAAAAAATGGACAGAGGAGCTAAAAAGAAACTTCTCTGAAGAGGAAATGCGAATGGCCAACAGGCATATGAAAAAATGTTCAACATCACTTGCAATCAGGGAAATGCAAATCAAAACTACCATGAGATACCATCTCACACCAGTGAGAATGGCACATATTAAAAAAGCTAGCAACAACAAATGTTGGTGAGGTTGTGGAGAAAAAGGAACTCTTCTGCACTGTTGGTGGGAGTGCAAACTGGTCCAACCACTATGGAGAGCTGTGTGGAGATTTCTGGACCTACTAAACATAGAGCTTCCACAGGATCCAGCAATTCCACTCCTAGGTATTTACCCAAAGAACACAGAAACATCAATTCCAAAGAACACCTGCACCCCTATGTTTATAGCAGCACTATTTACAATAGCTAAGCTTTGGAAACAGCCCAAATGCCCAAAAATAGATGACTGGATCAAGGTTGTACTTTTTATAGACTTCCAATAGTTGCTTTTTACCTTCAGATTATGGATATTAGTTACAATCAGTAGGAGAGATAACACACAGTGAGCTTGTTTCACCTTGGCTAGAAGTGAAGTCCCCTCCTCATTTTAAAAAATCAGAAGCTAATGCTTCAGAAACAAAGCAATTTGCACAAAGTCACAAAGTAACATCTTATAGAAGTAGAACCAGAACCCAACACTTGTAGGTCTTTTTATATTTTTTAAAGATTTTATTTATTTATAAAAGCACTGGGTTACAGGCCACAGGCAAGGGAGGGTGAGAGAATGCACCAGAGACAGAGCAGGGGGCAGAATAGGCAGAAGGACCTAAGTACACTGCTGAGGGGAGCAGCAGATGAGGCAGGAGAGTTCAGCTGCACCATGTAGGAATCTCCCTTGCTGGCCGGGAATTGAACTGGCACTGCAGAAGCTGCAGACAGCTTCACAGTGCTGCGCTCAACCTGCTGTACCACGGGGAAGACCCCAGGTCTTTTTTTTTTTTTTAAAGATTTATTTAATTGTGCATACAAGAACTGGAGTATAGGCCAGAAGTGCAGGGGTGAGAAGGTTCCCAGAGACAGAGTGGGGAACAGAACAGGCTGATCCACTGAAATACACTGCTGAGGGGCGCAGCAGGCAAGGCAGGGGAGGTCTGCTGCGCCATGTGGGTTGCTCCCTGGCCGGCCAGGAATCAAATTTGTGCTGCAGAGGTTGCGGATAGCTTCACAGTGCTGTGCTTAACCTCTTGTGCCACCAGGAAGGCCCACTTGTAGGTCTTTTTTGACTGCCTCTTCTGAGAGTAGATTTGCCATTTTTGCTGAGGGAAGTTGGGCGGGAATGTGTGTCCCAAAAGACATTGAACTCCCACCCACAAAGTCCTCTGAGATGTTAACCACCCTCCCTACTATGTCCGCATATCCAGAGCTGCTCTGCCAGGGTTACCTCAGCTCATCTGACCCCTGGACTGAGTCCTTCTCATAATGTCTGTAACTGTGGTGTTGGTGATGGTGGAGAACATGTCTTTGTATGTGTAAGAGTGTGTTTATATGTATAACTAACTGTACATCTATGTGTGGCTATTTACACATGTGTGTTTATTTATGTGCTATATGTATGTGTTAAGACCCTGACTGCAATATAAGAAATTATGTTGCCTAACCCTAACTTCGCAGATGAAGAAACACCGAGACACAGATAATTTAAACAATTACTTTAGAGCTCAAACACCAGTTTCCCAACATGTCATGAAACATAACCAATTGCATTCAATTAGTCAATTTGGATCCAACAACATATAATAGAGTGATAGAAAAATGTGGCATAGATCAAAGATGACAGTTTGTCAGTGCAGCCTCAGCATTCAATGCTCTTACTCAACCAAAACTAAGTCCAGAAAGCACTGGCATAATTTGCATCCCAAAATAAAGAATAGAGCGCTGACTCTCTGTCCTTATTTCACAATGCCCATGTGCTCTTCCACAATGCCTGCTTTCCCGATTCCTGCTCACGGATCCCTGCTTCCACAAGACATATTAACATGCTGGCATTAAATTTACAAAGCACAGCTTAGAACCGTACACAGGCTTTCTTGTAGGTACTGGGAAAGCAAAGCTGAATTTGGCTCCATTAATCTCTGGAACCAAATACTTCCATAAGTCCAAATATAAATGGCCTTGGAAGCTCCTGTCCCAGCTAGCACTCAGGCAGCACACCCCAGAATCGCAGTTTTCATGAACGAGGTGTTGGTTTATCATCTCCTTTTGCTGCACTGAGCAATGCTAATTTGCAATGTTTTTTTTTTATTGCAGAGGGACTCTGACTTAGCTAACATGAGAAAGGCAGCATATCCTAGTGACTTTGCTTTAGAAATTGGCCGAGGCAGAGGGAGTTTTGTGAGCAGGCAATACTGTGCTCCAGCAGAGGGTGGGGACAATTCATGAGCACAACTCATCTGTGGTAATGCTCATCAAAGTGAGCATTACCACATTTTTGGATAACTGAAATTCAGGGAGTTCAAACAATAAACTGAAATTACAAAAACTAATATTCACTAACCATGTAGGTTTGACACTCACTTCTAGTGTAGATCTTATATCTGCTATCTTTTTAATATAATGAAGCAACTAACATATACTAGATTATATACAGCAGTTTATTTGCTCATGGCTTTGCATTTTAGACTGATCTTAGCTAAGGAGTTCTTTGGGTAAGTTTGCCCCACACCATGAATGTGGATGCTGTTACCAGGTGGTCCAAGTGAGTCTAGTTGTTGCAAGGTGGCTGCATTTACATACCCAGCTGGGGCTGTAGGCTGAGGTGTTGGTCTCTTCCATATGTCCTTTCCAGCAGGAGAGTCCCAGTGTTTAACAGAGTGGTAACAGAATTCTAACAGAGCAAGCTTGTGTGTAAGTGCTTACCAAGCCTTTCGTGTGTCAAGTTAGCTTACACTCCATTAGCCAAAGAAACTCACATTGCCCAGAGCCAATCTGTGAAGGGGAATGATTTTCCCAAGGCATTGTGGGACCTCCTTGGTGGCACAGGGGTTAAAGACAGAGCTATCAAGCTGCTGCCAGCCATTGCAGCAGGAGTTTGATCCCCCAGCAGGTCAGGGAGCAACCCACGTGGCACAGCAGACCTCTCCTGTGTTGCCCTCTGCTCCCCTCAGCAGTGTATTTCAGTAGATCTGCCCGTTCTGCTCCCCACTCTGTCTCTGGTGAATCCTCTCATGTCCCCACACTTCTGGTCTACACCCCAGTTCTTGTATGCATAAATAAATAAATCTTTTTTTTTTTAAAGCATTATGAACATACTGTAAAATTTTCTGAGGACCCTCTCAACAGTCTTGAATGCAAGAGAGCAAAGCCATTTCATAGACTTAGAGTGTGAATAAGTACCATTGTGTATGCAGGAATTCTGCTGCTTGAAGGTGAAGCCAGTCTTTTCATCCCCACTGAAGACCCAGTTGCCAGATAAGGAAGATTTAACAGTGGGAATTTAGTCTTTGCATCTCTGCAGGGCATTCTTTAGAAAGGAAGAGATTAAATCTTGCATCACCTTCCTCTAGCATCAGTGTGTCTTTAGGTCCAAGACAATTTAGAACTAAAAGCCCCTCCTGTCAAGAATAATTACATTCTTAATGTGACTCACTGTTCCTATCTATATAAACTAAATTCAAACTTGTGTTTATTGGAACAGTTCTTATAGAGTAAAATCTGTTGGACTGCTTCCCAAGTGCAAATCCTCACTTTGATTATCTAATAAATTCGTTGTCTAACTATCATTGAGACTTCATTTCCAGTTAGCAGCATAGATTTTAGGAAACATGATTTATTGAGGGCCATCAACATCATAATCTCTCATAGTGATTTTGAAATTTATGTCTGTCTGATTCTAAGGAAATGTCCTTTCCTGATCAAATAAAGTTGATGTCTTATTGTTTCAACCTTTCCCATGTGATTTCTCTGCTTAAATCATCAATATTAGTAAGATGACAATTTAAAACACACACACACACAATTTATACATGTTATTGCATTCAAAGGCATGTACAGAGATAGACAGCCAAAGTTTAATAGCAAGAAAACCCATAATGACGGGACTACACCAAAGGATGCAGGAGTCAACGGACAAAAAAACTCTCAATGCCAAAGCTAGCACAAGCTCAGCTGTAAAATAAACAAAATGTATTAGGTTATAACCCCAGGTATAAAATAAACATCCATGAGTCCATGCTGATATAAACAAATGACTGAATAAGCAAATAGATGTGAAAGAAGAGATAAATCTCCCATGCATAAAACATTCAACCAATTTATCTAGATATTATACCCCCAAGGAAGTGAATGAAGTGTAACTCTCCACCCTATGTCAGCTTGTTACAGGGCAGCCCCAATATAAAACAGGTTGCCTGACTGTGGGTCCTCACCCGCGTGCTTAAAAGGACTTATCAGGCCCGGTGGCGCAGTGGTTGAGCGCTGGGTTGCGAAGCTGCCCGCAGCCTCTGCAGCGCCGGTTCGATCCCCAGCTGCTCCCTGGCCACCAGAGGAGAGTCCCACATGGCTCGCCGACCTCTCCTGCCGCCTGCTGTTCCCCTCAGCAGTGTACTTTGTCAGTCTGCCTGTTCTGTTCCCCGCTCTAGCTCTGGTGAATTCTCTCACCCTCCCATGCTTCTGACTGTACCCAGTGCTTGTATAAATAAATAAATAAATCTTTAAATAAAAAAAAAGAATTATATTGAAAATGCTTTTTAAAAAAAAATAAAATAAAAGGACTTATCAATACTCTACTGCAGGCACACAGGAAAGGTTAATAGAAGGTTTATTTAGAAGGGAAGGGCAAATAAGGAAAGTACAACTCAGGGAGAAAAGTGGGAGACAAAACTTTAAATGCGTTCTACCCGATCCGCCGATCTGGAATCCCAAATGGCACTCTGAGAGCTGGCCGCAAGCCAGGAGCCATGAAGCCAGGAGGCAAGTGAGAGAGCGAGCCCCCCCCACAAGGCCCATGTGTTTGGTTTTTATACCCAACCTGGCTGCTTAACTCCACCCTCAGGTCCCAGCCACCTTCCCTTTGGTGGTGACGGGATTTGTCTTTCCTAATGTCCTGATGGCTTTGGTCTGGAGTGGGGGTGGAGTCCACAAAGCCTGCATGGAATTAGCTCAGGTCATCCTTTCCCCCTAACAAGCTGACTAGTGACTTCCTTCCAAAAGTACAGCATGGAAAGGGGTAGAGGCTAGTGACTTTATTGGGAACAGCCTGACAAAGCCTAGATCAGTCAGATGATTGAGGTGGAGTCATGTTAATGATGGAGGGCAAGAATAAAAAAAACAAAACAAACAAACAAAAAAAAACTCAAAAAGGAGGCACCATAAGACCAGAAACCTGACTCCCACAATGCCAAAAGCTGGGGGTGGGGGTAGAAGAGATTAGCATAGCCACTTACCCAGCTATAGAAACCAAGATTCTTAGATGCCAATGCCTAGATCACAAAGCACAAGATCCAAGCAGGTATCAGACTGCTAGACTGCTGTAGGGAGCATCTAGAGCACAGGCCCAAAGGTAAAGATATGGAGATTGAGCCCATTGTAGAATATCTGGTCTCTTTCAGATTCTGCCTAGTTATCCAAAATCAGCAATTAAGGGAAGGCTCACAAGTAGTGAGCCCCTCCCAAAGAGAAGACTGTATGAGTACAGTCTTTGTACTGGCTTGGGGGCAGCAGCCCTTCTGCCCACCTGTGCCTATGCAGGTGCTACTTTGCACTAACTCTCTCCCTCTGCAGGGCAGCAGCTTCCTGCCTGCCCATGACCTGTACCAGGCGGGGGCTTCTCTTCATTGACCTCCCTCAGCATAGGCTGCTCCCCTCAAGGCCGCCCGCCTGCAACCATGCAGGCCTCTCTCAGCAAACCTGTCCCTTTAGGGGCAGCTCTTCCTGCCTGCTTGTGTCTAAGAGTGTCTTTTACTCCTCTGTCCCTTTCTCTAATAAACCTGCCCTTTATCTAAAACTAATGCCTCTGTCTCCTGGAGAAACTTGCCACGTGTTGCCACAATGGGAGCTCTGGTGACACCTTTCCCAGAGTGAACCCAAATTGTAACAGGGTGGTCCCCAGGAAAGGGGGAGGTTCCCTGCCCCACCCAAGAGAGGGTGGAGCTGAGCAGGGAGAGAAGCTGGAGAAGAGACTGAGGAAGGAAGCAGGATGGAGCCAGGAGACCTGGAGGAGGCACCTGGAGCCTAGAGACACGTGAAGAAACTGCGCTTGTCTTTTGGTCATGGACTGGGTGACACAGATGTGGGTGAGACCCATGGGGAGGTCTCAATGGCAGCTTTTATCTTGATGTTGATTTTTCTCTTTTCCTTCCGGGCTTGTCTGGTTGTTTCTGACCCTTTTCTGTGGGTCCCCACTGGAAGATGCTTTAGACTTGTGGCAGGCTTTGGGGCCTTGCTCTGGGCCGATCCCATATGGATGGAGTTTTACCCACGGGAGGACGGGTAACTTTGGGTGCTTCATTTAGAAACTAGACTCTTTGCCTTACCTGTATTGTTTCCTACTTTTATTAAAGTTCCTTCCCATTAAAGTCTCATATGATTTGTGCTGATGCGGCGGATGGCAGAACCCATTTAGAATAGGCAGGTTTGCGGGGTTTGGGCTGACCCTCTCCCTGCCCTATAACAAAATGATGGAGAACAAGAATGGAAAGACTGGAAAGGAGGTACCCCAAGACCAGAACCTGACTCACAAGGAGGTGGGGGTAGAGAGAATTAACATGACCATTAACCCAGCTTTAGAGGTTGTGACCTTTAGGCACCAGTGCCTTATCACAAGCCTTAAGACCCAAACAGGATCAGATGCTATAGGGAGTGGAGCACAGGCCTGAGGGTAAACATATGGAGATTGGGCCCACCCTAGAATCCCTTTTGGATTCTGCAAGGTTATCCAAAATCTGCAACAAACTGAAGGCTTACAAGGAGTGACCCTCCCAAACAGAAGAGGACTATATCAGTACAGTCTCTGCACTGGCTGGGGCAGCACTCCCACTGCCCACCTGTGAATATGCAGGTGCTTCTTTTCACCAACTCTCCTCCTCTGCTGGGCAACAGCCTCCCTGCCTGCCCGTGACCTGTCAAGGCCGCCCGCCTGCAGCCACGCAGGCCTCTCTTAGCAAAACTGTTCCTTTCCCTTTCCTTAATAAAGCTGCTCTTTAAATATAATTAATGTCTCTCTCGTGGAGAAACTCACCTGGGAAACTCGCTGCATTTTGCTGAAACGGGAGCTCTGGTGATACCTTTCCCAGAGTGAGCCCAAGGACCCCGCACTAACTCCAAAAACATCATCATTTATAAACTACATCACAAGGATCACGCACTCTAAACTCATTGACTCCAAAAACAACATCATAGTGTATATTTTTGTATGACAAGGTGGAGATGACACTATCTATGCAAGCCTCCCCTGCAAACCTATAACATCAGTTGGAAAATAAGGGAAAAAATGAGCAACATTTTGAGCCATATCTGAAAGTATACTGTTGTGCTCACGTCGACCAGTGCAGCCCCCAAGGACACAGACAACCGATGCAAGGGCACAAAGGAGTTTATTAAGGGCTCGAGACCCGGGCCTCGACACGCACCGATGCAACGGCAGAGGTCGAGAGCCGCGAAAAGAGGAAGCTGGGGTATCTTATAGGGTCGCGAGTGGCGCGAATTTTGAAAGAAGCTGGCAATTACTCATTGGCTACTACAAAGGCATTTTGGCGCGCGTGGTTACAGTTTCAAACTGATTGGACAGTTAGAGATGCTGTCCCATTTATGAACAGGACTGCCCTCATTGGCGGCTAGGGTGGTCTGCTTTTTCATCACCAAGTGGAGTGAGGGTTGTGACTGCTGAAACTATCTCCGGAGTGCGGCTGGACAAGGACTAACATACCAAGGTGGAGGATATACAAAATGGCGAAACCTCAGCTAAGCTTGGTTCCACATTACTTATCAATACTCTCAAAACCACAGAAAGGTTGAAAAAATTTTTCGTGGCCATGAGAAGTCTAAGAAGACATAATGTCTAAAAGTAATATGTTATCCCAGAGGGGAAGGTAGAGGGGAGAAAAGACATTAGGTTAAAAACTATGGAACTTTAAATAAAGTAAGGACTTTAACTTAATTCATAATAATAGATTGATATTGATTCATTAATTGAAATTATGGTAACCAATGAACCATAATAATGTAACAAAGTACTAATATGGATTGATGGTGAAGGGTTGCAGTATTTTGATTTTTAAGATATATATATTCATATGACCAAAATATATCGGGTCTCCTTCCACAGTTTCTGGTCCACAGCTCCCAAAACCCTTGGAATTTCCTGAGCAATAAGAGCGCTGGGAGCATCTTTTCTTGACAGATCTGATCTCTTGACCTCAGTTTCCAATCATTTCAGAGCCATAAAGGTGAAAAGGGTGCATTGTTATTCATAACAAAGCTTTTCACCACAATTGGGATTATGTTAATGAGGTGTATTTGGGAAGCACCTGGGGACAGGTTGCCAAGAGACCCAGCACTGAATAATGGGGTGGAGCTTTCAGCCCTGATTCCTGGGGAGGGATGGGGGCCTGGAGATTGAATCTCACCAATGGGCAATCATGTAGTCAGTCATGCTTATCTTTATACTGAAACCTCCATAATGATCCATTAGGATAAAAGAAAAAAGACAGGGTTTAGGAAGCTTTCCTACTTTGAACTCAGGGAGATTTGAGGAGAATGGTGTGCTCAGAGAAGTCATGGAAATACCATTGTTTTTTTCTGATACTTTGCCCTAAACATCTCTTCCAACTGGCTGTTCTTGAAGTATATCCTTTTAAATAAAACTGGAAATCTAGTTAAGTAAAATCTTTGACTTTTGTGAGCCACTCAAGCAAATTAACTAACCCAAGGAGAGGGTTTTTGGAGCATGTGATTTACAGCTGGTTGATTAGATGCACAGGAAACAACCTATATTTGTGATTGGTGTCTGATGTGGGGCAGAGGTCGGGGGAAGTTGGGGGCAGTTTTGTGGGACTGAGTTCTTAACCTATGATGTCTGATGCTATCTCTGGGTAAATAATGTTAGACTTGAGTTGAATTGCAGGACACCCAGCTAGTGCCAGACATTGTTGAGAAACCATTCCACACTCCCACACACTGGAACTGGTGTCAGAAGCCATTTGAGGATATATGTGAACTCTGAAAAAAATGATATTTTCTGTAAATCTAAAACTATTGTAAAAAGCAAAGTTTATTAAAAATAAACGTAAAATATCAGTCTAGAAAAACCTTAGATAGATAGATACATGAATAGACAGATCAATCAATCCACCGATTTATTTATTTATTTTTATTTATTTATTTTTTTAATAGAGGCATGTTTTTCTTTATTTGTTTGCTTGTTTGTTTGTTTTGTTTATACATGCACTGGGTACAGTCAGAAGCGCGGGAGGGTGAGAGAATTCACCAGAGCCAGAGCGGGGAGCAGAGCAGGCAGAAGGACCGAAGTACACTGCTGAGGGGAGCAGCGGGCGGCAGGAGAGGTCTGCGCGCCATGTGGGACCCTCCTCCGGTGGCCGGGGAGCAGCCGGGGATTGAACCGGCGCCGCAGAGGCCGCGGGCAGCTTCGCAACCCAGCGCTCTACCGCTGCGCCACCGGGGAGGCCCAATCCACCGATTTATAAAGGTATATATATAATAAAAAAAGAGTCGATATTTTTATTTTTATTTTTTTTAAATATTTATTTATTTATTTATTTATTTATACAATTGTTAGGGGGAAATGATGTCCTGAGTTAATCCGATACAGGCTTTGTGGACCCCACCCCCACTCCAGACTAAAGCCATCAAGACATTGGGAAAGACAAATCCCGTCACCACCAAAGGGAGGGTGGCTGGGACCTGAGGGTGGAGTTAGGCAGCCAGGTTGGATATAAAAACCAACCAAACAGGTGGGCCTTGGGCTCTCGGGCTCGCTGTCGCTCGCCTCCTGGCTTCACGGCTCCTGGCTCACGGCCAGCTCTCAGAGCACCATTTTGGGATTCCTGATCGGCGGATCGGGTAGGACTCATTTAAAACTTTGTCTCCCGCTTTTCTCCCAGAGCTGTACATTTCCTCATTTTCCCCTTCCCTTGTAAATAAACCTTTTATTAACCTTTCACGTGTGCCTGCAGTAGAGCATTGATAAGTCCTTTTAAGCGCGCGGGTGAGGACCCACAGGCAGGCACCCCGTTTTGTATCGGGATTGCTCTACAACACAAGCACTGGGTACAGTCAGAAGCGCGGGAGGGTGAGAGAATTCACCAGAGCTAGAGGGGGGAGCAGAGCAGGCAGAAGGACCGAAGTACACTGCTGAGGGGAGCAGCGGGCGGCAGGAGAGGTCTGCGCGCCATAAGGGCCCCTCTTCTGGTGGCTGGGGAGCAGCCGGGGATCGAACCAGTGCGGAAGAGGCTGCTGGCAGCTTTGCAACCCAGCGCTCAACCGCTGCGCCACCGGGGAGGCCCAAGAGTTGATATTTTTAGCATAACAAGATCTTTAGCAAGCTAATATAAAAATTATAGGACTTTAGTACACACATGGACAAAGGACACAAACAATTTATAGTTAAAGAGTAAACAGACTCAAGGAAAGAAAAGGTTAACAATTAATAACCAAAAGCAGTCAATGAAATATAAATGATTTTCACCTTTTAAAATTGAGAACTATTGTGAAAATTATAACATCCAGTACTTCTCAGTAAGTTTTGCAAGAGGCACCTTGTTTAACAAGGTTGTAAAACCTACTTGCAAATTAATTTGAAAACCTCTTTCTATAATTTAAATACGTTCATTGTTTTCTTCACAGCAATTCCATTTCTGTGCATCTTCTCTTTAAAAGTAATAAATGTGTAACACATTTTCCACAGAAAGATAACCATCATAGAATTATTTATAAATGTCTAAACTTAGAGACTACTAAAATTATCAGCAATAAGGGCCTTCCTGGTGTTGCAAGAGGTTAAGTCTCAGCATTATGAAGCTATCCATAGCTACTGCAGCAGGAGTTCTATCCCCGGCCAGGGAGCTACCCACATGGCTCAGCAGACCTCTCCTGTCTCACTGCTGCTCCCCTCAGCAGTGTATTTCAGTAAATCCCCCTGTTCTGCTCCCCACTCTGTCTCAGGTGAATCCTCTCACCCCCGCATCTCTGGCCCGCACCCAGCTCTTGTATGCATAAATAAATAAATCTTTAAAAAATTAAATTAAGTTATCAGCAATAAGGGAGTGGTTAAATAGCCCTTAGTTCATTTACTTGGTGAAAGGATATGAAGGAATTAAAAAAATATTTGAAGAGACTATGTAATAACATGGAAAAACTTCTATGTAGAAAAACGCTGAGGTAGCTAAATGTTAAAATTTAACTATATAGTATCTAATGCTTGTGTTGATGTCTACAGAGAGAAAACAAATTGTTACAACAGCTTTATTTTTGCAACTTACTAGTGCTTTGTTTTTAAACTCTTCTAAATTTAATTTGCATGCAACCATTTTATTTGAGGAAAATAAGACAATGAGAAAGTCAATGATAAAGAAGAAACTGCCATGTCCTACAACAGCAAATCTGTTATATTTAACACACAGGATTTTGAGATGTTTGTTTCTTCTTATCTTCAGTTGTCCTATTTTCTTCAGTAGCAGATTTTGCACTATAATTGAATATACATACACATTATCTGTAAAGGTAAACACTCCAAGAACTGATATGTGCAATGTGTCCAACAGAACTGATTTGTACACAAAGGGAAAAAGACCATAAAAGTGAAAAGAAATGACCATCTGTCAGCTTGAGATACAGGTAACTTCTCCGCAAATCCATGTGAACACACACAGCGACAAAGTGAGGTCGTATGGGTGTCACAAAAAGTCATTGCTCAAACATTGCCTTTTAAAGAGTTCTTATGTTACTCTTTAATTTACTGTTTTCATGTCATACCTTTTATAATTATTCTTAAATGTAAAATGATGAAATATTTTTGCTTGTTTTATTTTGGCCTGGAAAGAGTGTCTGCCTGGCAATCTAATAAATGTATGGTATTCTTTAATTGCTTCTTTTTTTTTTTTTTTTTTTTGTGGGACCCTCGCTGGTGGCCGGGGATCGAACTGGTGCTGCAGAGGCTGTGGGCAGCCTCGCAACCCAGCGCTCAACCACTGCGCCACCAGGGGAGGCCCCTTTAATTGCTTCTTGAACCTAAGCATTACCCCACAAGCAGATCCTGACTGTTACAACAGGTACCCAAACACTGATGGATGAGTTGATTGATTAGGTTTGTTCTGGCAGTTGGACCAGTTGCTCTGTAGGGCCCTGCAGCCATGGGGTTGAGATCCCAGCTCATCCAATCTTGACGTTGTCAGCAAGCATCACCAACAGGTATTATCCCTTTTTAAGACAGTGGTTGTCACTGGCAGTCAGGCAGCAGTAGACAGAAGCAGGAACTGATAAAAGTCATTTCCCTCCATCCTGATAAGGTTTTACAGATATCAAGAAATTTCCCCTCCCACACTGAAGTGCTTTTCTTATATCTTAAAGGTCCACATTTTGGAATGGTAGCCCAAATTATTTGGGTGGTTATTTAAATCATTTTAAGCAATGGGGGAGGCTTGGGGGGCAAAGGCAAAATGCTTTAGGCAAAATCAGCCCCGGTAATAATCCAGACAACTTTGGTTTATTTGGGGGGATCCAGTGAGTGTGGTAGGAAGTCCTCAGTTTGTGAAATGGGGATAATCACAGTTTCTCCTACCCAAAGTTGCTCTTAGGATTTGATTATTTGTTAAGTAGAAAAAGAAAAACCTATACAAGTTTTCACAAAATGCCTGGCAAATACTAAGTACTCAAAAAATAGCAGCTTTTCTGAGGTAGAAGCATAACTTTGGCCTTGCTAGGAGTGGGCCTACCTTTTCAGAACTTGAGAAAATTACCACAGAGAATAGACTACTCTCACTTTAGTAGAGACAACCCACATTCTGGTCCTTTCATTTTTCTTATTCTTTTTTTTTTTTTTTGATGTTATTTATGTTCTTATCTTGAATATAAAATGGCAGTGATGAAAATTAGGGTAGAAAATTGGATAAGCATTTTCCACAGAGCAGCCAGAATAGTTTGAAAAATAAATAGGGCAATATCACTTTTCTGCATAAAATTCTTCAAGCATCTAACATCCCCAAGGGGTCACATAGAGTCTTCAACTCCGGACACATCTCTAACTTCTGGAGAAATTCCAGCCACAGGGACCAGACTTCCTGATCTTTCATAGTGCTCTGGTCTTCCCGCCTCTAGGCCTCTGCTCACGCTGTCCTCCCCTGTCATCCCCTCCATGCTCTGGAGTCCACTTCCCTTGTCTCTTTGACTGCCCAACCCTAACTCCTTCATCAGATTTCCTTTAAATAGTATAATGTGGATGGTAATCACTTATCATAATTATGTAATTATCTGTGCATGAAAAGTGCAGACTGGGTTGTCAGCTTCACGGGTGCCGGGCCCTGTTGCTGTGCTCAACACAAGCAGCTCGTGGGGACATGCCAGGCACCTGGCAGAATTTCAGTAAATACTGGCAATGGATGATTTGAGGAAAGAAAGGAGGGAGGGAGAGGGTGGAAAGGAGGGCCCATGAAGAGCGGAAGTATCACTGCACGTTAACTGCATGTTCACCCAAACACAGTTTGGCAGGACAAGTCTTCTGTTTTCTGTCTCCCTCCAGCTATTGGAGCTCCTGAGTTCAGGTCTTCCCCATTGCTCATTCACCTTGTCCTGCTCATCTCCTGAGGAGAACTGTCTGGAGATTTTTTTCTCATTTTCAGCTCAGAGACACATGGACCACATTGCCTTCTTAGTCCTTTCTCCCTCTTGCCAGAAATCTCCCCTCTGGCTGACTGCTGAGGAGGAGTCAATCAGGTAGCTCAGGCTGTGATTTCAGTTACTGATAAGGCCACATGTCAGGCCTCTCCTGGGTCTCTGCATACTAATCCATGCATCCACACACAGGCTCCCTGATGGAATTCCTGACATCCCAGGAGACTGGGATAGGATGTTCCAGGGACAGAGGTGAGAAGAAAGTCTTTCCTGTCTCAAATCACCTTTCTTTTTTTTTGTTTTTTAAGATTTATTTATTTATGCATACAAGAACTGGGGTGCAAGCCAGAGGCGCGAGGGGTAAGATTCACCAGAGACAGAGTGGGGAGCAGAATACGCAGATCAACTGAAATACACTGCTGAGGGGAGCGGCAGGCGAGTCAGGAGAAGTCTGCTGCGCCATGTGAATCACCTCCCTGGCTGACCAGGGAATTGAACTTGTGCTGCAGTGGCTGGTGCTAGCTTGATATTGCTGTCTTTAACCCCAGTGCCAGCAGGGAGGCCCTCAAATCACCTTTCTAAGACTAAATATTTTAGCAAGGTTAGACAGACACATGGTTAAGTAGATTAAAAGGAACAAATTAAAAAAAAAAAACAAAACAGCAACAGTCTAACTGATAATATAAATAGTGTGATTGTATAGTAACAAAGAAATTATATGTATGTACAGATACTTCTGGAAAGATATATCCCTGGGTGTTCAATAAGGCTTCTCTGTCTGGCAAAATTAGGATTTAAACATGTATTATATTAATGTATGTGTGTGTGCATATATAATGATATATTCATATAGTTATGGATTTGTGTATACTAGACTATCAAAAAAATCTCACTATGCTTTTGAAAAAGGAAAAGAATAACTTTAAAAATGAGGGAGGGGCCTCCCCAGTGGCGCAGCGGTTGAGCGCTGGGTTGCAAAGCTGCCCACAGCCTCTGTAGTACCTTTTCAATCCCTGGCCACTGGGTGAGGGTCCCACATGGCACACAGACCTCTCCTGCCGAGCCCGCTGCTCCCCTCAGCAGTGTACTTCGTCAGTCTGCCTGTTCTGCTCCCCACTCTGGCTCTGGTGAATTCTCTCACCCTCCCGCGCTTCTGACTGTACCCAGTGCTTGTATAAATAAATAAATCTTAAAAAAAAAAGAGGGTGGGTGGGAAGAAGGGAGGGAGGGAGGTAAGGGAACCACAAAGCTTTGTGTGCTCTTCTGTGGTCACAGGCTTGGTTCTCCATCTCCTGGCAGACACACCTTCAAAGTACCAGCAGCTCTGGCTTGCAAAATTCCAGCTATTATTTCTCATTCCTTCCTTTATTAGGCAATAGCATCCCTTTGAGGGTCACTCTTTAGAGAGACAGGAGGACTGAGACAAGAATGGAGTCCAAAAAACCTGGCATCATCCTGGACCTGTTGTCTAGTCACAGTGACTTGGCCCTTCTTGGAACCACTTCCCATTTCTGGGCCTGTTTTCTTATCTGTGAAGCAGCGAGCTTAGCTCACCTAACCCTCCTGTGTCACAGGTGATGTGACTCCTACCTCCTATTTTAATTTTATGGACCAGCAAATTGTTTATTTCAGAAACATTTTTAGAGTCTTCTGGACTGAAACTCTTGGTGGGTGTCTGCTCTAGTTTCAGCTGGGTGTCCTCAAAGTTGTCCTGCTGTAAGTCCTAGAAGGAGCATGGGAAATCAGTGGTAGGATATTCACGTAATTCATCATCCAAACCAGCATCCTGGCCATTAATAATGGTGCTTGGAGAGCAGCTGTCAACAGGGACTTTTTCTAGGTGTGACTTGGACACTAGAACGCTGGTCTCAGTCCAGGGAACCTGGCTTTCCATTTTAGCTGTGAGATCTCAGCCTCTAGACTGTAAGCTCCAGGAAGGAAGGGGAAGGGGCTGTTCTATTCATAATAGCATTTGCTCTTAGTAAGTGCCACTAAAATATGTCTCAAGAGATTAAGTGGAGAAGCTGTGATTTTTCCAAGTGGAAAACTGGTCTAATGACATTGTCTAAAGTTTCATGTGGTGTTGGCACATTATCACCTAAGTATCATGTTGGGTAGTTGCTGCTTCTTTTTTTTTTTTTTTTTTTATTTTCACCAAGTTTTATAGATGAAAACCCTGAGGCTTAGAAAAGCTGTGACAAGTTGAAGCTCTCTAGTTTAGAGGTATGATTTCTGTCTGTTCTTCTTTTTCAGTTTCCATTTAGCTTTTAACTAAATTTTCTTTATACATATACACATACTGAATTTGTGAGAACATGCTTCCAGTAGTTGGTTATATTTGAACTGGAATCTATAACTACTGATGTCTGTCCCCAGGTTTTCACAATTATCTCTCATTCCATACCCCTTTCCTGTCCCAAAGAGATCCTTTCTGCAAAGAGTTCCTCTTAATTTTTGTGAGATGTTATATTGTTCTCTAAGAGACATGATTCCAGTAATACCTTTCCAGACAGACAGACACACACACACACACACACACACAGCTTCAATATGCAGTGCTGAACTGTCTTCAGCAAAAATTGTTTTGGATTTTAAAGTAAGATCCACCCTCTTCCTGTGAAAAAGAAAAAAAACTGAATACTGTCCCCCCAGATAAAATGCAAACATTTTTCTGAATGACATTTCTATTGTGTGAGACTCATGTGGCTTTAATGAAAGTATTTATATCAGAAAAATGAGAGAGGAAAGAGCATAAGGTAACCCAAATCTCTTTTTGGCTGGAAAAGCTCTCAAGTCACTGAAGATGGTTTTGCCAAAAAGGCTTGGCAACAAGAGTGATATTTGCAAATTGTTCAGTGAAACTGCTTTTATTTAGTCAATTTCATCCCGGTATCCAACAGGTTCCCTGCCCAGGGGTATGTTTCTTAGACAATGACAAGCTTTACACCAAATTATGAGCTGTGGCTGGAAATACAGTAACAGAATGTCATTCCTGATTTCTTTTCTGAGCCGGAGCTGTGTGATTAGACGTATGAAAGGGGTGATCCACGCGAGCGTACATGCTCAATTCTGGGCAAGGAAAGACTTGAAATGGCTGTGGAACTGGGCACCAAAGCAGACAAGCACGGCCAGACGTAACATGGCTTGTTCCAGACAAGGGAAGTGAGATGGCCCCTGAGCCAGCTGGCGTCTCACCAGTGAACTCTCCACCATTCCTATTCTCCAGCAGCATCCCTGCATTCTTTGCACATGGATCTGGCTATGCAACCAAAATCTGCACCCCAGAGCCAAAAGAAGTTTCCTCCTAGAGACCAAAACATGCTTTTCAGAATGGAGCTCAAGGGAAGAGTCTTTGCATACTGTTGAGGCACTAAAGAGATTGTGATTTCTTAATGGACACAGTGCTGGGAAGAGAAGAATGCTACGGGGGTTAGGAGGGCACGTTCAGAGTCTCAGATTTAACCTGGAATCTGCAGGAAAGCATAACCTCCTCTTGTCCTCACTTTGCTCATCTATACAGTGGGGAGGTTACTTCCCTCCTTAGCAAGTTGCTCTGAAAGGTCTCACTTGCCATCAGGAGCCAGCATGTGTCACACTCCCTCCTCTCTTAGGAAAACCTGTCATCATCCTTGACCTGTTGTCTATTCACACTCAGCTGGACCTTCTTGGAGTCAGTTCTCCTTAGTAGATTTTCTTTTTTTTTTTTTTTTAAAGATTTATTTATTTTTGCATACAAGAACTGGGGTACAGGCCAGAGGTGCAGGGGGTGAGAGGATCACCAGAGACAGAATGGGGAGCAGAATAGACAGATCTATTGAAATACACTGCTAAGGGGAGCAGCGGGCGAGACAGGAGAGATCTGCTGCACCATGTGGGTAGCTCCCTGGCTGGCTGGGGATGGAACTTGTGCTGCAGAGGCTGTGGATAGCTTCACACTGCTGTGTTTAACTCCTTGCTCCACCAGGGAGGCCCTCCTTAGTAGATTTTCCAGTGTTGCCCCTCACTGGAATGAAAAGGCTTTCTACCCAGAGTGATCCACCCAGAGGCTACCTAGAGTCTAAAAATACCTGGGATCGAAAAACGTTGCTATTAATCTTCAGTGGCTAATATGGGCTCCTTGGGAGTTTAGAAAAGTGTCAGGAAACAAAGAATCCATTTAGGTCCTTGCTCTGGGTGAACTTATCAACCCACCTTCTAAAATGATCTGGGGTCATCCAGATCCTCAACTTGTTTTGACTCTTAGATCCAGGCTTTTTGGCTTTTTTCGATTGATTGAACATGTGCTGACACTGAATTCACTGGCTTGGGACAGTGTGTTTTCCTGCAGATTAGCACAAGACATGTTCTGCAGGGTGGGTGTGAGAGGAAGTTCTGGGCAGTGTGTCAGTGAGACAGGGAAGAGTTTAACATCAGATGAAGGGAGTTTCTGACAGGGGTGACCTTGAGCCTATGTATCCAAGCTCATTAATCCTCACTTGACTTATCTGTAAAGTGGAAATATTATTGCATCATATTTTTGTTAGAAATAATGTATACAAAATACTTAATGCATCATTGTGGGCCAAGCCCTCTGTATCTGACTATTATAAATGTTCCAAGTCTTGAAACTCCTCTAACATTCTTTCTTTGTATCCCTAATTTAACTGCATGCACATATAATTTTACAATTGGCATTATATCTAAAATTTAGGGGTAGAGAAATAAATCTTATTTTAGAATAAAGACACAAAGTAAACAACCTCCTCAAAATCTCTATGTTCTAAAGACCTCCTTAAATTACATACATATTTTTGCAGAAGCACAAAGGGAGGTAAAGAAGAAGTCTCCTGCCTACATCATAGAGAGAACTAATGACTATTTCCAGAAATACTTAGTCAATTGTTCTTTTTTTTAAAGGAACCAATTTTCCTAGAATTATACTTTCTCTGTGTCTAATGCGTGTCTAAGGCAAGTGTGCTCCTGTTCATCTCCTTTGAAACTGCCCCAAAGTGTGCAGTCCAGTTAATATCTGGTGTTAATCAGGTCACGTGTGTGTTAGTTGGTGTCTCAACATAATTTTTTTAAAAGATTTATTTATTTTTATACTTGAGTTGGGGTACAGGCCAGAGGCTCAGGAGGGTAAGAGGATTCACCAGAGACAGAGTGGGGAATAGAACACACAGACGACCGAAATACACTGCTGAGGGGAGCAGCAGGTGTGATAGGAGAGGTCTTCCACACCATGTGGGAATCTCCCTGGCCGGCCGGGAATCAAACCTGCACTGCATAGGCTGCGGACAGCTTCACAGCACTGTGCTCCACCCACAGCGCCACTGGCGAGGCCCACTGTCTCAACATCTTATTGTCAGTTGATGGAAAACAGCTGTAGTGGGCTGAAATTGTTCTATCCTTCCTGGGGCTTTAGCAACAAAACCTCCCATTAAGACCTTGATATATGATGAGATCTTGTGTGAATTATCATGGGGCAATCACAAAGGTGCTCTGTCTCCTTTATCCTCTGACATCTGCATGTTCCATCCGCAGAATCCAGCCACTAAGAAAACTGGCTCATCTGCTTCCATCATGTGATTTTTAAAGGCAGGGACACTACTGTTCTTACTTAGGTTCTATTAATTACTAGTTTTGCAACCTCAGGGTCCTGGGTCGTCTTATCTCCACTGGGAAAGCTGGAGATAGTAACTCCTACCTCATAGAGTTGTCAGCCATGATGTTCAAAGCAGATAGTGTGTATAAAGACCTCAACAAAGTGCCTTGATAAATGACAACCATGAGTATTAGCATTATGAGTTCTCCCAAAAATGTTCAGTTTCTTCGTGATTCTTAAATGCTGTCAGGAATAAGTGATGGAACAAAGTGAAATCATTTAGTAAATTCTGCATCTAGGAGCCTACTTAATGGCAGTCAAATTGGCCCGCTGTTGATGACTGCTTGAAACATGATTCATTTCCAAAACTTTGAACTATTTTCAGACATTAACTATATCATGCATTTTAAAACAATTATAGCAACATAGCTTTTGCCAAAGGATGACATAATTTGACCTTCCTTCAATAAAGGACAGGACATGAAGATACTGAGGAAGAGTAGACTAGAAGAACATTATACCAAAGGGACCAACCAAAATAAAGATCAATAAGAGTCTTTAAGAATTCTGTAACTTTCACAAGTCCCGATGTTGCCTGTTTTGTTCATTTCTTTCCATTTTCCCATGCATGTTAGCAATAAAATACATAAAAGCTTGGCTTCATATTAGCTGTGTAGTATTAGGCAAGTCATTTAATCTTGTGTTCCTTAATGTATAAATGGGGAATAAGATAATGTTTACTTATAGAGTTGTGAGGAATAATAAAATAATTCATAGAAAGGACTTAGTAATGCTTAATTTAAAGTCATATTTGAAAAACTACTGAGATCAATTAGTAGTAAGTTAAGTTCCTTCTTCATCTAGTTTCCCAACTTTAAAAACAAATAAACACAAAACCAAAAATGAGTACATGAGTTTAACCAAGAGGATAAGAGAAATAAGGAGACAGTGGTGCATTTTGCCATGAAACATGGGGGAAATGAGGTAGGTGGCAGCTCCAAAGTAGATGAGCTGAGAACCTGTTCTCTAGATTTGCAAGAACGCAGCAGGGGAATGAGGGAAGCCCCTTGATAGAGAGGAGAGACCCCCTAATCCTAAGTCTATGGTAAGATGACATAGGGGTTAAATGGCTTCCTCATAATGATGCAAGTTCCTCAAATAGAAATGTTGATCATTTTCTCTTCAGAATGATCATCATCAGAACCACCAGAGGATCTTCGAGCCAAACTCTTCATGAACTTCTTTGTCTTCACTATTCAACACACATGCTTCCCAGGGGACTTCACACTGACATGTGAGCAGATGACTTGCTACCTCACTAGTGGGCACGAAGCTCCCACTGGCAGACAAAGGCGGGCAGGGTTCTTAGGAATGTGTTCTAGGTGGAAAAGTGTCGCCTCGTGAACCTAAGCACCTACACATATGTGCTCTCATATACATACCATATACACAGATACACACAAACACCATGCCCACCACACACACCATACATACCATACACATAGATACACACACACACCATGCCCACCACACACACCACACAGTACACACTACAAACACACCATATACACACCACACACAGAGATACACACAGCATGTGCACAGAGATACACACAGCATGTGCTGTGTGCTATGTGTATAGCACATGGTACACACCACATACACAAAACACACACCATATACACACACAGCATATACGGTATGCATGCACACTTGCATGCTGGAAGTGTCTCTTAGAAGAGAACAAAAATGAAAAAGGACTTGGTGGAAAGTAAATTTTATGCATCAAGCTAAATACCTCCATGGGCAAGAAACACTCTCAACCATCTCAGTCTAACTGAAGCCAAGTCACACATGAGCCACTCTCTTAGTTTCTATCTTTAAAATGATGTTACCTCTGCTTTCATGTTGTTGAAAATGTCACATTTTAGAAAAGATCAATACTCTCCATGCTTCCCCCTCCTGACATCCTCCCTTGAGAGAAATCTTATGACGATGAGTTTTGTGAGTGGAGAAGGCAATTCATCTTGGCAGTTCTCTCAAAGCCTAGATCAAGCCTTCCCACACAGTAGGTACCAAAACATCTGAGTGTGGAAGGAGGGGGAAATGGCAGAGGAAAGTTGGTAGAAGGAATAGCCTGAATGCCTTGGTCTTAATTGTGGCAAAAAATATAGCTGGACAGTTCTCCTCCAAAACTCATTCACATTAGGGCCCCCATGGTGGCACAGGGGTTAAAGACAGCACTATCAAGCTATCACCAGCCACTGCAGCATGAGTTCAATCCCCAGCAGGCCAGGGAGCAACCCACATGGCGCAGCAGACCTCTCCTGGCTTGCCCGCTGCTCCCCTCAGCAGTGTATTTCAGTACATCTGCCTGTTCTGCTCCCCACTCTCTCTGGTGAATCCTCTCCCCCACTCCCCCCCACACCTCTGGTTTACAACCCAGTTCTTGTATGCATAAATAAATAAATAAATAAATAAATAAATAAATAAATAAATCTTTAAAAAAAACTTATTCACATTAATACCTACTCCAAAGCCAAGCCTAGGCCTGCTGGTGACATCTGACTATCCAGGGGACACTGAGCACACCACCCTCAAATCCATCTCAAAAGGTGAAAAACTCTTCTGTACCATGCTGACAGAATCTAAGCTCACCGCGTCCTACAGTCTTCCTAGGGCAGATCAAAGATCAAGGATTTGAATTTAAATCCCTAAACTGGAGGGACAATGCGTATCCTGCTTTATAGCCGCCACAGCACATACAGATAAGCAGGCATCTAGTGGGTGCCCTGTAAATGGTGGGTGAATGATTCATAGAAATAAAATGAACTCAGCCTCCAGAAAACTATTGTTATTAAATGTTTTTCCTCGAAAGAAACCGAATCTCAGAGAGGTTAAGTATATTCCCCTGAAATCACAGCAAGAACATAGCAAGCAGGGTTATTTCTACATCAGCCTGTCCCGATGTGGATGAATGAGAGGCAACATACCTGCAAACTGATGTCATAAGAACCAGAGAGACTGAAGAAGAGTGCGTGCTGAGTGGAAGGTCAATGTGTCCTTGCTCATACCCTCCAGGTCATATTGACTTCATATATTCCTAAGATCAGAATAATGTTCATGCCCTAATAAATACAAGTGCCTGGTATGAGACCCACGCTCTATCCCTTCTCCAGTCTCTGATTTCCTGTGTGACCTTTACCATCATGCTTCATCCTTTTCCCATCTGTAAAATAGGGATATAGGAATATCAATGATCTCTTCCATCTCTTAGTTTACTTTAAAAAGTTTTGATTCTACAGCATAATTCTACCTTTTTATCTTCTGGGATCACTACTGCCTGAACTGCTGCAGAGATAACCAATCTTTACTCAGAACAAATATTTTATCACATTACACAGTGAAGACAGTAGATAGTGATGTACTGTGAGTTTTGAAACTTGATCATAAAACAGCCAAGAAGAAGGGGATAGTTTGCAAATCTTGACAGGGTGGGTAGGTTGGCTCTAATGCCAGCAGGAACTTTCGAACTGTTGTGAATTCAAGGCAAAAGATTCATGATGCTGGTCAGGAGAGGGGTGGGAGAAACCCTTCTATAATCCAAAATAAAACAAAATGGACTATAATTTGTGTCTGAAGTTTTTCCTTCCATTTTTCCTGTGAGCTATCTGCTCTGGCTCAATGCTGTTCTTTTCCCCAAGAGAGAATGCAGCTGTACCTCTATGTCTACGGGGAAGATATCCATCACCCAGAACGTATCACAAACTATTAATAATGTATCACTGCAAATCTACCTCGTCTCAATAAACACCCTGTCTCCGAGCATAGATAAAAGGTCCAGCAGGCAGATGCTGGAATTTATCATCCCCACCTTTCCCACTTCACATTTCTCTAAGGATGGTGACCAGTGACTGAGTTGTCCTGTGGGAAGTGTAGACAGAGGAAGCTAACATTTACAAAATAACTTCTATGTTCCAGAAGCTTGCATGCAATTATATCAACAGCCTTGAGAAGGCAGTTTTATTAACCATTTTGCAGATGAGGAAACTGAGGCTTAGACACAGGAGAACATTGTGTAGGAACAGTCAGCTTGCCAGTATCAGCAACAAGATGAACCCTCTCCAGGAAGACTTGTTGCGAAGCTCTTTGTCTCTCCTCTGCTAATGAAGTGGTTAGGGAGCTTTGCATTTTTACTTTCCCTACTCTACCTACCAGAGCTGTGTTGTATTCAGCAGGTGCTCAGGCAAACTTAGCCAAATTGAACTTTTGAAAAGTGAACATGGAAAAAGGCCTGGAGGACTGCTGCCTGAAAACAGATCCCTCCCCATGTCCAGGGAAACGAACTTCTAGCACAGCAGACTCCCTAAGATGTGGTTGATTCCCAGCACTGTCTTACTTACTTTCCTCATTCTTTGGTTTGTTGAGAGTATCTTTGATTGAGGTGATAAAAATCATCCTTTCCCAACCTTTGATCACAGAACATAGCAGGTATGCTCATATTTACCTGTTTGAATCCGTTTATGTTTCCACTGCTGGGTTGAATAGGCACTGCTATGTCTGTGCTCTTCACCTCATGTTTTAGCGCTTCAAGCAAGTGATGGAAAAACAACCAAATAGAGTAACACTTTTAGCCCCTAGTGCCCCCTCCCTTCCCACCTACCACATTATTAGCTCCTTTTTATGAGAGAACAGTGGAGTTACTTGTCATTCAAAGGGTCAAGTTTCCCTAGTGGACAAGGCCATACCGTGCTGATGGTAATGAGCATTTATCTAAAATTGCACCCCCAGAATGTGGGGCCATCCAAGTCCACTTCATCCAAATAGCTGATAGGGGGAGAGGACCCAGCACCTGCCCCACTGGGTTGCCCTGTTGTATATTTGCAGAGGAGAGAATGAGTACACAGCTATAACTTGAATACCTTTTCCCATGCAGTTCCAAATGGGAAGCCATTCTAGAGTACTATGTGAGTTAAGAACAAAATTGATAGCATGTTTTCTCCATAATTACCACTATGGTGTGTCTTGTTTATGCCTATGGGATGTCCTGTTTCCCAGGTCCACAAATACAGAATAGAAGGGGTGATCTGGGCACCAAAAATAACCCCACTCAAATTTTGAGCTATTCTCCCGTGGAGTCACGGAAATTATTGTTATTGGTACCAGAGCTATGCTGATGACTCATATGTAATAGGCTGATAATTTTTACTCTCTATTAGGTCACATTTTAATTCCCATTACATAGATAAGGAAACAGAGGCTGGGGAAGAATTCAGATAATTTAGCCGAGTTACAGAGCTGATAAAGGGCAAGTTGGGATTTGACAATGGCCTAGAACAAAGGCATTTCTCAGAATTATACTTCAGCTGTGGCTACTTAGGAGAAAGGAGCATGTGTCCTTAGTCCTCAAGAAAATAAAAACTAAAACTTGGAATCCCTGGGTATGGAGGTGCCCTTGAAGGAAATTGCGCATCCATTTCCCTTTGAAGCGGCTTCCAGAGACAGCTGGAGTGTCATGCAAGGGAGTCTCGTAAAAATAGGCATCGCTCACCTGGCTCCATTTCCTCAGCCGCAGGAGGGTGAGAAACCCAAGTGGTCATAAGAAAACTGCACAATTTCACTGACAAATTAAAGGGTTGGAAGGCAGCAGGAGAACTGGTCAGCTGCAGCTTCAGAGAAGCCACACTGAACGTTTCGAAATCTCTGCTTCAATTATGGAGGCAGAAGCTGAGTCTGGGAAGTGGTCCCTGATGAGTATGCGCCCTGCATCCAATCTGCCCCCTGGCACTCAGCAGGGCTTGAGACCTTTTCAAGAGGGGCTAGGTACTCTCGGTGGCAGGAGAGGGAGGGGTGGAAAAGTGCAAGAGAATAAAAGGAGGAGGTTGGGAGAGAGAGGAGAGTAGTATCTGCCAGAGGAAGTCCTGCTCTGTTCATCACATTGTAGAGCACAACAACAGAACTTCGGAGATTGCTTCTTGCAAAATGAAGACCAGAATTAGCGACTAGTCTAAGCAATCAAGGACAGCACTGACTAAGTAGAGGAAGGGATAGGAAATCATTGATGAAGCACCTATTTTGTACATTATAATCACAGTCCACGTTCATTGATTCATGTTTTATAGGGGAAAAAAGGCAAAACAAAGTTCACAAAATTTAAGCAAGATCTTTCACAATTCATAAATGACAGAACAAATGCCATCTTTTCCTAAGCCTTATGAACCCTTTAGGAGCTACCAAGTTGAATTTTCCTCCAGGCAGTACTCCTTATTGCCTCAAGTCTGGGTGAACTGCCCCACCAGTCTCTGAGCTTCCACCCACTCCTCACACCTGCTGCTTGTATTCTATGTGTTCATTTAGTCCCTCTCTGGGCTAGACCCGAAGCCCCCTACACTGGCCAGCATGGCAGTGTTGTTTGCTGTTTAACTTGCAGTCCCCTGCACAATTCACACTCGGTATGAACATGAGGTTTTAATAGTCCCTCTTCAGTCTTCCTGCCTTCTCTTCAGGAAGACTGTGGAGGTACCTCAGCCTGCCTTTCTCACACAGAGTTAAAACTCTGGGGTTTTGTCTCCATCCTCTCCCTTTTCATCACCCCTTCCCTACTGTTTCATATAAAACTCTCAGTCTGCTTCCAGTCAAGAGGAAAGTTACCCAATATATGACACCACTACAAGGCAAAAGTAAAAGACAAGAGTATCATTCATTTCCATCCTGGCAATGTCTGCAGTTTTGATAACAGAAATAATTGTCATCTATTGAGATGCAAATGATAATAATAGCATTGGTGGTAATAATAGCTGATTTTCACCAAGAATTTATGAAGCCCCCTTCCCTTTATAAGTGTTTCCTCTTTTAATTCTCATGACAGTCACGAAGCAGCATCATCCCACTTTTATAAACGAGGAAACTAAGTTTCTAGAATGCTAAGTCTTTAACCAAGAACACACAACAGTAATTTGATCATGGTTTGTTCTAATTTTGCAGTCAAAGAAGCTTCTCTCATATCAGCTCTTTCCAAAAGATAGTAAATATGAGGGACAATGGAAATGACAACATATTTAACATTAGGTATCAACCACTATTATATACTCTGCATATGTCATTTAATGAGTAAATGCACCTGGAAAAAAGTTAGTACCCTTTAATGGATTGATATAAAAGAAACTTTGGGAGCTAAAGTGACTTAGGGAGGTTAAGGCAAGGAGCTAACGACCTCTTGAATTACATTCCAGGATTAATAGACGATGTTCCAAATATGTATGAGGGCAAATGGCAAAGTAGCAAGGAAAGTATACAGGAATTTAAGCACCATTTTATCCTGGAGTGGAGGCAGGAGTGGCTTATCTTTGGCTAAGTGTTTTCTCAAGGGAGTCCATGGTATGGGGACTCAGCCATGTGCACCCACCTCCCCAAAGGCGTCCCCGCTCCCTCCCTATGACTGTCAGCCAAAGTCTCAGCACAAATTCTCTGAATCAGGGTGGAATGGCAATTATTTACAACTGGGCTCAGGTCTGCATACTCCACTGCATTCTTTTTTATCCCACTTTAAGTCTTTCCCTTGGGACAGCTTAAACAGCTCTATCTTTTTAATGACAAACTAGCCATCGATAGCACTGGAAGTGAAATCAAGCTTTTTGTTTAGCAACCAGTCTGTTTATTTATTTTTCAAGATCATGAGTTTATATGTATACTGCTCTTAATGGGCAGTGCATAAAAATGCCTCTTTTTATTTTCTTTTCATTTGCATTGTTGCTGATAATGGCTATTATCAAGCCATTAGAAGCAGGAAAGTACTGCTGTTTTGCCTTCTAAGATGGGCTGCAAGGGTCTATGTGTGTTCTCTACAGATTGGCCAATACATTAAACTATTTTACTTCTTCCTCTGATACAGATGGCTTTATATCAGTCATGGCAGTTTTCTCAGTGATGCATGGAATTCAAATATATGTATCTATTAGTATGTATGTAACTATGTGTATATATACACATACATATACATTCATATATACATAAATGCACACATATATGTATATAGACAAACACAAGCCCAACATACTCTCACATGTGTGCATACACTTACACTGCTATTTTAATCAAAATAAAGTCTTGTGAAATGAGTTCTATTCCACATCAAAATCTGAGGCATTGTTATGTAAATCAATGACACTAAGGTCTTATGTAAAACAAAGGACTTGATAGCCCAAGTCCATACATAGCCCATTTAAACTTCCACTCAACTAAAATCATTGTTAGATTATATATCTGAGAGGCACAGTCATGGGTAAAAACTGAAGAAAGTCATTCTTTGTCCAGATGTTTCCAAATGTTGACTTAATGAGTAAACACAAAGCAGTCAAGATTCCAACAATTCTTTAGGGTGGTCTGCAGAAATTATGGACTATTAGATTCTTTCCTGGGAACGTGAGAATTGGGAGCTCAATTAGTTTCTTTAGCATTTTAGGTGATAGGGACAAAAGTGTCGTTAACCAGAATTGTTGAGTATCATCATTTTCCGGGTCTTTAATAAATGTTATTTGACATTGACCTCCATAGGAAACTCATGCTTTAAAAGTTCACATGGATTCTAAGAATTATTATCTTCATTTTATTGTTGATCAAGTTGGAACAAAGAATGACTGTTGACAACTAAGAAAGGTCAGATTGACAAGAACACCGAACTGGGCCAAAACCAGGTATTCAGTATAAAAATGTTATAGCTGTGATTGATATCAAGGCCTGGAGTGACAGAATATATTAGAGCAGTGTTCTCATCTGGGGTGATTATGCCTCCCCATGGTACATTTGAAAATTTCTGGAAACACTAGAAAATTTCTGGGTGCTATTGGCAAACAGTGAATAGACATCAGAGATGTTGCAAAATACCCTATAATGGATATTGTGACAACAAAATATACAGATTGGTATCTGGTCTAAAACATCAATGCACTCCTGCATTGTCCATCTCAGCCTCCTGGTGGATCTGCACTTTGGGATATCAGCATTCAAACAAAGTCTGGGAAACTAGCAGTATAACACAGTTAGCATGTGTTTTGCAAAGAATCCTAAGGCACAGGGACCAAAGCTAACTTTTAACCTGTGGGTCTTTGGGGGAGCGCACTGCCCTCTTGATGAGTCAGTTTTCTCATCTGCAAACTTAGGCAATACTAGCAGAAATCCCATGGGGTTCTTGTCAGGAGTAAATAAGATAATGCATATAAGAAGTTAGAGAGACACTGGAATGCAGAGTAATCACTTAGTTGTTATTTTTATTTTCACTGCTATGTTATTTACTTCATCTCCTATTTCCATTTTCTGGAAAGCACTCAGTTTTTAATACTATCTTTTCTGTTTTAAGAAAGCTTTTATCTCAAGGTTAGGTAGACCTGCTTTCACTCAAGTTTGATTATAGTCTCCAGCAGAATGAGAATGAGAGAGCGAGGGCCAAGCTGCAGGAGGGAGCTGTGGGTTATTTTTAAAAGACATTCTCTTGTATGAACAATTTCACAAACTCTTTTGACATGGTATTCTCAGTTGTCTCACTGAAATATCCAGAGCTCCTTCAAAGTTCCACTTCTCTCCATATAGCAGAACAGCTTCTCAAAAGCTAGAGCTCATCCAGCACTTGGAGTGAAGCTTCATTTCATCTAGAGCTGTTATCACCCAACTTAAAGAGAGCATTAAGCAGACCAAGAGAGCTCACTGATTAAAAAAAAAAAAAAAGTCTGGTGACTTAAAATCACTGTCATCAAGTGTGAGAATGAGCGTGAGGAAAGGGTGAGGCTGGAGGGAGAGAGACAAAAACAAACTTAAGATCAGTATTATGGAACTCAGAAGGTTCAAGACCACACTGCAAATACATGGAATTCAACATTCAAACTCTAGCAGTTCTTTTCTCTCAAGCCTCTGCCAATTCTTCTTCAGACTAAACGGAATCCCCTGATTAGAGAAGTTATAAACAGAGTCTTGAATCCCGGTACTTATAAGAAAGGCAGAGAGAGGCAATCTTGTTATTGATAAAACACTGTAAAGAATGAAATGGAATGTGTTGTTTACTGCCTAGTACAGAACACAGAAATAAGAAATATCCATCAAACTCTTCCACACAGAAAATAAACTTTCTGTTGAAAGACAAGAGAGAATTTTTGCCCTGGACAGGAAGTTCCTCTGCTAGTTCTCTGTATGTGGTGCCTACATGGCAACACCCCTGGGCAGGTGTGGCTCATCACTTTTTTTTTTTAATACTTATTTTGTTTGCTTTTTTTTTTAAAGATTTATTTATTTATATAGGCACTGGGTACAGTCAGAAGTGCAGGAGGGTGAGAGAATTCACCAGAGCCAGAGCGGGGAGCAGAGCAGGCAAAAAGACCGAAGTACACTGCTGAGGGGAGCAGCGGGCGGCAGGAGAGGTCTGCGCACCATGTGGGACCCTCCTCCGGTGGCCAGGGAGCAGCCAGGGATTGAACCGGCACTGCAGACGCCGTGGGCAGCTTTGCAACCCAGCGCTCAACCGCTGCGCCACCAGGGAGGCCCTCATCACCTTTTTTGCCAACTGGGTGATGTCATCTCATCCTACAGGATGAAGGAATGGCTGGGCAATTCTTTGGGCAAACTGTTATTCTAACCAATGGGCATCAGTCCCTGCAAGGAAGAACCCAGTAATTATAGAACTCTAAAGCACGTCTGAATGTTAGCAGTGACATCTACATAGGTGATGTTCTTCTTTTCCATCATCATCATCATCATCACAACCACCATCATTACCACCACCATCACCAGCAAATAGTTTCACTCATCATCTCATCACACCACTATTACCATCATCACCATATCATTATCACCACCTCAACCATCATCATCACCAGTTCCATGATCATCTTCATAACCACCACATTATTATCATCACCATATCCACCACCACCACCATCATCATCACCATCACCATGATCATAACAATCAGTACCATGTCATTACCACTATGCAAAAGGAACTGGATTTATATTTCATTTTCCACTCATGGCAGATCTTATTAATTTTCCTTTCTTCATAGTTGAGGAAACTCAGGCTCAAATAGGCGAAGTAGTTTATCAAAGGATCATACTTGTCAGGATATTCCCTAATATATAGTCACTGTTGACATTGTGTTCACTCTCCTAGGTTCTGTCCTTCACTAAGTCACCCCAAATCCCCACTACTAGGGATCTATGCATTTGACATGACAGCAGATTTTAAGTTGCATTATGCCTGTTGGTATATTAGCTAATCACACATCTAGTCATGACACGAGAGCGTTATTTTTCCCTAACACATTCTCAGCACTTCAAGTGTTAAATAGTTACAATGTTAGTAATCTGGGTAACTTTTAAAAGATTATCAAGCTTTTCCTGGATCTGAATCAAAGCACTTATATTATACACTTATCTGTCTAATATGGTAGTTGTTGAAACCCCCAGCTTGTAAAACACAAGGTGACAAAAAATAAGGTGCTTAACTCCAAGGTTCACCAAGTTAGATGCTTTCTGTAAAGAATGCTTTGCAATAGAGAGAGATAATTTTTGATCAAGCCTTTGTAGGAGCCTTGGGATCAGAGTCAGGCCACCAGGTCGACCTCACTATCACCTGTCCACCCCTTGCAAGGTTAGAATTTACCAGGGGTATTTAACTCCCTTGTTTTCCTGGCAGTGAGCTCAACAACAAAAATGTCTACTCTTTTTCCCTGATTCCCTATTCTAGCAGATTATAGTACAGTGGGTGTTTTGTACAAAATTTTGGATGAAAGAATGAATTGTTCTTTGTTGATCAATTTTTCCAACTGTAAAATGCAAGGAGGCCTGCTAGGTGAGCCCCAGGGAACACTCATTCTCATATGATAGAAGGGTATGGGAATCTACTGCTATTAAGTCTGATTCAGAGTCATTAAGGCTGAGGTGGTTTTGCCTCTTTGCAGTTTTAGGTAAAATAGAAACAACTTATTTTAGCTGTCAGACCATTAATTTGGCATCGTCTTTGTAAGCGTGATCTACAACTACTGTTAGGAAGGAACCCAGAGGGTGCGCCAGTCTCCTTCTCCAGGTGTTTCTATTCTGACGCCACAGATCGTGGTTAACCCACTAATCGCCACCCTATCCCTCCATCTCCACTGGAGGAGAGAGAGGCGGGGAGGAGCTGGGGGCACAAGGTTCCTTGGGCATCAGGAAGAAGAGGAGGAGGATGGAGAAGAAGAGGAAGGGGAGGTAGAGACAGAAAACAAGAGAAAGAGCAGGATGAAAGAGAGGGGAGATAAGACTTCACAGACACCATCTCTGGGTGTGGGCAGGCTAGATACAGCAGGGAGAGACTGCCTTTGGAGACACCCTAGCCCTCTACCTGAGGCAAAAACAAGGTGGAGAATTAGGTCTCCATCCGGCTCTGGACAATAGCTGAGTCAGCTGGCCACTCAGGCTACTCTCAGATGTGGTCCCCTCAAAATCAAGTCATCACCTACATGGAGAAAGGGCTTGGCCACACACAGGAAAATGTGAGATTAGTTGGATAAAGGAAATTTGTAGTACCCTAAGGTCTAAGGGTCTTCAATAAACAAAGAGGGCAACATTCTGTGAAGAGAATTTCTTTAATGTTTTATGACTGAAACCAGAGGACTGAACTTTTTCTTTTTTTACATAGAGATACCAAGACAGATGGCTCCAGAGATTTATAGAATATCAGGCATGCTTTTATCATCTCTTCTCTGACTGCTTCAGTACTTCATGACTGACCTGCCAACATCCGTTCTTATCTCCTTCCAATGCATTCTCTTCACATTAAGGAAAGGGACCTTAGAAATTACAGACTGCCTGTATTACTCTCCAGCTGAAACATTTCAGTCCCTTTATTGTGTTTTGAGAGTAAATAACAGAAAATCAATCATGTCAACAGGCTCAGCATGGCCTGGCCACCCTCCACCCCTATGTCCGCAGCATACCATGCAACTCTTCCTCCTGATCCCTAGATTCCAGTAATATCTGCCTCCCTTAAGTTTCTAAGACATTCCATGGACACTCATCCCCTCATCTACCTACTCTTGACATAAACCTCATCTACCCTTTATTTTTTTAAAAAAGATTTATTTATTTATGCATTCAAGAACTGGGGTACAGGCCAGTGGTGTGGGGGGTGAGAGGATTCACCAGAGACAGAGTGGGGAACAGAACAGGCACATCAACTTAAATACACTGCTGAGGGGAGCAGCAGGTGAGACAGGAGAGGTCTGCTGCACCATGTGAGTAGCTCCCTGGCCGGGGATCGAACTCATGCAGCAGTAGCTGTGGACAGCTTCATAGGTTGTGTCTTAACCCCTTGTGCCACCAGGGAGACCCCTCATCTACCCTTTAGATCTCAAATTGTTAGGGGGAAAAGGATATCCTAAAGCTAATTCCATAAAGGCTTTGTGGACTCCACCCCCACTCCAGACCAAAGCCAAGAGACATTGGGAGAGACAAATCCCATCACTACCAAAGGGAAGGTTGCTGGAACCTGAGGGTGGGGTTAAGCAGCCAGGTTTGGTATAAAACCAGACATGTGGGCTTTGGGGAATTCCCTTTTTGGCTCTCCACCAGCTCGTAGTGCTTGGCCAGCTCTGAGAGTGCCTTTGGGTTTCCAGGTCGGCAGATCGGGTAGGACGCATGAAAGACTTTATTTCCCTATTTTCTCCCTGAGTTGTACATTTCCTCAATTCCCTTTCCCTTGTAAATAAACCTTTTATTAATCATTTGTGGATGTGCCTGTAGTGGAGTATTAATAAGTCCCTTTTAAGCGCGTGGGTGAGGACCCATAGCCAGGCACCCTGTTTTATATCGGGGCTGCTCTGTAACAAAATCAGCCTTCATTTGCAGAAAGGCTTGCTCTGAAGAACCAGCCAAAGTCAAGGCTTTCCATCATATTGTTATAGGGCAGCCCCAATACAAAACAGGGTGCCTGACTGTGGGTCCTCACCCGCGCGCTTAAAAGGACTTATCAATGCTCTACTGCAGGCACATGCGAAAGGTTAATAAAAGGTTTATTTACAAGGGAAGGGCAAATGAGGAAATGTACAGCTCAGGGAGAAAAGTGGGAGACAAAGTTTTAAATGTGTCCTACCCAATCTGCCGATCTGGACTCCCAAATGGCACTCTGAGAGCTGGCCGCAAGCCAGGAGCCGTGAAGCCAGGAGGCGAGCGACAGTGAGCGAGAGAGGCCCACATGTTTGGTTTTGCTTAACTCCACCCTCAGGTCCCAGCCACCCTCCCCTTGGTGGTGATGGGATTTGTCTTTCCCAATGTCCTGATGGCTTTGGTCTGGAGTGGGGGTGGAGTCCACAAAGCCTGTATGGAATTAGCGCAGGACATCCTTTCCCCCTAACAATTTATTCATAAAGCACCCTGAGTTTTTCCTTCATGTCACTGAAGCTTATAATAGGAAGTGTGCATGGCCTGCAGCAGACACTTGTTGAGTGAAAGCTGTGGAATGGTGAAATGTTATCTCACAAGAAAAGAAGTGGGGAGGAAGCTCACCAGTAAGACTAGTTGGAGAATGACCATGCAAAAGGTTCAAATTAGTTGTCTAAAATTTTTTTAAAGTTTTTTTTTTTTTTTTTTTTTATAGAGGCATGCTTTATTTATTTGTTTGCTGGTTTGTTTGTTTGTTTTTTGTTTATACATGCACTGGGTACAGTCAGAAGCGCGGGAGGGTGAGAGAATTCACCAGAGCCAGAGCGGGGAGCAGAGCAGGCAGAAGGACCGAAGTACACTGCTGAGGGGAGCAGCGGGCGGCAGGAGAGGTCTGCGCGCCATGTGGGACCCTCCTCTGGTGGCCGGGGAGCAGCCGGGGATCGAACCGGCGCCGCAGAGGCCGCGGGCAGCTTCGCAACCCAGCGCTCAACCGCTGCGCCACCGGGGAGGCCCAGTTGTCTAAAATTTTTTATCTGGATTTTTACATTTGTGCATGTGCATGCATGTACACACACACCATGAACACCTTTATAATTCTGTCTTGGTTGTCTATTCACAGCCATCAGGAAGATGTTATTAACTCCCAATTTGAATACACATAAAAGGGCCTTATATTTGAAGTCTGGAGACAAAGATTTTAGATTCTGTCTCCAAAGGGATTAGTTCTATGCCCCCTCTTTGTTATTTTTTCCATCTATCTGAGTCTCCTATGACTCGCTGATGAATGGTGATGTATTAATCACTCAATGACTTTCTGCAGTCCTACTGTGCACAAAGCTAGATATTTAATGAAAGTAGATGGCAAGAGCTCCAACTTAGCACTCAGGAAACTCTCAGCGTAATGGGAAACGGGCTTATAAATAAATCTTTATAGGAACATTGGGAGTGCCATTTTCAAGATTTGGACAAAGGGTTTTAGGAGCCAGAGAAGTAAATGACTTCAGGGTGCTGTTTGGAGGTGTCAGGGATGGCTCTCCTGAGGAGTGTACTTTGAGAATTAAGTTAAAAGATGGACTCACCCACCACATAAAGAACAGTAATGGGCACCCGCCCTGTGGCCAGAAAGTACTTAGTGGAAATCCTACTCCACCTCGGGATTTTTATTTAACCCTTAGAAGATCATTTTCCTAATGCACAAAATGGGAGTAAGAGCCACTCCTTTGCCACTTAGAGATACTACACACTAAGTGCTTCTGATCCCAAGACCTGGCTCACAGGAGGTGCTAATGAATGGCAGCTGGATCTATCATTCTTCCCAGGCTCCATCCCACATCCCAGAGGGTGGCAGCCCAGGGCACATGCTGTGAATGGCTTCCTGATATTTCTGCAGGGTGTGGTTTGCATAACTAAGCGGAGAGACAAGGTAAGACAGCTGAGTGTTGTCTTTGATGTGATTTTCCCAAGGCAATCCTCCCAGGTTCCTTCAATATCAGTTTCCTTGCAGTATCAGGAAATTACAGAAAGCCAAGAGGGCTTTGCAGGGGAAAGCAGCCTCTGACAGTGATGGTGAACTGGGAGAGATTAGATGCGTGCAGATTCCTGCTGGGTCTCACACCAGGGCCTAAGAAAGGCAGCATGGCAGGCCTCCTTTATTACCTTCAATAGCTTGAATGGCCTGCCTTGATCCTTTGGGAAAACGGAGGAGAGCTGAATGACATGAAAGTATGAAATGTTTTCAGGCAGAAAGAGAGGAGAGAATCAAGCAGAGATGACAAGTGTGAATATCAAGGGTCTAAGTAAATTTGTAAATTTCTAGGCTCAGAGTTCTCAGTGATCTCACAAGGTATATGCCTTTGGGTTCTAGATGCTTTCATATTAAGAACGAGTCCTTAATTATCAACTTTTATTCATCATTCAAAATTTATCCCAGACATCTCCCTCTCAGACACTTTTTTCTGATACCTCAGTGTAGACTGGGCCCGTACCCCATTAATCCACCAATTTTCTGTGTCCCAAGCGGACATCAACTGAATGAGATGGACTTGTAAGGACCCTTCTCATGGCTCCTCTGAGCCTGTCCCCTAGTGCAACCTCTTCCCTGCCACTGGGTGAAAATGGCAAGTACTCATAGTTTTCTAGTTCTTAGCTCACTAAACAATTTTCAGGGCAATTCAACTCCAGAATAAATGCAAGAATAACAATCTCACTTTAGCAGGTATCACGTCCAGTCCTGTGTAACCATTAACTTTAAAATTGTCCTTTAGGGCCTCCCTGGTGGTGCAAAGGGTTAAGCACAGCATATGAAGCTATCTGCAGCCTCTGAATTTGATCCCCAGCCAGAGAGCTACCCACATGGCGTGGCAGACCTTTCCTGTCTCACCTGCTGCTCTCCTCAGCAGTGTATTTTAGTCAGTCTTCCTGTTCTGTTCCCCACTCTGTCTCTGATGAATCCTCTCACCCACCCTCCCCACCCCCGCACCTCTGGCCTGTACCACAGTTCTTGTATGCATACATAAATAAATCTTTAAAAATAAATAAATAGTCTTTTAAAGCTGTGATACCTCCCTGCCCCACACTGGGTCCCAGTGCATACCTGAATCTGCAGTTTTTGGAGGAGTCAGTTTCTCCTTTCTCTTCCTGGTGCCTGAACTCCTTCTCCAATGTCTGCCCACTCAGGTTCTGAGCGCCACGAGGTGGGATGATGGAAAGCAGCGGGAGGCTGCTGGCCATCCAACTGGCAGTCTTGTAGAGTTGTGTTGTGAGTGGCTATCTAGTGTTTCTCCAGAAACACATTTAGGGTTCTTCAAAGACCCCCAGGCTACCTCTTCCTGAGCCCCCACCCACACACTCACCATGTCCCCTGCTGGGGGATGCATCTCTGTTGTGGCTGGACATTGACTTTGTCCTCTTGCCCCCAGGTTCCCAGATTCTCTGCTGAGACATCTTCAACCCTCCAGGAAACCTTGTTTGAAAGCAACCTAAGGAGATACCATTCCAGATCTCCTTTCTTCTTGTATATGAAGAGCAGCAGGGCAGCTTTTCTAGCTCATGGTAAACACTCACACAGCATTTGTTGAACTCAGCAAGGTCAACTCTGGGTGCACAGGCCACTCAACCCCTCTGCTCACCTTTGCTCCACTATGGAAGCTGCTAGCAAGCTTTGCTCATTGTTATTATTGTTCTGTTTCTGGTGTGTTCAAGGCAAGTGGCAGACACCAGCCTGCTACACCCACATAATGATAAGAGACAGTATGTTAAATTTTGAGAGTCGACCTGCCCAGGCCCCTGGTGGAGGTAGGGAGATTTCCAGTTCTCTAACAGTTCTCTCAGTAAGCTACTTTCATTTTCAGTGTGACTGAATCATTTAACAACTATCACCTCAATTTCCCAACTCCCGATGTCTCTCCTCTTGAGACCTCAGTCAAAGATCCTACTTTGATATTCCATTTCTAGCATGATCATTGAGTAGTAAGAATTGCCCCACACCAATGGGACCTATTATAAGAATCACAACCTGTTTGTACTTGATAAACTGGAAATGTCTCAAACTGGAGAATATAAGATCTAATCTAATTCATTTAGAGAGTAGTAATATTGAAAGAAAAACAATAGAAGAGTGGGGGAGTGTTGAAATGAATAGAACTTTGCAAAGAGATTTGAGCAATACTCCTAGAAATTTATTAAAAATACATTATAAAGCATTTTAATTATTCTTTAATTGGCCAAGGCAATAGTGGTGGACTGCATGCCACTGCCATGCAATCAAAGTGAAACAGATACTCAGTTGGTGGGGAGACACACACTTTAATCCTCTTAATAAGCGAGCCATCGGCAACAAAGTGACATGAATTCAAAAGCATCTCAGTAACAATGTATGGAAGGGATTGTAAATGGAAAATAAATGTCAGTTAAGTACCTGAAGTGGGAAAATATCATTGATACTGCCTCTATTTAGTTTTCTATTTTAAACACAAGCTTTCACACATGACACACTGCTAATTATTCCATTAGCATATTCCTCAAGCATGAACCATGAGGAGTGTCAGAGACATGGCATTCATTCGTGAGAACACAATTTCCATCTTCTCTGTTTGTCTAACTGCACTGGGCACTGTTATCTCTCTAGTCCCAGCTTGGAAAAAGTAATACCTAATAATAAAGTTGTTAAAGAAATGAATAGATTAAAGAATGGGTGGGTGAGTGGGTCTCTATTCTGGACAAAGAGTGATGGATACATAGAAAACCTGAATTTAAGAAGTTCAAGTATGAAGATAAAGAGAAGGAAATGTTTTAAGGTAGACAATGTTTTAAGGTAGGCAATGTAAGGAACTTGCAAACATGCAAAGCCTTTGCTTTCTGTCAAGAAAGTTCTCTGGTTTCAAGTCTGGCCCTCAATCTGGAGCCTCTGGGCAGAAGCACAGGTTTCTGTGCTTTGCTTCTGGAGAATTAAATGATCCTTCCTAGCATGGATATGTTGAAGGGAGGATAAGAGAATGGTTCACTCTCTAGCTATCAGCACACTGAGAGGGAGAAGTATAGACAATAGTGTAAGCACCTTAAATAACAGGCAGATGAAAATTCACTATCCATTCATTCAGTAACAAACATTACTTGAGCATCTATTATAAACCAACTCAGTTCTAAATTCTAAGGACACAGCATGGAAAAAAGTAGACACAGTCTTCGCATTTAGGGGACTTTTGATCTAGTGGGAGAGAGAGGCACAAAATAAATATAAAAATAAACATAAAATTACAACTGAGATAAATACTTGAATTTGTAGAGAATTAAGAAAACATCTAATTGGGTGACTCTGAATCAGCCAAAGAAGACAGTTGTTGGAGGCAGGTAGACTTTCTGGCCTGAATGTCTGAACTATTTCTTGCACAATTTAGTAAAATTGACATGGTCTATTGCATAGTGTCCATTGTCTTTCTTTCTGTTACCCTTTGTATCCTCCCATCCCTTTTACTTATCTGCCTTCTGATGTGAGTAAATAAGCATTTTTTGATTTGTGCCAAACATTGTGATAGTCGGTCTCACTTCAGTAGCTCTAACTCTATCTCCTGTGCCCACTTCCTTATTTATTTCACTTCTTTATAAAGTCATTTTATTGTGTAAGCCACATTAAAGGAATTTCCAATAGAATTTTGCAAAACAGAAAGGAAACCCACAGCCTCCTCTCTTTTTTTTTTTAAGATTTATTTTTATTTTTATACAAGAACTGGCATACGGGCCAGAGGCGTGGGATGGTGAGAGGATTCACCAGAGACAGAGCTGGGAGCAGAACACGTAAATGGACCAAAATACACAGCAGAGGGGTGCAGCTGGCACTAAAGGAGAGGTCTGCCACGTCATGTGGGATTCTCCCTGGCTGGCTGGGAATTGAACTGGCGCTACAGAGGCTGCGGACAGCTTCACAGCGCTGTGCTCAACCCGCTACGCCACCAGGGAGGGTCCTCCTCTCAAATGTGTCCATTTTTATACTTTCCTCTTTGCTTTCCACCTTAATAGATGTGAAATACAGTTGCATAAACAATTGGAATATAATCTAAATGTCCTTGGTATTTTGAGTTCTATATTAAAAGTTTCTGTGTAGTTTGCCCAATCAGCATGAACCTTTGTCGACATGACTTTTGGATTTTTCTAAAACTCATATTTTGGTAGAGGAGAAAATTACAAAATCTCAGTGTACACCCTTGGGATGCTGAGATAGAAAGTGACCTGGGACATAGCTCTGGAATGTCTAGACTGACTGGGGCTTGTCTGAATCATTGAGGTGTGTGGAGGGTTTCAGAGGAGGGAGCTCTGAGGGAGGTTTCAATTCTACAGGAAGGACATTGATAGAGACACGGAGGCCACAGACTGAGTCAGTTATTTCCACTCCACATTGACCTGGAGTCTCCCCTGTTTATGCCCTGTTCTCTCAACAGGGGCACTTGTCTTTTATATAGAAAGTGGGAGGGGAACAGAAGAGTTAAAAAGAAACTTCTCCAAAGAGGAAATGCAAATGGCCAACAGCCATATGAAAAAATGTTCAACATCACTTGTAATCAGGGAAATGCAAATCAAAACTACAACTAGAGGGCCTCCCCAGTGGCACAGCAGTTGAGCGTTGGGTTGCGAAGCTGCCCGCAGCCTCTGCAGCACGGGTTCGATCCCTGGCTGCTCCCCGGCCACCGCAGGACGGTCCCACATGGTGCATAGACCTCTCCTGCCGCCCGCTGCTCCCCTCAGCAGTGTACTTAGGTCCTTCTGCCTGCTCTGCTCCCTGCTCTGGCTCTGGTGAATTCTCTCACCCTCCCACGCTTCTGACAGTACCCAGTGCTTGTATAAATAATAAATAAATAAATATTTAAAAAAAAACTACAACAAGATACCATCTTACACCAATGAGAATGGCAAATATTAAAAAAATAGCAACAACAAATGTAGACGAGAATGTGGAGAAAAAGGAACTCTCCTGTACTGCTGGTGGGAGTACAAACTGGTCCAACCACTATGGAGAGCTGTGTGGGGATTCCTCAGCTTGCTAAAGATGGAGCTTCCATATGATCCAGCAATTCCACTCCTCGGTATTTACCCAGAGGACACAGAATCATTAATTCAAAATGGCACCTGCACCCCTATGTTTATAGCAGCACTGTTTACAATAGCTAAGCTTTGGAAACAACCCAAATGCCCCAAAATAGATGACTGGATCAAGAAGATGTGGTATATATATACCATGGAATATTACTCAGCATTCAAAAAAGATAAACTCATGCAATTTGCAGCGACATGGATGGCGCTGGAAGGGATCATGCTCAGCGATACAAGTCAGAAAGAAAAAGAAAAATACCGGATGGTCTCACTCACAGTTGGAATCTAGAAAACCTAAATAAGGGACCAGGAAAAAACCTAATTATAATAAAGTAAAAATCAAAATCAATAAGCAACTATAAACCAGAGACACACTACAGGGGGGAGGAGGGAATTGTTTGGGGGGGTGGGAATTGTATGGGGACTATAACCAAGATGAAAATGCATACATTGTGCAAAAATGAAAAATGATGTAAAAAATGCATAAAATAAAAAAAAAAACAAGAAAGTGGGAGGGGAGACCATGTCAAAGAGTAACAGAGACAGAGACAGGCAACAAGGAGAAACAGAAAAGAATAGCAGTAAGATATTGCTGGAAAATGGGAGTGAAAACCAGCTTTAGGGGTGGGGACCCAAAGAGAATATAAATAATGGGACCCCCAGGGCTGCCCTCATTTTGGGGTTTAATTTATTTTTTTTTTCAGTTTCTTTTCCAATTGAATATTGCTTTATTCATTGCCAAGGAATCCCATATTTAGTTTTCTGAATTTAATAATACAACTACTATATCTTTTTATCAGCATATAATACAAAAATTGGAAATTAGAGTCTAAATTAAACTTAACCTTTGAAAAAATAACGATTTCCTCCTTCCAAAGTAATGCATTATTACTAGGAACAACATGAAAAACTAAAATAAAACAGTAGAAAAATGAATAACATATACACTGCGCACACTCATATACACATAAAATTTGCAAATATGCAATATTTATAATTGTGTTATGGGTGCTGACAATTTTACTTTTACATTTGTACTGTTGATATAGATTTTGTATAGAGATATGTCATTTGCAAACTTGGGAAATGTCATATATAAAGTTGATTTTTTCTTTTTTTCCATCTAACATTATATTTAGAGCATTTTCCTGCGACATTAAATTTTCTTAGACTATAATATCTTTAATTGATGAATTCGGATGCATTAAAACATTTATTGAATTTTCCCCTGTCATCAGGGATTTAAGTTATTACCAACAGTTTCCCACTGTATGCAACACCGCACTGAACGATCTTGTACATGTGCCTGCCTAAAATTAATTCTTTGGATAAGTTCCAAAGAGTTAGATCAGTCAATCAAAAAAATTGGCTATTTCAAGGTTCTTGTAGTTGATGTTAGACTGTGTTTTGTAAAAATGTGTATTTCCATCAGAACATATGTGTATCATCACGTGGCACCTTTGTCCATTGTCTGTGTGTGTAAATCCATCAACAATTTGATTCTTTTTCAATATATATCCAAAAGGGCACGTTTCTTATAAAAAGGGTGAGAAGAATAAAGGACACTTGCATAGACAGAAGCAAGAAGAAAGTGCTACCCTCAAAAGGGACAGGTTTGTTACAAGAGAGGCCTGCACAGTCACAGGCAGGCAGTCTTGGGAGGAGAGCTGCCACTGCTGCTTTGCAAGGGGAGAAGGCTGGCAAAGAGATACACCTGCATCTGCACAGGTGGGCAGAAGAGCTGCTGCAACAACTTGACTCTTAAAGTAGCCTTTCTTGGGGCCTCCCTGGTGGTGCAGACCTCTCCTGTGTCGCCTGCTGTTCCCCTAAGCAGTGTATTTCAGTCAGTCTGCCTGTTCTGCTTCCTACTCTGTCTCTGGTGAATCCTCTCACCCTCTGCACCTATGGCCTGTACCCCAGTTCTTGTGTGCATAAATAAATCTTTTTTTTATTTAAAGATTTATTTAATTTTATACAAGAACTGGGGTACAGGTCAGAGGCATAGGAGGGTGAGGGGATTCACCAGAGAAAGAGTGGGGAACAGATCAGGCAGATTGACTGAAATACACTGCTGAGCGGAGCAGCGGGTGAGACAGGAGAGGTCTGCTGTGCCATGCGTGTATCTCTGCGGCCGGCCAGGAATCGAACCCCCACTGCAGAGCCTGCGCACAGCTTCACACCACTCTGTGCAACCCAGAGAGGCCCCTGCATAAATAAATCTTAGAAAAATAATAAAAGTTTAAAAAATAAAATATAAAGTACCATTTCTATCAATGGGGCAATGCCCATAATTCATATATTTTTACCAATTGTTCATTTTTCTGCCTTTTGTGAATTTTCTGTCAATACCCCAAGCTCATCTGTGAAATGGCCTCATCCACTTTTTTTCTACCTGTGTCATTAGTCTTACTGCTTTCAAGGGATGATAACTAACTTACAGCAGAAGAAAAAGGTGCATTCAAAATACTAAAATCAAGCCAAACAAGTCATGCCTCACCTACATCACAGTGATATTATAGTTTAATAAACACTTTCATCTGCAGCCTCCAATTTGGTCTTCACAAGATGTCTATGGGGGTTGAGTATTTACAACTCTCCTTAGATAGATGTGAAAACCGAGGCAACTAGAAGGGAGAACCGTCACTGCAGCCTGCACTGAAATCTCACCCTCTGTCATCCAACCCAGTTCATTCATCCAATAAGTATTTATGGAGGATCTGTTATAAGTCAGGTACTGTTCCTGGCACTGGGGATACAGCAGGAAACAAGAGAGACAATGTATTGTCTTAAATGCTGGAGTGCCTGGGGAGCAGGCAACAAGTAAGGATGTGCATTGTGTTAAGTAGGGGAGAGCAATGAAGGAAAATAAAGTAGTGGGGGGCTAGAGAGTGAGGAGCTCAGAGTGGGGGATGCCAGCACAATTGCTTATTACATGCTCTTGTCTGTCCCTCCATTCTGTGCCACATCGCCAAGTGTTAGTATCATCTGTGCTACCAGGTTAGGGCTCTTGAAACACAGACAGGGAGGAAGGTAAGTGGTTGCAGATCCAGCCACTCCCTACCCTCCTGTAGTGTCCTGCAGTTAAAATGTATTCAGAAGTCAGAAGTGAAATTGTGCAAGTCCGTCATCAACACTGTCTTCAAGGTTACCTCTAGTGGAGCCAAATGCACCCCAGCAGGTGGTGGAGCACAGGCCAGCTGTGTTGGATGTATGATGACCAGGACAGGAATTCTGGGGGAGTCATAAATGACAGCAGTTGCCTGTACAGGAAACCCAAAGGGGATGTGCGTGCAGAGGAAGAGACGAGGTGCCACAGGGGCCGGTGCCCTCTCTGAGGGTTCAATGTCATTTCTCTGACACACCAGTAACTTCCCTGCTCTTCTGTAAGAAAGAATAGTCCCTCTACTGGCGTTTTCCTTGACTCTGTAACTTTGATTGCAAACTCAGGAATCCCAGGGAATTTCTGCAAAACTGAAAAATCTCTGAGGAGCTCAAGTCAGTTCCTCAAAAATCCCAATTCCTAGCATGACAACGTCCCCTGGCATTGTCCTAAGGCACCAGGTGGTCACCTGTTTCTCGCTGAGCAGACCATCCAGGCAGCAGGGGTCTTCACTAAACCTTTCTAGGTCTAACCCACATGAAACTAGAGATTTGCTTTTAATAATAAAAAACCTACTTTTTAAAAAATACTCTGCTTAAATAGCACGTAACAGGTCTACCTTCTTAACATGTTTTGCATGGATAGTACAGTCTTTGCTATCAGCACAGTGTTGTACAGCAGTTCTCTGGAACGTTTTCATCTTGCATGATTGAAGCATTCCACCCATAAAACAACTCCACATCCCCCATTTCTCTCCAGACTCTGGTATGATCCCACTTACATATCTAAGTAAACTCATCAAAGGAGAAAGTAAATTAAATTAGGTTTTCAAACTTCTGCTGTTCATTTCCAAGTCTTCTGGGTGGGCTCTGGTTTTTTAAGAAGTGAGAAATGGAAGTGTTATTAAAAAAAAGTGAGAAGTGTTTATTAAAAAGGGCCTCCCTGGTGGTGCAAGGGGTTAAGACACAACCTATGAAGCTATCCACAGCCACTGCAGCACGAGTTCGACCCCTGGCCAGAGTATACCCACATGGTACAGCAGACCTCTCCTGACTTGCCCACTGCTCCCCTCAGCAGTGTATTTCAGTCAATCTGCCTGTTTTGTTACCTGTTCTGTTTCTGGTGAATCCTGTTACTTGCCCCCCACCCCCCAACCCTCTGGCCTGTATCCCAGTTATTGTATACATAAATAAATCAATCTTTAAAAAAAAAGCAAGAAACATTAATTGAGCACATACTACATGTCTGGCTTTGGGCAGGATGCTGCAGAAAGGTCTCTCAATGTGTGCACAACACACACAAACACAGAAAGATTATAAAGAGTCAGGGTTCTGGGCCTCCCTGGTGGCCTAGGAGTTAAGTCTCAGTGCTATTACTGTTATGGCCTGAGTTTGATCCCCGGCTAGGGAAGTGACCCACATGGCACCGCAGACCTTTCCTGTCTTACCCACTGCTCCCTTCAGCAGGTTATTTCAGTAGATCTGTCTGTTCTGTTCCCCACTCTGTCGCTGGTGAATCCTCTCACCCCCTGCACCTCTGGCCTACACCCATTTCTTCTATGCAAAAATATAATAATAATAGGGCCTCCCCGGTGGCACAGCGGTTGAGCGCTGGGTAGCGAAGCTGCCCACAGCCTCTGCAGCGCCGGTTTGATCCCCGGTTGCCAGGTGAGGGTCCCACATGGCGCATAGACCTCTCCTGCCGCCTGCTGCTCCCCTCAGCAGTGTGTTTCGTCAGTCTGCCTGTTCTGCTCTCTGCTCTGTCTCTGGTGAATTTTCTCACCCTCCCGTGCTTCTGACTGTACCCAGTGCTTGTATAAATAAATAAATAAATCTTTAAAAAATATATAATAATAATAATAAAGAGTCAGGGTCCCCAGAGTGCACACTTCCTGCAAACTGAAAAGACTCAGAAGTTTATGGGCTACTGGAAACACTCAACCAGTCTTGTCCCCATTCAACGCAGGGACATCACTGCCACCTTCTAACCTACAGCTTTCAAAATTCTATCTCCTTAGGGCTCCTGAATTCAGTTCGACTTTCCATATGGGGATATTCACTCACTGGGTAACAAACTATCAAGTCAGACATTGTGCTGGGGCTACAATGTCAAGTAAGTCAGATAAAAGTTCTGCCCTGGTGAAATTTTCACTGAGTTGGCAAAGCCAATATTAAACCAGTCTTTTTAAAACAAGATCCATCTTGCACTAGAGAAATATATGGTATTGCAGGAATGGGAATGGATAACAGGAGTTCTTGGGATTATATGGGGCCCAAGAAATGATCTCTGAGTGAATGATGTTTAACCTGTTAATCAAATGGGGTACATGCTCTGGGTAGGGGAGGGGAGGGGAGAGGAAGGGAGTGAAGGGGAACACTTGAGTGAAGCCAGACCAGCCCCTATTTCCAATGCAAATGTCCCAGCCAGGGCTCTGTCTAGCTGTTTGCTTAGCATCAGGGAGAACCCAGGCCCCTTCACCCAGGTGTCTCTGACCACACGCTGGTCTCCTCCTCAAACCTGGTTGAGAGTTTTCAACAATACAGACAGGAGCCTGTTACTAAAATCTCACACTCCAGAACATTTGGTTGCTCCAGTCAGATTTTTATCTACATCAAAGAGAAAGAAAAGCTGAAAATGGAGCCTGGTGGGGTAAAAAGGGAGAATGTGGCTGTGAAGCAACACAGATGGCCAATGTGGAGTTTTACTCCAGCCATAGTTTGTTTGTGAAAGGAGATAGGGCAGGTCAGCCCTGCCAGAACCCTCAATCAGCACCAGAGTGGTCTGGATCCAACTTCACCCTTGGTCAATAAAATCCAGCTCTCCTTGTGTTTCCTGGGTTTTTACTCTGGCTACTCCGACTTTTTTTTTTTTTTTTTAAATACTAAGACACAACTGTAATGTTCTCTACCATGGTAAACAAGCTGAATATGCATTTGTTGTTTTAACCCTCATAGCATGTTAGACACATTATCACTACACTTATTTTATAAAGAAAGAAAATCAGAGCCAGGGAAGTGAATTCCTAGCCAAGAGCTCAAAAATGCATGACAGTCAGAACAGGGCTGCAACTCCAGGGCAAGCTTGTGTTCTACACTACACTGAAATGCTGAATTTTATAAAGAAAGATGCTAAGAAATAATCCAGAGGTTTAACTCTGAACATAAAGATGCATTTCTTTACAGTCTTAGTTTTTTTTTTTTTTTGGCATAATTTCCTTTGTTATATAGATGATGTCTGTGCATAGGTATAATTTTTCACTTTGCTCTGTGTCAAAAGCTGAATGGCGTGGACACATTAACATCGGCAACTTTAACTATACATGCTTTGATAGTGTGCACACTGTTGATAACTGGCATGGGTGTGTATACCATAAAGTATTCACACTAAAAAACTATGGGTACATTTTTGGATTTTTTTCCCCTTATTGCTTTTATTGCTTCTGGAATACCAGAAACGAGACAAATGAGCATCTTTGTATATACAACATAGTTCACTTATCAGATACCAAAAACAGTAACAGGCTAACTGTCTCAGAGTAATTTTCTAGTAAGACCTGATTTCCTTCTTATCTTAGTGACTATTGGATCAAGTGAGAAAAAAGATAGGACCTTCCTTATATGCTTGATCACTGTTGGGGTATCGGGGTGTCAGTGTGCCTGTGTGCTTGTGTCTATATGTCTGTATGTCTGACACCTAGTAGGATCGTCCATGGTGCCTGCTAGGATGCCAGTGTTAATCATGGTGACTCAAGTCCCACAGCAGAGCTCCTGATTCTCTGCCTCTCAAACCCATTCCTCTCTGCTAGGGCTTAACAAAAGAAGAAAAAGACAATGACAAGTGAGGGGTTTTAATGCACAGCCTTTGTATTAGACACTGGACGCGCTCTTGACTTCTTACCACTTCCTTACAAGGAAAAGCTTCAGAGGAAAATGGAGCTAAAAATGAAGTGACAACACCAAGATGGCATGGCCAGGAAGTATTAAGCTGGGTTCCAACACAGGCCAGATAGTCATCTTCTCTCCTACCTTGCCATGCCACCCTGCTGAGAACACCCACACAACCCTTTGATGTCTGAGTTGCATATCTGAGCTGCTGGTGTATGCTAGAGTGATAATACAATTTTTATCTTTCCTTCCTTCCTCTCTCCTTTATTCCCTTCTGTCCTTTCTTCCTTCCTTCCCTGACATAATCTTTCCACATGGCTTTTCCTAAGCCTCTTCATCATGTATCTTCATCATGTATCAGGGATGTTTCCTCTTAGCACCCTGCATTTTTGGCTTTCCTAGACTTCAGATGTCCCCGGCCCCCAATTCACACTTCTCAATTTGCTCACTGAGATGTTGGAAAGGGTCTGCAGCCTGCTGTGCCTGGCTGTGGTTTATGGGGAGGGAGGTTAAGCCGAGAGGCGCCAGGCACTGCTTCAATTACACTTTGCCTGTTCCAAGGCTTTAATCATGACCTCTTTCTCAATGGATCCTTTCAGAAAGGCCAGGGGGAGAATAGGCAATTGGAAACCCTGGTAGTAATCAGGGTCCTAGACCTCCAACTTCACTGAGAAACATAACTGGGGCATAAGCTTCATTAAAGGACAAAGCAAACTAGGAGAGACTAGCCATTCCTGAAGGAATCTGTGTGCAATGAGGGCTGGGTAGAGGGTACAGGGAGATCATAAACAATAAGTAGAAGGAGTAGGTGACAATAATTAGGTTGTGGTTTTAATTAGAAGGTCTCTTGGGCCAGATGTTCACTGACAAAGAATGAAGTCCCCTCCTGAGATATGTAATGAAACTTAGACCCCCATGGCTGGGGAGGGGGTGGAGAGGCTGGTTCGGATGCATTGCAGGCTTAGGGGCTCTAGCCTGAAGCTGCCTCTGCTGGGGGAGAACAAGGGGCAGGGACGTCTGCTTTTGGTGGAGCTCCACTCTCTAACTCTGGGGCTGAGGCATTTGTATTCTATCCTGAGCAGCCTGCTCAGTGGAGCACATCTGCTGCTGATCAACATAAGGGGTGCAGCCTGGGGACTCGATTGCCTGCCTGAGCTGCCCTGTCTTGGGAATCTGGGCTTCAGTGCGCTGCCTGAGTTTCATCTTGGTGAGGAAAGAATAGGCGGAAGCATCCCAGGAGTCTTCTTTAGTACTTCTAGCTGGAAGGCCACAACCCAAGTAGGATATGATACATGGCTGGCTTCCTCCATGGAAAGAGGGCGTGTGCTACAAGTATAATTTTGCCAACCCTCTATCTCCACATCTTCCTGTGCTATAATTTGTTTGCCATGGGGCACATCAATTAGTGCACCATGCACTATGAGTGGTTAAGTGCCAAACTCTTTAATGAAGAAGCATGGAGATGGACATTTGCCCAGAGGGATAAATGACAAAAATAACAGCCATCCTAACAGTAGCTAACATCCACGGGGCACTTTTTAAACAGTTTCCATGGAATATCCCATTAAAATCCCAGGAGAACACCGTGAGGTAGTTCTATGTAAACCTCATTTTCCAGAGAAGAAAACTGAAGCTCAGATAATTTATGGAATATACCCAAGTTCCCACCACGAGTGAGTGACAGAGCTGGGATCTGATCCCAGGCAGAATATGTTCAGAGATTGGTCTCTAAGTTCTCATAAAAGGAATCGAGGAACAATATCAAAGGAAAGTGAGAACCTGGCAAGAAAATATGGATGCTGAAGGAAGACAAAAATGTTACTTTCCCCTGGGCCAGGGGGGTTAGCAAACTTGCTCTGGAAAGGGTCAGATGGTATTTTATACTTTGCACATTATATACATCTCAACTGCGGTTATTCAACCTTGCAGTTGAAAGGCAACAGCAGCCATAGACAGCATATAAGTGCATGAGTGTGGCTGTGTTCCACTGAATCTTTATTTACAAAAATTAGGATGGAGTTTGCCAATCCCTGCTCTAGGCCATCATCAGAAATTGACCTGCGGAGGGGCTTTGAGAGAGAATATAACTCAATGCCATCATTTAGAGATTACTGCATTGAGGTTTCTAAAATCTCCCACTAAAAGGCCTCCCTGGTGGTGGAAGAGGTTAAGCACAGCACTGTGAAGCTATCAGCAGCCTCTGCAGCACAAGTTCAATCCCCTGCAGGCCAGGGAACCACCCACATGGCACAGCAGACCTCTCCTGTCTCACCCACTGCTCCCCTCAGTAGTGTATCTCAGTAGATCTGCCTATTTTGCTCCCCCCCTCTGTCTCTGGTGAATCCGCTCACCCCCTGCACCTCTGGCCTGTACCCCAGTTCTTGTATGCAAAAATAAATAAATCTTAAAATAAATAAAATAAAAACATAAAATCTACTATTAAGATCTCAGAACAAGACTTTGTAGATCCTATTTGCCAAGAGGCATATTCCAGCCTGGAAGCTAGCACTATTGAATTATGAAACCTTTACCACTGGGTTCTCCTGTCTGTATTAGTACTAACTAAGGTGCATGCCTGGATGGGTCCTACTCCTACATGCCAGGCTGAGTTTTTTACAGTGAATTGCACTCATGTCCTCTTCCCATCACCCTTGGGACCTAGACAGGAATGAACTTCTCTAAGAGTCACTGTTATCCTTTGGTTACCAGGTATATTAGTCAGATCAGTGACTCTGTCCAGACAGGCCATGTTCTGACTGTCAGTTCTGGAATCTGTAGTTGTGAGATCTTATGCAACGTCACATTGTCCTTGAAGTGCCAATCATGAGCCCTACTCTCACTTTTCTAAGATAATCTCACCACGGTCTTCCCATACCCCAACACACACAATCTGCATACACTGAAGACCAAGCCAACTCACAGGCATCACTTTTACACCCCTCATTATAGTTCATTGAACTTGGCTTGAAATAGATCATCCCACTGTATGAAACAAACCAATCATTTTCTCTCAGAAGCCTGCACTAAGCAGGCATTCTGAGAATTGGTAGCTAAATCCTGTAACTGGGGGATGGAACTACGAGCTCTTGATTCTAAGGTCCCCAAAAACACACTGACTCACATCTATACTAATGACTTCTGGAGTTCAATATTTCTTCTGCTCTTTTATTTAGCCTTTGTATTTTTGACCAGTTAGGTTCTATTTCTGCTTTTCTAGGAGCAAGTTTGTCCTAAGAGATCCATCAGTAATACAAAGATTTCTGATACATAAAGTTTTTCCTAATGAGAGGTAATATGAAGGGAACAAAGGTACAGAACTGATGCATAGCAGGTATGGAAAACAATATATATTAGTTCCATTATTGCCATTTATTTCAGGAATGGTGTTTCAAGGTTTGTATTCACGAAATGAAGGAGAACAGTGATGGTGGAATCATATGCACATTTATGAACAGGAAGCAAGCATGAAAGCTATCCTGACCAACTATGGGCTTACGCTAACAGCCTTACTGATATACTCCCTTCAATTTCTGCTTGCATAGCCCCGGGGAAAGAAGCTCTTCCCCAGCATGGTGTCTGGCTCCATTATTAGATGGTTTTGATTGTGAGATCCCAGATAATTGTAGTGTGCTACACATGTGGATCCTCTTACTAGTAATGTATTACACATGGCCTCCTGCATTTTTCACTGCTGGTCCTCAGATTGAATTTGGGAGCCACAGAGAAGGAAACAAATGTAGGACGCAATGAAGCAACCTGCATGGACTAGAGAACTACAGGGGACTATGGAAAATGCACAAATGGCCTGCTGTTGGAGGGCTGAAACCATGAAGGCTGACGTTATCTATTTTCCAGTGCCCTCAAACTTGGATATCTACTAGAATTTTTAATGACAAAAAAACCTTTAGACAGAAGGATTTGAAGGTTGGGGATTTTGCTCCCCATCTTTTTAAAGTTATTTATTCCCCAGTCAAAACATCTTCAAAACCTGCCACCGACTCATAAGAATGTTCATTCCCATCTCTGGATTTCACCCAGTTTATCAACATCTTCTTGAAACATGGACTTCAGAATGAACAGAAAGGTGAACCTATGAGTTGATGAGTTACCCTTTTATTTATTTTCCTGCTAACTTGCACTAATTCCAGAGAATAGCTGAGTGCAGTTCTCTCAGCCCAATACCTTCATTCTGTTATTACAATGGGTTCTATCTGTAGAGAAAAACAACTTGTGAAAAGAGTAAATAACCTTTATTTTGATAACCACCATGGGAAGCTACTGGCATAACAGTAACTCCATCTCTTATGATTGCAGCCACAGGCCTCCTAGTCCTCATGGCCAATCTTCCTTAAATCACCTTCCCCTTTCTCAGCATGTAGGATGTGTCTGTGACTGACACTGGTTTTCTCCCAGGATTTGGTACTGGCTATTACTTGGATACCAGCTAGTCTCCTGGGACTGGCTGAGCTGTTTTTAACTCAAATTTCTAGTTTCCTAATTTGATAACTTTTTATTATAACACTCTGGATTCACTCTTTTTAACATCAAATTTGCCATGTTTGGTTATGCAGACTGCTGCTTTCCATGTCTCTGAGTTGGTATTTTAAGGATGGCCTAAAACAACTACAAGAAAGTTGCCGTTCAGAACATGACCTTTTGGTTTCATCTGCACCCATCACAGTGGGGCCATCACAACCAGACCCTTGGTTGATGAGTGCTGTTCACTGACTACAGCCCAGGATGGAGAACATGCATTTGGATGGTGGACAGATAACAAAGGACTGCTTTCTTTGTGATCGAATTGTAGCACCATCCCTGCTGCCTGCTGAGAAGCCAGCATGTGAGTACTACTCAGTGAGGAACTTAGGAAGCCAAGACAGGATCTGCGTTTCCCAAAAGCATTTTGCCATGCTCTGCTCTCTTGCCTCTTTGCATCTCACCACCTGCAGCCACTGAACCAGAGGAAGTCAGACTGAGCCATGCGAAAAATTATTTCACTAGGATTTGTTTTCATTGAAGACAGCCAAATCTCACAATACCTAGCCCAGGAGACTCCTGAAGGCTATTTTTCTGTTTCTGAAAACTAGAGCTTTAATTGAAAGGGACTGGAAAAGACTAGCAAATCTCCAGAGACCCCTGCTTCAAAGGACAGTAGCACAGTGTAGCAATAGTCCTCGAATCTTAGTGTGCATTCAAATCACACAGAGAGCTGGCTAAAGCTCAGATCTCTGGGTATTTAATAAGTCTGCAATGAGATTGGGATCTGTGTTGGTAACAAATTACCAGGTGATGCCAAAACAGCTGGTCCAAGGGCCATCCTGAGAAGCGGTAATGCAAAAGCAAGAAAGGCTGACGGTCAAGTACATGGCTCAAGTCCCACGGCTGTCACTTACAACCACGAGGCCTTGACCAAAACCCTTTACCCCTTAAGATTAGGGTACTACTGCTACTATTTACAAATATTGAAAATATCCCCTAGGTCAAATGATTGCCCTCAGAATCAGTAAGGTGATGTGTGTCCAAACACAGTTGTATAAACAGTAAGTTCCAACCAGTGCGAGATCCCTTTAGTACTCGTGTGTGTTCCACACCTGCCCACGTGGGACTCAAGGAAATGGCCCAATCCCTTTGTCTCATGAGCACTCCCCCTGACTTCTCCTTAGCATCACTTCTTTGCATGACCTTCATCCCATGCAGTCAAAAGCCCACCCTGTCCACCGCAGCAAAAAAGCACTCAAAGCCACCAGCCCGGCCAGTGGAGACAGGATGTCCCTGTTGTCTCGACATCTGGCCTCTCCAGCACAAGCCTCTAATTTTCTGTGGCTCTCTGCTGGCCTCCCTTCAGTGGGGGAGAGTGATGTGGATAATGAGCCCCATCTGTGAGGCAGCTGGGTTCCGAAGGCCCTCCCCCTGCTCCAGGCCTTTGAAGAGTCCATCCATGCTCTGCCTAGAGGTCTCCCATTGTGGCCAGCAGCTCTGTTGTCTATTAGCAGTGGGGAGAGAATCTCTATATCAAAAGGAGGAAGCAAATGAACATCCTATTCTGAGAAGCACTGAAATACACCCGTGTGGAGGAGGCTGCAGACAAGGGCATCTTGGAAGCAGACATTGCTTAGGTTGCACGCAAAATGGCACTGGTCTCTGATCTCTGGAGAGCAGGCCAGTGTGATGGATGAAAAAAACATGTGATTTAGAGTGAAACATACTGAGTTAGAATTCAAGCTCTATCAAGTCTCAGTGAAATGACCCTGGACCTCAGGGCAGGGAGAAACACCACAGAAAGTTCTACAGAGGAGTTTGCAGAAGACACCCACCCTAAATCACCTTAAGATTATTTTTGAAAGCAGCAATGAATAATTATGAAAACTTAACCACTCTAGTTTATTTTAAGATATTAAGACCAAAAGACCATTCTAGACACAGGGACATGAAGACTCCAAAGTTGATTTTCTTTTCCATTCACACTTACCTGTAAAATGATGGCCTCTGATATCCCAGATTTCAGACTCATCTGAAATTTGTCTGAATCTGTATCTAAGGTATCATGAGGTATTTCCATTTCAATGATTTGGGATGGATTTTGTGTGACCTCAACAACTTTTTGGTCTCATTCTATACCTTGGACATTTGCTGAATGGAGCAAAAACATAAATGCTGCTGACCTTTCAGATGGAGTTTCTTTTACTTACCAGTTCTATGAGTTAGGCAGGTCACTTAATCTTGCTCAGCCTCAGTTCCTGTATCTGTAAAACAGGGATAAAAGCTTACTGTTTAAAATTATTGTGGGGATTGGTTAAGAAAACATTTCCCTCATAAACAGAAAATGCTGAAAACCTATCAAACAGACACTGAGTTTTTCCCCTAATTCCTGCATATAGGTGAGCTCTTTCAAAGATGAATGTTTTTATTGGTTGCTTGATTGACTGTGATTATTTTAACTAAGAAAAGATTATTTATGCTAGTGCTCTATTCGGAAAGTGGGCACAGCAGTAGTATGCCAACCTTGAATGTTAAACTTTACCACCTTTGCTGAATTCCCATAGTCAAGTAATCCCACCATGGCCAAATTCAAGCTACTAAGGAGATACCACTGCCCAGGGTTTGCAGAGAAATAAGCACCAATGCCTCTTCCAAGCTGGTAAGAGCTAGTTCAGTACGCCAACAGGTCCCAGCAAGAGGAACTAAACATTTCAAGACAGGTATAAGGGAAGTCCAAGAGGAGGCAAAGGCAGCTAGCATGAACAAATAAAAAGAACTAATACAGGAACAGAAAGAAACAAAAACGATAAAAGGAAGAAACTTAAATCTTAGATATGATCCTCTCCAGCTCTTCTGTTTTATAGCAAAGGAAACTGAGGGCCGGAAAAGAGAAAGAAGTTTCCTGTGGTCACCCCTAAAATCAAAGATGGACTTGAGCCACCAAACCAAGAACCTGATATGTCTAATTAGAACGCAAGCATTCCAGAGGGGACCTAGAATTAATGAATGTAACTGAGCAAATAACATGATAGTTGGAACCAAATAAAACACTGCCCCACGGTTAAATCTACAATGCTTTAATGACTTCCCTGGAGAAGCCCCATCACTCAATGACTTCAGACTCAACTCAGGGAAAAAGTCATGAAGGCTGATCTTCAGGAGCAGCCTCTGTGGGTGGAGAATGGGCAGAATGACCTAGCAGGCATCTCATCCCCTAATGTCTATAATTCTGTGATTGAAGGTCCTGCCATTTGGTACTTAGCTGCCACACAGGAAATAGCAGTACCAACCTGCAGCTACAAGCAATTAACATGCACAATCTTGTGAGAATTGCTGGGAAATTTGGCAGAATTACTCTGTGATTTCTCCCTTTAGCATTCGTTTTGCAAAGGGAATAATTTCTGTTGTGTTTCAGGTTTTATTCCTTGTGATGTCAACATGCACTTAGACCAGATGTTCCAAACATCTTAGGAAATTCAGGGCTGCAGCTACTTCTTTCCCGAATTGAAAAGCTCAGCATTCCAATTAATGACACCAGACTCCTGTCTGTCATGATGGTGTGCTATTATTTTGAGGCTAAGAGAAAGAACTTAGTTTTAGGGATCCCCAAGGGGCCAGACCTCTTAGCTGGCCTCAGCCTTCTCAAAATTCATAGCTCTGTCACTTATTAGTTAGCTAATTTCTTATACTTCTCTTAAATTCTCTAAACTTCCTCCCCCATTTGTAAAATAATTATATTTAACTAATTGCAAAATAGTTGAAAATAAGAGTTGCAGGGCCAGAATATGAAAATCTATATCCTGTTCTACCACATAATATCACGGTCATTTTAGATAATGGACTTAACAACTTTAAATCTCAGTTTCCCATCTGCAAATTAAACACACACACATAAGGATAAAGATCCTGTAAAGGAGGTTCTTGGAAGATGAAATGAGATAATATGCATAAAGTGGTAAGCATCATGCCTGGCACAAACTGAATACTTAATCAATGCTGGCTTCAGAATCATCGACATATTTAACAATAAAACTAAGAATTTGGGGCCCCATTATATGAATGAAGACACTGGTACTTGAAAAAGAGAAGTGATTTACTCGAAGATACACAGCTAGGATTCAAGCCCAGGTCCGATATCAAATGCTGCATTCTTTGTGCTAACATATGTCCTTTTTTTTTTTTTAAGATATATTTATTTATTTATACAAGCACTGGGTACAGTCAGAAGCATGGGAGGTGAGAGAATTCACCAGAGCCAGAGGGGAGAGCAGAGCAGGCAGACTGATGAAGTACACTACTGAGGGGAGCAGCGGGCATGGCAGGAGAGGTCTGTGTGCCATGTGGGACCCTCGCCAGCAGCCAGGGATCAAACCGGCACTGCAGAGGATGCAGGCAGCTTCGCAGCCCAGTGATCAACCACTGCGCCACTGGGGAGGCCCTCTTTTTTTTTTTTAAAGATTGATTTATTTATGCATTCAAGAACAGGGGTGTAAGACAGAGGTGTGGGGGTGAGAGGATTCACCAGAGAGAGTGGTGAGCAGAATAGGCAGTTCTACTGAAATACACTGCTGAGGGGAGCAGTGGGTAAGACAGGAGAGGTCTGCTGTGCCATGTGGGTCAGTTCCCTGGCCAGGGATTTAACTCATGCTGCAATGGCTGGCAATAGCTTGATAGCACTGTGTCTTTGGCCTCTGCTAACTAACCTATGTCTTGCAAAAGTTCTCTTAGAGGAAACAGAGGAGCATGTATTCTTAACAGTTATTTCAGTGGCTCTTCCTACCACACCTTTATGATTGGGAATCCCTAAGCCAGATGGTGAGTGAAGTATCTGAGCAGAAAGAACTTTGCAAGTTCTGGGACAAGTTGCTTAACCATTGCCCAAGCAGTAGAATGTTGGGTTTTATCATCGCTATTTCTGTCATTCTCAAATGGAAAGGGCAAAGACAGGGATCAGGGAGAATTCTCAGGTGAAATCAGTTTTTAGTCTTCAAATGACTGGGCTCCTATTGCAGACAAGTATAAAAAATGTTATAAGCACTTTGTGAAACCACACTCTGCCGTGTCTTCACAGCCTGTGAAGTTCCTGAACTGGTCGAAGCCACTTATTTATAGGGGAGAAAATATTCTGATGAGAACCATTTTCTAGTTTCACAATTTTATTTTAGTGTTACTTGATCTACTTTGAAGCCTCCTGGGAAATCAATGCTACATTTGACTTCTCTTCATGTCATCATGTTAGCTATTAGATGGCTAATTCACTTCACAAGATATGCCAATATGAGAGGCATTCGGCTCATATTAGGAGTAGAATTTCACCACTCAATGGTCAGATCTTTTATGATTAAGACAGAAGAGCAATCCAAACACAGCAGCCAATGAAAATGCTCTCCAATCACCTGTAATCACTGCTCCTGGGTTTGTAATGGAAGTGGTCTCACTTAGCACCGATCATGCGGCTCTAATTTAGCCTAAAAATAATAATGTGGTTTGATTTGGAAGTTGAGATGGTGAGAAGTATGCTCCCTCTCTTCCCATCCCACTTTCCCTACATTTTATGTCGCATAATAAAGACATAAAATCAAGGTAGACCATAAAATAGCAATATATGAAAATTAAAATACTATTTTCTAAGTTCAGTAAGACATACCACCAGCTTTCAGGATAGATAATAATCCTAGATTCTAAATTTCTAATTTGTCATTTATTAGTTATGCATCAATAAATTTACCCAAGCCTTAGTGTCCTTACGTGTCAAATGAAGATGCTTTGAGAGATTTTTGCAAGGAACAATTAGAATAAAGAATGAAGAATATCACAGACATGATGGGAACTATTAGAGAATTCCTAAGGAAATATACTGTTCTCACTGCTCCACATTTACATAGAAAGGCAAGGCGCCAGGACAAAAAAATAACTTAATTGAAACAAATTAATTTTCATATTGCAAGATCTCTGGGAACAGAACAACATGCATTTTAGAACTTCTGATGCCCTTATAACAGAATCAGGAATAGGGAGAGTGGGATAAACCTCAACTCTGTGCCTCCAAAAAGCTTTCAGGGGCTAAAATAAGACAAAATTTTCATAGAGGGAGAGGGAGAGAATGTGTGCACATATGTTATTAGAGTTTACCATGGAGAAAATACTTAAACAGATAATACTATATTCCACCCTTGACTCAAGGAAGGGGCTGCCTGTATGGAGAAAAAATAATCACAAATATAGAGGGAAATTCTGGTATTCAAAATTATACAATCCTATAGGACCACAGGTTAATTGTATAATCATAGTTGGCCTTGAATGTCCGTTTTATAAAATAGGAATCTCCCTTTGTCATTTCCAACTGTATAATCATTTAATCAAGCCATATCTCTCTCACACACACACACACACACAGAGTGTTATGACTCTTGAATTTTACAGTCTCTAGTGTTGAAATCAAGGGGCAAGACAATTTGATCTATACCCCTCACCCAGGTCTTTATCCTCACTCTCCTAAGATTTCTGTGGAGACTGTCTTTGGTGAGGAAAAATAAAGTGACAGAGTTTGGATAAAAGTAAAGTTGGGAAAAGAACAACAGAAATTAATTTTAAGAGGACAATTCTTATCAAAATGAGAAAGTCAGTCTGTCAGACTGGTGGTAAGCCAGTCTCTTCAGAAGATGACCCACAGAATAAAATAAAATGGAGGTGGTGCAAAGGGTCCTGTTCTCTGAGTAGCATGGCATTCACTCATGCACTTATTCATTCAATCATTTATTAAAATTTGGGAATGAAGGCAATAGAGTGCTTCCAGTTAGGCAAGATCTGACAAGGCTGGCAGAAATAGTCCCCCAACAGTTAGGGCTTGGTAATGACTTAAGAACTGGAGTGCGACCAAGCTGCCCTGTATTCAGAGATACATAAGAGAGGGTTGGTAGTGGTCACCGCAACCAAAGGAAAAAGCCAATTTAGGTTGCATGCAGGTGAGTGCTGAGTGCCTTCTCACCTGCTCAGGATGCACACTGTGATAGCAAAACTAATCCCAGACTCCCTTTGAGGGGGATGACCGAAATCCCAGGATAGTCTTAATTCTGATCAGCACAGGTCTAAACCTGGTTGGGGCAGGACCCCAAGGTCCTGTGGGGCACCTAAGTCAGCCTAGATATGGACAGGAAGTCACTGACAACATGACATAATTTGCATAAGCCCTACGCATATGTCCTCACACCCCAATTAAATCCAAGAGAGAAAGGGGAGATGAAGCAAAAAAACAAAACAAAATGAAACAAAAGCAGTGTGATGTGTTTACAAGGAGAAGCTATGTGATTCACCATGCCAGCACTTGTCTGCATGGTTTGGGCTTATGGGGGAGAAATTGGATGGTTAGGGGAAGAGGATGGTTAGGGGAAGAAGTACCGTTGCTTAATTGGGAGAAGTTCTAAAGGAGCTGTGAGGCAGAAAGTACAATGACAGCATCCACCCCACTCTGAGTGGTGAGGCTGTGAGGAGAATAAATAGATTAGTGTCACTTTAGAGGTGTTCACTCTCTCCATTCAGCCGCATAATGCAATTATTTAGTAGTTCAGGATTCTTTTAATTCTGTTTGAAGAACTTAAGAGGTTAAGGGCTTGAAATGATAAATGCATTATTAATGTTGCCTCATAGAAACATCCAAGTCTATAATTTCCAAGGCAGAAAAAAAAAAAAAAGACTAATAGGTTTTTACTGACTTTCCCCCCACCCCTGGTAAATTAACCTACAGGACCTATGAGAAATGTATAAATGAGACATTATTAGAGAAAGTAATAATGGACCAAAAGCCATCATCTGGAGACTTGATTCATTAGTAAGAGTGATATGTACAACTTTAGTTTTGGGGTCTATTCTTGTACAAAATCCTGCACAGCTGGAAAGAAAGGGGTTAACAGAATGGAAGAAGCTATGGATGAGTTCACCTCCTTCTGTACAGCCTGACATGATTCCCCAGAAGTCCACGTGATAATTAGAGGACTGAACATTACAGAAGAATGAAAATAAAGACTTTGGGGTTTAGACTCCAACAGCCCTAGATTTAAAAATCAGCTTCACCAACTATGAGTTTTGTGATTTAGGCGAACCTTGTTTCATTTTCCCTACTTAAAAAGAGATAGAATAATTCCTTACAGAATTTTTCTGAGAATTAATAGAGATCATGTAGGTAAAATTAAACATGTTCCCAGATAATTAAAAACCTACAGTAAATATTATTAGCCTTAGAATTAAGTTTGCTATTGGAATTACTATTAGTGCATACTATTAGTGTTCACAATTTAGAATACCTCCTGTAATGTCCATTTGACAGCTGAAAAATAGATGAATACCTCTTGTAATGCCCATTTGACAGCTGAAAAAAAGATGAGTGATGTGATTTACCCAGTATCATATGATTAGTTTCTGGTCATAAATGGAAACTTCACAGCATCTTCAATATACTTGGGATCAGTCTACTTCTGTCACTTGATTCTGCAAGGTCTAACTCCTTAAGTTCTTTTTGTGTTTTCTGGACAATAGTCTTGCAATATTCACTTTGATTTTCATAGATGGTATTCAGATATTTCAGAAAAATTGGCATAACTCTCCTAGTCATATTATTTTTTAATGGATAATGTTTTCCTCTGACCATGATAGTGGCACAGATCCTGGACTTGCCTTCCCAGAATTAATAACTATAAAACTGGGCAAAATAGTAGGGCAAAAGTTTTCAGGGATTAGAAAATAGAGTTGGAGTGTGAGCCTTTGGAAAAGATAAATACAGTTTCTACCTGGAACTGTAATTAAATCTTTACATTAGAATTTGTTTCTAGAGTCACTTGACCCAAATAATTCATAGCCAGAGGCAGAAGCAACTGTTCTCTGCCTGCTATTTACATGGGAAAAAATAACAAAACAAACCAAAACAAACCTTGAGCTTTGGGTCAAACATATTAGATTAAGCACAATTTCTAGTTAGGTGTCTAGTCACTGAAAGTGACTGCCATACAACTCTATTTTCAACTAACAAGGGGATTCCTCTATACCCACACCCAAGAAGTTAAGGGGTTTTATAGAGTGTCAGGTGTGGCTTAATGCCACCACTCAAATAAAGCTACTTCTTACTCATTTCTTGATTCTGACATCCTCTTTCTCAGCAACCTTTCCAGCTGGGCTTCTAAAGTTGCCAAGGCACATTACTTAGCTATTCCTCAAGCACCTAGAAGCTATAGAAGACAGCATGTCTCATCTTTAAATGTTTTAGCAAAGCTTTGAGTTACAAGAAGAAACAGGAGTTACACACTGCATCCAGGTGACTCCAGAAACAAATTCTGATGTTCTCATTGTTGGCCTTGCCTGGGTCACGGCTCTACTACCTGATCCTGCAGCAATGATTAAATTATGCAGATTAAGGATGAGGGAGAAGAGTGTAAATTGAAATAAAGGACTTCTATTCCAAGAAGAGAGAAGAATAGCTGGTGGACCCAGCATGTTCTAGTGATGACAAATTCCTTTAGCCTATTGCTTAGTGCAGAGAATGGAAAAATGGAGGGGCCCATGAAGAAATGGCAAATGGCAACTTTCCCAATGATAATTTCACTCAGACTTCACTGTCGCATCACCCTAAGCACAGGATTTTATTATGTTTTACAAATTCCCCAGCTATAGAAACACAAATGCATGATTAAAGTTCTAGGAGACAGATAAAAATGAGCATGAATGCTTATTCCCACAATGTAGTAAAATATGGATTAATGAGACAGTAGCTGCTATGGGTAAAGTGTGGTACCCTAAAATTCATATGCTGAAGCCTTAATTTTCCAGCATCTCACAATATGACTGTATTGGGCAATAAAATCATTAAGTTAAAATTAAGCAAAAATAAGGTCTTTAGGGTGGGCCCTAATTTAATCTGACTGATATCCTTAAGAAGAGGGAATTTGCACACAAAAGAAGGGACACCAAGGACATGAACACACAGCCAAGATCACACGTGGGGATACAGAGAAAAGCCAAGGGCAGACTTTTCAGAAGAAACTAAACTTGCTGACACTTTGATCTTACACTTCCAGCTACCAGGAATGTGAGAAAAGAGGTCTCTGTTGTTTAAGCCCCACAGTGTGGTATATTGCTATGGCAGCTCTAACAAATGAATACAATAGCTACAGAGTATTTAGCATTTATAGGATTCTAGTGACTCACAGCTGCTTTTATAGAGATCATTTAAATACAATGTCAGGTTTTTGTTTGTTTTTTTTTTTAAGATTTTCTTCATCATGCATATAAGAGCTGGGGGGCTTGGGGGGGGGGGAAGGAGCCACCAGAGACAGTGGGGAGCAGAACAGGCAGATCTACTGAAATACACTGCTGAGGAGAGCAGCAGGCAAGACAGGAGAGGCCTGCTGCACCATGTGGGTCATGCCCCTGGTCAGGGATCAAACTGGTGCTGCAGTGGCTGTGGATAGCTTCATAGTGCTGAGACTGAAGCCCTGTGCTATCAGGGAGGCCCCTAAATACAATGTCACTTTTAAGAGGTATTATTAGTTTACATATTTTATAGATGGAGAAACTGAGTTTCAGAAAGATGAAGCAACCTGTTCAAGACTGTGATATAAAGGTACATGGTTCTAATCAGATTCTACAATTGCCTACTGGAATTTTTCCCTTGAATGTTTGAACATATAAAACCAAACTCAAATTCCATCCATCTCACCCATTTTTCTCACCTGATGTTTTTGCCACCAAACATCCTGTTTTATAAGCTATAATCTAAAGAATCATTTTTATTTTATTTTTTACAACACGCTGCCTCTTCCTTCAAATCTAATCTATCATGAAACCTTGTTTATCTGATTTCAACTTCTCACATGGTGCCCAAGACAACATATAACCAATAAGTAATTAACTTTATGGAGGTAGAACTGATATGCTTAGCCATGGGCTACATGGGCATTGGGGCCCAATAGAAGAAAGATGAAAAGTTATGCCATGATTTTAGTTCAAGGCACAAAAGGGAGTCCAGGGAAGGTCAGCAAGCACAGTCCTATTAGCATTAGAATTAAGATTCTAATTAAGGAAGTCATCAAACCACATAACTCTCCTTAGTTTGTATTTAGGTCTCTTTACTCTTCTCCATGTCCAGAGAGTCTGCTATAGCCAGGCCATCCCCTCTCCTCTGGACTTGTGCAGTGTCTCCTACATGCCTTCTCTCTTACCTGCTTTCATGCATTTTCCACGAAAGCCAGAATAGTCAGACTAATTCTTTTTAAAACCCTTCAAGGGTACCCCCACTGGAGAAATATTAGGCCTGCCAGCCACATGCTCTAATGCTCTACTGACTCTCTTTTTTAAAAGATTTTTTTTATTTATGCATGCAAGAACTGGGGTACAGGCCAAAGGTGCGGGAGAGTGAGAGGATTCACCAGAGACAGAGTGGGGAGCAGAACAGGTGGATCGACTGAAATACACTGCTGAGGGGAGTAGCAGGTGAGTCAGGAGAGGTCTGCTGTGCCATGTGGGTCACCTCCCTGGCCGGGGATTGAACTCGTGCTGCAGTGACTGAGGATAGCTTCATAGTGCTGTGCTTAATCCCTTGCGCCACCAGGGAGGTCCTCTATTGACCCTTTATCTATCTATCTATCTATCTATCTATCTATCTATCTATCTATCTATCTATTTATTTTAAAGATTTCCTCAGTGCTTTTTTTTTTTTTAAAGATTTATTTATTTGTGTATACAAGAACCGGGGTACAGGCCAGATGTGCAGGAGGGTGAGAGGATTCACCAGAGACAGAGTGGGGAACAGGCAGACTGACTGAAATACACTGCTGAGGGGAGCAGAGGGCGAGACAGGAGAAGTCTGCCGCACCATGTGAGGATCTCGCTGGCCGGCCTAGACTGAACCCGCGCTACAGAGGCTGGGGACCAGGGGAGGCCCTCTATTGACTCTTATTCTAACCTTAAACAATGACCAAATAGAGATACTGGGCAAAGAACATAATTTGGCCAAGGCTGCAACCTCAGTCATGGCCCACTCAGAAATCCATGGGTTGTTCTTTTTCTATCACATCAAGTCACTTAGCAAGACTTGGTTGAACAGGATAATTTTTATCCTGAATAGACATCTCTTCACCTGGGAATGGAGGAGACAGGCCTAGACTGGCCTCCCAGAGAGGAAATCTTGCCTCTGCTAGGAAGTGAACTGTGAATTATAAAACAAGTCAGGCTTCCAGAACGAGGTCACCTCAGCTATAAACTTTGCCATATGAGAAGAAACAAGAGAAGATCTCAAGAGGAACTCAAGACAGAAGAAAATGACAGGCAGTGGACAGTTGGAGAGAAACACTGAGGGATGCTTTGCCTCAGAGCCCAGTGATTAAGCAAGCTTGGGTTCTTCCCACCCTTTGTGTTTCCTCCATACTTGCCCAAAGAATTCCTAAAATAGGAGCTGAATTTTCTCCAGGAGCAAATGGGACAGAAATCAAGCCTTAGACACACCTCTTCCCACCCACACTGTGACAGGGTCCACCCAGGAGATTGTGGCATGAGGATAGGACGTCATAGCCAGATCCCTCCCTGCCCATTAGCATGGTTTCCCTTTTAAGTCATACTGGGCACAGTTAGCTTTTTAAAGCAGATAAATAAATAAAAGAAATCTTGTGTTAAAAAAAAAAAACACTAGAATCAGATTCTAGCAGCAACAAGTTATCTTGGGAGGCAGCTGGAACTACACACTATTTCTCAAATGAGAAAAAAGTCAAGGCACCAGGAAGGTATGATAACACTGACAAGAAGGGATGGTCTAACCCTGGTCATTTTGACTACACAATCTATGTTCTTACTGTGAAACACCCCTGGCCTTCTGAGAGCAGGAACAGAGCTCATTTACAGAAGCCATGGATTTCATCCCCTTTCAGAGGCAACTTTTTACTTCTTTGGCACGGAGGGACCATATGAGAAATTCCAAGATCTCTTGTCCCAGCATCTGTGTTGGTGTTGACATCCAACCTGTACCATGCTGGTTTGTTCATCAGGATATTGGGGCTCAAGACTAGTCATCTCCCACCTGAAAACAACTGTGTTGTCATTTCATGGAGGATTTTGGTCACATATATAGATAAGCATTTAGTATGCAGTAGGGGAAAATCAGGAAATAAAAAGTAGGAAGTAAACATTTGAGTAACTGGATACATAGCCTCTATTTATTGTGTCTTCTCTGGGTGTCAGCTTACTCAAAAGGAACAAGAGGAAGCATTATTAGATGGTGTCTAAGGATTCTTCTGGCTCTACCTATCTTTAATCATCTATGACAGAGAACAAGAAGAAAGGTTCTCTTGGAAGATCATGGTAACCAGGGAAACAGGCAGCTCTGAGGCTGGTCACTGAATTTCTAGAGTATTACCTCTCTTTCTTCGCCTAAGTCATATGCTTTCTCTTTGGCCAAAGGAATACAGCTTAGAGTTCTTGAGGCAGAGGTGAAGAAGAAATCAGTCCCTGACATTCTTGCCCATCAAGTTCAAAAAGCTAACCATTGTGGCTGATGAATAAACCCAACTTTCCAATCTAACTTTGTTGGTTCATGCCACTATTATTTATTATTACACAATTTTACATTTTTCTACCAAATAAAATTAAATAACCATTAATATTTCAATGTTAAAAAAGCTTAAAATCACTGATAACTCAGAAATGAGCCATAGCTATCATTTAGTAAGTACTTTACTAGATACCAGATACCTTATCTAGTATTTTATATGTATTATATCCTTTCCAATCTCATGAATTAAGTTCCTCTATGATTCCCATTTAACATATGAGAAAGCTGAGGCTGAGAGAGGTAAAAGAGTTGGAATAACACAACAAGGAGGTGCATAGCCAAGATTCACATTTAAGTTGACCTGACTCCAAGACTACCCTCTGAACCACCTTACCTATTTAAGCTAAATTAAAAGTTGTTTGCCTTTAGGATGAAAGAGCTCTTTGCTTTGCCTATTCTTGTTGGAATGAAATTATCTGTGAAGTCTTTCCACTTGCTCTGGCCAAGTTGGCAAGCTGTCACATTACTTAATCTGTGATGTTGTGCCTCTCTCTTCTACCATAGCCAAGCAAGAAAAATACCTGCCAAGTTACTCTCTCAGAGGGTGGGTTCAGGCCACACAAAATGACAACTCCTTCCATGGGCAAGACAGAAATTTAGATCTCCTAGAGGCTGAGTTACATCTGAAAGGCCTGAGGGATCCAGTGGTAGGAGGAATGAGCCTAGAGAGAACCAGGTCATGGTATGGATCTGAGGTTTATGGTCTCGATTGATTAATGGTTATGGACCATAACAAGCTGCACAGTTCATGGGGAAAAATGAGGAAGGGTGAAGGATTTCAACTTTTAACTCAGTGGCCAGAATTCACGGCCATCCCTAGCTCCAGTGGAGGCTGAGAGATATCTTTACAGATGAAACTAGTAGGGGGAAGAGACCAATAGGAGTAGTGAGTGAAACCTCCTCTGGTTCCTGTCCTTGTCTTTGACAGTTATCCTGATAAAACCCTTGAGTAATAAATTGTATCATGTATGTGTAAATGCACCCAACCCAAGGAACAGTGAGGAAATGGGAGGCAAAGGGAATGTGGGAAGGTATGAGTTTATCAAGATGACCAGGGTGTATCTGAGAATGACATAACTGTGTGGGCATATCCAAAACCTTAATACAAGCTACACATAATCCATCCAGAAACAGATGCCTAATTCAATCGCTGAGAGCAAGAAAGAGCAGAAAACAATGACCTTGTTTAGCCCATGATGCAGTGACTGCACAAAGTTCGCATATACTATAACATAATGTGGCCTACACCAACAGCAGGAAAAGGAAGCTAAAGGCAGTTTGTGTAGCTTCATGGAAGTGAAAGTGACCTCAAGGGCTCACCTTCTCCCATCCTCTGAGAGATATCCTCTGACGTGGTAGAAGGTTATTTAACCACCTCCCTAAAGAGTCTAGGAGAAACAGGTCTCAAGTGGGCTCAGACTCACTTCCCACAAATTTGGAGCACCAGAGAGGTATATCTTAGCATGTAGAAAGAAGGTTCTGCAGCTGAAATGAATCCATTGTGATCAAGTTTACCTATCGGTATCCCATAAACTTGGTTGGCATGAGTTAATTGCTAAGGTGGAGTAAGCTCTGAATGCTGTCCCTGGGCCAAACACAGTTCCTTGGATCCTGCTAACTCCATCCTAAGCCATCCCTTTCTATGCAGTGACACGTATACCTACACACACTCGGAAGTTTTTGTCTTTATGGCCAATCTACTTTCTTAGATGACAGATTAAGATACCCGTTGCTTGTTCTAATTGCAGCAGAAGACAAACTTGGGGTCAGTAATAGAAGGAAGAGCTTCTAGATGGTGATGTGAGAGAATCCTGAACTTCTTCCCACAATGCATCTACACCTACAAATGGAATTACCTCCTTTAAATAAACAAACCCTAAAAACTGGCCAAACAACTCCTAAACCTCAGACAAATGAGGAGAGAATGTCCACATCAAAGTGGGTAGGAGAGGCTAGGAAACAATCTCCTAATAAAACCAAACCCAAAAGAGTGGAGGTAACCTCTCCCTGAGGAGTGAAGTGTTATTACTTCACATCAGGTACCCCAACTTATAAGACTTGCACCAAAGAGACAAGCAACCCAAATACGAAGCTTTGAACAGCAATGGGAATGCAGGTCCGCGAGACCCACTGACAACAGTGATCTGAGAAGCAGCTCTTATGGTGCTCATACCCTCAGGCTCACTCACATACAGGGCCCTGCGGGTGTGGTTGACGAGCCTGGGGCACCTGGACTTTGTGTGGGACTTTCTGTAGCATCTGCTGGTCTTGCTGCTTGAGGGACAGACATCGGATTTGTCACACAATGGACTGGGGGACTGGATGCATGCTGCTGTGTTCTCTGGGGAAAGAGGTTGGCACCATCTTTGTACTCAAACTTTGTGTCACCTTCAAGGAGAAAAAAAAACAAAACTATAGCTTTTTGTTAACTCTAGCTCCTTCCTTCCTTTCTTCCTTCACTCCTCTCTCTCCCCCTTCCTTTTTTTCTTTCTTTCTTTTTTTTTAAAGATTTATTTATTTATGCATAAAGAATTGGGGTACAAGCCAGAGGTGTGGAGGGTGAGAGGATTCACCAGAGACAGAGTGGGGAGCAGAACAGGCAGATTGACTGAAATACACTGCTGAGCAGCAGACGGGACAGGAGAGGTCTGCTGTGCCATGTGGGTAGCTCCGTGGCCTGGTATCAGACTCATGCTGCAGAGGCTGAAGATAGCTTCATAGGTTGCGTCTTAACCCCCTGTGCCACCAGGAAGGCCCCCTTTCTTTTCTTTCTTGGCAGGTGCCATCTCTTCATTTCCCACTACCTCACTCTAACAGTGAGGTATCTTTTTAGTTCTAGGTTTTTAATTTTAATGCTAAGCTTTTTGTTGTTGTTGTTGTTAAATATTTTCTTTCTCTGTATTTTCTCTTTGTTCTTTCCCAGTAGGCACATCTCTACACTCTTCTTCCATGTTGCTTCAGCCTGTGGACACCACCTTATTTTCTTTTATTTATGACAAAGGAGCCCAAGAATATACAATAAGAAAGGACAGTCTCTTCAATAGATGGTGTTGGGAAAACTGGAGAGGCACAGGCAAAAGAATGAAACTAAACCACTAGTTGATACTATACACAAAAATTCGCTCAAAATGGATTAAAGACTTGAATGTAAGAGACGAACCCATCACATTCCTAGAAGAAAAGAGAGGCAATAAATACTTTGACATTGGTCTTGGTAATGATTTTTCAGATTTGACACCAAAACAAAGATAACAAAAGCAAATATAAACTAGTGAGCCTATACCAAACTGAGTAACTTCTGCACAGCAAAGGAACCATCAAAAAAAAAATGAAAAAGCAACCTATAGAATGGGAAAAATATTTGCAAATCATAAATCTGATCTATCTGAAATATATAAAGTGCTAATATATCTGAAATACATAAAGAATTCATACAATGCAACTGTAAAAACAAACAATAACCCCACAAGCAATCTGAGTTAATGATGAGTAGAGGATCTGAATAGACATTTTTCCAAAGAAATCTTACAGATGGCCAACATGGGAAGATGCTCAGCATCACTTACCATCAGGAAAATGCAAATTAAAACCACGATGAGATATCACTGACCATCTGATATAATGACTATTGCCCAAAAGACAAGAAATAATAGGTATTGGCAAGAGAGAAAAGAAAACCCTGTACACTGTTGGTGGGGATGGAAACTGGCACAAACACTATGAAGAGTCCTCAAAGAATTAAATAATTAATTAAATATAGAAGAACCATGATTCAGCAATTCCACTTCTGTGTATTTAAGAATATTTTAAAAATTGGGGCCTCCCTGGTGGTGCAAGGGGTTAAGACGCAGCACAATGAAGCTACCCGCAGCGACTGCAGTATCAGTTTGATCCCCGCGCCAGGGAGCTGACCCACATGGTGCAGCAGACCTCTCCTGACTCGTCTGCTGCTCCCCTCAGCAGTGTATTTCAGTCAGTTTGCCTGTTTTGTTCCCCACTCTGTCTCTGGTGACTCCTCTCACCCCCCACACCTCTGGCCTGTACCCTAGTTCTTGTATGCATAAATACATATTTTTAAAAAAGAATATTTTAAAAATCTAATTTGAAAAGATTTATGCATCCCTATGTTCATTGTAGCATAATTTACAATAGTCAAGACATGGAAACATCCTAGTGTCCCCCAATATGTGAATGGATAAAGAAGTTATTGTGGGGTGCATGTGTGTGTGTGTGTAATGTACATTATATATATAATATATATATGTGATATAATATTACTCAGCCATAAAAAAGGATGGGGTTGTGCCATTTCCAACAAAATGGGTGGACATTGAGTGAAATATCAGACAGAAAGACAACCATGGGTATTGTCTCATTTATATGGAATTAAAAAAATACAAAAATCCCCCAAACTCACAGAGAACAGACTGGTGGTTGTCAGAGATAGTAGGATGGGTAATGGCATTAGTGAAATGAGTGAAAGGGGTCAAAAGATACAAGTTCCCATTATAAAATAAATAAGTTACAGGAATGTAACATACAGCATGGCACTATAGTTAATAATGCTTTGCATATTTGAAAGTTACTTAGAGTAAGCCTTAAACGTTCTCATGAGTAAAAAAAAAAAATTATGACAGGCCTCCCCTGGTGGCGCAGGCAGTTGAGCGCTGTGCTGTGAAGCTGTCCCCAGCTCTGTAGCGCCAGTTTGTACCGGCTGGCTGGCAAGGGTCCCACATGGCGCAGCAGACCTCTCCTGTCTTGCCCACTGCTCCCCTCAGCGGTGTATTTCATCAGTCTGCCTGTTCTGTTCCCTTCTCTGTCTCTGGTGAATCCTCTCACCCTCCCAAGCATCTGGCCTGTATAAATAAATACAGGTTCTTGGATAAATAAATAAATAAATCTTAAAAAAAAATGTGACTACTGATATGTATGGTGATGAATAACTCTCGATGACAGCTGCCCCATTATTGGAAGGGATGCAGATCTTTGCCCCCCAAAGGGGCCAGAAGGCTCCCCCTACATGAGCAGTGGTAGTTTCTGGGGAACCTACCAACCCCCTGCAGTGGCAGGACTTGGTAAGATTTTGCCCCAGCCCTGGCCTGGGCCCAGACTCCAGCTTCAGATGCTGCCTGTCACATGCAGCTTCATGGCACCATCATTTAGTCACTGGGTGGCCTCCCTTACCACGATAGTTCTCCCTCTACCCAGTTAAATTGTTTTTCTGTTTTGCTACTCCACAGCTCCTTTTTGTTTATAATTGTGGCAGTGAGTTCCTGGACCTAGAATCAGTGAGAGATGTCATTTTTTTTAAAGATTTATTTATTTATACAAGAACTGGGGTATAGACCAGAGGTGCAGGAGGGTGAGAGAATTCACCGGAGATACAGCGGGGAGCAGAACAGGCAGATGGACTGAAGACACTGCTGAGGGGAGCAGCAGGCGAGGCAGGAAAGGTTTTCCGTGCCATGTGGGTTTCTCCAGGGAGGCCGGGAATCAAACCCATGCTGCAGAAGCTACAGACAGCTTCACAGCGCTGTGCTCAACCCACCGCACCACCAGGGAGTGAGAGATTTCTGACCCAGCGTTGGTTTTTAGACCCTTTGCCCAATAACAAAACTAATACAGTGTTATAGGTCACAATTAAAAAAAAAATGGAAGAACTCTCTCACCGTCCCAGCTGCCCAAATGTAAAAAGCACTGCCTTGGAGGTGCTGGGTCCTCTATCCCTTGGCATAAACATGCACTGTTAGAACACTGTCAGAAGACTAGCTTCACATGGGGATAGAAGATAAACCCACTGGCCTCTGCTAGAGGGCCTTGCGTTTTCTTTTCCCATTATAGTCTTTGAGTTCGTGTAAACCTTATAAGCAATCAGAAGTATGTGCTCATTCAATCATTGGCTCATTCATTCACCCTTTGATTTATTCAACTAATAAACATGTTCACACAACTCACCATGAGTCATGCCAAGTTATGAGGCTGATCTGAGGCTGAGGCTAAGAAAACAGAAAAAAATTAAGTACTCTGCCTCCCTCATGGAGGTCATAAAGACACCAGACAGTCCTGCACAATGATTGCCTAATGGTGACATGGACATGCGCCCTGCAGACTAAGAGAAGACTGCTGGTGAGAAAGCGTGTGAAAAATGTAACTTCAGAGTAAGCAAGTGTTATTTAATCTGATACCCTCTAGGCATCCAATAAAATTCATTGCCAGTGTGTTTTAACACAGAGCACTCTTTTACCCAAAGGGTAGTGCATATATGGGCTCAGTTTTATTCAAACCTGAAAATATTCATAGATAGATCATCAAATCTACTCCCCTCATGTGTCAAGATGGGAAACTGAGGTGAGGGGAGATCCAGTAACTTGTCCAAATTCTCACTGTGATCCTTCTGGGAGCTGAGGCTGGAATCAGGTGCTTATGTCAACTTGATTTAATATGTTTTAGCTCAGATGATTATTCTTCTTATTAACATGTATTAGTACTTGCTATGTGTCAGACAAATCTCAAGGTGCTTTAAGTGCTGGACTTGTCCAACCTACAAAATAAGATTAGAGGATAGATGTGATAATTCTTTTACAAAGGAGGAAACTAAAGCCCAAGGAAAAGAATTATTTTGTAAAGACACAGAGCTAGGAAGTGGCAGAGGCAGGATATGACTCAAAGTCCAACATCTGCCATTACACCTTGTGACCTTTTAGTCTGCTCTGGTGAGTTGCCTGTGGGTTAGTCTTCAACATCAAGACCATGAGGGGTCAAACATAATGAGTCTTGGGCCATAGCATAAAGCAGGCTGATGCAATTCATGGAGTCTTCGTGAAGGAGAAGGAGGTGAGCTGGTACTCAGCAGCACTCCATCCTCTCCTCCCTGTGATGTGGGCATCCCCAGGCCAACTGAAACAACACTGAGAAATAGAGCAGAGATAACTAATCTCAGGGCATGACCCACCCCACTGGAGACATCGCAGCCGTTGCCATAACAAGAGTGGGAGCCGTGATAAGAAGCCGGGGAAAATCTGTTACATATAAGGAAACTCCCATATCAGACTGCGGACACAGAGCAGAATCAGGCCCTGGAACTCACACTATGGGAGAACAGGCACGGATCTCAGGATGTATAAATAAATTGTGCTTCTCTTTCCAAAAGATTCTTGATTACTGGCTGAGGTTTGGTCTTTGTCAAATCAACCACTCAGCCTGAGGGGCTAAGGGGCCAGGGTCCCATTTGAATTTGACTCCTGGCTAATTCTCTCATTTCATATTCAGCTCCTCCAACACTTTCATCCTAATTGTCAGTCACAAAAAATTGTCTTTAGAGGGCCGGCATACTCTATTCTAATTTTTAAGCTCAGTGCTATTGAATATGCCTCCTCCTGCCACTTTCTTTTTCTTTTTGAGAATGTCTATTCATTCTCTAAGTTCGATTTGACATGGCATCTTATAGGAATGCCTCTCTATTCCATGATCCAAAACACCTCCCCTCCCCTTATTCAGATGAGACAGTTTATTCCTCTCTAGGGAGCAGTCATCACACCTTAGGGATATCTATCCCACTAGACTTCCGTATTATATTAAAATTGGGAGTTCATGTTTTTATCACCCTTGGCTCACTGCTGACATTTGGCGCACAGGGACAATTCTGTATTCTTCTTTGCATTTATAAGATGTAGTAAAATAAATATCACATTGCAAATTCTCAATAAATACTGCATGAATGAATATATGAATGTATAAATGAATAAACTGATGAGCTCCAATTAATTGCATAAGAGAAACCCAGGTGTAAATAGATAGGTCAAGAAATAACCCATCTTCTATTGCTATATCTTTTCTGAGCCACGGTACCAGGTATAGGAAGAACAGTTCCTGGATCACCTTGATGATGGTAGAACTCAGCTCTGTACTGAACACCTGGGAAACAGAATTGCCCAGGAGACTCTCCAAATACATCCATCTGAGGGATGGTGGACTTTCAAGTGGGAATCGGGCAGACCATTCTTTTATCAGTCAGATGAAGTGAATATATTACTGGGCACTTATTATGGAACAGGCTCTACAAGGGAGTGGGGGTGGGGGGTCCAATGGGAAGCAAGATAGTCAAGGTGGCTGTAATCCAGTGTTTACAGTCTGGGTGGGAGGGGAGACAAGTGAGTAAACAGAAGTGCAGACTATGAGGCCATGAAGAAGGGTCACTGAGCTTGGAGTACATTTAGACTTGGTAATGGCAGCCTGTTTTCATGATCAGTTCTTTCTACCCATTTTCTATGGACTTTTAAGTGTCAGGCTTAAAAGAATATTTTACATTTACATGCTTGGCATTTTTATTTTATTTTTTAAAAGATTTATGCATACAAGAACTAGGGTAAAGGTCAGAGGTGCGGGGAGTGGGGGGAGTGAAATGATTCACCAGAGACAGAGTGGGGAGCAGAACAGGCAGACTGACTAAAATACACTGCTGAGGGGAGCAGTGGGGAGACAGGTGAGGTCTGCTGCACCATGTGGGAAGCTCTCTGGCCAGGATCAAACTCATGCTGCAGCGCTGCAGATAGTTTCATAGTGCTGAGACTTAACTCCTTGCACCACCAGGGAGGCCCCCTACTTTGCATTTTTAGACCCCTGATTTCTCCTAAAGTGATGTTTGATGGTCCACACTGAACAGAGGAGACTGAGGTTCCAGGCAGATAAATAGTAATAAAAACTCCCTGAAACTAAGGGGAAGACTCAGACTATAGCCCTGAGTCTGCCTCTGTCTAGCTCTGCACTTCCCAGTCTACCGTGGCTTGTTATGAATATGTGACCAAGCTGTTGAAGATGAGCAATTCCCAGACTTTAGTGAAATCTCTGCCTTTCTAATGGTTATTAAGCATCTCCCAAGTACAGAAACTGGTACTTGGCTGGAGAAAAGATATGGGGGAGATCAAGAAGGTTCTCGGGGACAACAGACCTCTGTAGAGACATGGGAAGGAGGAAAGGATGGTGAGGAGAACAGAAGGAGAGGGGCCTACAGAGCACTGTGGGAAATATAAAAGTGACTAGTTCATCCTAGGACATGAGAGAGGTAACTACTACCCTGACTGCTTATTTGTTGGTGGTCAACTTTTAGAGATTTAATTTGAGAATAATAACCAAGTCCTACTAGAAAGTCCAGAGTCAGGAAGCACAAAGAAGGATCCAAAGCGTGACTTTCAACAGAACTGATTTTTTTGGCAGCCTCTATGTTTATAAGGCGCTCTCCCTAAACCCGAGCATCTAAACTAGTTAAACCAGTCACCTAGTCCCTTGGTCGCAAACCCTGCTGCATATGGGAAGTCTCTGAGGAGCTATTAAAAAATACTAATAGGAAGGAATAATACTACTAATCTCCCATTTGTTCAAGGATCAGCTATAATTATTCTGCCTAAAATACCACATATGTAAAATTGGTATGTATCTATCTAGTAGACTTATTGTTAGTGGTAAATGGAAAAAAAAATTAAAGTGCCAGACATAGAATATTCATTTTATACATGCTTGCTAGTATTATTTTGCTGTTGCTGTGTGTAAACTGAATAAATACAATGCAAAGAGTGTGAAACAAACAAACAAAAATACTAATACATATGTTTATAACAACACTACTTACAATAGCCAAGATATGGAAACAACCTAAATGCCCCAGAACAGATGACTGGATCAAGAAGATGTGATCTATATACACAGTGGAATATTACTCAGCAATCAAAAAAGATTTGTGGCAACAGAGATGGAGCTGGAAGAGAATATGCTAAGAGAAGTGAGCCAGAATGAGAAAGATAAATACCAGACGGTTTCACTTATATATGGAATTCAGAGAAAGCAAACAAAGCATCAGACAAAAAACAAACTGTAAGACTGACCCTGGAGGGAAGACTGTAGATCTGAGAAGGGTAAAGTGGAAAATGGGAGAGGAGAAGGAGAGTGTGGTGGAGTGTCCTGGAGGACTATTGGCACATTGGTAGTAGGAAAATTATTGTGACCATACCTGAGGAGAGAAATCCTATACTGTGAAAAAATAAATAAGAATGTTAAAAAAAGATTAAAAAAATACTAATTCCCAGGCCACACTGCAGATGAACTAAATCAGAATCACTAGGAGAGGAATCACATGTGGTACCTTTAAAAATTATACACACACCCCATATTGTAAATCTAATCTTCAGTGAGCTGGGGAGCCAGCTGCTATGTGGGGGAAAATAGCCAATTCTGGTAGCACTACAGTCACAGACATGCCTAAAAAATATCACAAAGATATATGTGGTTGGAAATGGCCGTTGTTTGACCGTGTCTCTCTCAACAGTGTCTTTGCACATTCTTTGCCTTCTTTCTGAACCATCACTCCCATTTTCTGCTTTTAATTAACTTCCAGATTTAGTTAACTCCTTCCTTGCTAGCTCTTACCTCAGACCACTATGGAGGTCAATTAAGTTCCCTTTGTCATCTGTCCTCAACAGGCCTGTTCCCAACTTCACACCCTCATCTCAACCTTTAATGTAGAACTGCAGGATAAAAAATCAACTAAAGTCCATCTTGTCCACTAGAATGAAAATTTTAATTCCTCTGTTTCGAATTAAAATCTAACTCAATGACTGGTGCAGCCGGAACATCTAATAGATACCTGTGAATAATGAGCAAGTGACTGAATGGATTAGCAAATAATGAAGGAAAGGACTTACCTACATTACAGATCATAAAACAAAACCCTATCAAATCTAGAGTTTTTATTTCCTTTTGTTTTCTAAACTGCAGGTTTTTGTTTTTGCAGTTAGCTGTCATTCTCAACATTTTAATATGAAATAACTTCTCTCATAACTGCATTTCAAAACCCCACTCATCTTTCAAAGTTTTTTAATCCAAAACCCTATCCTACAACATGTTTTTCCAAATCATCCCACAGGAAGTAAATTCTCTCTTCCCTATACAACTTGAAATTTTAATTGGACTGTGCTGCTCTATGTTGTCTTGGATACATATTGCCACTTTCAAGTGCTTATGAACAAATGGGAGGTCGCAACTGCCTAATTCATTTTGTCCTGTCTCCTTTGGTGCCAGGTAAAGTGCCTGCCATATAGTAGGTATCCTGTAATTATTTATTTTAATGCCTGTCTAAATGAATGTGTATATCATGGCTGAGTGGGCAAAAGACTTCTGGATTCATTTTGCAAACACAAGCAAAGGGAGACTCACATGCTTTTCAAGCTCATATGTATTCTAAAGGTTTAGTCTAGGCAAAAATAGTAATCAGCCTTCTTTTTTCTTTTCCATTGTAGACCACAGATTTAAAAAAAAAAAAAAAGCTGGAAACGAGAATGGTGATAAGACACTCATTCTGGATAAGTTTGGTTAATTATATTTTTCACATTGCTTAGCAGTTAGGATTGACAATTACTGATTATCTTAGGCACCATGTATTTTTCAAAATAATGCACAACACAAGAGTAATAATTGGACATAATTGCAAAACTGATTAATAGTCTCAGCTCAAGCTTGAGTTATGGACCTCAGTTTCCCCATCCTTAGAATAAATCAGTGTTTTTCAGTGTTTATTCCCCTAAAATTTGCATCATAATTCATCCAGGGTTCATTTGCTCATAAGGTAAATATTTAATGAGCATCTACTATGGTAAGCAAACCCATCTTCTAGTGGAGAAGACAGGCATTTGTCAATAGTCATATAAATGCCTACCCTCCTGCTATATTAAAGTATTTTAACAAAATACAGTTTGGAGGATTGAGCTCATCATAGAGTTCAGGAACAACAAACAAAATGGAAAGTCCTCTTCCTGGTGACCTAGGGACATGCACTAATCAGGGTTCTCTAGAGAAACAACACCAATGTGAGGGAAAAAAAGACTTAAGAAATTGACTTATAAGATTGTGAGGGCTAGAAATCCTGGCTGCAGGGCAGTCTGGAGAGTCAGAGAAGGTATGATGAGTTCAAAGTTAGTTTAGAGACAGAATTCATGCTTCCTCAGGAGACCTCAGTCTTTTCTTTTAAAATATTCAACTGATTGGATGTGGCCCACTCACATTTTGGAGGGCAATCTGTTTTACTCAAAAGTTTATTGGTTTCTTCACATAACATCAAAACTGGTATTGACCAAATATCTGAGTACTATGACTTTTTCAAATTGACACATAAAATAAACCATCACAGGGCATATATGAAGGATAGAAGGAGACCTGGTGGCTACGGGGCAAGTCTGGGGAGAGGACAGTAAGAGAAGAGACTTCGGGGAGACAGTTATGACCACGTGGGGTCTCATGGGCCACATAATGGATAGCATTTCTTTTTTATATCAGTGGAGAGACTTCTTTCATGGGACTGAAATAGAGGTTTGATGTAATCAGACAGGCTTTCCAAAACCAGCATTCCAGTGGAATTTGTGAGAACAGATTATGGGGCATGAGAAGACTACTCCGACAGGTAGGACAGAGAAGAGATGAGGAACTAAAATGGTCATAGGGTAGATGGAAAGATGCACCATAGAGCTGGAAGCAATAGGTGATAGATTAGACAGGCAGGGTAGTCCAACAATAGTTCTAGTTTTAACCCAGAAAGGCCCTTGTCCCAAGGAACCCCTCTCTCAGGAAACTGGAATGGTCGCTTACCCTAGAAGGAAGTTTCAGTGATATTTAGGTTTCTGGGTACCCTAAGGCTCTTACTGAATATGCTCTAATTTGCAAAATGAAAACAGAAAAGTATGTAGGATGAGCCACAGTAAGTGGTTGAGAGTAACCAGACAAAATGTCCTCTAAGTTCTTTTTTTTGCTCCAATAGCTTCACATTCTTAGAGGAATGTCTACAAATACAGGATCTCCAGAAAATCCATTCTGAGACCTGGGCCAGCAATTGATGAAGACTGTCTACCTTAGACACAATTTATAAATTTGGTGTCAAAAGGGACATTTAATTGATTTATTTTTGCATGCAGTATTGTGGAAGGCCAAATAGCTATGTCTCGATGCAGAATTACTCAATGGAGGATTTTCTTTTTTTTTAAAATAATAAATTTTATTTTTATATTCCCCATACAATTGCAACTCCCCCATTCTGACCCCAATCCCTCCCCTCCCGCCCCCCCACCCCCCAAAAAGTGTCTCTGGTTCATAGTTTTTTGTTGATTTTGATTTTCACTTTCTTATAGTTATTCATTTTCCTGGTCCCTTATTTAAGTTTTCTAGATTCCTGCTATGAGTGAGACCATCTGGTATTTTTCTTTTTCTTTCTGGCTTATTTCGCTGAGCATGATCCCTTCCAGCGCCATCCATGTTGCTGCAAATTGCATGTGTTTATCTTTTTTGAATGCTGAGTAATATTCCATGGTGTATATGTACCACATCTTCTTGATCCAGTCATCTGTTTTTGGGCATTTGGGTTGTTTCCAAAGCTTAGCTATTGTAAACAGTGCTGCTATAAACATAGGGGTGCAGGTGCTCTTTGGAATTGATGCTTCTGTGTCCTTTGGGTAAATACTTAAGAGTGGAATTGCTGGATCATATGGAAGCTCTATGTGTAGTAGGTCCAGAAATCTCCACACAGCTCAATGGAGGATTTTCTTTACCTTATATTATACCATTTGCATTCTCTCTCCCTTTCTTCCTCCCCACTCTCCCTCATTATATATATATATATATATATATATATATACACTAACATATAAAATGCATGATAAATATGTAATGGTATATTATTTATATTATATGTAATATTTAATAAATGCATACATTAATATATATTAGCAACATATATAATTTTTTTTTCACTAGGAAAATACATATACCATTTCCGAAATCTTTTGAGAGTCACTTGGAGATGATGTTCTTCTTTACCCCTAAATATTTAATATGTATTTCCTATGAGTAATGATATTCAACACTGATACAATACTACTAACATATAATTTATATTTAAATTTCATTAATTGTTCCAATAATGTTACTTATATAGCCCCACTCCCTTCCCCAAGACCAGCATCTTTAGACCCACAAACCTTTATGTATTAATTCATGCACTCATTCATCATTTATTTGTTAATTTCAAGAAAATATTTTTCATTATAAAGTAAATTATGTTCACAAAGGAATGAGAAAATAGAGATGGAAATGAAGTATGAACTTTTTACCCAAGCACAAGAACAGCAAATTCCATTCATTTCTATAAATATCTTAATATATTTTTAAATTTCACTATATTGTACAATGCTATAATTATACATCACCACATATATTGTTCACTAAATCTTGTATTTTAATTTCTACTTTTAACAAGGGGGTGCTAATACTTCCTGAATATTGTATTAAATAGTTGTACGGCAGCTCAGCAAATAAGTAACCACTGGTCATGCATAAGTATCCACACTTTCATTTTCTGTATATGAATGAGATAAATTTCTGTATACGAGTGAGATAATTAACATATTTGTGCATAAAGCAGTTTTGTGTTTCTGGTGATTTCCTTAGGTTACATTTCCAGTAGTGGAATTTCTGGGTCAAAGGATTGGCAGTTTAATGGCCCGATACATAGTGCAAAATGCCTTCTGAAAGGCCAGAGGTTATTCCTACACCTGCCAAAATGTAAGAACTGTCTATGGAAAAAGTGAAAACCTAGACCAGAGGACACTTTGATTAAAGTGGATTATATGAGGGAATCCTCATTGCCATGGCCAAAAAAGAACATTAGAATTTGCATTTTTCAGCCAGATGAGTTCTCACCAAAACAAGCATGATTTTAGAATAATTCCTAAAAAAGATATTTTATAAAAGTAAATGAGGTCTTTAGACAAGTTTGTGCAGACCTTGAGTCTTAGATTCTTTTTTTTTTTTTAATTTTTTTTTTTTATAGAGGCATGTTTTATTTATTTATTTATTTGTTTGCTTGTTTATACATGCACTGGGTACAGTCAGAAGGGTACAGTCAGAAGCGCGGGAGGGTGAGAGAATTCACCAGAGCGAGGAGCAGAGCAGGCAGAAGCGAAGTACACTGCTGAGGGGAGCAGCGGGCGGCAGGAGAGGTCTGCGCGCCATGTGGGACCCTCCTCTGGTGGCCAGGGAGCAGCCGGGGATTGAACTGGCGCTGCAGAGGCCGCGGGCAGCTTCGCAACCCAGCGCTCAACCGCTGCGCCACCGGGGAGGCCCTTGAGTCTTAGATTCTGGTGTCACCTTTGGTTTTGGTTTGCTTTTGAGTTAGTGTATTTGCATATTTATATCCTAGGAAAATACGGTGTTTCATCAGATATTTGGGAATATTTGTGGTTAAAGCTTTGCAGGTTTTGCTGTATATATTTCTTCTTTCTTCTGCTAAAAGACAATCCAGAAATTTCCTTTGAGAAATGGCCACGCATCACATTCAGCAACTTGGTTTCAATGGACTTGACCTTTCCTGCTAGGAGGACCCCAATTGGTCCAAGACAATTAGTCTTTTATATTTCACTATTCCCAGTGATTGGATCAGAATGGCCACATGATCCTGTTCAGAACAGTGAGAATCACATACAGTTCATGTTCAACCATTGAGGAAGAGAAGCCTTTTTTTCTTAGATGGAAGCTCTGGACCTCATGTGCTCATCTGGCCATCTTTTGGGATTAAGACCAGAAATCTACCCAACTGATGGAAGGATTGACAAGTGGATGACAGATGCTGAGTGCCAATGACATTATCTTTGTCCCCAGGACCAGCCACACCTGAATGTAGATCTACCCCCAAACCTTCAGTTCACTGAACCGATGAATTTGTTTCACTTAACGCAATGTGGATTGAGTTGTGGTATTCATCATGTAAAGAATCTTAACTTTTCTAAGATAAATGATGGTGAAGCAAGTTTCAACTTCTGAATTTTGTATCTGGGGATATGCAGGCCCAGACAGGAACACAGATGTGGCCAAAGTCAGCCTAGAGGCACAACCAGGATGTAAAATTTCCTTCATCCAGGTGTATAATGCTCTTACCAAATACTCAATTACTCTTGCATTTTTAGAGTGAGCAATGGTTACAGAGAAAATGCTTTCTAATAATTTCTATGTTATCTGTAGTGTAGAGTCACTATTGAAGAATTTGCGCATCCAGAAAATATACTATATATATATTACTTTTTTAAAAAGATTTATTTATTTATGCATACAACAATTGGTATACAGGCCAGAGGTGTGGGGGGTGAGAGGATTCACCAGAGACAGAATGGGGAACAGAACAGGCAGATCGACTGAAATACACTGCTGAGGGGAGCAGCGGGCAAGACAGGAGAGGTCTGCTGCACTATGTGGGTTGCTTGTTGGCCAGAGATTGAACTCGTGCTGCAGTGGCTGTGGATAGCTTCAGAGGTTGCATCTTAACCACTTTCACCACCAGGGAGGCCCTATATATATATTACTATTATTGTCAGAGCCCTATTTTGAATTATTTCAGTGTCTTTTTTATAATCACAAAGTTTTCTTTCCAAATTTATTTATTTATACAAGCACTGGGTACAGTCAGAAGCGTGGGAAGGTGAGAGAACTCACCAGAGCCAGAGGGGAGAGCAGAGCAGGCAGACTGATGAAGCACACTGCTGAGGGGAGCAGTGGGTGGTAGGAGAGGTCTGTGCACCATGTGGGACCCTCGTCCGGTGGCCTGGGATTGAACTGGCGCTGCGGAGGCTGCGGGCAGCTTTGCAACCCAGTGCTCAACCGCTGCGCCAACGGGGAGGTCCAATCACAAAGTTTTCTTTAAAAAAGAACAAAAGACATCCTTCTAATTTCTAGGAACTCAGTTCAGAGTATCTACCTTTGTGCATGGATCTTGAGTTGGGGAAAGCTGATAGAGGAAACCCAACAGATCCTCATGTCAGGCATTTTTAGACAGCTTGCTTGGTGATGACAGAAGTCAGTCTCTGGGGAACCACAGGTATATTTTGAGGGCTCTTCTGGAACAGCTTCCAGCACATCACTCAAGTCTCAGAGATTCCCAGTTGCTGGTGCCATGACTTAGAGCTGATGGTGGGAACTCTAAATTTTAGTATAATCTGGAAAACTGCACTAGTAACCTAAGTCAGTGTGACTTATTGGAAGACATTTCAAGGACAGAGAATTAGACTGCACAACAGCAGTAGCCTATATTCCCACAAAGTTATAGAATTTTAGAGTTGGAAGGACCAAGAGAACACAATTAATAAAGCCTCATTATGTAGAGGTGGAAGCTGGGGTTCAAAAGCAAGAAAGGGAGTTCCTTGAGAATACACAATGAGTTGGGGGTAGAATCAGGTGGTTTTATGTTTTTGTCTTTCCAGGGAACTGGCTACTATTTCTTACTTCTTCCTTGGCTAATTTGGCAGAAAATCTCCATTGGGTTCAAAGATGCAATTGCATAGTAAACTGCCATTGCCTCTTGGGTTATTGGTTTAATAGTATTATCACCTCATATTACAATCCTTTCAAATAAGATTTAGCCACTAAAGATTATAGCCATTGTTCCGTTCTTTATTCCTAAGTCTGCATGAGCACCATTTGGAATGGAATAGCCCAGCAGTCTACCAAGATTCTCATTACCTAACCCTCTGGGGCAGTCTTTTGCCAGCCTACACAGCTAGTCTGCTGTGACTCATCAGAATGGAATATAGTAGGGCCTCTGAGTCAGTGCTATCCACACTAAAGAAGCCCCCTGGGGATATTCTCTGTGACTGTTATTGGTTAAAATTCTCCAGTTTTTTCCTTGCTGATGCTTTAAATTCCATAATCACACATATTAGTGGCATGGCCTGATACTAGAACCAGGTGTCTTTCTTAGTTTGCCTAGTTATGGTTGAGATGAGCCAGAAACATATCCATACAGAGAATGAGAGAAGTAGCAGGTGATAATTTCACATGCAAATACTATTTAACATTAAAGTAGCTCTGCCTGTGGCCCTTCTGAGGAACTAATTCCCAAATCACTGGGCTCTAGTGGCTGAGTGTCAGGACAGCTGATGAACTGTTGAGGCGCTTTTCCTCTGAGTCCCCTCTATTCCCATCTGACCAGGTGGGAAAGATGATGGTTTTCGCAGCTCCTTCTAAAAACTCTTTCCAGAAGTGTTAATAAGAGACGAAAACAAATGTTGTGGGAGGAAAATAAAACATCAGAGTGTTTTTTGTTTTCGGGGTTTTTTTTGTTTGTTTGTTTGTTTTTTTGCAAGCATGTCTGGGCTGCAGAAGGCTTGAGTCCAGGCTTCTGCTGACTGGATGTCTCAATGGGTAAGAACACTAGCCGTTCTGCGTTTCTATTTCTCTGTCCACTTCTGCTAGACTTTTACTATTAAAGTTAAATAATTGATTTTCAGATTGAGGAAAGAACATTAAACTTCACTATCCCAAACTAAAAGACAATCTCAAACATGTCAGTTTCATCGATCTAGTTCCAGAGCAGTTCAGCAAAATGTGTCCTGAGAGTCTGGGGCAGTGGGAGTTGTCAGAAATAGGTGAAGACCAAATTAGGATCAAGTCTCAGCTGAGGAAGGCTAAGAGAAGCTAAATGTCTCAATCAAGAAAAGTGAGGTTCCTGGGGCCTCCCTGGTGGTGCAAGGGGTTAAGATGCAACCTATGAAGCTATCTGCAGACACTGCAGCATTACTTCAATCCCCGGCCAGAGAGTTACTCACATGGCACAGCAGAGCTCTCTTGCCTTGACTGCTGCTCCTCTCAGCAGTGTATTTCAGTAGATCTGCCTGTTCTGCTCTCTACTCTGTCTCTGATGAATCCTCTTACCCCACCCCCCATACCTCTGGCCTGTACGCCAGTTCCTGTATGCATAAATAAATAAATTTAAAAAAAAAAGAAAAGTGAAGTTCCTGATCTTGTCACTGCCCCTCAATATGAGGATATGGTTGCAGGCTTCCAGCCCCCTCAGCACAAGTCAGCCTTTACCCAGACCCCTTTCTCATATGTCTTTGAATATAGTCATTTTGGGGGAATTTAATGAGGCTTGTACTGGCAGAGTCTGTCCCCTGAAATTGTGTGAGAGAGAAAAGATCCAAGGCTTAGATTCAACTGGGAAGCGAGAATCAAACAGGTTAAAAACTCAGCTTCTACACGAGTCCTCATACTCAAAAGTCTAAGGTAAAGTGTAAGTATCAAAGGTTCAGAGCTGGGATGGCCAATCTGGGAAGAGGGGCACATCCCTATGGGCTAGCAATACTGAGCCTGTGTAGTCACAGTAAACAGGGGTGGATGGGAGCCCCCGCACCTGACATGGGACAGACACTGGGGGGACTAACTGCAAGAGTCAAGAACTGGGACCCGACTTGCTCCTGAGACATGTACTCAAGAGATCACCAGAGAAAACATCTGGAATTGACTTGGAGGTCACAATTTGAGAAGGTATGAAGAGATGGCTTAAGTATTAGCACGGTGTTGGTCAGTTAAGACTACTGGCGTGTAAGTTTGTTCCACTCTCCCAATTTCCCATTTGCTCAGTTCCAAGCCAGTGTGCTTGGCATTCACATGGCTAATACGTGATTCTCTCCCACTCCAGAGGGAATCTCCAAGTCTTCCACTCCTCTCTGTCTCAGAGGGCACTTCCATTTCTTAAGGGGTTGATTGCCCTGTGATTAAGGAGGTTTGTTGGGGTCTAACATACTGAGAAAGGGGTGTGAAGAAGGTAATAAATATTTAATGAGAATTTTTCTGCTGAGCCTTCCTCTAAGAGGAGAAAATGGAAATCAAAAGTCTTCAGCGGAACCCCTATTGTTGGAGGACAAAGAAATGTTCTTGTACTGCTGTGAAAATGAGCCGCTGGCACCTCAGCAAGAGGCAGCTCTGAGAGGGAAGTCTTAATGAATCACGGAGCAAAGAGCTTTTCCTGGAAGGAATTATCCCCAGTGCTTTCTCTAATGACACTCCAAAGCCTCAACCTGATGGATGTGGAGTTACGGCTTTGGAGCAGGGCTCCTGGGTTATGAGATTGAGATTTATGCAACATTCCCTACCAATGCTCCCTACCCCATTCTGAAAACAGAGCTATTAAGCTGGATCCTGCAGTTTGCTGGGCCAAACAGAGGACTGTTTGGGGCCTCAAACAGAGACTGGAGGACAAAACTTCTCAGAGGAAACCTCAGAAATTCTAAGGAGTTGATTTATGCCTAGGGAAGTCAAAGAACTTCTCTGTCACTTGGATTTTCAAACCCAGAAAATAGAGACAACACTAGAACCTGCCATACCAGACTGTCTCTGAGAATTTAATAAGATGATATAATATTTTAAGGCACTCAGAATGATTAATATATAATAAGTTATAAGTATTAGCTATTGGTTTTATTACTGTCATTGGTAGTGGTAGTGATTTAGGAGGAAGTTGGGGCTTTGAACTGAACTGAAGTGTTAGACAACAGCTGCCATGTGAAGTGGTTGATCCAGGAAAATTCTAGGCTTTAGTAGTAACAGCTGATATGAATTGATTGCTTATCATGCTCAAAGGATTTGCTATTCATTTTCAAACTTATCACAGTAGCCAAAGATAAAGACATCACCACCACTGCCACCAACACCACACATCATTATTACCACCAGCACCATTATCATGGGAGGCTGAGATCAGATCTGTAAAATTTCCAAGTCCTTGTTTGTTCTTTGCCCCACAGTCATCTCTGCTGCCCAGTTCAAACCTTTCATTTATCCCAATGTTGGGACACCAGGAAATTATGAGAGCAGCCTCCTAGTCCTCCCTCCATGCTCTTATTGAGTACATTCAACAGCTACCACTGATGACAATGACTTGAAGCATCAATTCTGTTCTTCCCCTAAGATAGTCCTGAACCAGACCATTCTCACCACCCCATCAGCAGGGGTCTTAATACCATAGGTCCCATCCCTCAAGACCTTGGGAAGACACTGGGAATCAAATTCTCTTCCTTCCCCTTGCTCTTCATCACTGGCATCATCTCTGGTCCTCTGTCTCTGGTTCTCTCATTAGCTATCTGTTCCTAGTCAAACCTATCCTTAACCTTAGCCTCTTACCTGAGACCACAGATGTTTCCATTATATATATATGTGTGTATATATATATATATATATATATATATATATACACACACACACATATATACACATACACACACACACACACACACACACACACTGAGTTTCTGCCTGGGATTCTATTCCCAAGTGTCTAAAATCATGTCACTATCACCGCTCTTGCTACTTGCCCCTCCATTCATGCACTATAGAATGGCCTGACAGTGCCTCATGGGCCACTATGACTATTAGGGCCCCTTATTTATGCCACTTCAGACTTCAAAGGCAATCTATCCCAAATAAAGCAAGGGGATAATGTATTCACTTCCACTGGAGATGTGGATGATGAAGAAACAGTATTTACTGAAAAACAGAGAAGGCACTTCTGTCTGAGGTCTGATTTTCCTCCATCAAATCCTTGTCTCACTTCCCTTTTTCCTTTTTGGAAATGTCTCCTGTGTGTCATGTCCATGTCCTCCTCCCTCAGCCCTATTTACCAAGATTTTATCACCCACATTGGCCCCAATTCTTACTTGGTCATTTTCACATTGATGGCAATAACCAGCGTGGAGGAGTTGCATTTATACTTGGCTCCTGGTCAATGCCTCCATGCTGTGTCTTCATTTCCCTACTCAAATTCTGGGCCCTCACTTGTTCCCCTTCCATGTTGGAAAGTTGATTTGATAAGGGAAGGCAATGTGCACTGAAGCATGCTGAGCCTCTTCAAGGACCTAGTCACTTCCTCCCCCCGACAGACATCTCTGTGCACACATTTCTCACAGAGAATCAATTGGACTGTGAACCAGTGAGGACAGGAACATTGATAGAGTCCTCATTGTATCTCCACGACCAAGGGCAGTGCCATTATACATTGGTGTCCTCGTTTCCATTATTTCTTGGACTCACCAATCCCTTTGGGAAAGGGGCTATCTCCATCAGCTTACCAGATGATCTATTTCTAAAAGGCCCTGAGATGATTAAAAAATCCTGGCAATTTTGTTATTGTGTCTGCACGTTCACAGGTAGCCTTCAACATTAAGAACTCTAATGAGGGGGTCTTCCCTGGTCATGTCCCTTTCCCCACAAGGCCACCACCCTCGCTGTAAGTAAATGAATTAATGAACAAATGAATGAACCACAACTGAAAGCACGTGCATACAGACTTCGCTGAAATGGTCCACTCAGATTCAGGGGACCACTGAGAGTTATCCTTTGGGGAGGAGAAACAGATTGAGGTTCTCACAAATGAACAGATGGGTGATTTGGGGGAACAGATGCAAGGCCAGGAAGGTCAGAATTAAGAGATTCCAGGCCTCCTAGCTGATAGTGTCATTCAGACTAGTTGCAATCGTCTCCCTTGCCAGAAATTCTGCAAGGTAACAGGACACATTTCTGCATCTCCCTCCTTTTTTCCCCCAATGCCTATTTCCAGTTCTCTGAAGGGACAGATGGACCCGGTCCAGGTGAGCCAGGAGCCCATATTGTACTCCTCTTTTTTTCCCACTATGACAGCTGGCTGATTGCTCTGGGTTGAAGGGGTTTATGGTGACCCTGTTAATTGATGCACAAAACCACCCATCAAAAGGTAAACTGATCGTTTTGTTCCCTGAGGTAGCAGGAAACCTTAGTCTTTGCAGCCTGCCTTCTGTTGCTTGTTCTATAAAGGTAACAATGCTTCCCCCATAAACACCAGCAGGGAAACAGTTAAGCACTGTGTGGTGTATTTCACGCCAGGAGGGCAATTCAGTGCGTGATTGAACATTCCATCATCATTTGCCATTTTCAAATTGCCCATAAGAAACCCCAACATCTAGATGTGGTGTTAGAACAAAGAGGCTGGTTACTTTGCATTGTAGGCAGTGGGCAGGAAAATTTGAGTAAAGGCATTAGGATAAATGGGATGATCAGCAAGATGATAGAAAGAGATATTTTTCATACGCTGCTTTTGTTGGTGATTTTTCTTTTTAATGTAGAAAGGCCATACTTTGTGGGGGGAAGAGCAAGGAGTCAAGGAATGTGGTTTTGAATCCCAATTTCCCTTGATGAGTTCAGCAGTCAACCTAGCACCTTTCTTTATGTATACGACAATGTGTAACACACATAGATTTTCAAGGAATGATCTTTTCTTTACTGAGAAGCTGAAGTCAAATCTTCCTTTGAGGGGAGAAGTAAAGTATTTCCAATTTTTATTTTACTTCACTTTATACCCATGCTATGTGCATACCCAGTGCTATGGGTTTTATGACCTTTAGCTGATTTACTCCTAGCAAATAACACCCATAAAAAAATACTCTAATGCTTATTTTATAAATGAGGAAACTGAGGCTCAGAAACTGAAATTGCTTACATTGGGCATAAGGTCAGTATAGTTTATAGTTTAGAGCTGTGCTTCCAAACCAGGATGATTTAGCTCAAGGGTTAGGTAAGTCAAGTAGCAGAGAGGTCAAGGGCATTTAACCTGACCGAGTTGAAACTTAACAGCTACAAAGTACCAACTTGATGTTATGAAATTTGTTCACCTTCTCTGAGGTATAGTTTTTATCTATAAAACTGAAATAATAAAAGCACTTTCCCTACAGAATTTTGTGATTATCAAATGTGTTGATATATGCAGTGTGCCAAGTAAAGGGCCCGGCATGGACTAAATGTTAATGACCATTGGGTACTACAGTTTTCATCACAGTATCTGGGTGCCTGGAGCCTCAGTTTCGGGGACCCTCTTCCCCACCACGGACCTTGAAATGGAGAATCCAGGGACAGGGAACCATAGGAGACTATGTCAGTTTCTGCTGACAGACATGACAGGGCCAAGATTGTGAGATAAGAGAGAAAGGGATGATATGCAAAGATTTTTAGATGGAAAATGGGACAGACTCACAGCCTTCTGCAATGGGCGATGCATGAGAGAAGAAGATAGGACAACACTCATCAGCTGGGTCAAGCTGCTGGCTGGTTCACCATTAACCAATGTGGCTAGGGCAGTTGTGGCATGTCTACAGAGACCTCTTACCTAGGAAGGCGTATATCCAAGAAATCATGGTTTTATGAAAACATAAATCAATAACTATCTCTAACTGAATGAGTGTTTTAATATAAGTAGAAACAATTAGAATCTGGCATCCAGCTATGGTAGAAATAGAATTAGAGACTCAGGAGAAAGCACTCACAGTTCAAGAAGTTCACTTCATCACACTTTGTTTCTGGAGCCTATAGACTCAGGGTTCTTATTTAATCTGGACCAAAATTCACCATAACATTCTTACGTACCAGTCTGCAAAGCCCCCATGTAATTAAATTAGACTCAGTGTGCCATGGCTAATTAAAGTCAGAACAAGGTCAAGGCACACATCGGATTTGATCAGAGCAGTCTTCTAATAAAAGCAACGATTGTGTCCCTGCCTCCTCTGTGTAGTGGTGAACATGAATCAAAGTCCTTTCTTCAATCTGAAATTTAAAAATGATGCTGAAGGAATGCTGAAAGAGCAGGCAGAAGAAATGGATGAGGAAGCATAGAGCCATTTTCTCAAGTCAAAAGTTTCTCAAGTGAGGGTTTACTTGCTTGACCATTGTTCCAGAAAGGCACTTGATTTGCATCATTAGGGCAAATGTGCTGGACTTTGAAAATCTTCATTTTCCTTAAGCAATAAAAAAATAAATAAATAAATAAATAAATAAACTGCAGAAGTCAGCACATAGAAGACCACCGAGCTTCAAGGCAGAGGAATTCTGCTGAAGAATGGTGGGCTAACAGAAAGGGGCATCCAGGTGCTGGGCACCAAACTCTTTGATTCAGCACCTATTTATTAATCCTCTCCAAAATGCCAGGCATCCATGTCCATACTGGGAACACAGGTCCTTGCTCTCGTGGAACATACATTCTTGGGGGAGGAGAGGCAAGCATACTAGTGGCTAAAAATAGCACTTGTCTTCCTTGAGCTCCAACATAAGGGGTTCTGGCAAGAACCATGAGAGACAGCAACCTTGTTGGTTGATGACTTTGGAATTAGAAAATCATGGTTTTGGGCCTCCCTGGTGGCGCAAGGGGTTAAGACACAGCACTATGCAGCTATCCGCAGGCACTGTAGCACAAGTTCGATCCCCCGCCAGGGAGCTGACCCACATGGCACAGCAGACCTCTCCTGTCTCACCTGCTGCTCCCCTCAGCAGTGTATTTCAGTCAATCCACCTGTTCTGCTCCCCACTCTATTTCTGGTGAATTCTCTCACCCTCAGCATCTCTGGCCTGTACCCCAGCTCTTGTATGCATAAATAAATAAATCTTAAAAAAAAAAAAGAAAATCATGGTTTGCATCCTGTAGTTATCACTTATTTGTTCATCGGTCTTGCAAAGTGTGCCAACTTTCAGAACTCTCACAAAGGACTAACATGAAATGCACTTTGGGAACAAGCTTAATGCACAGTATGTGCTACATATTTTGTACTGCATACATTAGATAGCATTGCTGTTAACAAAATAGCCTGCAGCAAGGGATGTAATGTTCCTGAACTCTGTATCCTTATCTGTGAAATGGGAGATAGCCTTACTTCCTGCAAGGGCATAGGAATGTGGTAGTTTCTGCAAGGCAGTTAACCAGCACCAGACTTCCATACACAGTAAATACTATCCTAAGTATTGAACAAAGCACAGAATGCTGTAAGCTAAATGTTCTAGACGAACTGTTACTTGCCCCCTCCACAGACTATAGAAAGTTTAGGAGGAGATTTTTTTAAAGTCTGCAGACTGGAAAGTTCTCTTGAAAATCACTTCCCAGGGTGTCGTTAAAGACATATTTTGATGAGGACATAAACAATTCAAGACCAAAAAATTGTATTTCCCTTGCGGTAAGTGTTATCCAAAAATCTAATGGGAAAAGGATCGCCGCAGACATTCAAAACACGTCCACTCAGAGAGCAGCGAGTTGTAATAAAAAAATACCATCTGAGCCTGGAAATGTTTGGGGTTTTCTTTTAGAGGACAGAAAGAGCCATTTTTTGACATATAAATCTGTTTCTCAAAAAAGTGATATTAAGTAACTCCCACTACCATTTCCAAGAAAGCAAAAAGAGGCCCTTTTAGCAGAGATCATTTCTGAGCTGGAGACTTTCACTAAAGGAATCCTGTTACCCAAACCCGCGTCAGGCCACTTCGGGGCAGGAGCAGAAGCCAGACAGACTAGGCCTCAGCAGCTGCCCCCCCAAGATACCTGCTGTCATCGTGGCTTCCCTGGTGACTGGGCGCGGATCTGGGGTCTCTCTCTGCCTTGGCCTGTTCTCTTTGTCTCTGACTTTTCTGTTTCTTTCTCTCTAGCTTGCTGTCCAAGTGTCCTCTCTTCTCTCCTGCTTTGTCTCCATCCCTACTCTTTGTCTGGGATTCAGTCTCTATCTGGGATTGAATTGAATTGTGTCTGTTACCTATTTCTTACCCATTCCTGCACTCTCACCTGCAAAAATCTCTCTCTCTCCCTCCCTCCCTCCTCCTGCACTCTCCTGTCTGTATTTTGTGTTCTCTCTCGCTCATCCTTCCTTCCTCCTAGGTTCCATCCCTGTTCTTTTCTCTGCCTCTGGCTTTTTCTCTAAGATTCTTTTCCTCTCTCTCAACCTCTCCTTTTCTCTTTCACTGTTCTTTCCCTGATTTCCCCCTCACTCGGCTGTTTTCTTTCCCTTGCTGTCTGACTCCTTCTGCATCTCTTTCAAAGTCTCACTTTCTTTACTTCCTCTTTTCTGTGTGTGTCTATTGCTGTCATTGTTTCAGACTCTTTCATTTTTCAGTCTGTTTTCCCCCCTCATCCCTCGCCACTGAGTATTTTTTGTTGCCTCGCTCCCTACCTTCCACTGTCTCTGGTTCCTTGTTCTTCATGGCTTCACCATGTCCCTTTGTCTCTCCCCTCTGAGAACACACACACTCTCTCACACCCCATACCACTCCTTCCCTTCCTGCATCCTGACCTGGCGGGCCCTTCCACAGAGCACAGGTTGTAAATTTACAGGGCCTCCATCACACCAGTGGGTGTCGTTTGGTTTATAGTGCCTTCGTGAAATCACAGACACATATTTCATTCCAGCAACTTCTTTCTGGTTGAGTCAGCATCTCATTCAGCACCAGACTTGTGTGATGGGCTGCCCCTCCCTGTCCCTTCTACATTTCCAAGACCCCAAGGCCTAGCACCCTTGAGGGTCTCCTGGGGGGGGACTTGAGGTCTTTCACACATACCACTGCACTGGCCCGACACCAAGCACGGCTCAGAGGGCTTCAGGGAAGGCCTGGGCTTAGTCAAATCAATTTCAACTTAGGTGGAAGGAGTCAGAGAGCAGAAATGAAAAGGAGACTTTATTTTAAAAGGGGCCAGAGTGAGGGGGAGAGGTGTGGTGTCTTGTTGCGAGCCAGCCGCAGCAGTCTGGGTGTCAGGGGTTCCTGAAGGATGGGAAGGCGTCGGTGCAATTGTAGAGAAAATGTTAAGGGAAGGGGGAGAGGGAATGAGGAGACGCAGACACTTGATCAGGGTGCTGACATCATCCTGCTGAGGGTCTCAGCAGCCCTTTATTTATACTAAGCAAATCGTGAGTACACAAGCATAAGGTAGGAAGATAACAATCATCACATGTCCTTTTTTAGGAGCCGCCAAGGGTCTGTTTGCCTTCCGGCAGAGGTGTAACATTTATTATTCTTTGTCTTAAAGAAGGCACAGTTGCTAAACAAATGTTTTTAAAATAGTTATTTACTTTAAACAATCTAACAGTTATTTTATTACTAGCAAAAAGCCTATGTGTATGCAACTAACATTTCTAAGTTTGCTATGGTGAACAATTAACTATGGGCTGGAGGAAAACAAAGGGCAGGAGATTACCTGGGGGAAGGGAGACAAAGAGATGATTTCTAACTAACCTATAAAGTTTAGACCAACATATAACTAATTGATTAGAGTAAAAAACAGAAAGCTTTTATATAGAAATTATCATCTGTAGTATATTGTTTTAATATTGATTTGATATTAAGGAACCAAGGGCCTGGAGGGCGTTCATGCCAGGCAAGCCTCACTGACTTTTCCCTAGCCCCCAACTCTCAATTAGGGGAGGGAGTCTCCTAATCTAAACAAAGAGTTTTCTACCTATCACTCCTCTACTATCTAGTCAGCCTAGTTTCCGTATTTAACTTTAAGATCAAGGGGCAATTTTTTCTTCCATAAGGTTGCTGGTTGTTGTTTTAAGGAACTACAAATATTTTATCAGAGGCAAAAGCAGGAGATGGTTATAGCCTTTGATCCTCAAAAAAATGGTCAATATGTGACATATCAGTAATTGTGACATTGACCATTTCCGAGTGTGCTATTTGTGCTGCCGTGATTACTAGCTCAACCATTCACAAATTGCTGTTGACTTATTCTTGAATGCATACTCTAACAGCTATCATACCAATTGTCATATCCCAGGGAATTAGCCCTAAACAAACAGGAAGAATTTAGCAGGAGTTAGCTATGGCCCTTCTGGCTCATCAGGAATTTTCTTATACTTGGAGCATGGATCATGTCTGCCACCCAACTGCTATCTTTAAAGTAATAGAATTTCCTTCTCCAATTAGCTCTTGCCTCAAAAGACCACATCTCCATATTAAAGACTTGGCCAAGGGATGTTTATAGCCTTTTGTTCCCAGAAGTTTTTTTACTTGTTAATGTAAGGCCAAATGTTGACTGCCTTTTGGCAGAGAAGGACTAATTTTATAAAAAATGTAATATTTGTATTATGCAGTGCCATTTGCCATCAAATTGGTTATTCAGCAATTGATTAGTATTTGCAGTTTTACTTTTAAATGCGTATTTTTAGCAATGGCAGAAACTAGCCATAAACAAATGAGGAGAATCTTGGAGTCAGATAACGAGATTCCTGATTTTTCAGAAATCTGCCCCAAGCCCGGACTTTTGTCAGACGACATGAGTAGCATGGCTCCCAATAGTGTCTGCTCCAGAAGGCAACTGCCTTATGGGAGATGCAATCCCAGGGAGATACCAGCTAGAAAACTGCAGGCAGGGAGTCATGATAACATGGGTGGGATCCCAGAACTCCTGTCCCCTTTGCTTTACAACTCTCCTTTTGTCAATTTGTGTGACATTTCCCAGTAGATCCAGTGGCAAGAAGGTAGGATTTTACTTTAAAAGAGCAGGGCTGAAACCCTTTCTCTGACCCTTCCAAAAGCTCTCAAGCCTAGACACATTTCTCAGTCCATTCTGAGTCTCAGTTTGATCAGTTATAAAATAAACTCTAGATTTAAGCCTCCATTTATTGAGCAGACTCCACATGTGCCAGGGAGTACCAGGGACCATCCTATTATCCCATGTAGTATCACCCTCCCCCTGGACCTGTAGGCTCACTGGGATCACTCATACTTTCCCTAGCAGCCTCAATTTCCTCCTTCATGCCTGTTTCAATACCCACTTTCAGGTCAGGACCTTAGCAGAATACATCCCTTCCTCTTTACACTGCATCATGGCAATTGGTTGATTATCTCTTTAGTACTCTAACAATTCATACATTTACATTGTAATTCATACATTACGAATTGCAATTCATAATTTTATGCATTTGTTTACTGATGTATGGCTCTTTGACCCTCATGAGACTGTAGGCTGCACATAGGAAGAAACCAGGCCTGTTTCATTCTCCATAGTGCACCCACTTCAATAATCACCTGAAGGCACCAACTTGAAGGTGGGTGCACTGGAATGGGGACACATACCAATACCATCCAAATTCCCTCCACATCTTCTTACCTGATAATATTTTCTACCCAGGAGCCATTTAAGGAACAAGTGGGATGCTGTATATGTAAAGGGTTTTGCAAACCGGGATGCTTTGGGACAATATGATCTATGTAGACCAAGAAGTTTAAGCCAGATCATCTTTCAACATGTACAAGTCTTTGAAATAGAGAGAAGGCTCTTTGACTCTTATGCAAAAATGAACAGTAAGGACCAATTTTCTTCTTCTACAGAAGCCTAGAAAGGCCTATTATACATTTTTAATCCCAGGGACTAATGAATGGGAAGACCCTGCTGGGGCTCTCTACAGGGGCTCTACAGAACCTTTGAGAACCCTGTGCCCTGAGGTTGCTCAGAAGGCTTTTGAGCTCTCTGAATTGCTGAGAGTATTTTCTGTGGCCCAGATGACCTTGTTCCATGCCAGACCCTGCAAACCAGATGATGGTACTACTTTGTGGTACTGGAGATCACCAGAAAAATTCTTTGGTTTTCCATTGTCAATAAGATAGTAATTATTACTTTTCTTTTGGAATGTAAACCCCACATCAATTGTCCTGTCTCTTTTCTACAGATTCTTATTAAACCTCTTTGACACCCCATGTGTTATGAGTTCCTGACTTTATCCTCTTTTCCAGAGGTTTCAAGAATTCCTGCTGACCCTGCATTTTGATTAAAGGAGCTGGTAATCTCCAGCTAGGTTAATGAGGATCAACTGCAAACCTTTTGTTAGAAACAAAACTAACAACTACTGATTCTTTATGTAGTTTATCTAATAATTGTATATTAGGTATACTTACATTAGATATATTAGGTATAATTATCATTGCAAATGTTGACCTTTACTGAATGTTAAATAATTTTCTTGGGGTATTTCCTAAGGCTTCCCAAAGACCCCCAATATATGTATTATTGCTAATCATACTTTAGAAAAAGAGCAATCTAGGATGTAAGGTACAGAAGCTTGCCCAAGGCTAGCTGGCTAACAGAGACGGGACCCAAGTCCTGTTCCCTCCAGGCTGACATTGTTACCTTTACACTATTTCTAGTTCCAAGTAGACACTCAGCTCACCAGAATATGAATTTAGTAATAATCCATTCCCATCTTTTCCCCTTTTCCTCTGCTGGTCCAGGCCCCTACAACCTCTCACCAGAACTGCTGCAAATCCCTAATTAGTCTCCCCTTTCCTGCCATCCAGTCTCTATTTTCTCAAAACTTTTTCTAGCTTCAAACTATTGATGCTGAGCAATGTTTGCCAGTCCACTTCTGAGAGCATTAAGGAATCGTCTTCTTAATGTGCATCAATTTTCTCAGCGTTGCCAATTCACAAGATTTCTGGTCCTCAGCCCTGTTCTCCTCTGCTAATCTCACCAGGCAGGCCTTGCTTACCTCATGACTCTAATTTCTACTTAAATATTCCTATGGATAGGAAATTTAATGCCTCCACAAACAGTGTATTTTATCTGGAGACATCAATGCGCATTAACACTCATAAAAACTAAGCAGTTCTCTAGTGTTCTCAGTGTACTAGCCACATTTGGAACACTGGACTTCCTTTTACCCTCCCCAAAACCCTGCAAGTGACTCCAAGTGAGCCCATTTTACAGATAGGAGATAGAGATTCAGGAGGCTAAGTGAGCTGACTAAGGCCCCATGGTGGCTAAGGGCAGTGCTTGAAAGAAAACCTGCCTGGTTTAGCACATCTCCCTACTCTGAAATGCATCCCAAAGGAACTCTAACGCTCCACTGTGCATAGTGCTGAGGAAGGGCTCTGCCTCCCTGAGCTCCCCCAGTGCCTTTGCTGACTTCAGCCTAGGCTGTGTGGTTTTAGGTCTGTGCCCCACTAAGGCAAGCATCCTAAGAGGGTGCAGCCTATTGCAGACCTGTCTCCAGTGAGAAGAGGCCCTAACCAGAGTATGTAAAAACAAATGTTTATTAGTAAATGCTAGACTCGCACTGAAGTTAGCCAGATCCACTCTACACCAATTATCGCCTCCAACTCTTGTAATCGGCATGAGGTTGCCCTTTCTTTCTAGATGGGGAAACTGAGGCTCAGAGTTCTTCCCATGGTGCTGACACTATGCTTGACTCTAGGAGTCAGAGCAGTGTCTGCCATGCCTGGTAGTGGGGAGAGCTGGTTAATAGGAAGAAACTTGGCTCCACTCTCAACTCCAGTGGCATGTCCTCATCGGGTTCAATAGGACTGGGACTTAGCTGTACTGAGCAAAGTGACTCAGGTTACCTCTTCCTTCTCTGTTTGAGGGTTGATCACTTGTGTACTGTTCTACTAGCCCCTGTCCACCCTGCAACCTAACATTTCCCCTTACTTTCCCCTACTGTTAGGGCACACTGTAATTCTATGTGTGTCAAATGCCATGTGTGTATTTACAAATATTGTGACACTTAAACCTTGCAAGGAACCTGCAGGACAAATACTACTGTAGCATTTTATATATTTGGGAGTTGAGGTTCAATTAAAAGTGAGTTATCCAAGGATACCCAAGTAATGTCAAACAGAACCTCACTCCAATCTGGACATTGAACCCCTAGGCAATCTGGAAGACATCTCTTTTTCCTCCCATCTTGGTGGCCCTATAGGAATACAATTCACCTCTAAGAATCCCAACAGCGTTTTCAATCCCTGATTAAAACAAGCAGAACTCTGAAGACCTGGATTCAAGTCTAGTTTTTTTCACTTTTGTGAAATGAGATTTCAATGAAGGCTGGTTTCCCTGGATTTAAATTCCACAAACATACACTTTAATAACTACTATCTAATAGAAAAGTCCCTATTTGGTCCTTAAAATAGCCCTGGTAAATAGGGATTATTATGATTCCTATTTTATAAGTCAAGTAAAAATAGCTGGGTGCCAGTTTTCTGAGTAAAGTCACCTCCCTCTCAACATCACTGCTTCTCCTAATGAGATAAGGAATAGAGATGTATTTCACATAAGGACTGGCAGTGCAGATATTCCTTTTACAGAGAACCTGTATAGGGTGGATGCTTGTGCCCTTGATGCCGTCTTTCAGTAGCTAAATTAGAATTTAAGACCTCCCTGGTGGCACAGCAGGTTGAGCGCAGCATCAGTTCGATTCCTGGCCGGCCAGGGAGATAGTCACATGGTGCAGCAGACCTCTCCTGTCTCGTTTGCTGATCCCCACAGCAGTGTTTTTGGTCCTTCTGTCTGTTCTGTTCCCTGCTCTGTCTCTGGTGAATCCTCTCACCCACCCGCACCTCTGGCCTGACCCCAGTGCTTGCATAAATTTTATAAATCTTCAAAAAAAAAAAAAAAAGAATTTAACACTGAGGATTTTCTGGGCAGGACTAGCCATGCTGAGGCACAAGTAGGGCCCAGGGGGATGGATGTGGGTAGGCAAGGTTCTCAGCAGCCCTTCCAGGGACAGGGCACTGGTTCCAGTTCCCTGAGGTCATGAGCCAATTGCCCTTTTCAAGAATGGAATAGAGGGCCTCCCTGGTGGCGCAAGGGGTTAAGTACAGTGCTGTGCAGCTATCCTCAGCCTCTGCAGCATGAGTTCCATCCCCGGCTGGCCAGGGAGCTAATTACAACATACAGCAGACCTCTCCTGTCTCTCCCGTTGCTCCCCTCAGCGGTGTATTTCAGTCAGTCCACCTGTTCTGCTCCCCACTCTGTCTCTGGTGAATCCTCTACCCCTGCACCAATGGCCTATACCCCAGTTCTTGTATGCATAAATAAATCTTTTTTTTAAAAAAGTATGGAATGGAGCAGTGCAGTCTGAGCTGAGGCCGCATCTGCATCTACCTGGCTCTCACATGAACCAGAACTGCAGCTCCTGAAGGCCCAGAGCCCATTTGGCTGTCACTTATGCACGAGAAACCAATGAGCCTTCCTGGTGTGTTTTCCTCACAGATTTCCAAGCCTGGCTATTGGTTTTCTGTCACTTCTTTCAGGCCCGATTAACAAAATATAAAATTGAGGGGGTCTTCAGTCATTCTTCAAAGAGGAGTCAGTTTTCTTCACTCTCATTCTGAAATAAGCAATTGCATTATGTCCAAGTGGATGGAGGCTCAGGATGCAAGGATATGGGATCAATACACAGTTAGAAGGACGGCAGAAGCTGAAACAGAAGAGGATGTGGCACACAGCTCAGGCTGAGTTACTGCATCCTAGAGTCGCAGGGACATCAGAGGGACTGGTCAGGGATTTCTCTGCATGGAAGTAGAAAGCCAGGTGGTGACACAGCTCTGGTGAGTGGGGTGTAATAATGGTAACTGTTAACATCTATGGTCACTTACCACCACGTGCTGTGCTAAGTGTCTGCCATGATTATCTCATTCAATCCTCACCCCAACCATATACAATAGGAACTGCACTGTCCCCACTTTACAGATGATGGAAACTGAGACTCAGAGTGGTTAGTAGTTGCCTGGGTTAGCTCAACTGGTGAGTGATGGACCTGCATTAAATCTCAGCGCATGTGAATCCAGGGCTCCTCTCTTGATGAACACACGCTAATGCATCGAGGGTGGGAGCCAGAGGAGTTTCCTAATTGGGACTATTAGCTGAGCCTATCATCCTGAGAGATGGACGGAGGAAATCTTGAAGACTCAATAAAAGTGGCTTCCTTGGGGGCCATGAAGTAGTCTCTCTCACTGATGAAAGTCTAAATTTGGAAGCTCCCACAGGGGTTAGTGTGGTGTAGGGGAAACAGCATGAAGAGATGGAGGACTCAATTTGAATCCCAGCTCCATCCACTGCCTTGGGACTGAGAGCCAGTAACTGGACCACTCAGAAAGCAAATCCCCTGACCCATGAAATCAGGAGGGTGATAACCTCTTTCAGCACTGTGCTTGGTCCATTATAGGTGATGGATATCTGTTGGCTCCTGTCTCTCTTTCTGGGGGGCTTTCTTCCCCAGGGTAGGGGGTTGGGAAAGGCTGAATGTATCCACAAATCTATCCTCCACTTTCTATTTGCCAAAAATCTTGGCAGAATTCAAGAACTCATGCAAATACCTGTAGAAGAGCAAACTCAAAGTTGAGGCTCTTTGCTCAGTGTTTATACCCTCCAGAAGAGAAATTCCATGAAGAAGACAGACAGGCTTATGATGAAATATTGGGGCAGGAAAATGCATTCACTGTCTAAGAAAACTTTTGCAACATCACATAGCAGGTGAACAAGAAGATTCTGGTAAAACTTTTGTGCACTTCTGTCTGGAGATTTCTCACTTCCTCCTTCATCACAGATCAATGGGCTTCGTTCTCATTTCCCCAGGACCTCTATTTCATCTGACCCTGCTTCCCTCCTGCAGAGCACCCAGCGTGGACATGTGGTAGCTACACCGCCTCCGCCTCAGGAGGTCTAGTCATCCTGCTTCCTTAGACCATTTGTATAAAGCATCCATCTATGAGATAAATAACCTTGGAAATCTTTCCATTTCTGTGATTTAAACAGAGATGGTTTGCCCTGTTTGTCTAAAATAATCAAAACTGTGGCATGAGAACAGATCAAACAAAACCTGCATATTGAAGGATGGAATTCACCTTACTTTTTTTTATTACTTTTTTTCTTACATCATTGTAGTCCCCATAGTCCCTGCCACCATATCACTCATGAACTATCTCCCTCCACGTGTTCATCCCTCCCCTGGTGTGCCCCCTCCCTCCTCCTCCTTTGCTGTCTGCCTCATTTCTACAGTCAGTTTGCAAGTTTTGTCTTTTCTTCACTTTTTGTTTGGTTTCTATATATTCCACATATAAGTGAGACCATCCGGTATTTATCTTTTTCTTTCCGATTGATTTTGGCTAGCATACTCCAGCTCAGGCATAATCCACAAATAAATGGCATGAGTTTATGTTTTTTGGTCACTGAGTAATATTCCATTTTATAAATATATCATGACTTTTTGAGCCAGTCATCTATTTTGGGGCATTTGGGTTGTTTCCATATCTTGGCTGCTATAAATAGTGCTTATGCAAAAAAAAAAATTCAACATCACCAGATATCAGGGAAATGCAAATGAAAACCACAATGAGATATTACCTCACTCCAGTAAGACTGGCCCAAATTACAAACAAACAAACAAACAGAAACCACAAATGCTGGAGAGAATATGGAGAAAAAGAAACCCTCTGATGGGAATGTAAACTGGTCCAGCTCTGGTGGAATTCATCTTTGTGAAGGCAGTTAATGTGAGATTGATGTGCTCCTAAATATCTGACCTCTGCCTCATACTTGAACTGTTCCTCGCTGTTAGGCCTACATCACCAGGGGCAGTTCTCAGCACTAAGAGCATGTCAGGATCACCGCAAATCTGTGACAACCCCCCATGCTCCAACATCTCTCCAGGCCATATGAATCGCACTCTCCAGGGATGGGTCTGAGGCATTGGCATTTTTGTTTAACTCCCCAAGTGACACCAGTGTGCCTTCAAGATTGTAAACTTCCATTTTATGAAAAAAGGACTGAAATAATTCAGAGGGAAATGTTCGTCCTAAGCCCCACCCTTCACTTCTTTCCCATGACTCTGTAATTAAATTCCCTGCCAACTCCAACTCCCTAAGAACCCTGAGGTCCCATGTATGTCAGATTAAGAGCTGCTGGCCAAAGATGTGTGTGCTCACTGACAATTCAATGGCATTTCTTGGTGTGTTTGTGTTCAAAAAGCTAAAAGATAAAGCCCTCACATTAAACTAAGGGGTCTTGCTCTCTCTTCTCCAATCTCCCCGGGCTGATAAATAATGGATAATGAAGAACAATGCTATTACATACATAAAGCACTTGGCATCTGCCTCCGAGATAGCACTTTCCATCTAATCTCAGGTCCAGTTCTGCATAAAATCTGTTTGGTGGTAAGTCCAGGTCCTTTTGAGGACTCTTTGAAGCTGCCAAGTTATTCAATGGAAAAGGAAATAATTTACCTCTAGAATCAATCACAGTTTTGGTTGCTAAAGGCTAATGGCCTAGGTTGGCATGGATGGAGTTTTTCTTCCATTATTAGAACCTGACATCCTGCATCTACCCATTTTTGGGGAGCAGAACAGCAAAGTTTCTTAGAGAAGTACCTCTAAAATCAAGCTTCATGGGCAAAGATAAACAGCTGGGACTACATCAAATTAAAGAGCTTCTGCACAGCAAAAGAGACAATAACAAAAACAAAGAGAAACCCCACCAACTGGGAGAACATTTTTGCACCCAACACTAATGATAAAGGACTGATCACAAAAATCTGCAAAGAGCTGATGAGACTCAACAACAACAAAGAAAATAATCCAGTCAAAAAATGGGCAGAAGAGCTAAAAAGAAACTTCTCTGAAGAGGAAATGCAAATGGCCAACAGGCATATGAAAAAATGTTCAACATCACTTGTCATCAGGGAAATGCAAATCAAAACTACCATGAGATACCATCTTACACCAGTGAGAATGGCACATATTAAAAAAACTAGCAACAACAAATGTTGGCGAGGGTGTGGAGAAAAAGGAACTCTTCTGCACTGTTGGTGGGAGTGCAAACTGGTCCAACCACTGTGGAAATCTGTGTGGAGATTTCTGGACCTACTAAACATAGAGCTTCCATATGATCCAGCAATTCCACTCCTAGGTATTTACCCAAAGGACACAGAAACATCAATTCCAAAGAACACCTGCACCCCTATGTTTATAGCAGCACTGTTTACAATAGCTAAGCTTTGGAAACAACCCAAATGCCCAAAAATAGATGACTGGATCAAGAAGATGTGGTACATATATACCATGGAATATTACTCAGCATTCAAAAAAGATAAACACATGCAATTTGCAGCAACATGGATGGCGCTGGAAGGGATCATGCTCAGCGAAATAAGCCAAAAAGAAAAAGAAAAATACCGGATGGTCTCACTCATAGCAGGAATCTAGAAAACTTAAATAAGGGACCAGGAAAAAGAATAACTATAAGAAAGTGAAAATCAAAATCAACAAAAAAACTATGAACCAGAGACACTTTTAGGGGGGTGGGGGCGGGAGGGGAGGGATTGGGGTCAGAATGGGGGGGCTGCAATTGTATGGGGAATATAACAATAAAATTTATTATCTAAAAAAAAAATAAAATAAAATCAAGCTTCATGGAAATCTATTGTATTTTTCTCTTTATACCATGTATCACCACCATCAAAGCTTGTATTCATGATTTTTCTTTATCTCCTCCACTAGACCATAAACTTGTCACAGGTGACACCATTTCTGTTTTACTCTTGTGCCCAATGCAACTCCCAGCAAGTGGTAGAACTCAGCATTGGGTGAATGCATGGTGAAGGTAGAGTGGGTTAATGCCTGTTTTATACAGTGTCTCAGAGCATGTTTCAATCTATTAGGTATCTATTCTTTATGCCTTTGGGGGAAGCTGGGGACTCTGAAAGGTGACAAGGTAGCAATGAGGTGGCAGGAGTATTTCCTCTTTGTTATACATGCAAACTGGCGAACAACCTAACCCCCTTTCAGGCATATGTTTGTGCAGCCTTGGAGAAGCTACATCCTCAGCTCTGTGAACAAAAGAAGGATTCCATTCCAGCTCCTCTAATGGAACCATGTTCCAGAGGATTCAGACTCATCACAGAGCTTGTCATGTTGTAGTGACCTGTGTCTACATGGCAGCATGCGTGGATACAGAGAACTGAGGTCTCACATGCATAAAACTTCAAGTAAGGTATGGGCATTGAGATAAAATATTTAACTTCTCTGAGTCTCAGTTTACTCATTTTAAGAATATCCATATTAAAATCGATACTTTATCAGGACCTTTATAAACACAGTGTTTCACAAAGTATGTCCCACAGATAACTAATCCAATGCCTTGTAAATAAGGTATTCATTTTGAAAGAAGTCTCAGAAAGACCCCACACTCAATGTTTTGTGATATCATCATGATTCTACAATAAATATTTATCAGACACCTACTGTGTCACATGCTGGATACAGCAGTCAGAATGGACATAAATAAATACCTGCCTTTGTGGACCTTACATGCTACTGAGGGGAGCCACAAAATAAACAAAACAAACAAGAAAATACAAAGCATGCTGGATATGGCAAACACTATGGAGAGGAGTTGGAAAGGAGGGAGTCTGAGGATGAGGATTTTTACTTCTCTCAGTAATTTCTACAGAATCCCAGGGAAAGCTCTGATTGGCTGGTTGGTTCCTATGTCCACCCCCTGGATTAACTGCCATTGAAGAAATCGTATGGACTCTGTGATTGGTCAGGCACAGTCATGTGCTCACTCATGTGGATCAGGAGATAAATTTAACTTCCACCAGAGAGAGGAAGAAAAATGTTACAGGGAAGACTATGGCAACTGCTTCCAGAGGCCACTAGACCCTTCCGGGAAGACAAAAAACTTTTTTCAAAAAATTAAGAATTCTGGGTCTCCCTAGTGGTGCAGGGGTTAAAGTCTCAGTGCCATCAAGCTATTGCTAGACATTGCAACATGAGTTTGCTCCCTGGCCGGGGATCTAACCCACATGGTTCAGTAGACTGCTCCTGTCTCTCCCACAGCTCCCCTCAGCCAGTGTATTTCAGTAGATCCGCCTGTTCTGCTCCCCACTCTGTCTCTGGCCAATCCTTTCCCCCCACCCCCTCACCTCTAGCTTATACCCCAGTTCTTATATGCATAAATAAATAAAAATAAATTAAGAATTATAAGAAATCATACAGTGACTAAATGTGTATAATTTCATTTAACCCAGGAGTTCCCCAAATGCAGTTCACCTCATAATTTGTCTGTGTACTACCTGTTAACACTGACAGGGCAGATTTTGATAAGTGCCTAGCTATGCACAGATTATTTATCAGTGCTCCATCTATAACAGTTTCATTACTAGTATATCTTGAGCTTGGCCAAATTCTTAAATTTTAAAAGAACTTTCCAATCTTGAAGAATTGTATTACCTTTTTTGTTTGTCTTCCTTTAATGGGGACATGTCTTGGCACAGTAATTGTCTTTCTTCAAATGTAATGAGAAGTTTGAAAGAATTAGCTCCTCAGGCAGAGAGCCTCCATGGGTTAATAAAGGATAAATGCATAAATGGAACACTGGAACATGTAGTTTGGATGCAGGAAGAAACCTTCCAAACCACCAGTTGTCCCAGTCAAATTAGTCTGGTTTAATGAGAAACTTTCATGATGTTTTATAGAAATGTTTGCAAAATCACAACCCTGTAAAATGTCATGTCATATTCCTTGTGACTTTGGGAAATGCCATGAAATAAGCTATACTGGTAGGGTTCTTAATGCTTCCAATAAAAGCCTCTCACAGAGAGGGAAGCAGATATTTACAATTGCTGTTGAGCCACAGGTCACAAAACATAAAACAGCTGGTTGAACGACAGAAGCAGAGAACCCCAAAATACTCACAGCAGCTGTCAGTGTCCATGGGTAGAAAGTCCAGACCTAATCTCATTACTAAGTCACTGCTTCACCTGAGCAAGTCATTTCACCCTGTAGGGGACCTGGATCCCCTCTCAGTGGAGACTGGGGTAACAGTAATGAACTCCTGAAGTTTCAGGAAAAAAGGTCAGTGAATCTGATGACTAAGGGACCACCTTGCATTCTTTTTTTTTCAGATAAGTATTTTTTTTTTCAGTTTAGTTTTTTAAATTACTTTTTTATTTCAAAATTTAATGTGTAGCCATTTAAAATATTATAAATGATGAAAAAAGTATCTGTGGTACTCAGCTTACAGTAAAACTTAGTTTAGACATAACCTGCATTTGGGGAGGGGCCCATCGTCTATGATATAAGCTAAGGATATGCATTTTCTGGGGTGGGTGGGGTGTGGGGATGCATCTCTGAAAAGGTATGAACCTGTTTCTTTGAGTCATAACACTGATGTAAACCAATGTTACCTCAAATAAATAAATATATAAATAAATAGTGGCTACTACTAAACTTTTGTGTGTTCTTTTTATATATTTTTTAAAAGATTCATTTATTTATTTATGCATACAAGAACTGGGGTACAGGCCAGATATGGGGGGGTGAGAGGATTCACCAGAGACAGAGTGGGGAGCAGAACAGGCAGACTGACTGAAATACACTGCTGAGGGGAGCAGTGTGTGAGGCAGGAGAGGTCTGCTGCATCATGTGGGGTCAGCTCTCTGGCTGGGGATCGAACTTGTGCTGCAGAAGCTGAGGACAACTCCTCAGTGCTGTGCTTAACCCCTTGCGCCACCAGGGATGTGGTATATTTCTATCTATCTGAACATGCCATAGAGAGTACAGTGTGTATCATGTGTTGGTAAATAAGCAGTGGTGTGTTCTTTGATTTATCTTAGCTTTATCTTATAACATTTCCCTACAGCATCAGAAAGTCTTCACATGCATCATTTTAACGTCTACATAATATTCCATCTACTATATTTACTGTAATTTATTCCTTCTTCTATTATATTTGGGGATGTATATTTTGCACCCAGATTCTGTGTTTTTGCCAATATAAATAAAATATACAATTTTCACACAGGATGTAATAAAGTATAATATTTAGTCTCTTCAGGAGCATAGGAATTTTAGAAGAAGACAAATGGGCTACTCAGTGATTTTTCCAAATCACTGTAAAAGAATTAAAACAGTAAGAGAACAGTGTTTCTACAGCTATGCCCACTGCTGATACAACACAGGAGTCTGCTTTTATATCCGAGAGGAGAGTTTTCTCTAAATTGATAGAGGCATGATCAAAAGTCTCAAAACTGGAATTTACTCTTTTTCCACCAAAACACAGGAAAAAAGCAAAATCAAACAAAATCATTAGGAGAGATCATGACATTGGCATCACTATAAGGAAAATGATGGCAGCTTAGAATGTCAACAAAGGCAACTGGTAGCTTTCAACTATTACAGTCTTGAAGTCCCCCATGAACAAAAAACACAAACTACAGAGGAAGTAGGAGTAATCAACCCCAAAATAACAGGCTTATTTACCCCTTTGATTTGTCTTCTCAGTGACACTACAAATACAGTATATAGGGCCTCCCTGGTGGCATACAAGTTAAGTCTCAGCGCTATCACCACTGCAGCCTGAGTTTGATGCCCGGCCAGGGAGCAACCCACATGGTGCAGCAGACCTCTCCTGTCTCACCCACTGCTCCCCTCAGCAGTGTATTTCAGTAGATCTGCCTGTTCTGTCCCCCACTCTATCTCTGGTAAATCATCTTAGCCCCTGCACCTCTGGCCTACACCCTAATTCTTCTACACAAAAATTAAAAAAAAAATACAGTCTATATCTAATGGTAATATAGAATTTTTAAGTACATCTCCCCTAAACTTTAAATTATCTCAGATTTTCCTAGTACAATCTGAATGCTGTGCAAATACTTGTTGTATTGTGTTGTTCAGGTAAGAAGGAGGAAGCAAAAAAGTCTGTCTATGTTCATTAGCCATAAAACCATCTTAGGACTAACTACATAGTTTATAAAAACTAGAGTTGAGAATTCCTACAACATGTTTATGACCACAAAAACTCACCAAACTTCCAGATAAATATACAAACACTTCAATATTAAATAATTTCCATTCAATCATTCATTTTTCAACCCACTTATTCCAGACTCGGGCCAGTGGCCTGAGTCTACCTGGGCAGCTCAGTGCACAAGATGGGATCCAACCTGGACAGGACGTCCTTCCACCATGGAGGCACACTCACACGCATGCCCACACTCACTGGGACAAGGAGAACTGAACCAACCAGTGAGCCTAACGTGCATACCTCTGGGAGGTGGAAGTATTATAGGACAGGGAGAGGGGCAGCCCAAGCCCCGCAAACCTGCCCATTCTAAATGGGTTCTGCCATCCGCCGCATCAACATAAAACATATGAGACTTTAATGGGAAGGATCTTTAATAAAACTAGGAAACAATACAGGTAAGGCAAAGAGTCCAGTTTCTAAATGAAGCACCCAAAGTTACCCGTCCCCTCGTGGGTAAAAGTCCATCCATATGGGATTGGCCCAGAGCAAGGCCCCAAAGCCTGCCACAAGTCTAAAGCACCTTCCAGTGGGGACCCACAGAAAAGAGTCAGAAACAACCAAACAAGCCCAGAAGGAAAAGAGCAAAATCAACATCAAGATAAAAGCTGCCATTGTCACCTCCCCACGGGTCTCACCCACATCTGTGTCACCCCGTCCACGACCAAAAGACAAGCGCAGTTTCTTCACGTGTCTCTAGGCTCCATGCGCCTCCTCCAGTTCTCCTGGCTCCATCCTGCTTCCTTCCTCAGTCTCTTCTTCAGCTTCTCCTCTTCCTGCTCAGCTCCACCCTCCCTTGGCTGGGGCAGGGAACCTGGAACTTCCCCCTTCCCTGGGGACCACCCTGTTACAGAAGGAAGCCAGAGAGTGGAGAAAACCTTGCAGACATGAGAAGAATGTGCAATTCCACACAGGCAGTGGCCCTGGCTGGTACCCACTTGTCCCTCTTGCTAACACTGTTATGACAAAATGATGTTACTTGAAAATATGCTACATATTGGGCCTCCCTGGTGGCACAAGGGGTTGAACACAGCACTGTGAAGCTGTCTGCAGCCTCTGCAGCACGAGTTTGATCCCCAGCCGGCCGGGGAGCTACCCACATGGCGCAGCAGACCTCTCCTGGCTCGCCCGCTGCTCCCCTTGTTGTAGAGCAACCCCGATACAAAACGGGGTGCCTGACTGTGGGTCCTCACCCGCGCGCTTAAAAGGACTTATCCATGCTCTACTGCAGGCACACGTGAAAGGTTAATAAAAGGTTTATTTACAAGGGAAGGGGAAAATGAGGAAATGTACAGCTCTGGGAGAAAAGCGGGAGACAAAGTTTTAAATGAGTCCTACCCGATCCGCCGATCAGGAATCCCAAAATGGCGCTCTCAGAGCTGGCCGCCAGCCAGGAGCGGTGAAGCCAGGAGGCGAGCGATCGCGAGCCAGAGAGAGAGCCCCAGGCCCACGTGTTTGGTTTTTTATATCCAACCTGGCTGCCCAACTCCACCCTCAGGTCCCAGCCACCCTCCCCTTGGTGGTGATGGGATTTGTCTTCCCCAATGTCCTGATGGTTTTAGTCTGGAGTGGGGGTGGAGTCCACAAAGCCTGTATGGGATTAACTCAGGACATCACTTCCCCCTAACACCCTCAGCAGTGTATTTCAGTCAGTCTGCCTGTTCTGTTCCCCACTCTGTCTCTGGTGAATCTGCTCACCCCCCACACCTCTGGCTTGTATCCCAGTCCTTGTATGCATAAGTAAATAAATCTTAAAAAATATATATGCTATATATATTATCAACCATGAGTGAATAAATCAGAGATGGCATGAACCTGGGCATACTGAGTGCTGACTGTCTAGATGTGGATTTGTGCATTCTCTTCTAAGTCATAATTTTTCCTTAGTAAACTTCTAATAAGATTTTACCAAAAGGAGGAATGCAAAGAAAATGAAGGGAAACATGAACAGTTAGGAGTACAGCAAACTAAAAAGCTTCTGGAGAGCCAAAGACAGTAACCAAAATGTAAAGAAAATGTTTGCACATCATACAACTGATAAGGCTCTGATAGCAAGATCTACATTGGATTTACACAAATCAACAAAAACAATGCAAACAATCCAGTCAAAAAACAGAACAACAACAACACTTCTCTCCAAAGAAGAAATGCAAATGGCGAACAGGCAAATGAAAAAATGTTCAAAAATACTTATCAGGGAAATGCAAATCAAAACCACAATGAGATTAACCTCACTCCTGTGAGAATGGCCCATATTAAAAGAACTACAAACAACAAATGGTGGCAAGAATGTGGAGATAAAGGAACATTCTTTCACTGCTGGTGGGGATGTAACCTGGTGAGCCACTATGGAAAGCTGTGTGGAGGTTACAAAACACTCAAAATGGGTCTATCACATGATCCAGCAATTCCACTCCTAGGAATCTACCCAAAGGAAACAGAAACCTAATTCGGCAGGAAACCTGCACTCCTATGTTTACTGCAGCACTATTCACAGTTGCCAAGACATGGAAACAACCCAAATGTCTCAAAACATTTGAAAGGATCAAGAAGAATGTGACAAATAAACATAATGGGATACTACTCAGCAATCAAAATTATAAATTCATTCCATTTATGGCAAAATGGATGGAGCTAGAAGGGATTATACTAAGTGAAAAAAGTCAGAAGGAAAAAGATAAATATCAGATTGTTTCACTTATATGTGGAATATAGAGAAATAAAGCTAAGGGCATGGAAAAAGACAAAATTTGCAAGGTGACCTGGATCTGAGGCACACAGCAGAGAGGGAGAAGGAGTGGGGTCAGACAGGGGAAGGAAGAACACAAGGGACTGTGTTGATGGATCACAGGTGATGTGCTGGTTGGAGAACTATGGGTACTACACCTTAGGGGAGAAATCAAATAATGTCCAAAAATAAACAATGATGTAAGAAAATAAACTTAATAATAATAATAATAATAATAAAAAAGCTGGCATGCTGTCTAGTCCACTACACGGTGTGTAACTAGGTACTGCTGCCATGAACAGATGCTTATATTAACGGCCAGGTCAAGCCATGCTGGCTTCCCTAAACAAGTACAACAGACTTCATGAGAAAGGGGCCCTGTGTTAGGCCAGGTCAAGCCATGCTGGCTTCCCTAAACAAGTACAACAGACTTCATGAGAAAGGGGCCCTGTGTTAAACTTCTCCATCTCAGACATTTAAATTATCTTTTTCAAGCAGCTGGATCCTCTCAATCAGCTGTTTGGTTCTCCAGCTTGTAACACATCCTCCCAAGGAAGCATGGTCTTTTCGCTCCCTTCATCCTCAGTCAATCCCACAGGATCCCTCAGGTCAGTCTGCCTCTCCCACCTGGTATTTGAAAAGTCTCGCATTGTGGGAAGGGACTCCAGACTTTGAGGTCAGGATCAATTACCCACTGCTTCCAAATCAGAGTGGAACCAGTTCATTATCTTGGAGAAACAATTCCCAGATTTTTCCTTTTTTTCAGTAAGGATCATTTTTTTCCCTTAGTGGGGCTGATTTTGAAGGGTGGCTGAACATTGTAGTGTGCACTAAAATCTAATTTTATTCCCTGCTGTTGGGGTAACGTAAGCTGCATTTCCCTGCATTGAGGAGGGAAGGCGTCAGGCGGGCGACCTGGCCAGTTTCCCATTGATCCCATCCTTATCCCAGTGCAGAGAGTGGAGGGAGAATTGACCTAGAGAAACCTTTGGCTCAGGGCCCTCAGAAGTCAGGGTGTCAGTTTTCAGGCTCTGCCAAACACCATGGCCAAGGCCAAGGGTGCTCCGTCAAATCTATCCATTTCAATTAAAGACCAGAGAGTTGGGAAGTAAAATAATCAATTTTGCAAGCTGAACTCAATCATCCTGTCGACACTTTATCTCTGCTCCGGATATACTTGTGCAGGATATGTTTAATGTGACTCCCAATGGCATTATTCACCGACGACACTTCTGGGTAAAGATTGATCAAAATGACTCTGTGAAAGTTATCAAGCTCGGGGAAAGTAGTAAAAATTTTATATGTGGATATATGCATGCAATGTATGTGCACATGTGTGTCTGTTGTACAAAACTTCTTTATGCAAAGTGCTTCTTATTTGTCACTGAAAGATCTCCATGACCAAGTCCAGACTCTATTGCCATAACAGCTAAATTACTTCATATATATAACCAATGCTTCAATCAAATTTTGATTACCATCCCTTCCACAGACCCACTAAATGACAGACTTTTATAAGGCCTTCCTTCAGTAGAGATGCTTTCCACCATCATTACCTCTCAGTGCAATGTCTTGGTCATTTATTGAGCAACTATAATGCTCCAGGCAGTTTTTTTATAGAGTCCAACATTATTAGTTTGATCCATAAATATCTGAGGTAAACAAAAATTCTAATAGATAATCATGCTCAACTTTTTACATATTTATCCCACTCTACTGTCCTTACTTTTTTTTTTAAGATATATTTATTTATTTATACAAGCACTGGGTACAGTCAGAAGTGTGGGAGGGTGAAAGAATTCACCAGAGCCAGAGCGGGGAACAGAACAGGCAGACTGACCAAATACACTGCTGAGGGGAGCAGCGGACGAGGCATGAGAGGTCTGTTGTGCCATGTAGGACCTTTGCCGGCAGCCTGGGATAGAACCAGCGCTGCAGAGGCTGCGGGCAGCTTCGCAGCCCAGTGCTCAACCACTGCACCACTAGGGGAGGCCCTTTCCTTACTTTTTATAATGTACTAATGGGCATATTCAATGAAGGTAAGGACTGGGCCTAGCGTCAGAGTGTTGTGAAACTGAGAACATGTTCATTATTTTGAGTTAGGGATTTGTAATGTCATTATCATGCTATTATATTAATTACCTGATGCTTAATAAATTTAAGTAACTTGACCCAAAGTCACACTGAATGAAATTAACGGAAGATTACAAAAAGAGATTTGTGAATTTGAAGATACAGCAATAAATATTATACAAAATGAAATGCAAAGAAAATAAAGATGTGGGAATAATATAGCAAGAACCAAAGTATGTGGATACTTTAAGTGGTGTAATACATATGTAATGAAGTCCCTAAAAATCATATTTGAAGGAACAATAAGTAAGATGAAGGCCAGAAGAGGGAAAAAGTATTTTTGCAAGATAAAAGGTCACTATAAACACTTTCTTTGCTCCAGTATAATATTCTTTGCTCCTTTGTCAAAAATCAGTTGGCCATAAATATGTGGGTTTATTTCTGGATTTTCTATTTGGTTCCATTGGTTGGTGTGTCTGTTCTTGTTCCAATACTGTGTAGTTTTGATTACTGTGGCTTTGTAGTATAGTTTGAAGTCTGGGAGTGTGATGAGGATGGCAAACTTTGAATGGCAAGATCTAATGGGTATTAGAGTTAATGAAAGCATTGAATGTAGACTCTATCCATTTTATAAATATTTATTAGGACCTACTAGGGGACAGGGTTATAGTATTTACTGAAAGACATATTGCCTCTGTTCTTAAGAACTTAAAGTCGAGTTAAGAGTCAACCATGGAAACAAGTAATAATATTATAACTTAATTGTTCTCCTAAAAGTATGCATGATGGTAAGCACAGAGGAGGTTCTCCACAGTAAGTGTTAGTCAAACTGATGGTTGAGAGATAAGTAAGAGTTTGCTGAATGAAGAGGATGTTGAAATTAAAATAGACAAAGACAACACATTTTAATATTCACAGAAATAGGGACCCCCTATATTTGCTTACTGACAGGAGCACTTTTTTTTCCCTACAAAGAGCTGATGAGAGTCAACAACAACAAAGAAAATAATCCAGTCAAAAAATGGGCAGAAGAGCTAAAAAGAAACTTCTCCAAAGAAGAAATGCAAATGGCCAACAGGCATATGAAAAAATGTTCAACATCACTTGTATTCAGGGAAATGCAAATCAAAACTACAATGAGATACCATCTTACACCAGTAAGAATGGCACATATTAAAAAAAACTAGCAACAACAAATGTTGGTGAGGTTGTGGAGAGAAAGGAACTCTCCTGCACTGCTGGTAGGAGTGCAAACTGGTCCAACCACTATGGAAAGCTGTGTGGAGATTCCTCAATCTACTTAAGATAGAGCTTCCATGTGATCCAGCAATTCCACTCCTAGGTATTTACCCAAAGGACACAGAAACATTAATTCCAAAGAGCACCTGCACCCCTATGTTTATAGCAGCACTATTTACAATAGCTTTACTATGGAAACAAGCCAAATGCCCAAAAATAGATGACTGGATCAAGAAGATGTGGTACATATACACAATGGAATATGACTCAGCAATCAAGAAAGATAAACACATGCAGTTTGCAGCAACATGGATGGAGCTAGAAGGGATCATGCTCAGCGAAATAAGTCAGAAAGAAAAAGAAAACTAACGGATGGTCTCGCTCATAGCAGGAATTTAGAAAACCTAAATAAGGGACCAGGAGAAAGACTACTTAATACAAAGTAAAAATCAAAATCAACAAGCAACTATAAACCAGAGAAACACTACGGGACACACTACGGGGATTGGGAGGCGAAGGATTAGGGTCAAAACAAGGGGGGTGCAATTGTATGGGGAATATAACCAAAATGAAAATGCATACATTGTGCAAAAATGAAAAATGTTGTGGGCCTCCCCTGGTGGCGCAGTGATTGAGCGCTGGGCTGGGAAGCTGCCCTCAGCCTCTGCAGTGCTGGTTCGATCCCTGGCTGCAGGCAAGGGTCCCACATGGCACGCAGACCTCTCCTGCCACACCTGCTGCTTCCCACAGCAGTCTATTTTGTCAGTCTGCCTGTTCTGTTCCCTGCTCTAGCTCTGATGAATTCTCTCACCCTCCCATGCTTCTGACTGCACCCAGTGCTTGTATAAATAAATAAATAAATCTTCTAAAAAAATGAAAAATGATGTAAGAATTATATAAAATTATATATATGAACAAAGTTTGCCACCCTCACTGGCATCTGGGGACTTCCATGATTCTAAAACAATCTGTTTGAAGACTAACAACTCAGGTTAAACAATACTCATCCTTATGACTCCTGAGGTTGTCTGGCCCAAATATTTTCACAGTAAAATAATAACACTGGGCCTCCCAGGTGGTGCAGTGGTTGAGCGCTGGGTTGCGAAGCTGCCCACAGCCTCTGCAGCGCCGGTTAGATCCCCGGCTTCTCCCTGGCCACCTGAGGCAGTTCCCACATGGCGCACAGACCTCTCCTGCTGCCCGCTGCTCCCCTCAGAAGTGTATTTTGTCAGTCTGCCTGCTCTGCTCCCCGCACTGGCTCTGGTGAATTCTCTCACCCTCCCACGCTTCTCACTGTACCCAGTGCTTGTATAAATATATAAAAATAAAATCTTAAAAAAAAAAGTCTTTAAAAAATAAATAAATAAAATAATAACACTGACTCCGAGGAGAGTTTGTGGTATTATCTTTCTTCCAAGAAAAATCGAGGGTATCTTTTAGAATTTCTACTATTATCATGGCCTTTACCATTCTTTCCTGTCAGTTTTATTCTGCAGGTTCCACTTAACTGGTTTCTTTTCATGAAGTCTTCCCATAGAAATAATCTACCTCATCTGAACTTCCCTGGTCCTTTGCATATCCATTTGCTCATTAAGTATGGCATCTCAGGATATAAACTAATTCTATGTGTTTCTTATCTCTCTTCCTAGACTACGAGCGCCTTTATTTTTTCTCATCTGTTCACTGCTCCCTGGAGCATATTGACAAATTTAGTGTAAGTTCAATTACTGTCTTAAAGAAATGAATGAAGAATTCAGAATATAATATGCACAATTTTGATAAAGTGTCAAAACTATATGGAGCGGAGGGGAGCCAATGAACTAAGATTTACTAAGGGAGAGACTGAAGTTTAGAGAGATAATAGCAAAGTGTTTTTTGTCAATGATCCATAAATTCCATATCAATATTACAACATTTTAACAAGTACATATTTTACTGGAGACATTTCAGTAAGAGGCTAACATTCTATTTTTACTTTTTATTTTGTTTTTCCCTTGAAGAGTATCTGTAGAAATCTTACGAGTTGTATAACCTTTATTAATCCACAACTTATTCAGTTATTCACTCATTTGTTCATTTGCTTTTTTACTTTGTGTTTATTGTGGGCTATCCATGTGCAAATCCCGGTGCTACCAAAGGATGAAGATCAATAAAATCACCATCTTAGTCCTAAATGGGTTTCCAAGGATGGCAAAGGAGGCCATGAACAAATTATCAGTGGTACAGAATAACTGAAAAATAGAGCATGCACAGGTAAGAGGCACCTGCCCAGTAAAAAGTGAAGAGGAGAGGCCTCCCTGGCGCGAGGCCTAACAAGGGAGACTGAACAAGGGGTTAAGTCTCAGCACTATGATGCTATTAGCAGCCACTGCAGCATGTGTTTGATTCTCAGCCAGAGATCTGAACCACATGGCAAAGCAGACCTCTCCTGTCTCACCCACTGCTCCTGTCAGCAGTGTATTTCAGTCAGTCCACCTGTTCTGCTCCCCACTCTGTCTTTGATGAATCTTCTCACCCCCCGCATCTCTGGCCTATACCCCAGTTCTTGTATGCATAAGTAAATAAATCTTTAAAAAAAAATAGTAAGGACCAGAAAGCTCTCCTGGATGACACACCACCTGAAATGAAACCTGTAGGAAGAGAAGACCAAGGCCAAGTTAGGTGAGCATGGAGGAGAGCAGAGTATAAGGACAAAGGGCAGGGACAATGGAGGAAGGTACAAGAGAAGTGACAACAAACAAGAGTAAAGGGCAAATAATGGAGAAGCTTTGGGCATAGTAACAAAATTCAACTGTATTCTCAAGACAGAGAATTATCAAAACATTTTAAGTGAATAGCATAGTTATAGTGGCTTCAGAGAAAGTCAGTGGGTTGTGTAGAAGATGTACCTGGAAGAGTAAGATTCCAAGAGAAAGGCAATGAGCTTGCATTGGGATTCATTTTCCTTATGTAGAGAACGAGAGGAAAGGAACAGATAATTCCCAATGCTAATAATCTACGATTTTCTAAATGTGATGTCTTTTTTTTTGACACTGTCTAAGGGATCTCAGGTCCAGCAGTTTGCTTCTCAGTCTCCAAATTTTATCACCTCTAAAATGAGGAATTTGGGCAAAGCAATCTCTGAGGTGTCCTTTCATGCAAACAATCCTTGGCCCTAAGACCATTTTCTCTCTCACAGGTAATAACGAAAGTGTCAGAGTGTGTAAAACAATGCCCAATAATACCACAATTAAAAAAAATATAGGAATATTGCACTCAGATGTCTACTCATCTCCAGCAATTAGAAAGTAATTATACTGCAAGATTTTAAAAAGTCTCCCTAAACTTGATGGCCCAGCAGAAATTATTAATTGAAACTAAAAATAAGTGTGTAATCCTTTACACGTTTCTCTTCTCTTGGGCCTGAGTGGGGCATCCCCAGTGAGCCCCTCCCCATTTTGGCAAGTAAGAAAACATGCACTGGTCATCCCATTATCGATTCTTTATTAGAATCATGTGTCTTGTTTGAACAGAAGACTCTGCAGGTGACTGAGGGGCTTTAGAGCCCACTGTGTAATTAAACCTGGGATTATGAAAGTTAGAATTGCTTACTCCTGCCCTGGAGCTCCTGCAAGACTACCACAGCTGACCCTAAATGCACATAATATATCCATCATTTGCCAATGATGGAACTTTCAGAAATCCAGGCTCTGGAGCAAGGCTGCCTGGGTTTAGATTCAGGTCCACACCTCTTAGTAAGTGAATGATCTTGGGGAAACTCACAGACTTTCCCCTACTCAAAAACAGGAATAACAATGATAATGCCTATATCATTCACTGAATAGAAAATAATATATATTTTCCAATATACTGCTGTAACCTACCCTCTTCTGCAAATTGGTTCCTTTCCTCCAGCTCAACCTTTTCTTTTTACTATGATACCTTCTAACATTCTATTTGCTGCACTTATTATTTTTATATTTACTTATTTCTTCATAACCATGAAGAAAGTGAGATCAGTGAGTACAGGGCTCTTTGCTTTGTTCAAGATTATCCCAAATTTTCCAGAACATTTCCTGGCACTGTAGGCACTCAATAAACCGATGTGGAATAAATAATAGCAAATGTAAAACTATTAGCACACAATGATTATTAAAGTATTGTCATTGATATCATCACCACCAAATTCCATAGAATTTGGTTCTTTTATAGTTATTAAGAATTGCCTTACCACCTCTTATTTTATTTTGCTGCCATTGGTATCATCCACAATTATACTAGCAAGAGGACAGAAACATATTTGGTTTAGTCTCCACTAGACACAGACTGGTTGACTGCCTGCTGTTCCAGACACTGTCACATGCTAGGGAACACAGAAAAGGAAATCTGAGTCCCAACCTTAGAAATTCACAAACACAGCAGTGATTATTATCTTGCAATTAACGAACTGAATCTGAGGCTTCTAATGAATGTATTCCTTATCTAATTACATAACTTGTGATCCTCACACTCACAGATAAATGGTCTTTTCTTTTTTTCTTCCCCTTCCCCAACTCAGAAACTTCAAGGAGACCTAGGACAATGGTCATGAGTAGGAAAACAGCACTTAGACAAAGCCCAGAAAGCTGCCTTTTAGCCAGCATCCTAGGTGACTCTGTCCCAGGTGTGGGGTTACAGACACCTGGAGAATCACAGCTGTGTGTGTGTGCGTGTGCTTAGAACTGGGATGTAGGCCAGAGTGTGGGGAATAAGAGGATTCACCAGAGACAGAGTGGGGAGCACAACAGGCAGATGGGCTGAAATACACTGCTGAGTGGAGCAGCGGGCAAAACAAGAGAGGTCTGCTGTGCCATGTGGGTCAGCTCTCTAGTTGGGGATCGAACTCAGGTTGCAGTGGTGATAGCGCTGAGACTTAACCCCTAGGCCACCAGGGAGGCCTGAAACACAGATTCAGAGGGAATTTCATGGAAGAAGCAGTTTTAAGAATAAAAGATGGCTCCGGCATTCTGCAGATAGTGTTAACAATCATGGTCAGTGTCTGATATGGGGCGGCAAGGCTGAATTATGAGTTGATGGGCATCATATTTGCTGTGGATGCTACCATAACTAAGGAAAATGGCTGAGAAAAAAATTAGGGGAGCACCCAGGAGAATATGGCTTGGGACAGGCAGAGAGAAACTAAACATGTCCATTGACCTGGAGGCCAGAGTAGAAATATTTATTTTATTTGGTCTTTTCCTCCTAGCTCCAATACTAGCTTAGATCCTATTCTAAGCTCCTCCTTCTCACTCTTTTTCTATCATCATTCAAGTGTGAGGTATTTTATAGTTCTGCCTTCACCTCTCACTTCCATGCAACAGCTCATTTATGCCAACAGTTTCAATTCCTGTTTAGAACTTCCTCAGGGTCTCTCTCTGCTCTCCTGACTTTTACTGCTGAGCATGCCCATCCAGCTGGCGAGAACAGGCTCTTCAAGACACAGGTCAGTCATCCTAAGTCAACTAATTTGGTCTGGGAACCAGCTCTGCACCAGAAGACGCGCCATGGAGAACCCAGGTGACACCACAGACCAAAGCTCCTTGTCCTCCCTCAGGCCTCCTGATGAGCAGAGACATGGAACTGGGGAAAAGCGAGGTGCCCCCTGGTTTTCTGTTTGTTTCAGTTTAAAGCCTCTTGGTTTTGGTTTTGTTTTTGTTTTCTGGATTATCTGTTCGAGAACTACAGACAAAAATAAGCCCTTTATAGATAAACACTGATGAGAACTAGGCACTTTCCTCCAAAAAAAATGATTTGTGAAAATAATTCAAATGGACAGATATTTCCTGAAAGCACTGCCATGAAGACCTCACTTACAGATGGGAAAAGTGAAGTGAGGGAGATGAGGAGATGTTCCTCACCTCCCCTAGATGGTCTGAGTACTCTGCCTCCTCACAAATGTCTAGGTATCTTCCCTACTCAGTCAGCAAGAAGGTGAAGATCTTATGATGGTCTATTTGGAATGTGACAATACCAACAGCAAGTTAGTGAATTATCAACATTTTGATCCTTTCAAATGTAAAAAGATTCAGATTTCAACATGGACTTGCAATTAAAAAAAAACAACACTAATCCGGGGGTCTCCCTGGTGGTGCAAAGGGTTAAGACACAGCACTGTGAAGCTACCCACAGCCACTACAGAACGAGTTCAATCCCCAGGCAGGGAGCTACCCACATGGTACAGCAGACCTCTCCTGACTCACCCACGGCTCCCCTCAGCAGTGTATTTCAGTCAGTTTGCCTGTTCTGCTCCCAACCCTGTCTCTGGTGAATCCTCTTACCCCCCTCCACCTCTGCCTGTACCCCAGTTCTTGTATGCATAAATAAATAAATCTTTAAAAAGCAAAAAAAAAAATTAAAATTAAAAAAATACTAATTCTGAAGAGAAACTCAAGTGGCTTCATAAAATCTACCTGCCAGAGTCTAGTTTGACCAACATCTAAGGAGCAAAGCTCTTATTCCAACAAGCAAAAAGATACTATTCCAAATTTATTTTTTATTTTTAGAATTAAAAATATCACTTAAAATGCACAGGTTGAAATACTAAATACATCATAAAATATGTATTGTCAGTGATTAAATGTTTAAATTCTCAGTGTGACTATCATACAAAAGTGTTCCTATCCATCATTTATTAAATATTTATTGAGCATCTACTATCTATTAGGACATACAAGGGCACTGTATGTTAAGGCATTACCAGCCCTAGGGATACAATCTTGAACAGAGTAGATAAAATCTGCCTTCAAGGCGTCATCATTACAATGGAGGAGAGAGATAATAAAGAACTAAGGAAATTAAAAGTGTTAGGCAATAGTACAGTACAGACCAAGGTGAAGGGACTAGAGTGTGATTTTCTCTATTTTATAGGATGGAATTCTGTGGGTCTGGGGTAGATATATATATCTGGGCTAAGATACATATACATACACACTATATATACATATATGCACATACATGTAACATACACTATGTGTGTATGTACATACTTGCTCTCTCTTGCTCTCTCTCTCTCTCTCTCTCTAGCTATAGACATATATGTATATATCTATAGAGAATGTGTGTGTCAAATGCAGGGGGCAAGATGGGTGAGTCTCTCTTTAAGCAACTTCTACAACAAGCCATGTGAGACAATGGTGTGTGGGAATAAAGTGATGAAAGGTAATTGGTGAGGCATGGACAAAAAATGAGATGCATTTTGGGAGGCAGTCCTTATAGTGCCTTGCAGATAAACTGATGAAAGACAGGGAACAGAAGACTCGTAACCGACTCACAGACTTCAGGGCAGAGCAAATGGGTGGATGACTGTGTCATTTACTGAGCTGAGGAACCTGGGAAAGGTAAGTTATATAAACACATGCACACACAGAGTTTCTATTTGGAAAATCCTTACCCAATTCCCTAACTACCACATTATGATTTGCTTGAATACTTTTGTATTAACCTATATGCTGCTGACTACAAATCTGACTCTGAAGATGTTAGGAATTCTCAAATCTCAGTATTTTTATCTGATGGTTTAAAAAAAAAAAAAAGAGTGTGTGAGAGAGAATGATCCCTGGCATGAAATAATACATGGAAGGTACCAAGAGGACCATGAATGCAGTGCTCACAGGACAGAGAAAGCAGGCAGAGTTTAAGACAGAACATAACTGTTTCTCAGGGAATCAACAGAAGGATCCAGGACCAACAGCACCAAAATTGGAATCTCAGTTTCTCTTTCCAAAACTAAATCTGTTGTTATCCTACTGCGAGGTCTTGAGGACATCTATCTATAATTCTACTAGAGTCTTTATGCCCCCATTTTTCCAGGTGGAGTCCTAGAGTCTGGTCATGGACCTGTGCCAAGCTTTTATGATAGTGTTCAGTTAGCATGTGAGAAAAAAGTATGCATGAGATTTCTCCCTGAGACAAACAGAACAGAGACAACTCCAGGTGTTCACATAAAGTTTAAATGATTCATTTCTGAAAAGCTGTGTCAAACTCTTCATAACCTGCCAGAATCAGGGCTTGCTCACAGCTGTGGGATGGTTTCATTTTCCTGTCTCATGCTACTCCCTGACTCCTGCCCACCGGGGGCTACCCATGAAGGCTTCTTCATTTCTGTAACTTCCTTTGTACGCAAATTTAAAAACTCAAGGGACCATCACACATCCCTTGTGCTCTTCTTGCCCTGTTTTGACCCCTTTCTCTCCCCCTACCTGCCAGGTGCCTCAGATCTATGATTTGCCTGCAAGTTTTATCTTTTTCCTGGTCCTTTATTTAGTTTGCCTATGTTCCCCCATGAGACAATTTGATACTTTTCTTTTTCCTTTTAACTTATTTCGCTTAGCATAATCCCTCCAGCTCCACCCATGTTGCTGCAAATGACTTGAATATTCTATCTGAAATATACACAGCCAGTCTTATGTTATATAAATACAGTGCTCAAAAATATAATACAAAAAGTAAAACTCAAAGTTACCAAAGATCATTCGGGATTATGCTGCCCTTCCATAAGAAAGACCAAGGAGGCTACTTCTGTCTGTAGCAACAACAACCTTCAACAAGACCCAAATACTGTAATTGTGTGAGGAAGCATTTTCCCAGCATTGTCCATGTGATGTCCCCTATGGCTGGCAATGCTCATTTCTTACAATGATTCTGTGACAGAGGTGATTTTTATGGCTTAAAAAGAAGACACTTAGTGAAACTGGTGCAAACTGCCCTGGGCTCTTACCTCTGTGAGCAAGGTCACAGGTTAACTTGTTCAGACAAGGGACATTTCTGCATCCCATCGATCTTCAGGTCAGGATCTGTTCCACTGCTCCATTTCTTCCATTGCCTGATTGTGAAGGGACCACCAGTGATAACTGCAATTCTCCTTTATCATAGAAAAGTCTGTTTTTGCCTTTCCTCAGCTTCATATGTAGAAATTATACCAGTGCAAAGAATTGTTTGTGCAATTGATGCTGGTCAGTGGGAAACCCACAGAACGGGTATTCAAGAATTGCTATTGGGGTCAAGGTGTCAGGAGCGTCTTGAATTCATCAAGAAGTATTTCAGTGTTTATGGTTCAGTGCTTGTACTGTTTTATCACAAGGTTCCATGAATTAAATTACAGTAAGAAAATAAGTTTACTGAGAGCTGAGATCTCCAAGTTAAGAATGAGGGCAGCTTTGTAGCTCTTACTCATCTCGGGTTGATCTTCTTCTTGCCACAAAATTGGGATTGTTTTGTGTTGGAAAAAAGTCAGAATCAGAGAAATGTCACATGGACCTTGCATTGGGGCAAAGCATTCTGGCCTTTACAAGAGTGTACTCCATTGAGCCAGGGTTAGGGTGCACATGGTCTGTTTCCATGTCATCAGCAGGCATCTCCAAGGCTGATACATATGTCTGAGATACCATGAGCCACAAGCAACCCCATTTCAGAAGATATGTTTACTTATTGTTACTGATGCTTTTTAAAATGATTTCCAGAAGAAGTATGACTGAAGTAAAAAAAAAAAACAAAACCATGAGTGATAAATGATTATATGATCCTTAAGAACACACCTAATATGCAAGAGACTTTGCTTACAATAAATCTGGATCTCAACTTAATGAGCATCATTTTATGTTTTACTGACACTGGGACACAGGGCACTTTGAGAAACAGTAGCACGGAACCCTGGTTTCTGGGTCTGTCTTCTGTCTCTGATGAATCAGGGCTCGTGGGAAAACCTCCACTAATACCCAAGAGGGTAAATAACATCAATTATATCTGTCCCTCAGAGGAAATGTTTAAATATAACAATTTTAGGTGGAAATAGTCAAATTTGGTGAAACAACAATAACATTTTGAAATAATATGATACTTTGCCAGAGTTTCAGCAACTGAGACCTCTGAGTCAATTCACTCACTGTGGGACACATGGAAATTCAACAGAATCAAATTAACTTCATTCTTAATCAAGATGAATAAAGCTGTGGGAATGTAGGGGTTGGCTCTGCCAAAGGAAGGTTTCTTGAGGTGGTGGCTGATGGAGGAATAAAAATGTTGCTGATAAGGAAATGCATGGTCTTTTATTTATGAAATAGCTTACCTCCTCCCTGGGACTCATGCTGCATCTGATTTGCAGTTTTAAACCAGAAAATATATAGGAAAGCTCCTTGTCAAAAAATGCAAGTATGAAGCAATTATAATGGTGTTTGTAGACATGCAAAGAGTAGCAGCAGCAATCGTAGTAGTAATAGCAATAATGGCAGCAGTGGTAGTAATATTAGTAACAGTAATAATAGAAGCGATGATAACAATAGAAACAGCAGCATATCTTGTAAGACCAAAGCTGGGAAGATTGTGAGGGTACCTTCTGCTTACTCTTCCCATTGTGTAGATTAGAAAATCAAAGTTATGGAAGAACAGGCCTCCCTGGTGACGCAAGGGAATAAACACAGCACTGTGAAGCTATCTGCAGCCTCTGCAGCACAAGTTTGATCCCCCGCCAGCCAGGGAGCTACCCACATGACACAGCAGACTATCCTGTCTTGCCCACTGCTCCCCTCAGCAGTGTATTTCAGTAGATCCACCTGCTCTGCTCCCTACCCTGTCTCTGGTGAATCCTCTCACCCCCTGTGCCTCTAGCCTGTACCCCAGTTCTTGTATGCATAAATCAATAAATCTTTAAAAAAAACAAAGTTATGGAAGAACAGAGGACTGCTGTAAGGTCTTACCAATAAACAAGGCATCAGGCCTCTCCTGGTGGTGCAGGTGGTTGAGCGCAGCATTGTGAAGCTGTCGCAGCCTCTGCAGCACTGGTTCAATCAAGTCCAGCTGGTGAGATACCCACATGGTGCGGCAGACCTCTCCTGTCTTGCCCACTGCTCCCCCCAGCAGAGTATTTCAGTCAGTCTGCCTGTTCTGTTCCCTGCTTTGTCTCTGGTGAATCCTCTCACCCTCCCGCACATCTGACCTTTATACCAGTTCTTGTATGCATGAATAAATAAATCTTCAAAAAAAAATAAAAAATAAACAAGGCATCAAGGAACAGATTTCAAATTTTGTAATTCTCACTCTTAGAAATTAGAACATCAAGCATTAAATCTATGATTCTCAAAGTTGACCAAGAAGTAGAAGATGTGAACTCACAGCAATCTTCATGGAACATCTAGACATATTACCATAGTCATGTCCTCACATAAACTAAGAATAATAGCAGCAAACAACACAATTGTATGCTTTGCCTATAACACATTCATTAAAGGGGTGAAAAGCTGCTAAATTAAGCCTAATAAACAGTTTCTGAATCCTTACACTAAAATTTGTTTCCTCAATGTGGAGTTCCTTGGAAATGTTTTAGAAGCCCACAGAACAAGGTTGTAGAATATTTAAACAAGAGTATCTTGAGAGGTCACAGTCGGCAGGCTCATGTGTGTGCCCCACAAATTAGATCTATTTTCAAATTAGATCCAATCTTCAAATGCCTCTTCATATCCCAGTTTTGGAGCTGTTGCTAAAGAACCCAGGGAGCACAGGAGCCAGAGTTCTCAAATGAGAATGAAATCTTTAAGACTAAAAGAAGAGAGAACAGATGTTTCCCAAGATGAATAGACGACAACAGTCATCTGCAGAACCTATTAGGGGGAAGCAAAGACTCCTAAGCTGTGTAGCTGACAAAGAGGTATTTTAAATGAGCCCTTAAACAGGCTTAAAAATAAAGCTTGTTTGAAGACGCCAACAGGACCCACTCACAGGGCTACTGTCTACCTGGAAAATACGGGAGGGACGCCTGAGAAGATGAATTCAATCTCCTTACAATCATCAATTGTAAGTTGATCAATCTTCTGTGTTAAGCAATTCTTGGTGAAGAGGGATTGGGAATTAGTATTAGAAAGCCCCAGGATGCCATCTGTACCATGCTGTATGTAATTACGCTTCAGTTAACGGTGTGTTATGCAGTGTCTGCTTCTCATTCCAGAGTGTGGCTCAGTCATTCTCAGTCAATCTGTCACCTGTCTGAAGTCTTGAAGCAAGAGTTCCTCCAGAGACTATCACATACAGCGAGTTAGGCTAAGTGGACCTTGACTGGCCATCCAAGCCAAGCTTCATGTGTGCACACTGGGGTAAGTACCACACTGGCAAACTTTTCAGCGGCTCCCTTCTAAATGTAAAATAACACAATAATACAGCTCTATCAGTAGATAAGCAGTACCAGATGCAAACTTTTAAGATAAAATAGAAAGGAAGGGACAAGAAAAATAAATCTACTATTCCCCCCTGTAATTTCTGCAGGAAAAAGTCATTATTGTTCTATATTAGCGCTCAGATCACAGGATCTCAGTTATGTGATGAGATCACCTGGAGACAACTTTCTAGATGATCAAAATGTCTTTTTTCAACTCCTCTCCTCATCCCATTAAGCCACTGCTTCCTTTCTGCCCTCCACACTGCTCCTCTACCCTCTCCTCCCTTCTACCTCTTCACCCACTCCATAACCCACTGCCTTATAGACTGCTCTGCTCATTCACCAGGGCTCACGCCTCCAGCATGAGCCAGAATGCCCTTGAACAAGGGTGTTTTCAGGCTTTGGCCAAAATATACTGGGGTACCCATCACCTCGGAAGACAAATCCTACATTCAGTTATTTGAATAAAGATCACCTTTGCAGCGCTGCAAATGAGGAGAGGTAGTGTTGTGCTTTGTTTTAAGGAACTGGGAAAACAGAGAAAGAAAGAGGAGAGGGTCTGCTCCCATAAAGCATGTGGGGTCCACCATGAAAGGCTCTCTCTACCAGTGACCTTTGCAGCTGACAAACAATGATATCTGGAGCCAATTTTGGTTCTGTCATTTAGCCTCAGGCTCAGCAGGAGGCTGCAGTAGAAGCTTCATGCTCCCAGCTAACTCCACTATTTGGCCTCAAGAAAAGTTTCCCTGGCCAAGTTTAAACCCCTGGAGATTGGGGGTGTATAATTTAAGCACTAATATAAGCTAAGAGGGAAAGCAACAATACTAGTACTCCCATAATGGAAAGATCATTATTTTTAGGTTTGTATAGAAAGCAGAGCTGGCAGCTGTGAGGGAAAATGTACCCTTTGAAAAGAACCTAGCATTGTTATATTTAAACTGTTGGGATACAGCTTTTGACTTAGAGGCAATTGTCATATGCTCAGAATTACCCCATGAACAGTCACAGGCTTAATGATTTTGAAAGTAGCGATGTACAAAGAGAGGTGAGGGGCCAGGGCTGAGAAGTGTTTTATGACCCATTATTTCTTTGGCCTGCTAAAGAATTTGTAACCATATTCTTAGTTGATGGAGAATGATAATGCATCCTTTTTCTGTACTTTTTTTTTTTTTTGCTCATAAATATTTACCTGTCTTTCTTCAAGGAGGATAGCAGAGAGGTTAAGTACAGACTTCACTTAAAATGCTAAGTCTGCTACTTACTGTGTGGCCATGGTAAGTCACTAACTTCTCTCGGCTTCTAGTTATTCATCTAATTGATGTAAAATGGAGGTAATAGCAGCATCAGTCTCAGAAGATGTGTAGAATGTCTCAGTCATTGCAGCTATGCTGTTCCTGGCAATGTGTTAGGTGCTGGGTAGACAACAGTGAGACAGACCCATGATTCCTGTCCTAGTAGTGAATCAGGTAAGGAAATGCAGATGGGCAACTGTATGCATGGGAAAGTAGGCGCTTAATAAATGTTAACCTTCACTGAAGGAAACATTCCACTGTAAGGCCACGTGGCTTTGGGGTTAGGTTGGCCAGATGTGACCTCAGTTCTACCATGTCTGAATGACCTGGCTGAGGGTTAAGGCATGTAACACCTTTGGGTTTGTTTCCTCATCAACAACTAGGGGCAATAATCACACCTAGCTGTCAGGATTTTGGTCAGGATGGAGTGAGAAGATAACTCGAAGGGCCTGATACACAGGAGAGGTGTGTGAATCAGAAACCCCTCCGACAGAGAGATTGACAAGTTGATAAAGTCAGAAGAGAAGTGAATAACTGTTTGAAATGAAAACAGCTGGCCAATTTTGGCCTCAGTCTCACTTGATTACCCTTTATTAACATCTGCTCTACTTAGGTGCCACAAACTGGACAATGGAGGAGGTAGAAGTGAAAGCAGTTTCCTAATCTGGGGCGGTAGGGGTGCTGGTGGTGGGTGACAGGAAGTTTCAGGAGGAATACAGACTTAGCTACCTCCATGGGTGGAAAAATTCAGCACGTGCTGTGGGACAGCTAAAGTGAAGGGCTGAAGGGAAGGCACTGGGGGAATGCAGTCAGGTCTGCATGGAATGATGGATGTCTGCCATATTGGCAACCAGACCGCCAGAGCACTGACTGCATTATAAACACAATCCTTCTTCATTTTGCAATCATGGATGCCTACCTGGGGGGAGGGCATCCACTGCTTTACGTGAGGGACACACTAAACAGAGGGAGGGGAGAGAAAGAGAGCATCTATGGGGAATCCACCAGGGGCCAGGCACAGGGTCAAGTACATTAAACATCATGTCCTTTGAGCCTTGCAACAATTCTGTAAAGGGTATGCTTTTGTGCTCCATTTTAAAGATGAAGAAAGTAAGATTTAAAGGATATAGTTCATTGGAGCAAGTGGATGCAATTGATAAAAGACAATGCATGCATGTGTTCTTTTTCCTACTATATCATGATGCTTCTTAGTAGTCTTATATATTATGCAATTTTCCAATACACTATATATATATATACACACACTATATATAAATATATTAAATATGTAAATATATTTATGTGAGGTATAGAGTCACTGTGTGATTGAGGGGTGTGTGTGTGTGTGTGTGTGTGTGTGTATTTTTTGCAGGGGTAAGTTAGGGAAGGTAAAAAAGGTAGAAACAATTCCATAAGTTGATTCAAAATGTCATCCAGGTGCAACACACTATTACTAACAAAGGTCGAAAATAAACACCTGATTTATCCAGACAGAGTAATTTACCAAGGAAAATTATCTGTTTCAGGTCCAGCACTCATGTTACTTTTACCTGTTGGTTTCCTGCCTGAACCCTTTATAGGACATAATCTACTGTGGCTACATGCAATAGTTTCTGAAGGACACAGTATGTATACTGACCTTGAGTAGGGACCCAATCATTATGATGGTTAATGAGCATATTAAATGGTTATATCATCTAGAACTATCCATGAATTGCAATATAATTGGGTCAGTTGGTAGACATTACAAGGAAATATGGATTCAGGGAGAGACTGGAGGTAACTTAGGAATGTGTGGTCACAGGGCAGGATCCCAAAAGAGGAGACTGGGCTGTCTTCTCAGAGATCAACTCAGAAAATTCACGAGACTAGTCATCTGAAGCAGGTTTTTTTTTTTTTTTTTTTTATGGACTAGATTTATCTAAATTCAAAGACAAGAATAGATGTGCTTTGAAATTCAGTCAAGGCTTGGCAGGATGTAAAAGAATCCTGTATTCTGCTCAATGGTACTATTAAATCTGATGAAAGAGCATGTTTAAGAAAATGGAGGGGATTTCTGCATCCAAGAAGAATAACAGAAAACAACACTTTGTCAGTGCTGATTCAGTACTGCCCAGGGAGAGATAATAAACACAGCATATACCCATGTTCAGGAAACTAGAGATAGTTCAAGAGGTGTCTCCAAGATCTACTGAATACATTTCTCAGTGTTCTCCATTGATTTCCTTCTAATTGCATTTCATAATAAAATAATTTAAATGTCTGATGTGGATTACTTGGAATGGCAGATATATATGAGATGATTATATTCAAAGCACAACCTGCAAATACATAATTGTGAATTAAGAGTTGGTCTCTGAATTCTGTTTTGAGCTCCTGTGGTTTTGGTCAATGTGAGTCGATTCCATTTGGCTACTTAAATCTAAGTGTCCTAACAGTACTTCTAAATGATGATCCTGAGGAAATACCCTGAGTCATGATGTGTCCACCCAGGCCTAGAACTATGTGCTGAAATTAGAGCCTTAACACTGAAGGTGTTGCCTGGATATCAAGTCAGGGTGTCCCTGGGTTCTGCTGAAAAGTCCTCTTCATATAGAAGGCTTCTATTATCACTCTGTATAAACAGTGACTGCCAGTGCCCCCTCCCCAGGCCAGCACTCTCTTTCCACCTCATCCATAACATATTTGTCATCAGACACACTGCGTGTTTCTGTAGTGAACACTGAGGCCAAGGACCTTTTCCGGATCACTGCTCTAGTGCTTGCCCCAATGCCTGGATGCAGCAGAAACCTAGTGGATAGGAGGGAACTCTCAAAGCTGTCCACACAAATTTTCAGTAAATTTAAAACAGTTCTTAGATAAAAACTGTATTTTATGACTAAAATATTTTACTGTTTCCTTCAAGTAGTCTTCCTATTTATCTTATATACATTGAAATTTATGTTCTTAAAGAATCCATTTTTCAGTTATTTTAGATACAGCCATTTCCTCTTGTTAATGAAAAACTTTTAGTTTAAAACATTGTAATAGCATCAAATGTATATGTATATATGTATATGTGTATATATGTGTGTATATATGTGGATGTGTGTATATATATATAATTTCGTCAATCTTTATTCATAGGTTGTGTCTTAACCCCTTGCACCACCAGGGAGGCCCTGTACATATCTCTGTTTCCAAATTATCTCTCTCATACTTGAATCTTTCTTAAGTTTAGATATGAATGGGTTTTTCCTAGTTATTTTAAAAGATGAGTATTAGCCATGTGGTTCATTCCAAGGGCATAGCGGGGGGGCCATAAATGCTAACCACAATACTTTTAACATTTTCAGGTACGTGAAACTGATCTGCAGATCTTGTTAGTTAAAATGATCACTGCGACTCAGAGAAGCTGGAGTGGGTGCTGAGAGGCTGCATTCCCACCACGCTCCTGGGTGACGCTGAGCCTGCTGGCCGGCACCCCCTGTGAATGGCAATGTGCTGGGCTGTGTTCTTGACCCGCTTTGTCTCATGTGATCTTCAAAACTCACAAAGTATATGAGAAACAGATGAAGCCCCCACCCCTACTTTCTCCACTTTGCTCCCTTGGCTGCGGTGCATTAGAATATGAATTTAACACTTTTCTGTTAACTATACAATGCCTAGTATATGTTCTCTCTCTCTCTCTCTCTCTCTCTCTCTCTCTCTCTTCCCCCTCCCTCTGGCCCTCTCTACCCCTCTCTTCCTTCCTCACTCCCTACTTTCCTTCCTTCTGACTCACCCCCTCTCTCACTCTCTAGTTTGGTAAAGCCCCCTGCATTTCACATTGTACCTTTCACAAAAGTATCTCAATCACAAAAATGGCAACATTAGCAACTAAGACATGCATGAAATGGCTGCAGCACCATTAAGGTTCTTACAGTCCTCACTGCCAGGAGTCAGACCGTTTAATCCTCATTAGGACCGATGTCATTAACGGAAGGAGTTAGGAGACATAAGTGGCAATAAAACCTGAGCCTTGTTTTCAAGGAAATTGACATTCTTAGCAGAGCCGGGCAGGGTACGGGTCGTTAGGAATGGTGGAATCATCATTAAACAAGAGCAAGTCAATCACATTGAAGATCGCAGCAAAATTCGTGTTTTCCCAGAAATGGATGCTCCAGAGCAGCGAGTTCCCATCAGGGGCTGTGGCAACACTCTCTCCAAAATAAACAGGCAAGTTGGGGCTTACATTTCTGTCCCTGGGATGTGATCACTGACTTATCAAGTAACACGGGATTCAAGAGATATAAATTCTACGTAGCCAGATTGAGCTTAACTTCAGAGTAAGGGAAAACACACTTAATTCACACCTTAGTTCATTTATTTAATAGGCTGAAAATTAATCAGGTAAAATATGATTCCAGCTTATTAAGAAGTGTTTGCGAGTACTGCTAAATGAATGGATGGGTGGACAGATAGATGGATACATAGATGAATTCGGTTAATAAGCCACTTTAAAAATAAGTGAGTGAATAACTGAAGGAGTGAGTGACTAAGGTCTGACAGACCCAGTCACTTGAGAGATGGTGAATAATGGGATAGCATCTTGAACTTGTCCAAAACTCAATTAAGCCCAAGGTTCTAACTATTACATGGGGAAAACTAAAACTAACGGAAATTAGGCAAATCAAATGTACCAACATGTGGATTGTGTAATTGGGAAAGTATGGAGAACAAATGGTGAAAAGCTAAAATTGAAAATCCCTGCAGACAGGAACCAAGTCTATGTTACCCGCGAATGTACGACCAGCGCCAAGCAGAGCTCCCAACACATAACAGGCACTTTAGTATTTTGGAATGAATGAATGAACAGACAGAGGATCATGGCAATTGAACTAAGACTTTGAGGAGTCAGAGAAGCACTTGTGGAGTACATGAAGGCTTTCTTTCCAAAAGCTCCAATCCTATGAGTTTGGGGTGCATCCACAATATGTACTTCTTTAATAACTATCTCTAGATAATTTAGATAACAGTCATCTGAGAAACCTCAGGCAATTTCTTATAAAGAGTTATAATTTCTCGGAGACCCCAAAGAAGCATTTGACATGCCACATGAGATTCTGATGGGACATTTTAAATGGCTTGATACTGAAATCAGATCCTTGATTTGGGATTCAGGACTTTGCCTCTGATGTGGTAACTTTTTCAGGTCACTGTTGAGTAGCTCGTTCTGTAGGCAAGTTACACTGCAACCTATACTGTAAATTCAGAGATTTCTGTGTCCTGTCCTTTTCTATCAGTGACTACATTTGCTCTCAACCCATCAATATGAGAACCACCAGATGGAGGGGTTTTATGAACACCAATGCCTGAGACATGCCAAAACCAGCAAAATCTCAAATCTGAATCTAGGGCCTAGGGATTGGCATATAGAACAAGTGTTCTCAATACAACCCACTTGAAGACCCAGCCTCACCTGTACCAGCATCACTTTCACTAAGTTTCCATAGCCCTCTTATCTCTTTCCCCACCATTGCTTGGTTTGCTTTCTAACATCTGCTGGAATGAAAATATTTTAGATTCTGGATTCTGGTTAGTTTCCTAGACTTGTTAAAGTTTGTCTCACATTTAGCTCTAACTTTCTAGTCACATATGGAACAAAAACAACATTAATAATGCAATTCACAGTCTTCACTTACCCAGAAATTGCAAGGAACTATTATAACCATCTCTGATTCTTACAGTGGGGTATAAGTTGCATGTGACCCAAACATCCTGATCAGCCAAAAGCAGCAAGCCGTGCATTGATGCCATCCTAACTGCAAAGCCAGTAGTCCGGTGTCTTGGTTTTTGCCCTTCACTCTTTTCCAGGGGCTGGGGGACGAGCTCCAGCGCAAGCCATAATAGTGACATGTGGAGAACATGAAAGTTGGCAGGTGCACTGCTGATGGCTGGTGGTTTGGCTTAATCCATGTGGGGTAAACGATTGTCAGGCTTTTCTGCCCTCCCGCCATTAGGATTGATGATGGATCCCTTTGGTCCTGAATGCATGCCTGATGGTGGGCACCTGGAGTAGGGTGTGGGCATATGTAGGTGGGATTCACCTGGGCTGAGACAGGGCATATAAGGGTGTCATGGGGATGCCAGAAGAACCAGAAAGAGAACAAGCGAGAGACAGAAAGAGAATCAGCAGAGAAGCAGAGGCCACGAGAGAATGCCAGAGAGCCCAGGAAGAGTGAAGATTCGTCGGGGGGCCAGGAGGCCTGCCAGCCTCCTGGTCCCCCAGCACCCCTGCCTGCCATGTACCTGGTAAAATCCCAATAAAAGCCTGAAAAAGCCACCGAGGGCTCCAGGACTCTCCTTCTTTACCTGTGCGCCCTGTCATAGAGAAACCTGTACCGTGTCATCCTGCCTCTACATCCAGAGCTGGCTTAGAGTCCTGAAAGGAAGAGATGGACTCGATATACTTCAGGCCATATTTTAAGACATTGTTTCTCTCGGCTAAACCTTGAAGGCCCACTGGGCTTCACCACTGTGTTTAGATTTGACTCCACAGCAAGTCACTGGAGGATAGTTGGGGCTGGGTGGCTTATGTGACACAAGCCAGCCTACGTGAGAAACCTGAAACTCAGACAAGCTTCCCAGGGCCCCCTGGAGAATCTAGGGTAACATCTATGATCTTTTTATTTATTTTTTTAAGATTTATTTATTTATTTATACAAGCACTGGGTACAGTCAGAAGCGTGGGAGAGTGAGAGGACTCAGGCAGACTGACTAAATACACTGCTGAGGGGAGAAGTGGGCGGCAGGAGAGGTCTGCGCGCCATGTGGGACCCTCACAGCGGCCGGGGATCGAACCGGCGCTGCAGAGGCTGCGGGCAACTTCACAGCCCAGCGCTCAACCGCTGTGCCACCAGGGGAGGCCCAACATCCATGATCTTTTTAACAGCCTTATTTTGACCTCCCTGCTCTGCAAGCCCAAAGCTGTCAGGCTCCAAATTTATCACTGGAAACTGCAACAGAGGCACAAAGATTGTGCAGCAGGAAGAAAGGGAGCTAAGTGTAGGTCACAGTAACCTGGGCTCAAATCCGACCTGTGCCCATGGCAGGATTTGAATCATTGAGTGAATTATGTGGACCCTCCCTAACCACCAGTTCCCTTAACTGGGAATGTTTAATATTTGTTGTATTTTGTTAACTTAGATATAAATAAGGTATGTAAAGTGTCCAGTTATAAAGTATAATTAATGCTATTTTTGTTGTCTTCCATGACTAATAATTTTAGCGTTATTATTTTAAGAACACAAACCTTAACATCCCAACGCAAAGTGATGTCACAGAAATTTTCGTCAGTAAAGCAAAGCAGATTTAAGGCCAGAGTAAGCCTGGCTACTGGCTTTTGTTCTCGTTCCCTCTACTGCTTTGAGAAAGAACCAGACGATGATGCTTTGTTTTAAACAGTAAAATAGAAAAAACAGTGACTCCCCAGGGCCTAGTGGAGGATGGGCGTTAAAGAATGGGGCTTCCTATTGCTCTCAGTCAGGTGGCTGCAGGGCAGGCACCTGGGGCCCACCTTAGAGGTTTTTGTTCACAGCTGAGTCCTGCAAATAAGGGTGGTCAGGAACACCTTGTAATTCAGGTATTAACCTGGCTTGCTTGGCTGCCAGATCTTCTCCCCGGTGGTTTCTGCAAAGAGTTTTAAGTTTGTCAGCTCATTTTTCACTTGCAGCATCTAACTCTGGAAATGGCAAATGGTCTTGGGCTACCCCCAATTTTTAAGATCACCTGGAACGTCACACTCAAAGACACTCAATGGGGATCAGGAGACATAGCTTCAGCCTGATTCTTCCCCTAAAATGACATCCAAGGGGTGGGAACAGCATATGCCAAGGTGTAGAGGCACCTAAAGGCCCTGAGGTATACAGAAAGCTTCAGACATTCAGTGTATCTTTAGCCTCTGGAATTCAAGGGATGATGAAGGATCAAATAAGATCCTACAGGGATGTTGAGAACAGAAATTAAAGGGTCCTTGTTTTTTCCAGAACCTGTAATGCTCTCAAGAGCCACAAAAAATCCACACAAATAGGGAAGACATAGAGGCAGTGGCTCAATCAGATTATTTTTATAAAATGCCACTTTGGTGGTCTTTGTGAAGGATGGAAAGAAATAACTTAATCACCAGTGGACACCAGTAAGGAAGTTGTTGAAGTAATCTAGACTTTAAAATTTCACATGTAGGGCCTCCCCTGGTGGTGCAGGTGGTTGAGCGCAGCATTGTGAAGCTGTCTGCAGCCTCTGTAGCGCGGGTTCGATCCTGGCCAGCCAGCAATACCCACCTGGCATGGCAGACCTTTTGTGTCTTGCCTGCTGCTCTCCTTAGCAGTCAGTCTGCTTGTTCTGTTCCCCTGTCTATCTCTGGTGAATCCTCTCACCCTCCCACAAATCTGGTCTGTACCCTGGTTCTGGTATGCATGAATAAATAAATCTTAAAAAAAAAATGTTTAAAAAATTCACATGTAAAAATATTATATAACAATCATAATTACACATTATATGTTTCATAATTATATATCTGTGTTTTGTTCTGAGCATCTTAACCAACTGTAACCATGCAGCATGTGTGTGCACGTATGCACGGACACACACACACAGCTCTTTTCCTCAAATTGCATTCATTTTTAAAAAATATTTACATAACTATAAGTTTGTGGACACAACTTCACAGGCACATTCATATCACACACTTCACCCATCCTGCACCAAAACTCCAGTACCAATGTTCTTTTGTTACAGAGCAACCCTGATATCAAAGGTCCTCACCTGCACTTAAAAGGGACTTGTTAATGCTAAACTACAGGCACACACACAAAAGGATAATAGAAGGTTTATTTACAAGGGAAGGGGAAATGAAGAAATGAGTAACTCAGGGGGAAATAAGGGAGATAAATCCGTAAATGTGTCCTACCCATAACGCTGACCTGGAATCCCAATTACCCACCAAGAGCTGGCGAAAAGCTGAGCTCCATGGGGCCAAGAGAGCAACCTCTGGCCACATGGCTGCTTAACTCCCCCCTCAGGTCCTCACAATCCTCCTTTTGGTGATCATGGGGTGGGATCTGTAGTTCCCCGTGTCTTGATGGAGTGAGGGTAGAGTCCATAAAACCTGTATGGAGTTTGCTCAGGACATCCTTTCCCCCAACACTATGCCCTTCCTCCCCAACCCCTCCTCCTACTGCCCACCCCCCTCCTAACCAGTATATCTTCCAGAGTTTAAGAATTATCTTTCTTTTGCTTTCCGAGTTTGTTTTCCTTGGTTATTTATATTCCATAAATGAGTGAAACCACCAGCAGCTGTCACTTCCTAAGTAACTTCATTTGGCACAATGACGTCAAGGTCCATCAAAAGGTATTATTTCATCTGTTTAATAGCGGAGTAATATTCATGGAGTATATCAGAGAGGAATCATTGCCAGGATGGAGGAGAGTCATTAAACTGAGGAAGCAATTGTGAGGAGAGTTTGAGTAGATGTGGAAGAAATGGGGGAAAGATTCGTTTTTAAGTCTCCTACTTGAGTATGCCCAGGTGAATTAAAACATTATCCTCAGGAAAGCTTTAAATCAAGACATTTTCCTCCACAGTCTTGGTTTCACCATGTGTAAGAACCGCAAATTGGAAGACAACCTACTGCGGCAGAGGGAGAAAGCACTACCTCCGTCGCCACCACGGTCTCACCCAAGGGAGTCTCTGGCCAGCAAGCTTCAGCTGTGATTTTATAAACGATTCTGCATTATGATGGTCAGTCTTCAAGTATTCCCAAGCCAGGGTTAATGCTCAGGACATGCTGAATACGAGGACAAGAACTTGTGCTTGATGAAATGATCTCATAACTCTGTGGATGGATAAATCTGGCCTCTCTGCATGCCTGGGGTATTTAAATGAAAATTCAACCAAAGATACCATTTCCTGAGAGGCTGAGTTGTCTGCAGCCTGCATCCAGAGCTGGCTCTATGTCTGTCCTTTAGACAAGTTACCTCGAGTCTTCATTCCCTTAATTCTGTCATCAGAGTTTAGTCAGGACAGGATGAAGAAATTGAATAAAATGACCACAACACAGTGTGTTATATAAGGTTTCACTTGAAATTACTCCTTCCATTCCTGTTTAGAGGATGTTGCCTCCTGTAACGGAGTATCTGATGGTTTGCAGTCAAACAGGCATGGGGTCTGTTATGGACTTGAGCAAGTTAAGTTTCTTGAGCCTCCATTTTCTCATCTGTAAAACTGAGTTAGGAGTTGTTCTTATGTTTGTGAGGTACTGGCAATAATTTGTTTTCATTTTCCTTGTTCAATGTATCATTGCAATAAATTGCATCAGTCATACTGAATGAATTTTTTAAAATATATATTTATTTTCTTACATTGTTACTCATTTTTGGACAGTATTTCATTTCTCCCCTCATGTATAATCCTTGTGATCCATTACCACAGTCCCTTTTGCTCTTCCCTCCTGGTTTGATCCCTTCCCCACCCCCTCCTCTACTCTGCCCTTCAGATCTATTGTCAGCTTGCAAGTTCTGTCTTCCACCTGACCCTTTGTCTGGTTTATCTATAATCCTCATATAAGTGAAACCATTCAATATTTATCTTTTTTCCTTCTGACTTAACTTGTTTAGCAAAATCCCTTGAAGCTTCACCCATCTTGTTGCAAATGGCATGAGTTTATCTTTTTTTGATTGCTGAGTAACATTCTATTATGTATACAGACCACATCTTCTTGTTTCATTCATCTCTTCTGGGACATCTTGGTTTTTTCCATATCTATGTTATTGTAAATAGTGCTGTAATAAACATAGGTGTGCAGGTTTCCTTTTGAATTTTTGTGTCCTTTGGAAATATTCCTACGAATGGAATCACTGGGTTATATGGTAGCTCCATTTTAACTATTTTGAAGAACCTCCACACAGCTTTCCACAGTGGCCAGATGAACTTTAACATGTAGAATGTGGTTTTGAGATCTTGTTAGATAATAGCAACCAATCCATGAGAGAAAGAACTGTCTAATTCCCTTGTTAACTATGTTTACTGAGGATGCACATGCAGGGGGTGATGAATACATGGGAAGGGGAGTCCTAAGATCTAAATCACTAAAAAAAAAAGTGATGTTCAAATATTTTTTTCTTTTTTGGGCCTCCCTGATGGTGGAAGGGGTTAAGATGCAACCTATGACGCTGTCTGCAGCCTCTGCAGCACAAGTTCGATCCCCCGGCCGGCCAGGGAGCAACCCACACGGCACAGCAGACCTCTCCTGACTTGCCCACTGCTCCCCTCAGTGGTATAATTTGGTCAATCTGCCTGTTCTGTTCCCCACTCTGTCTCTGGTGAATCCTCTCACCCTCCCCCACACCTCTGGCCTGTACTCCAGCTCTTGTATGCATAAAAAAATAAATCTTTAAAAATAATATTTTTCTTTTTTGTACAATTTATCATAAAATAATATTGTAACTAATTAATATCAAATAATATACTGGAACAATGATCTAATACTCCATAACAGACACAGCACTGGTTTTTGAAAGAAGAAAGTGCAAACTCTCACTTGCTTTTCAGGAGAAGCAACTCCGAAGCAAATAAGAGTAGGGAGTTGAATCAATCTTTCAAGTAAAATAGGCACATTTGTGGCAATGCTCAGAACCTATTTCCTAGCTTGCTTGCTTTCCCTTAGGTGACCAATACTGGTAGGGAGTTAATTCCTCCATTAGGAAAGTGCCCAATAGTTTTGACTGTTTGAAGAACTAAATCACAGAGGTAACAGAGGACTGTGCTGACCAAGAGAGGCTCATACAGAGACACTAAAGATCTTGAACATCTATAAAACATTTGCCCCATCCAGGCAAGAAGAATGCGTTTCTATTTCCAAACAAACTTTAATATTTTTCATCTGGAGTTATTTCTATACTGTCAGCAGAAAAAAATCTTTGCATGCGGCTGTGTATTTATGAGTGAGTTTTATCTCTAAACAGATTTGTAACTAAAAACAGAAATATCTTTTTATGGGAGACAGCTGGTTGGGAGATTAAAGATACACATGGAGAGAGAGGGGGGCTCAAATTAACAAACATTCCTAGACATAGAATGTCTGTGAGTATTAGGAGTCTTTTAACTTCTGACCTAAAAATTATCTAATCCCCACCAGTTTCCCAGGAAAGATTTCAGCCTATTTGGTATTTAAAAGAAGGAGAAAAAAAATCTTGGAAAGCCTACTACACAGCTATAACTCTTCAAGATCTCAAGGAATCATAGATAACCTATAAATACTTTGTAAGCATAAAATTCCTAAACATGCAGTTCCATTTATGAGATTCAGAAAAGAATTAACCAGTCAAATCAGGCCAATTCTGGGCTCACTTTCTCCCTCTTGGAATACAAAAAAGATGTGCTTCTGAAATTCTGGACTTGGTCTCCAAATTTCTAGCATCTGCCACATGTTTGTGCTGGGAGTGTGCTGTCATTGCAATAAAACTTCTCAGGTTTATTTTCCAAAGGGCACTGGCAAACATGAATTTCCCAACCTTCACTTTGAGTCTCTGAGAAGCCCTTTGAATTTGCGACACCGATCCCAAAATTGGAGTTAGGACACCAATAATCAAAACATCTCCAGGTATTTTCTTCCTAATCCAGGAATTGCTTTTAAAATAAAAGGCCACTCAGACTGGCTTCATCGGGGGCTGTGGTCACTGCTGTGGCCACTCTGCCGGAGAGGGTTTTTAGGACAGTCACTTCCTGTGGACAGCTTCATGCCTCAATCAAGAGGCATGTTTACTTTAAGCTGATTTAACTTTTGGAATTGTCTGAGCAAGACTAAGACATACAGTTGGCCAAACTCAGTGATATTTTAACAGTAAAACCAAAGCTACCATCATCAGAATTAATTGATGAAGGAGTAATCAGACAAGGGCCATTTCCTACACCAGTCCCCGTCTGTCTAGGTATTTTTCAAAATTCTATTGTCAAAACTGACTCACATTTTTAAATATGTTTGAAAAGGAAAGTATGCCTCTCTCTGATATCAACGGCCACAAGTAAAAGGCAATGCAAAAAATAAATACAATGAAAATCAAACAATATCTATGGATAACAACAGATGTGGCAATAAAGTATTACTAAAAAATGTTGTTTCCTGAAGACACTAATCCTGCTCTTTCCACTTTTGTTGTTGTTTAAAGAGAAATTAGCAAGCCAGAGTAGGTGTTAGAAACAAACCAATAAAGTCATGGAATGGACTGATTATTACTGAAAAAGTTATAATTGTACACCACATAATATTGATTGCCATGTGCTTATACTTCCACGGACAAGCATCTTTAATACCCTCAGCAGGTTTGTATTCTGTACCTCAGGAAGCCTCTGGAGCAGGGAGCTGCCTCTACAGACACAACCCGTGTCACATAAGGCTCAGCTCCTTAAGGGCTCAGTCATCAGCACCTGGGAGTGGATGCAGTTTAGATTCTTACCTGATCTTTTCCTGCCCATGAACTCTGCCTGCTTCATGGTCCCCAAGCTGGGATTCAAACACAAGGTGGCCTTTGCTTCCTTTGATCTCCAGGCTTTTATATACCTTCTTTTAAAAACTAGAAAATTCTCCAACAGGCTGATTTTCCTCCCTCAAATATGCCTTTGTCCACTTAGATAACTCCCACTCACCCACCAAGACTTAAGGCACCTTTGGAAGACAAATGGATGATGCATATTAAATGAGCTACACTTTGAGGAACTGATGAATCAGAAATATTTTCTTAAAGGCTTAACGATCTGATATGAGAGTGATTACTTTAGCACTGTTGGGAAAAAAATGAAAATGACAATATCCAAAAATGTAAGACTGGCTAAATAACCATATTTCTTCTACACAATATAGCATTATGAAGCAGTTAAAAATACTGGAGTCATCTATATACTCACATCAGAAGAGATCCACCTTGTCTATATAATTTACTGAGGGCTACCTTGCTCTTCATCTGGACTGATTCACATTGAATCTTCACAAAATCACAAAGGAGTAGCAAAATTACCCCAATATTGCAGGTGAAGAACTTAGGACACAAGAAGGTAAGGTTATTTGCTAAAGTCACTCAATTAGTGTAAAGACAAAATTTAACCCTATGAATTTTAATGTCACAAGAATTCTTTTAAATTTTAGACTATAGGTCTTAAAAAATAAACACATTGCCAACTTCCCTTGTTTTGGAAGGGAGAAACAGGTTCATAAGGGATATCTCCGCATACCCAACAAGGCACAGGGAGTTTGATTCTGAAAAAAATCCCTTCCAATGTCTAATTGACCAATGATATTAATCCCTAGTCAGAGGGCAGAAGCATGAAAGGAGACATTTCCATTTATGCTCTGGGCTCAATACCAGGCTCATTGTGTGTTATTTTGTGAACCACCAATGTCCAGAGTAAAGACTGTTCAAAAAGATTCACTGTGCAGGACTGCGTTTTCACAACCATCTGCCAATCTCATTTGGGGTCACTGCTTCCCCACCCCTGACCTCAGTCTGTTGTTAACTACCTAGGTGGTCACCTCAGTTCTGATATATTTTCACCTTTTAATTTTGGGGAGTCTTCTTAACACTTCTTGACAATCAGAGCTCAAATTACATCCCCATTCTTGGAAAGGGGATTATTTCAAGTTAAATTTATTTATTTATATTTTTATATCTTTGCTCATTTTTGTACAGTATTTGATTTCTCCCCTCAGGTATAGTCCCCACTGCCATAGCACATGATCTATCACCACAGTCCCTTGTGCCCTTCCCTTCTATTTTGACCCTTCTCTCTCTTCCTCCCCTGCTGTATGCCTCAGATCTATGGTCAGCTTACATGTTTTATCTTTTTCCTGACCCTTTGTTCAGTTTCTTTATATTCGGCATGTAAGTGAAACCATCCAATATTTTTTTTTTCTTTCTGATTAATTTATCACAATCCATTCCAGTTCCATCCATGTTGCCACAAATGCCATGATTTTAACTTTTTGATTGCTGACAAGTATTCCATTATATATATATATATACATATATATATTATATACACATTCTTGGTCTAGTCATCTGTTTGGCACATTTAGGTTGTTTCCACATCTTGGCTATCAGTTCAGGGTTCCTTTCAGATTAGTGTTTTTGTGTCCTTCGGGTAGATTCCTAGGAGTGGAATTGCTGGGTCATATGGTAGATGTTTTTAGTGTTTTGAGGGGTGTGGGGATTTTTATTTCCAAATAAATACTGGGTTTACCTTACAGTTCCCAAGTTAGGGGGAGTAGAAGTGAAGTGACTACATCCTGTGGTTTTCATCGTTGCATCCCATCTGTCGCTTTCAAGGTGAATCACAAACATGTACTCCAGCCGAGGTTGATGAAATCAGTGAGGCAGGGAGTGGCTTATTTTAAAGTACATTATAATAACTGTTAACAAATCTATTTTGATAACCTCTCTTTGAAAGTGAAGCTCTGGGTGGTATGACAAGTAGCTTGAAGTACCAACTTCCCACTGACAACAGCATAATTATTATTATTGTTGCTGTTATTCTACAAAGGTTTATTTGCAAACTTTAAATGGCAAGTATTTTTTATCTGGTTTCCTGCCAGATACCAGGTGTGCCTCCCTGTCTTATTTAATAATGCCTACAAACATCCATTGGAAATAAGTCTGCCATTCTGTGAGCATTTCTGTAACAAAAAGTGGCAAGAGGTGAATGAATGTTATGGGACTGAACTGGTACTAGGCAGACACCATTAATTTCTTCATATTCAGAATATCTCCTCTTCTCAAGAAATCATCTCAATAAATGTTATGATCCCATTTCAGAGACTGGGAGAATGGGGGATTAAGAGATCATGTGATTTGACTTGGTCATCAATAAGCAGTAGAACTATGATTAGGACATATACCTAAAATTCCACCATCTGTCTAATTCAAGATTTTGCAGATTAACCACAGATGTGATCTGGGTGACCTCCACATTTTGAAAGGCGTTCAGTTGACAAATATGAATGCTAAGGAAAGTCCCTCTAATATCTGGGTTATAGCCACCATGAAGGGGTGAGGACATATGGACAAGGATTTGCTTTGTTCCTTCCTAACCACAGCTATGCATTTTGGAAGCTCCCAAACTTCTGCACTGGGCTGCATCAGCACACAGCTGTGGGATGTCTTCCTGAGAAGATGTTTATTTTCACTGACCCTTCCTCTCCCACGCTTTAGTTTTATTTTTTTCTTATGGGCTTAAGTGTGAACAATCATCATCCACATGAAATCTTTCAGCTGCTTCTAGGGCTCTTTCGAGAACCAAGCCTGAAATCCTTAGTCTACCCTGCCTTGATGAAGGCATTCTCTGAGGAAGAACCTTCGGAAGAGGGGCAAAGCTGGGAGGGAGGCAGGGAAAACCCAAGCCAAAAATGCCTCTTGATCCTAGGTGGTTTGGGAGAGGGAGAGACTGGCTGTCAGGATGATTAGCAGACCTGGAAAGTCCTTCCAGTTCTACTTCTGTTTATTTCCCTACTGGTCCTCTTTGTGGATCTTAGGACTTGCTTCCAAGTGATTTTCACTTGGGCTAAGGCAAACAGCCCCAAGCTTTCTGTACAGAGATGTAACTTTTCACTAGATGAGAAAGGAATGAAATCTACTAGATAACTTCCAGGTAGGTGGTGTACTATAAATAATTTTTAAACTTTTTAAAATTTAAAAAAGATCAAATTCACATAACATATAATTTGCTACTTTAGCCATTTTAAAGCACAGGAAGCAATGTTTTCCAGTATGCTAACAACATCACCCAATCATCACCACCATCTAATTTCAGAATATTTCCATGACATCATCTCACTGAGTCCCACCAACATCATAAAGCAGACTTCCTGTGTGCACTTCACAAAAGTGGAAACAAAGGAGGCCCACCTGAATGACAAAGATCACAAAGGTGTGGAGAGGTGGAGCGGATATACACACCACACACTGCAATATTCAGAGGCCTGCTTACGAGGAGCCACCCAAAGGAAGGAGTCCTGATGCACGGACACATCTGAATGTCACTGTGCTTGAATTCTAAGAAACCCAGAAAATCAGATGGAAGAGAAATAGTTGGTGATGCTGAGCTTAAAAAGCTACCATGGAAAATTTAGAAAGACATCAAGGGATTGTAATATGTAGCTTAGGATGAGTGAGGGGTAGGATATTATGGCTTTGATGTCAGTAGAGCAGAAGATAATATAAGTGGGGAAAAAAGCCAATGAAAGTATGAGTTCCCACTAGAATTTCTACACATGTTTTGGTGGACTGCACATCTGATGGCAGTACCTTGGCACCTTGTTTCAGTCACCTTCCTGCAGAGCTCTTCAGTACATTACTGTGATGGACAAAGGTAAGCTCAACCATGCACAGGTAGTGTAGCCAACCAAGAAAGCAGTTTGTGTAGGGCCAGGCCAGGGAGAATGGATACAAAGTGAGCACAGGTCATGGCAAATAGGTGATCACTCAGCATCAGGGAGCTACGAACTCAGGTGGGAAAGATAAGCAACAGGTAAGTCCCAAAGATGGATGTTTCTGATCTCTTGCATCGAAGATGGCTTCAGGCAGAATCCTATAAGAGTAAGAATCCTTAGCACCCCGAGGCCATGCTCAAAGCTTTGATTGTTGCTTGAGGGCAACAGGCTTTCCTGATGCTTCCTCTGTCTCTAGGTAAAATTCTGTCTCTGAATGATGCTGCTCCTGTGTTGCAGAGTCGAGTCCTCATAGGTCCTCACTGGTCCTCACAGTACTTATCTCCTCTTTTTACTGGGCTGGAAGTGAAAACTGAAAGTGGTCCTTGGGGTGGAGTTATGTCTCCCTTTGGATTTGAAAAACTAGCTTCAAGGTCAGAGTCTGGCTTCTTCCTTCTCACTGCTGGTCAGTAAATTTCCTGGTGTTCTCTATCTCTTTTCATGTTGGTTTGGGGGTCTGGTGTTTTGGTTGAGCCCTTCCACCGGAACCCTTGATTCACAACTCTCTACTTCAATCACACCCATTTTTAATCCTTGACTCTAAAATTTCTGAAATTTCCCCATGCTAAAAGTATTGCTCTTGAAGAATATGCTTTTGAAAGTTTAATGTAATTCCTATCAAAATCCCAGCTAGATTCTTTTTTCTAGATATAGACAAACTTATTCTAAAACCTATAGGGAGGGGCGTCACTGGAGGCACAGGGGTTAAAGACAGTGCTGTCAAGCTACTGCCAGACACTACAGCATGAATTTGGTCCCCTGCCAGCCAGGGAGCAACCCACATGGCACAGTAGACCTCTCCTGTCTCCCCCACTTTTCCCCTCAGCAGCATATTTCAGTGGATCTGCCTGTTCTGCTTCCCACTCTATCTCTGGTGAATCCTCTCATCCTCCACACCTCGGGCTTATACCCTAGTTCTTGTACGTGTAAATAAATCAATCTTTAAAATGTTTATGGAAAGGCAAAGGACTTAGAACTGGTAAAATAATTTTGAAAAAAGAAGAATAAAGAACCTCCCTGGTGGCACAGGCGGTTGAGCGCCGTGTTGTGAAGCTGTCTGCAGCCTCTGCAGCACCGGTTTGATACCGGCCGGCCGGCAGGTGAGGGGCCCACATGGTGCAACAGACTTCTGCCACGCCTGCTGCTCCCCTCAGCAGTGTATTTCGTCAGTCTGCCTGTTCTGTTCCCCGCTCTGTCTCTGGTAAATCCGCTCAACCTCCCACACATCTGGCCTATACCCCGTTTCTTGTATAAATAACTAAATTAAAAAAAAAAAGAAATGAGGAACTATACCTGATATTAAAGCTTATTTTATAGCTTTTTTATAGCTAATGCAGTATTGGCAAGGGAACAACACACAGATGTTCAAATGCATGAACACTGACTTAAACCGCACAACCTGTACAAAAAATAATTCCGAACAGATCACAAACATAAATGAAAAACAAAAAACCTTTAAACCTTTGGGGGAAAAAGCAGGATAAAATCATCAGAATCTAGGGTTAGACCAAAAAAAAGATAATTTAGACTAACCCTAAGAGCATGGACTATAAATGGAATATGCAATAAAACACTGAACCCCATCATCAGATTTTTAAAATCTTCTCTGTGAAAGTTCCTGATTAGAGGATGGTAAGACAAATTGCAGACAGGGAGAAAAACTTTCAAACCACATATGCGAATATCTAGAATATGAGAAAACTCTTAAAAAAATTGTAAAGATTTATTTATTCATATATACAAGAACTGGGATACAGGTCAGACATGCAGGAGGGTGAGAAGATTCACCAGAGACAGAGAGGGGAACAGAATAGGCAGACTGACGAAATACACTGCTGAGGGGAGCATCTGGGAATCTCCCCGGCCAGCTGGGATTGTACCTGTGCCACAGAGGCTGCGGACAGCTTCATAGTGTTGCGCTCAACCACCTGAGCCACCAGGGGAGGCCCAAACTGAAAAACTCTTAAAATTTGAAAGAAAATAAACAACATAACAGTTGGAATTCGAAAATTCACAACATACATGAAGAGCTATTTCACCATAAAGGATATGCTGATGGCAAATATTATATAAAAAGATGTTCAATGTCATTAGTTATCAAGGAACAGTAATTTGAAATCACAAAGAGGTATCATTATCTATCAGAATGACTAATATAAAAATTAGAGGAAATACCAAGGGCTGACAAAAACAAAAAACAATAGAGTCACTCAGAATATAGAACAGTACTACCACTCTGGAAAACAGTTTGCCAGTTTCCTAAGAAACAAAATATGCAACTATTACACAGTCCAGCAATTGTACTCTGGCATTTATGCTGGAGGAATGAAAACATGTGTTCACACAAAAACCTTTACATGAAAGTCCACAGAAGCTTTAAAACTCAAAAAAATTCAAATAAAACCTAGAAAACCAAATAAAACCTAGAAAGATCCAAATATTCTTCAACAGGTGAATAAGCTGTGGTACAGCTAAACCATTAACTACTATGCACCAATAGAAAAGGGATGAACTATTGCTACAGATAACAACTTGATGGGCCGCAGAAACATTACAGTGAGTGAAAAAAGCCTATCTCAAAACATTAAATACTGTATAACTTCATTAATAAAACGTTCTTGAAATAAAATTACACCAATGGAGAACAGATAGGACTTTCCTGGTGGGGTAGTGGTGAGGTTGCTGGGTATAGCTATAATATAAAATGATAGTACAAAGAGTCTGATGATGATGGAAAAATCCTGTATCTTGATTTGACAGTGGTGGTTACACACGTCTACACTTGTGACAAAATGTTGTAACTATGTACACAAATGAGTCATATATAAATGGGGGGACCAACATCAATTTTCACATTGCATATACTATGTGTACTTACGCAAGATGTCACCACTGGGGTAAACTGGGCAAACAGTACATGGTACCTTCTCACACATTCTTTTGTAACTTCCTATGAGTTTATAAGTATTTCAAAATAAAAAGCAAAAACTAAAATTCCCATGAGCATACTACCCCTACCTACAAATCATCTCCATTTTTCCCCTCTTATGTGAGAAAGCCTACATTTAACTCTATTGCTTTTCTTTCTCTTTAATTCTATCACCGACAATTTTATTTCCCTCCTATCAATTCATTTTAATTATTTTCCTTGAGGTCTCTGGCAATGTTATGGGATTTAATCATGTGGTAAATATTCACCAAACTCCTGAAATCACTAATTTGATGAAAGATATTTGAGTAGGGAAATCGGCAGCTTAATCTGTTATTCAAATACATTTCTAAAATGTTGAGTAAAACAACTTGCTTTGCTGCAAAATTTCCATGAGCCTTTAATAAGGTGATTTACTCTATGAATAGATAAGAATTCGTCAGAGTTTGAAGCAATCCCCTAAGTATCTTTTCACAGAAGCTTTCCTTAAAGGAGCTGATTCATGGGACTGATGTTCTATAGGAAACCACTTTTGGAAATTTGGCTGTGTAGTTCATAGCCCCCACACCCTTACACATACCCCCATATTTAAACATAATTCTTTTTATGGCTCTGTGTTTCTTCATGATTATGTTATCTGTTCTGTTAATGTCTCCCTAAGGTCTCATTATATTTGTTTCTTGCAACCTTCCATCCAATTTCCCAAATTATAATCCTTATTTTTTCATAAAATTCCATCCTCAGGACCCACATCTTGTTATTTGCCTGCTCCCTTTTGGTGTCCACTTTCATGGTGTCATTTCTCTTTCTGGCATATCTTTGAATTTGTCTTGTTAGTCAGCTGTTAGTCTTATTCACACACATATCAATGGATGTCTGGGCATTTCCATTTGGATACTGTGAATGCAGCTTCAAACCAATGTGCCCAAAGCTGAATTGCAATTTCCCAATGCTGATGGTTATTATTTGAATATTTGTGAAAATTCAAAATTCTATTTTGAAGTCCTAACCCTCGCTGTGATGGTTGCAGAAGTTGGCCCCTTTGGGAAGCAATTAGGCTCAGATGAACTCATGAGAGCAGGCTCTCCATGATAGGATTAGTGTCCTTGCAAGAAGAGGAAGAAAGGACAGAACCTTTCCTCTCACCACCAGCAAGAAAGACCTCATCTGTGAGTATGGAGAAGGACCACAGGAGGAGCCAAATCTACTGGCACCTTGATCTTAGATTGCCCGCCATCCAGACATACAAAAAATAAATGCCCGGTGCAAAATAAAAGACTGCAATGACATTTTGCTGTAGTAGCATGAGCTACTAGTCATCTTCTCATTCCAAGACACTAGTCATCTTCTCATTCCTCTTCATCTCAAGAAAAGCCATCTCTACCAACCAATTCATCTAAGTGAGAAACCTAGAGATAGTTCTAGAATATGGTATCCCCCTTCTGAATCATAGTATTGGAATTAGCATTTACATAGTAATTAGACCATGTACACCCATTCCTTTAAGGAAAAAGTGATTAAATGTTAAATTCATACCAAAGTAAAATTAATGGACCTATGTCATAAACCCCAGTCCTGACTCTTTTCACTTAACCATTCTTCTTCCTTTATATTTAATCTTCCAATGACCTCTAATATTCAATTTCCCCATTTCATTTCCTCTGAAATACCAATGGCTTTTTTTTTAAACACTTGCAATGGATTCCTTAACTGACATTTCACCTCCAACTTTTCTCTTCTTTCTCCATTTAATATTTTGCACTATTAGCAGATTTTCATGATCCTTAGAAACAGTTTTGTGATTTTTCATTAGATACTGAATAAATTTATAATGTTTATCCTGGAATTACAAAATATTTACAATATGTCCCATTCTATCTCCATCTGTATATGTAAAAAGCACTATTTCTTTTTTTTAATCAGCCCTCCCTATTTTGTGTTTGTTTATATCCTAACTGCTTATTTACATCCTCTGCCTTTGGCTTACACATTTACTGGCATTTAAAATTCAGAGTTCAAAGCCCTGATCCTAGTCCTAAACCCTCTCTATCTTGCCTAATATCTTTTAAACAAATTGTATAAAATAAACTAAAGGCCTGTCAATAACTTACATGGGGAGGAAAACAGATGGGAAAGAGGGTGGTAAGAAGAAGAGATTGATGTGAGCTCAAGTCATTTTCCACGTTCATATTAAGAAAGAGCTGTAAAAAAAAAAAAAAATGGGTGGCAGGATGGATGCACTGACACAAGCAGACGAGGATAAATAGGTAGCAGATCACATTATGTAATGAAATAAAACTTAAACTTATGTTGCAAAAATATTTAGATAACTTCCTGTATCATCCACCCTGAGTTACTAAACAGGGAAAATGGCCTTTGCTTTGTTCCTACTGATGCAGTCCCCCAATTCTAAACCTCCCCTTTAGTTATGCCTTGCTAGGATTAACTATTGCCTTGTTATTCCACATGAAACAAAAGATATACTGAAAGACCCTTAAACCAAAAACAGGATATACTGCCCAGTTTCATCAGTGAATTTCTATGGACTTCAGTTTTCTTATCAGTAAACTGAAGATGAGATCACTCTTGCCTTGATATGTTGATCCTCTGAGCTCCCTGCTTCAGGATCAGCCCTGAGTGAGGCTTTTTGCTGGACCAGCCTCACAGAACCATCCATCGTGTCCCACATGGGTAGGATGTTACTATGGGTCTCAGTTCATCACCTGCATCTATCTGAGCTTCCCTTGGATAACTGCCCCTCACCTGTCTTTGTTTATGTAGCAGGTTTTGATTCCCTAAGATGGAGATTAATGTTGCAGCAACTTTACTATAGAGGATACTGGGATAGACACTGTGGAAGGTCAGGAAAGAAAGCAGAGCTAGAGAGCTGGAGAAGTCAAGCAGCAACATAGCCTCAACAAAGAATTCAAAATATGTTCTAAGGAGTTCTAAATCTTTGACAGCCTTTTATAATTGTCCCCAGTTGGAGTGGAGGACAGAACTTTTTAAGCCCATGTCAACTTGACATTGGATACAGGCTGCCCTAGTCAAGCAAAGCAGTTCTCTTCAGTCAACAAACTTCAGAAAGGAACTGAATGTTGAGGTCTATCTGCCAGTGGCACTTTCAGTAGCTGAATAATAAGTTCTTTATTCTGACAAAAATATCTAGGTAGCCCACAGTAATGGTGGTTTCTGTTCCCAGGTAAAGTGTGAGGTCTGGAAATCAGTAATGCCTGGTAAAGCAGTAGGAAGGCTTTGTGCTACCAGAGATATCTTAGGGAGTGGTTGGAATCCTTGTGTCTTTCTCACTGTACAGGGAATGATCTGGAACCAGGTACAGCTGGTTTGCACATTCCTCAATATGTTAATTGTCATTGACATTGGTAGATTCATTTACTATCTGACTTGTAACCTCGTTCTCCCAATCCTGTGTTTCCTGACTGGTTTTAGTCTCCAATTCTCAATTCACCTTCTGACCAGAAGACATCACTTTCACTTTCTTGTGAATCAGGTATCCATTATTTTTTTTTGGGTGGATTGCTTGGAATAGTCTGAATCATGTAAGGCTGACTTGATGGGCAGATAATTCAATAGGGACAAACAGGAAAAAATGAATGGATTTAGTAGAAGATTAGATTTGGTGTTATTTGATGGAAAACAGTACCATCTGGCCTGTTATCTTGAATTCTTTCTTCTGTTCCATCTTTTGCAATATCAAGCTTAAAACTGGGACTTTGTTTGGAAAGAAAGTAAAATGAAGCACACCAGTGCCAATGGGATCAAACTCTCTGATCGCAAATGCATGATATTCTGCTCCATATTCTCTCTTTCTTGCATACGCAGTTCCCTCCATCTGTGACATTTGAGTGTCTACTCTGGTTTCATCCAAATCCCATAAATTCTTCAAGATATGGGCCTTCCTGTTGGCACAAGGGGTTAAGATGCAACCTATGAAGCTATCCGCAGCCACTGCAGCACCAGTTCGATCCCCAACCAGGAAGCTACCCACATGGTGCAGCAGACTCTCCTGACTAGCCCGTTGCTCCCCTCAGCAGTGTATTTCAGTCAGTCTGCCTGTTCTGCGCCCCACTCTGTCTCCAGTGAATCCTCTCATCCCCTGCACGTTTGGTCTGTGACCCAGTTCTTGTATGCATGAATAAATAAATCTTTGAAAAAAATAAATTCTTCAAGATCTAAAAACATTCCCCTGGATCATTGTTTTAAATAATCTACCTTGTTTTCAAAACTAGTATAATTACACACTGCCTAAATAGCAGAACTCAATGTAAGCATAAAAATTATTGAGTGCATATTCTGTGCCAGGAACTTAAAGATTAAAAAAAAAAAAATGGCCACATCGCAATCCTCACTCAAGAAGTTTGTTTTCTATTTTTACATCGTTTACAGTGGTAAAACACAGGAGTCTTTACCACAGAAGGTGCAAGATATGTTGAGAGCAAAAGGCACAAAGTAAATACTCAGTAAATCTTTTATAAATAAAGAAATGATTGGATAAGCGAGTTTGTTGCATCTAGAAAACCATTCAGGAATGATGGGTAGCCGTGATATAGATAAACTTAAATAAAGGGTGTTGCTCGAAATGACATTCTGAACTAGGATAGTTGTAGAGAAGTCAGACAGTTAACTGGATAGTCAAAAAATAATAATAATAATGACCTACCTAGGGACATTCACAGACACTCCAAGGACTTGTTATGATGTTGTTGGGTCAATGAATAAATGATGGTAAGGTCTGCATCACATCCAAAGTTATCCACAAGTTTATTTTTTTAAAGTTATTTATTTATGCATACAAGAGCTGGGGTGCAGGCTAGAGGTGTGGGGTGGTGAGAGGATTCATCAGAGACAAAGTGGGGAACAGAACAGGCGGATCTACTGAAATACACTGCTGAGGGGAGCAACAGGCAAGACAGGAGAGGTCTGCTGCACCAGGGTAGCTCCCTGGCCTGGGATTGAACTCATGCCACAGTAGCTTGATAGTGCTGAGACTTAATCCCTTGTGCCACCAGGGAGGCCTGAAAGGTCCACGCAGGGGGCCGGAATGCAGGAGCCAACCAGGAAGCCCACCTGGGGGGCAAAATAATGGACGCTGCTTGCCAGACTCACCAACTCTCAGTCCCCCTATGGGACTCCAATCACAGCTACCCCTGCTATCAAACTGATGCCCTTGTCAGCTTTCATTCCTGTGCTTCTAACATTTCGGTTACTTCTGTGCTCCGAACAACAGCAAAGAGAAACTTTTTCTGGTGCAATGGCTCTCTCTCTCTCAGTGTACTAATTCTGCTACTCCAGGCCCACGTATCCAAGTCCTCGCGGTCCCACAGTTAGCTAGGTACAGACGGTCTGAGCTAGGTTGGTTAGTCTCACCACATTGGACTAAGCGGGCAGCCTTTCTTCCAATCATGGTTGGAATCAGCCTGGCATCATCGATAGCAGCTGCAAGTATGGCAGGTGGGGCCCTGGGACACAGCCTGATTTCTGCCCAGGAATTTTATGAACAAATTGATACCTCCTTAGAAAAAACCTATGTGTCTTCAACATCATTAAAAAGACAGCTCACCTCCCTGGCACAGGTCACTCTCCAAAACCGGCGGGCTCTGGACTTGTTAACAGCTAATAAAGGGGGTACCTGCCTGTTCCTCAGGGAAGAATGCTATTACTAGTAAAACCGGGGACTCCAACTCTTCCCTGACATGGTTTCAAAATGTAACAGGGTGGTCCCAGGAAAGGGGGAGGTTCCCTGCCCCACCCAAGGGAGGGTGGAGCTGAGCAGGAAGAGGAGAAGCTGCAGAAGAGACTGAGGAAGGAAGCTGGATGGAGCCAGAGGGAGACCTGGAGGAGGCGCATGGAGCCTAGAGACACGTAAAGAAACTGTGCTTGTCTTTTGGTCGTGGACTGGGTGACACAGATGTGGGTGAGACCCGTGGGGAGGTGACAATGGCAGCTTTTATCTTGATGTTGATTTTGCTCTTTTCCTTCCGGGCTTGTCCGGTTGTTTGTGACCCTTTTCTGTGGGTCCCCACTGGAAGATGCTTTAGACTTGTAGCAGGCTTTGGGGCCTTGTTCTGGGCCGATCCCATATGGATGGAGTTTTACCCACGAGGGGACGGGTAACTTTGGGTGCTTCATTTAGAAACTAGACTCTTTGCCTTACCTGTATTGTTTCCTAGTTTTATTAAAGTTCCTTCCCATTAAAGTCTCATGTTTTGTGTTGATGCGGCGGATGGCAGAACCCATTTAGAATAGGCAGGTTTGCGGGGTTTGGGCTGCCCCTCTCCCTGTCCTATAACAAAAATCCTATAGTGTCATGGCTCCTCCCACTCTTGGGGCCAATACTAATGATAACCTTATTTTTTTCTTTTCGCTCCTTGCCTCCTAAAGTTCATACAGGCTCCCATTCGGGAAATGTCTCGTACCACCTTTAACCAGCTCCTGCTCCATCCATATTCTCGCATCCCTGCAGAAACCCTCATAACCAGGCCTGAGCCCTTGGTCTTCGCCCCTTTTCAGCAGGAAGTAGCCAAAGAAAAAACCATTGCCCTTTTTCCTATCAACAAAAGGCTGGTATGAAAGGTCCATTCAGGGGGCCTGAATGCAGGAGCCAACCAGGAAGCCCACCTGGGGGGCAGAAATGCGGATACCTGCCTGGAGGACTCAGACAAGGAGCCTCCCCCCTCCCCCTATGAGTCTCATCTCAGACAAAGAACCTCTACCTGCCCTACAAACTTTTCCCTCCGTGTGAGCCCAACTACCCACCTGACCTCTCCTCGCCCTATAAAACCCTGCTTCCCCCTAAAAGCCTAGGGTCCGTGAGGTCCGCCCGGGGCGCAATAAACTTTCCCTCCCTTTGGGAAATGTAGCCTGGCTCTCCTTTTCTTTACCGCGCCGAACCTTTCAAGGCCCAAAGTAATATCGACAAGTTTAAAGGAAGCTTTTCTTTTTCTTTTATTTTCTGTGCTCATCTTGAATCTTCACATTTCTCCTCCCCCACCCAGCAGCTTGCAGCAAATGCATTTACAGTTTGACTTAAGTAATGAAGCATTTTACATAGCTTACATAGCGATCTTTTCACATTTAAAATAATCGCTCAGTTGTTTTCCCAAACATATTTAAATTAAGACATTTGGGGAGCAAATTTGTAGTCTGCCTGATATCAAACACATATTAATGTTGAATTTCAAGTTTGCCAACGACACAAAATAGGTTGAAATCTGAGTTTTTGAACTGTCATTTTTGGTTCAGGAGAACAAATGAAGAAGTGTTAGCTTTCTCCTAAGCTCAGTGCTGTAGGGCTTAATGCCTCATTTATTGTTGATTTGTTTAATACGTGGTTTTGACTTTGAATTAAAAAATTATATGTTTCTTACCCATCTCCTGCCACACCGGCACACTCTAAATAGCTTCACACGATGGAAAACAACTCATTTTGCTTCCAAACCACTGAGATTTTTTTCATTCTTAGTGCTTTTTTCCATGGGTTTCTTCAGTGATAAATGTTTTCTATAACATTTCTCTCCTTGTTGCTTACTTCCAGATTTCTATTGTGAGAATCAGCCATTGCCTTCTCTGTTTAGCATACACCATACTAATATGTGTCATTATTAATGTTTGGCACAAAGGATGCATTTGATAAACATCTATTGAATTAAATAAATGCATAGACAACATGAGACATAAAAGACCAGGAAAGACATGCATCTGTACAATCTCAATGAATGTGCACTTAGGATTTTTGCATTTAAATTTAATTGCATATGAATTTTATATGAAATAAAATATTATAAAATATTAAATGCTAGTTAATAATGTGCATACTGAAGCCATAAGGGAATGTGTACATGTATCTACTATTTACTTGGGAATGTGAAGAAACTGATGAATTGATGACAAAGAGATGGACAGATGAACAGATATATATGATCTACATAACATGGAAAATGTTCATGATAGAAGCTAGGTGATAGATATGTGAATGCCCACTGGAAAATTCTTTCAACTCTGCATTATACCTGAAATTATAACAATAAAATATGGGGGGGGACAAGGTGAAGAGGAAAGATTTACCAAAGAATGTAAAATGTAAGCAAAATAATCAGTTTGATCAGTTTGATCAGAGGGATCAGTTTGATCCCTCCTGACTTTGACAATGAGCATGAAGTCTATTTTTTTCATTAAATTATTTTAAAGCATCACCTATGTTTTATATATCTAACAATGTTGTTCCATAAAATTGTAGAAAAGAACTTCTGCAAAATACCTCTATGGTAGAAAGTACCCACTAAAGGTCACTCAGGTAGTCTCTCTCCTTGATACACACTCACCCAAATATTTATGCATCAATCTGAGATAACACAAGTCATAAGCTGAGAGATTAATGATGGCTTATATGTGTTTCTGAGTGTAGGCAGGGACGTTTTTATGGAAACAACCAACCCAAGATTTGTATCTGGATCACAGGGAGTTCTGGCCTGAAGCCATTACATCAGTCATATATAATATTTTATTTATTTGGATTTCAAGGAAATAAATTAAGGATACATTTGAGAGGTGAGAATGAAGCTTTGGAAATCACATATATCTTTCTTTAAACTTCACAGTTTAGAGCAGAGTAATAAATAAAGGGTTGGCTCTGAGGGAGGCAGAAAAACACCACAGTAACAGGGACTCAGGCTGTGGCTAGTACACTGGAAAAAGCACCTAATGGACAAGCTGATTCACATTTTATGGCCTTAAATACATTGCATACTCTCCCTGCCTTCATCGGCTCATCTGTACAAAGGGGACATTAAGCTCTTCCTGAATTGTTATGGACTTCCCACTGAACACGGCAAAATAAAGGTACGAGTTTGTCTCTGAACCCTCCTAATTGTTCAGTTCAATGACAGTAAAAGACTACAGGCAAAAGCCTAAAAGGACAAAGAAAAAAAAGGAGGAAACTGAAGTATAAAAGAAATGGTAGCTCTGGTTTAGAGGACAGAAAGCAGATGGGAGAGTGAAAACTCACTTAGTAGAATAGCTGGGGGAAACAACAAAAACAAGCCATTTTGTGTCTGAGAAATTGATGTTTCTGAAATTGGACTCTTCACTTGGGTCAGAGTTGCAGGACTGAATTCTGATCACCTCTTCCACTTCGTGAGACTAGGTAACCACCATACCTCGTAAGGTAGAGGGAAAAGTTTAAATGAGACAACACATTAGACAGAGAGTAAGTGAATGTCTACAGACTGAAAGGTGAGACTCTACCTCAAAACCCTTTCCTTGTTCAGCTCCTGTAATTCTGGTGAGTAGTCTTAAAATTGTAGGAGATATGAGGATTCTTTACTGGGGAAAGTGGCCAGCTCCAATGAAAAAGGAAAAAATACATAGATGGATAGGGGGATGGGTGTGTGGGGGATGGGTGGATGGGTGGATGGGTAGATGGATGGATGGATGGATGGATGGATGGATGGATGGATGGATGGGTAGGTGGATGGGTGGGTGGATGGATGGATGGATAGGTGGGTGGTAGGTAGGTGGGTGGGTGGGTAGATGGTGGATGGATGGATGGGTAGGTGGATGGGTGGGTGGATGGATGGATGGATGGATGGATGGATGGGTGGGTGGGTAGGTGGGTAGATGGATGGATGGATGGGTGGATGAATGGATGGATAAGTGGGTGAGTAGGTGGGTGGGTGGATGGATGGATGGATGGATGGATGGATGAATGAATGGATGGATGGATGGATGGATGGATGGATGGATGGATGATTGAATGGATGGATGGATGGATGGATGGATGGGTAGGTGGGTGGATGGATGGATGGATGGATGGATGGATGGATGGATGGATGGATGGGTAGGTGGGTAGATGGATGGATGGATGGATGAATGAATGGATGGATAAGTGGGTGAGTAGGTGGGTGGGTGGGTGGATGGATGGATGGATGGATGGATGGGTGGATGGATGGATGGATGGATGGATGGATGAGTAGGTGGGTGGATGGATAGATGGATGGATGGATGGATGGGTGGGTGGATGGATGGGTGGGTGGGTAGGTGGGTAGATGGATGGATGGATGGATGAATGGATGGATAAGTGGGTGAGTAGGTGGGTGGGTGGGTGGATGGATGGATGGATGGATGGATGGATGGATGGATGGATGGATGAGTAGGTGGGTGGATGGATGGATGGATGGATGGATGGATGGGTAGGTGGATGGGTGGGTGGATGGATGGATGGATGGATGGATGGATGGATGGATGGGTAGGTGGGTAGATGGATGGATGGATGGATGAATGGATGGATAAGTGGGTGAGTAGGTGGGTGGGTGGATGGAAGGATGGATGGATGGATGGATGGATGGATGGATGGATGGATGGATGGATAGGTGGGTGGGTAGGTAGGAAGGTAGGAAGGAAGCAGTTAAGTAGGTAGTAGACAGACAAGAGAGACCAGCAGATATACAAGCATTACAAAAATCTTTTTTTCAGAATGTGGTATGGGGAAGAAGAGAAGGAGATGGAATTTTTGACAAAGGGAAGTGGATATAAAATAACTGACTCTCATCTTCATGCTAGGAAGTCAGGAGATGTCATTACAAAATGAAGGAAAAAGAAGTATAAGTAAGTATGAGCATATATTTTAGAAGAAGGTAAGTCTTGGTGAAACAAACCAAGGGACTTGAGAGCAGTTATTTCTGGGTAGAAAGAATAAGGGTGGGGAAGGTTTAGAAAAGGAATTGCTGGCTATTGCTACTTATAAAAGTATGTGATTTTTTAAAATTAATTTTAAAAAACTAGTTAATTTAAGTGATAGGGCCTATCAATAAAAGCTGCTGAATTTGGGAGGCAGGGGGTCCTAGAGTTTAAGGTGTAAGTAAATGTTCACTCCTCTTACAAATGAAAGGGCTAGGGCCTCCCCTGGTAGCACAGGCAGTTGAGCACCATGCTGTGAAGCTCTCCACAGCCTCTGCAGCACGGGTTCTATGCCAGCCAGCCAGTGAGAATCCCACATGGCGAAGCAGACCTCTCCTGCTGTGCCCGCTGCTCCCCTCAGCAGTGTATTTCATCAGTCTGCCTGTTCTGTTCCCTGCTCTGTCTCAGGTAAACCCTCTCACCCTCCCATGCATCTGGCCTGTACCCTGATTCTTGCATAAAATAAATAATCTAAAAACAAACAAACAAATGAAAGGGCTAGATGTGCGGCTCACTCACCACACTTTAATATAGCTCAGATGTGCTTTAGTTATATGTCAAAACGGATCTTTTCATAAGAATGTAGGCCTCTCTAGACTGTCTTTCTTTTTTAAAGATTTATTTATTCATTTATTTATACAAGCGCTGGGTACAGTCAGAAGCATGGGAGGATGAGAGAATTCACCAGAGCCAGAGCGGGGAGCAGAGCAGGCAGAAGCACACTGCTGAGGGGAGCAGCGGGTGGCAGGAGAGGTCTGTGTGCCATGAGGGACCCTCCTCCAGTGGCTGGGGAGCAGCCGGGGATCGAACCGGTGCTGCAGAGCAGGGTTGCGGGCAGCTTTGCAACCCAGCGCTCAACCGCTGCGCCACCGGGGAGGCCCCCTCTCTAGACTTTCAACTTGTATTCAACTGCTTTGAGGAAAAGACATCAAACAATAAATAAATTATATTCAAATGTTTATGGACCGAAGGTGTGACAGATTGGATGTGGGTACTAGACTCAGACAGTTCTGGTTTATGATCCTGGCATTGCCATTTTTTTTTCAAGATTTATTTATTTATACAAGAACTGGGGTATAGGCCAGAGGTGGGGGTGGTGGTGAGAGGATGCACCAGAGACAGAGTGGGGAACAGAACTGGCTGATCTACTGAAATACACTGCTGAGGGGAGCAGCGGGTGAGACAGGAGAGGTCTGCTGCTTTATGTGGGGTTAACTCCCTGGCGGGGATCAAACTGGTGCTGCAGTGGCTGCGGATAGCTTCATAAGTTGTCCCTTAACCTCCTGTGCCACCAGGTTGGTACCTGGTGTTGCCATTTACTAACGGTCAAGCCCTGGAGTCAGTACAGACCCATCCTCTGAGGTGTATCTTTTATCATCTCCCAAAGAGAAACAGCTCTGTGAACACAGCATATAAAAGATAATCTATACATACTCATTTAATGAAGGAACTCAACAAAAACCAAATCAATCTATCTATTTCACCTGACACAAGTGTTCAGGAGTTCACTGCCCCTTTCCATGCATTTACATCAAATACAAGTAAACAGGGTGATGTGGGAATGACACTTTGACTTTGAATGAAAGTATGCATAGTGTCAAACTTTTAAAGGCATGAGACTGCATGACTTTTTTACTTTACAACAGAATTTAAATAGAAAAGAACAAGTGAAACGAGACAAGCAATTTATTAATTCATTTTACAATGGGCCCCCTATTACATTATTTTTAAAGTCCTTTAACAAACAAAAATTAATTTCTAGACCCACAAGTTGTTGGCACATTGATAGACTCCTTAATTACAGGGTCTTTGGTTTAGAAAATAATGATTGATTATTTTAGACTGCATTTCACTTAGTTATGGATGAGACTCTGAATATTTGCACAGAGAAATTATTTCGAAGTTATTATGATTAATAAGTGTTATAGACAGGATGTCTGAGTTATTGCAAAATCGGAGACAATGAAAATAATTTTCTAGAGTATCTGAAAGGGTTGTTCTGAGATAGATGACAGGAAATTGGGAAAATGAATAGCGCTTCTGTTTATTTATCCCACAAATATTTACTTGATACTATCTAAATACCAAACCTTGTGTTGGGCACTGGAGATACAAAAGCAGACGAGGTGTGATTCCTGCCCCAGGAAGACCACGCACAAAGGAAAATAATCAAATCTTATACAAATAAATGCAATGTGGGGACAGAGGTAGCAGGAGAGAGTTCACAGAAGGGCCTCCAAAATGCAGTTTTTTAAAAAGATTTATTTATTTATGCATACAAGAACTGGGGTACAGGCCAGGGGTGTGGAGGGTGAGAGGATTCACCAGAGACAGAGTGGGCAGCAGAACAGGCAGGTAGATTGAGTGAAAACACTGCTGAGGGGAGCAGCAGGCAAGTCAGGAGAGGTCTGCTGTGCCATGTGGGCATCTCCCTGGCTGTTCAGGGATCAAACTTGTGCTGCAGAGGCTGCGTTAGCTTCACAGTGCTGTGATTAACCCCTTGCACCACCAGGGAGGCTCCCAACATGCAGTTTTATCTGGTGTGCTAAACAAACCACTTCACAGACAGTACTGGAGGAGATGAAGTCAGGGTCCTGGTCAAGGGCGGGAAGATGTGGCACAATGCTGCACTTGCATAAGCGAGGCAGCTTTATGCTTAGTGCTCCTTGAAGGGATTTGGTTGTAGAGGAGAGCAACAGGTGATTGGCAGTGATGAGGTAAGGGAGGGAGACCGTCCACTTGAGGATTGCAAACAGGCAAAGAAAAATGATCCCAGTCACATAAGAGGATTCACCAGACACCAGAACAGCAGATGAACTGAAATACACTGCTGAGGGGAGCAGCGGGCGAGGCAGGAGAGGTCTGCTGCGCCATGTGGGTTAGCTCCCTGGCTGGCCGGGGATTGAACTCAAGCTGCAGAGGCTGTGATTGCTTTACAGTGCTGCGTTTAACCCCTTGTGCCAGCAGGGAGGCCTCACAGTCATATTTTAAAATGACTATTCTATTGACAGTATGGAAGTCTAAGAATGCCTTAAAACTGACTTCTTGGGATTCTAAAAAACAAAACAGATAAAGAAGACAAGGGCAAGGCTGGGGTCTGAGATGGCAGTAGGAGACGGTACGGGAAAGGTGGGCTTCCAACTTCTTACTAAGTGTACTGGGCACAGAGCCGGCAAGGAGAGAGGCAACTCACAGGACTATGGAACACACAGAGAGAAAATAATTTGATGAGCTATGTAGATTTCTGAGGGGAAAAATAATCAGTGATTGTATAGGTGCTTTCTGTTCAACAGACATAAATGCTTCAATAGATGTGATAAGTGTCTGACAAACAGAAGTCTTGGTTTCCCAAGCAGGGATCCAGGCTCACTCAACCCTCTTGTTATTGTAACCCTTAGTAAAAGGGATGCTTTACAGTCTTAACTTTGCCAAGGCAGTGTGAAGATACATGGTAATTTTTGTGGGTTATTTTTGCTTTGGGATTCTTCACACTGTAACAAGTGATTCACAAGGTAAGGATATCAGGAGAAGGTCTGGCCAGAGTGAGGGGAAACACAGAACTTTATAGCTTTTGTTAAGTCAGGTTCCAAGCCCATGTTGGTATGTATAATGATGGAGGAATGGGGGCCACCCTGGTGGTGCAAGGGGTTAAACACAGCACTGTGAAGCTGTCTGCAACCACTTCAGGATGAGTTCAATCCCCCGCTGGCCAGGGAGCTACCCACATGTCGCAGCAGACCTCTCCTGTCTCACCCACTGCCCCCCTTAGTGTATTTCAGTCAATCCACCTGTTCTGTTCCCCACTCTGTCTCTGGTAAATTCTCTCACCCTCCACCTCTGTCCTGTACTGCAGTTCTTGTATGCATAAATAAATAGATCTTTTAAAAAATATATACAGGAATTACAATGATAGGAGAGTAAAAAGTAGGTGACCTGATGCCACTTCCATCTTCTTCCCAAAGACAGTCTTTGAGATGTGTTTTTTTTTTTTCCTTCCATTTGCATCAAAGCATTGATAAATAAGACATTGGCATGGACGGCCAGCTAAGGGTGCCCCAGGACCAATAAATTGAGAACCACTTTAACTTCCATGTGTAAGGACAGTATGAAATAGAGATTGTGAAAAAATCAAAAAGATCAGTGAAGGAAATATAATGCCCTGGACCTCTGCGTTTTGTTACCTACATGACCAGAAGACAAATTACAAAATCCCTTTTGTTTACTGATTTGTTTACTGATGTTTACTGATTTGTCATTTATTTGGCAGTGATTAAAGAGTGAATTTGCATTTTATAGGTGAGGAAACTGAAGGTGCAAAAACAGGTTATAGGGGGTTCCCAGTGGAACCCAGACTCCCTATAGTCTCTTTGGCTGGAGATGGTAAAGGAGGACACTATTCTACTGCAGAGGGGATTGGATTATGAAATTGATTAGGAGTCTTAGAATCCTATCCACATTTTTCCTCTGTTTTCATAACTATTTAGGGTTGTGGGGCTTCAAGTGTAACATGGGCAACATATTTGAGTAATTTATCAATCCTCCACTTGGCTTAGGCTATTCAGCTCTGGCCTAAGGGAGCCAAACCAAGAGCACCTCACTCACCAATGAAGCCCATCAATCATTCAATTCACCCCATCCCCCAACCCACAGAGAGCTGTATTAGCTAAAGGGAAGTCTGCTATCATTTAGGGGACAATCAGCACAAAAAAATATGGTCATTCAAGATGCATGCCTTTTGATAAAATCTGTTTTGCAATAAAGAGAAGTAACGATTATCAGGGCAAGAACCATGATATAATAGAATGGAAATAAAATATGCTTTTATTAAGTCTCCCTTTCTATGTGGCAGAAAAGGAAATAAATAGCAGAATGCAAAGCTAGAGGTTGAGAAAATATTGCCCAGGGTGGAGTCTAATGACTTGACTATGAAACAAAGGCCCAGCTTTGCAGGGAGTTAAACATGTCGGTGAAATCAGAATGGATTTTTAAGTTACCACTGACCTTACATGCAATCCTTCTTTATTTCCTGACTTTTAAGCTCAAGATGGACTCTTTAATTTTTTCCCCTAATCTCTCTTGATTTCATTTTAAGAAGTACTTATCCATTGTTAGGCTTAAATAAATCCTCTGATTCATTAGGATTCATTGAGATTTTATAATGTAGTATTTTAAATAATACTGCAATTAACATTCTTTGTGCTCTGTGTTCTTTATTCTCTGGTAATCTCCCTTTTGTCTCACCTCCATGGGCTGCCTTGAAGCTATCATAGTCAATTTCATAGAATATATATACACATATATAATAATTTTGCTGGTAGGTTGTCTAGGTTAGATTCTGCCTGTTTTTATTTTGTAGGTCACTGCAATGTCGCAGTCATACTGAAGTCTTTAGTAAACTGTGCTTTGTGCTAGGAGAAAAGTAGAAACACGTTAATATCTTTCTCTCCTACCCTCAACAAAAGTCCATTTTTAGCATCTTGATGAATTTATAAATCAGGTTTTATTAAGTTTCAGGTAACAGTGAATTAAAATCTCACTCACAGAAGCTTCATTAATTTCATTTGGTACCAATAAATGTATCTATATTTCTTGATACAGTTGAATGTGTCCTATAAATATATATTAATAATGAATTCCCAGCAAGAAATATAACACATTGTTGTGTAAAGTATATTGTAATGACAAGTATTTTTAAAGTATGTGTTTAATACATAATTCAAATTATCAAAATGTGGGTGTATAAATCATAGCAGAGTTTAGAAATGAACTTTTCAAATTTGTATATGTAAATTTCTAGCAAGAATCTTTCTATTTTTCTTGTGAATGTGTGGGTTTGAATAATTACTTGATAGGCATCCACACATATTAATGGTTTCTAAGCATGTCATAATTAATCTGTCCTCCTAAATGTAGTGCAAAGATATTTTTCCTTTAAATTACTTTAACCACCACAATAAAAGTGCCACAGCTGATGTTTACCTGTTAGAAGAGCCTAACTGGTTTTCTTCTTGAAAGTAAGAAGAATGTAGTTCTGGTGAAGTTGAGTCAGTATTTTTGCTTCAGTGTAATTCATACTGTAGCTGAAGAATGTGGAATTTAGATTAAGGAATAAAAGAACCAGGAACATCCAAGCTGTCTTCTCTCCTCAGATGCTATAGCTTCAAATATTTATCCCAAGGGTATAAAAATAATGATCACTGGTGGGGAAGGGGAACTGTATTGCCTCTAAGTAAATAATGTTACTCCATCTGTTCACAGAAGATTGAATCTACACCTATGGGTAAGTGAAGCTGACCCAACTTTAGAGTGAATATCAGACCAGTTCAGAGTGATCTCATGTGAAGAAGACAGCTTAGAGGTAATGAGTTTCTTGCCAAACATTTATGCAAAGACAAGAAAACCACTTGGGAGGGAATGCAGCTTCCTGACATGAAAGGATCATTTAACTCAAGGTCATTTTCTGATTCTTTCCCTAGGCCAAAGGCTTCTGAGAGAGAACAATAGCTTTTCTGGATTCCTAAGTCAATAGGTCAAAATTTTTTGTCATCTAGACTGGTCTTATTTTCTATGAAATTAATTTAGAGTCTAGTATGTCAGTGTCTTAGATTCTTGAAGCTAAGAGTACTTTGAGACACTCTCTGGCAAAGAGATACCAAATTAAAGAAACTAGTGTTAAAGGACAGAGAGTGACATGATTTAATTAAAGTCACACAAAAAATCAAGTTATGTCTTGTCACAGATTGAATTAGTATTCAGAAATTCATGTTGAGGGGCCTCCCTGGTGGCACAAGTGGTTAAGATGCAGCACTATGAAGCTATCCACAGCCCCTGCAGTATGAGTTCGATCCCTGGCCAAGGAGCTGACCAACATGGCGTAGCAGACCTCTCCTGTCTCACATGCTGCTCCCCTCAGCAGTGTACTGCAATATATCTGCCTGTTCTGTTCCCCATTCTGTCTCTGGTGAATCCTCTCACCCCCCACACCTCTGGCCTGCACCCCAGCTCTTGTATGCATAAATAAATCTTTTTTTAAAAAAAGAAAAAAGAAAGAAATTCATGTGAAGTCCTAACCCTCCATGCCTCAGGATGTGACTTTATTTGGAAATAAGGTCATTACAAATCTAATTAGTTAAGATGAGGTCATTAGGTTGTTTCTTAACTCAGTATGACTGGTGTCTTTATAAAAATGCAGAAATTTGGACAGAGAAAGAAATATACATAGGGAGAATGCCATGTCATCACACACTAGGGAACAACTAGAATTTAGGAAATGGACCTGGGATAGGTCCTTTCCCAGAATCTTTAGAGGGAGCATGGTCTTACTAACACCTTAATCTTAGACCCAATAGTCTTCTAGAATATGTCTGGTTAACACTCAAGTTTGAAGATTGCCTTTCCAACTAAATCGATATCCATATATATATACATATATATATAATATAAAATATGTATATATACACATATATTTATACAGATATATATATATATCTATATCTATGTATTTGGACATCTCTTTGAAAATAATACTATATAATTGAACTCTTCCAAGATACAGAGCATGAAGCAAATCTTTACTTATTTTCTTCTTCTGTGTTGCAGATAATGCCAGGTCATTAGTACAGTGGGTTTCCCTGTCCAGAACAATCCCTGATCTGTGAAGTGAATAAAAATAGTGGTATCTGATAGCTGGCTCTCACTGGACTTTTGTTTATTTAGACTTTGTTTGATTTACAAGACACACAGACATTTCCATTACCTGATCCTCTTCTATTATCAGAACTAGACAAGGAGGTTCATATTTCTATTTTAAATAAATAATGTCCTCATTAGAGAGATCAAGTGGACTACTTGTAGGTAGGCAACTACCTAGTTTAGTATTTGGTGCCAAATGACTTATCGAGTAGATGTCTGCATGAATTTTAACTCTCTTCTCTAGTACTTTGAGAGTTTTCTTCCTTTGATATGAAATTCTAAAATATCTATTGTGTATATCTTGGCAAGGGTTAAATATGTTGATCTCACTGCCTTCTGGCTTGGCCTTGTGACTTGCATGGTGAATGAAATATGAGTGGAAATCACATGTTTATTTTTAAGCAGAAACATAATCATCATTTGGTCCCAACGTACATATCCTCTGTCATAAGACCAGCACTATTCCCAAGAGAAACTTCTCTCAGTTTATGTTCTGGCATAAAAATAAAGTGGTACAGACCACATCCAACACATGGTGGTCATGTAGAGTTGTTGAAAGTCATCTTCGATTGTAAACTATTGAGATTTGAGGGTGTTTCTTTAGATAACATCATGTAAGTGATTAACAGAGATTTCAGAGAAGTTAGCTTCTCTCTTCTGCTCTGAAAGAGTGAAAAGTTCATTTTTTATTCAAAAATCAACATGGTAGAAATAGATGTTGCATGTAGTTTGTAGCTTTGATATACACTGTGACTTAACATACCAATACAAATATCTGTGTGTTATAAGATGTAAAATGTACTGAGCATCTATGTTTTTAAGAACTTTACACCTATTTTTTCTATCTCTTTCACAATAACCCTAAAAGTTGTTTTATAAGTGGATTATAGAAAGATTGACAAATTCTTCCCCTTTCTTCACCAGGTCTTCCTCATGTTACATATAGCAGGTCTTCCACAGAATGTAAGAGGTAGGTAAGATTTTTTAAAAAAAAACATCTCCTGTTAAAATTATGAATCTTAAATTTCAAAGAAAGAGACTTATACACGATGGAATACTATTCAGCAATCAAAAAGGATACACTCATGCCATTTGCAGCAATATGGATGGATCTGAAAAGATTATGCTCAGTGAAATAAATCAAAAGGAAAAATAAAAGTATTAGATGGTTTCACATATAGGAGGAATATAGCAAAACCAAATAAAAGGTCAGAGGAAAAAAAAGGAGAAAACTAGCGGGAAAATTATAGATCTTAGAAATATGAGAGGGGGAAAGGAGGGTGTCAAAACAGGGGAGACTAGAGCACCAGGGATTATGGTGATGGTTCACAGGTGAGGTGGTGAAGGAAGATTTATGGGGATTACACCCCAAAGGAGAAATCAAATATTGTACAAAAATGAATAACAATATAAGAAAAAAATATTCCCCATTTAAGATGTATGAGAGAGGTAGTACTAAAATCAGTATTCTTGACATCAATATTAGCATAACTGAATATCACAGAAGAAAGAATTCTCTAGAAAAGTGTTGGGATTGTGTTATCCCCTCTCATCTACACCAGCATTTATCTAGAGATGTCTGGGTTTAGAATGCTGAATTCCTCCCACCTAGGTCCAAAATTTATTTTTAATTTTTGCATAGAAGAACTTTGGTGTATGCCAGAGATATTGGGGGAGGGGGGCTGAGAGGATTCACCAGAGACAGAGTGGGGAGTAAAACAGATGGATTTCCTGAAATACACTGCACCTTGTGGGTTAGCTCCCTGGCCAGGGATTGAACTCAGGCCACAGATAGCAGTGATAGCGCTTAAACTTAAGCCCTAGGCCACCAGGGAGACCCCTAGCATCAAAATTTAATGCTCATTTTTAGACTCATTTTATTAAATGTAGACAAGAAGCAACCCAGTATCTTGAGGCAAATGTGGAGTAAAAATGTTTGGGACAGCATTCAAATGAATTCTCAGTCAATGAAAAGTGAGTATCTACATGTGGAGCTATTAGGATGGCAACCAATTAGACTAGATCAGATTTCAAAGGTGAAAGGTGAAAGATGGTGGCGTTCCCTGAGGAGGAATATAGGAAAATATATACATAAGGGACATCACCAATCCAGGAAGCTCTTCCGTTGCTTCCCTGACCAGCTAATAGGTTGGCCAGGTATACCTATCTACCTATCTGCTCTCCGGGGTGAGAGGGAAGTGCTGGAGGCTTTGAACTTATAGTGGCATCAATCAAAAGGTCACTATAGAAAACAGCCTCAGGCCATGCCTTGTCCACAGCTGCAAAGCAGACCAAGAAGGATGGATAAAGCTGTATCAACACTCTGGACTTGAGAGGAGAGAAAAGAAGGAAATGAGGAGCACCTGTTCTCAGGTTTTGTGGCAGGTAAACAATCCTGATGAACAGTATGAGCCAACTGTAAAAAGTAACTGAGCTCTGGGGCCTCCCTGGTGGCACAAGGGGTTAAGCACAGCACTATGAAGCTATCTGCAGCCTCTGTAGCACGAGTTCTATCCCAGGCCAGGGAACTACCCACAAGACGCAGCAGACCTCTCCTGTTTCACCTGCTGCTCCCCTTAGTAGTGTATTTCAGTAGATCTGCCTGTTCTGCTCCCCACTCTGTCTCTGGTGAATCCCCTCACCCCCCACGCCGCTGGCCTGCACCCGATTCTTGTATGCATAAATAAATAAATCTTGAAAAAAAAAATAAGTACCTGAGCTCTATTACATAAACTGTACTACAGTTATCACTGTTAAATATTTTTTGGCATCAATACAAAATGTAAATTGTCAACAAGAAAGAAAATAACAAAGAAAGCCTGGGATGGCTGAGAAAGACAGAAAGGCAGAGATTTAGCAAGGAAATATAAATTTTTATATTTCTTCTTAGGCTTAAGAAGAAGGATAAGCAGGTGTGTATCATGCCATGCAGGTGAGCAAGAACACCTGTGAGAGCAAGGTTTGCCAAGGATGAGCAAGGACTTGCAAATATTTGAGTGCAGTGAGGTGTAAGACCTAACTATTGTAAGCATTTCCCTCTGGCCCCCGTCTTGCTAAACTCACAGTTCTTTCTAGATAAACCACTAGGGAAGATCTGTCTGATGTATATGATGAAGTAAGAGGCATTTGCAGGAATCTTTTCTGCCCCCAGTGATTTCACATTCTAATGAAGCTCACCCACATTCCCTAAGCAGAATCCTAATGATTGAGGCATTTTGACTTCTCTTTGAACATTTTAAATTCCTTGCTGAAGTACTTGAAAATTCATTACACTTTATTTGACTTCCTTTTATTGTACAGAAGCAGGAAGTCCCTGATGGAATTCTGGAATCAACATGTTTCAGGAATTGTACCGAGCACAGTAGAAGAGAATATTAAAAATGTGATGTTCCCTAGAGGGCAGTTAAGCACTTGAGCATACTTGTAAGCTCACACACATGTGCAAGCACATGTGACAACACGCTCACATACATGTCACTCATGTCATGGTTACACAATCTGAGTGAAGCCAGTATAACACACCTTGAAAATAAGGTCTACCCATCTTTAAAATACTATACACTTGTGGCAAATTACAAGGATAAAGAAAAAAGAGTCACAGGGAAAGCAATTCTGAGGGCAGCAGAACAGAAAGTAGTAGTTAATTATGATTTATAAACTTATTAACTTGCTAAGTATTGTAACAAACCAAAGAACAAATTTAATTTTAAACAACATTAAAGTTGCAAAGTTGCCTAGATGAAAACATGAGCCAGGAAATGTACTTAAAGACTGAGAAATCACATATTTTTAGGAAATGGCCCAAATGTCAAATTTTAATTCAGCTTTCATCCATTTACCATGAATGCAAGTAGAACTAATACAGAATAATAACGACTCAACATTTCCTTGATAATTGTTATTAAGTGAAATAACATGTTTATTTTTTCTTTCTCTGACACAAGTTGTATATTATTTGCAAAAACAAATTACCATGTCTGTTTATAGTTTTGAACTCCAATGTTCTTTTGTGCACCTACTCTGTGTAGATCATGGTTTAATAGTCTATATATTATGCATATACAATTAAGCAAAATAAAGCACTCTTATTTACTGTGAAAGTCAGAGAAAGCACTAAAATGATAGAGAAATTCTGATATTACGGAAATCACCTATACAATTCCTGACAACAAAGGTAACCTAGTTATATTTAATAGCATTATATTATACTTAAGTTGAACTGTAATTCTGAACATCCCTGTTTTTGCCCAGTAGCACATTAAACGAGCAAAATTTGTAGCAGAAATTAAATCAAACTATACTTTTTTTTTTAATAGAGGCATGTCTTTATTTATTTATTTTTTTATTTGCTTGTTTGTTTTGTTTATACATGCACTGGGTACAGTCAGAGGCACGGGAGGGTGAGAGAATTCACCAGAGCCAGAGTGGGGAGCAGAGCAGGCAGAAGGACCGAAGTACACTGCTGAGGGGAGCAGTGGGCAGCAGGAGAGGTCTGCGCGCCATGTGGGACCCTCCTCCGGTGGCCGGGGAGCAGCCGGGGATCGAACCGGCGGGCAGCTTCGCAACCCAGCGCTCAACCGCTGCGCCACCGGGGAGGCCCTCAAACTATACTTTTAAGGCACATCCTACTTGCTGGTGTTGTAGCACCAAGGAAATGATTCTGTTCCTACACCAATCACTACAATTTTAAAACAGATTGATGATCATAGAGAAATATGTGTGTCTCTCTATACTTAAAAGTTATAAGGGACTAAAATCTTTCATATCCTAGTCCTCATTTTTCAAGGATGACTTACTGTTCTACCAACACCCAAGTTTTAGGTTCATGCCCTTTTGTTTTCTTGAACATCTTAGGCAGAGCTCATCTGTGTTTCCACTGAATCTATCTCTTTTTATACATAAACATATTTCACATGTATGAGCACTTATTCTATGTCAGATGGTGTGTAAAGAATTTTACAGAGATTGAGTCCTCAAAAAGTTCCAATGAGATCATGTTATTTCCATTATTTCCATGTCATTGATGAAGGAACTGATGAGTAGAGAGTTTTAGAAGCCTACTAGACATATCAGGATGCAGTAATGGAGCTAGAAGGGCGTCTCAAGCATCTAACCCTGTATGGCGTTATTAAGTCTCATGGTATTAATGCAATAATGCAATAATAATACAGTTGGTGGATGGCTGTTGAGTGGGTTGGTGGGTTTTCACACCTTTCCCAATAGAATGGGAGCTTCCTGAAATTAAGGATTATAATTTATTCCTTTATTTTGGAAGCACTCAAAGTCTACCACATACTAAGAATTGCTCAGGGTAGTCATGGCATAACAAGGAACAAAACAGAAAAAATATATACCAGTCTATCATAGTTTACTTTCTGGTAAGGAAATAAAGATAAATATGAATTTAACAATATGGAGTGTGCCTGGTGTTGTAAGTGCTATTGGGAAAAGAATCCAAGAAGTAGATTTTGGAGTTTAGAAGGTAAGAGAAGTATTTATAAATAGTGGTCAAGAAAGGTGCCAAAATAAGGTGACACTAATTCCAGGAAAAAAGATCACTTATTGCAAAAAAACGTAAAGCATGAATGTATGAACTATGCAGAAAAGAAACAACATGAGGGTCTGCCCATCAGAAAGCCTGAAGGACATTTTGAGACCGTTGGTTTATGTTTATAGCACCTGATGTGGTTCCTGTTCAATAGGTCTTTAGTTGTTTTGGTTTTTTTTCACCTTGACCTTGAACATGTCATTCCTTGTCTCGTTGACGTAGAGTTATCATCAGATAAATGACAGGGCTCGTAGAAATAGAGTCCTTGACTTCTGCAAATGTGATTTTAAGTTTCATAGTTAAGTCCATGGGGTTATAAAAATTTACTCTTTAATGATCTGATAAAATAATTTTCAACAAAAATTAATAAAGTCCAAAGAGAGAGGTGCCCCTAAACTAATCCTATCTGAATTTACTGTTCTCAAGTCTGTGTTTGTTTGTTTGTTTGTTTTTAAAGAATATGGTCTTTTTGGAATAATCTAAAGTATTATGTGAGGGATTAAGTTTACTTAATTGACTGGCTTCCAGAACACTCAGTGAAAAACTGTTGTGAGAGAGAGAGAGGGAGGTGGGGGAAGGAATAAGAGTAGAGAAGAGGAGAGAGAAGAACAAAGGAGAGAGAAAGGAGATAAAAGAAGAGGGAGGAAGATAAAGTGGTGAAGGGAGATGGAAAAGAAGGAGAAGGTGAAACTAGAAGAAAAGAAAAAGGTAAGCAATTCTCTCAAGTACGAAGAGAGCCAGACTTCAGAATCAGTTCAATCTAGTTCCGATTCCAACCCTCACTCTTGGTCGTGAGGGCTGAGACTCTGCCTACCCACAGGCTTTCTCTTTCTACCTTCCCCACCAAGATTTTGTTTCTGTTTTCCTCTAAATGTCTATGTCCCCAGGGAGGCTGAGCCCAGCTGTGCTCCACAACCTGAACCTTTTTTGGTTTCAGGTGATATTACGGTGGCCTCATTTATCTTACCAACTTAATGGTGTAGGAGTATGTAGGCACAAAATCTAGCTTGTCCAAATAAGGACCCCTTATTTGGAGAAGCTACAAGTTGAGGGTGGCAAAACGCGAAGCTAGTGGAAACTGAGCGAACTGAGACAACGTTGAATCATTAAATTAACTATTGGACTGAAACTGGCACTAGTATCCTTTTGATAAAGATCACACTCTATAACAATTTTACAGTGTTTTCTGTTGCAACTAAAAGCCCACTAAGTAACACAATTTACAAGACAGGTGATCTCCTTTCATCCACCAAATACCTAGTGTGCCCTATGAGCCATGCTAGGCGTGAAGGGTGTAATGGTGATAAAGTTTCTTAATCCTGCTGAGCCTTAATTTACTAATTTGTAAAGTCATGCTACTAATACTGACCTTATAATCTTGCTATGGAGATTAGGTTATTATTATTAAGTTTGAGCTTTGAAAACTTTAGGAAATCAGCTAAGGGATTACAGTTATAGAAGTGGAAAGTTCACTGGATGCCTTTGACCATAAAAAAGGTTCTAATACAAACTCAGAAATTGAATGATGACCCTCATCAGAATGTTAACATAAACGAAGATGTTCAAAATGTAGAGACATTTTAGTTTTTATTCTGACGAAGGTTAGGCAATACCGTTGTGGTGTCATGGAAAAAAAGGTAATTTGGAATCTGGGATCCAGAGGGCTCTATGATTTATTGCTATGTGACTTGGAAAAAAAAAAACAACATTATTTCTCCTGATTCACTCAGAAAAAAGAGCCTATCAGAAGTTCCACCTGTGTCCATCACCAAAATTCCCAAAGTTTCTGCATGTATATTCACTAGGGTATGTTTTTTGTTCCTGTTAGAATGAACTCACCTTGCTGTGAAGGCCAACTTCCCCAGTGTCCCCTGGGTCCTCTCCCACCTAGCAAAGGCTATTTTTTTGACCATAATATTCTCGCTCTCATTATCAAATTTCCCTATGTACTGTACCATTCCCATCATCATACAAAAAAAATGTAATATTTCTTATCTCACAAGAAGTTCTCCCTTTATCCCATAACCCTCTAAAACATTGCCCAATATATTTTTCCCTTCATAGCAGAACTCTTGAACAAGACTAAGTTCAGTATCTTGACTTCCCTTCCCATTTCCCCTTGTATGAATTCTAATTAGGCTTTTAGTCTGACATTGCCACTGGAACCATACCTGTCAATTATTTCTGTTGCAAAATATAATGTTTTTATATTCTCACATACATTCCATCAGCAGCAAATGACATAAACTCTGTTCATCTTTAGATATTTAACTTGGCTTCTGGGAGAAAGTCCACTCCTCATACCTCACTGGTCATCACTTTTTAGTCACCTATTTTTGTTTTCCTTCCCCTTCCCCAGCTGTAAGTAGAGAAGTGTCCCATGACTGAGTTCTGGAACTCATCTAGCTGTACTTAATCCCTAGGTTATTTCATCCACCCCTTGAACTTTGAACTCAAGTGTTTAACTTCCTATTTAACTAGACATCTCAAAATTATTCCATCCCGAATCAGATTCCTGATTTCTTCCCATGCCACCCTCCTAATGGCGCCTTCTTCCATCTTTTCTCAGCAGTGGCAATTTCATCTTACCAGTGTCTCACTGTACAACCGGGGTATCAAGACTGAGTTCTCGTCTCCTCATATTACATCTCCAATGCATAACAAAACCCTGTCACATTCATCTCTGAAACATTTTGAATCCTGACATTCCTCTTTTTCCCACTGCTATCTCCAAGTACAATTTAGAATTAGCTGTTTCCGTGTGCCCTACCTTGCTCTCAGTCAAATTCCCTCAGGGTAGCTAGAACAATCCTTGTAACATAGAGCTTTCTAAACCTTGGCTCAGAATCTCCCCACACTAAAAAGTGTCTTATCTTTCAGTATAAAAGCCAGAGTTCTAAAACTTGTCTACAAGACCAACATGATTATCCCTGCCAACAACCATACCTCTCTCAGTTCTCGTGTCTTTTTTTCACTTTATTCAAGTTACATTTGTGTCCTTTTTTTTTTTTTTTTCCTTGAAAACTCCGAGTACCCCCAGGGCCATTGCACCTGCTATTCACTCAGCCTGAAAGAAAGCTTATCTCCTGTTACTTGCCTTTTCCCAACTTCCTTTAGGCCTCCACTGAAGATATCTTTTTTGAGAAGCCTTTCATGACCAACAAGTAAAACACTCCCTGCTCAATAGCACTATATTTCGTTTATCCTACTTAGCCTTCTCCCAGTTGATTTTTATCAATGTCCTACCCCCATTATAAACAGCGCAAGATAGTAGTTTGGTTAATTTTATTCACTGTTGTGTCTAGCATTATGTCTACTGGAAGAATAAATGAAAGAATATACTAATCATCTATGGTCATTCAGGCTATACTGCAGATACTAAGAATAGATTTCCCATCTGTGTATATTTCCTTTTTACCTTTTCCTACATATACACACACCTTTGTTTTTCTATTCATTTGTCTTACAAGTAGAGATCTTATGAGACATTCCATTTTCTATTTTAATTACTTCATTTAAAATGAAAGCCAAACCATCTTCACCCATTATTTGAAATGAAGACTTCTGACAGTGGAATGACCTTTCTTCAAAGAGATGAGTCAGATTTTACTTATCCATCTGCCCGTTACTGGACATTTAGGTTCTTTCCATTCTTCCTTCACTCTTCTCATTAACAGGACAATAGCATTTGTGCCAATTTTTTTTTTTATTCTTTAAAATCATGTCCTGAGGATCAGATAACAACAGAATGTGGGAGGGGAAGGGTTTGGGTTCTCTAAGTGTGAGTTTAAAAGCTGTTTATATATTCTTCCTGAAGGGAAAATCCACTTGCACTCCAACCTCTGGCTTTATGGTGATATGAATGCACTGCCTTGGCAAACTCTTTTCTTACATTATTAATGAATTTATTCTTATTAATTCTCCACTCTTAGTCATTTCTAGAAATACAAGTTTAAGTACTATTTCCAATGTTCCAGAAATACAGCAATTTTCAGTAATATTTTTTCTTGAGGAGTTGGGTCACCTGTACTTTTATGTGCAGTGAGATTCATGTGTTTTTCATGAGAAAAATGTGTAATGTGGTATAACTATGCCATTTTCACTACCATTCTGCTTCTATAACTTAAATGTTTGCATCAGTCTTTACTTGCTGAGCTATCAATGAACATGAGTGCTCATGTTGGGTTGAATTATTGAAAAAAATGGTTGGCACAATGGGGTTTTAGACCTTACATGGTCTACAACTAAGTGTGAGAATTATCATGTTGTCTTGGGAAGAATGTGGTCTTTGAGTTAGCTGGGATGGATTGAAACACCAGCTATCATGTATATTAACTCTATGGCCTTACCCAGATTTCTGAGTCAGTCTGATCTCAGTTGCTTCACGTAGAAGAAAAATAAAAGGAACAATATGCGCTTCACTGGGTTGTGGTCAAGACTGAATAAGAACAATATATAAAGTTCTTGGAAATTGTAGAGATATTAGCTCTCTTCCCCTTAGATTATCTTTGTCAACTAACAAGTATAGTGTGGTTACTGTTGTTGCAGAGAAGCTCCTGGAAGGAAAGGTATACAGACCTACCCTCTTTTTACCAATGAAATGAAGACTAAGTGATGACCTTTCAGGAGAGTCTACAACAATAACACACTCAACTAGTTAGTTGACAAAGAAGCTTGGTGCATCATGCCTGTTTATACTCTAGGTCATGAAAACCTGAGGGAGACTGTTCTGTTAGTTGGATTGCAGAGGAATAATGAGAGAGGGCAGAGCTAGAGCTGACCTTCAATGGACATGGAGCATATGGGAGAGCTCTGGAAGAGGTTATTATCACAGTTTAACTTAGCCTACTCTCTCTACCCACTCCAATGAAAAAACAAGCATCTAGTGTATCCAGGTTAAATGAAATGTAAAGTCAACCAACTAACCAAAAAGTATGCTTGCTTATAACTTAAGTATGGCCAAGGCTATTTGTGAGTTACTAAAATTATTTATAGATGCTATTTGCCCTCAAAGAGATCACAGTCCATTATTTCAGCATATGCTGTTATAAATTATCTCTTTTCTGTTCACACAAGGGAAGATGTTCTCTGACCTGGAAACATGAAGGGGATGTCAAAAAATGTCCTTCTGCCAAAAGGGTGTGGAGTGAAGAGAGGTTTTTCTCATTGTATCCACATCATATTCTACATATATCCCAAAGCGACGGGCTCACTGCAGCGTCTGTTATTGTAGAAGGACAAAAAGCAATTCCACAAGCTATTTTAGTTTTCCTAATGGAAAAACTAGATGCTGCAGATGAAAGAGTTATTAGAAAAATAAGTCTTAGCTTTTCTATAAAAGCATTCAAAATGCTCTGCACATCTCGGTCAGTCCGACAGCACTATGAAGGTGTCCATTAACAGACACACTCTCTAATCAAAATATATCTTATATTTATGGACTTTTTACCTAGGAAGTAACCAAAGAAGAAGAGCCAGAAAAGACATGTGAAGTTGAGTAAACATATTTCAGTCCCACTCTCTGTGCACCCAATTTCAGCAAGAGATAGAAGCCCTGTGGCCATTCACCCAACCTCTCTTTCTCTCTTCTTTCCTGGCATTCTGGTTCCTTGTCTCCATCCTCAAGTTCTGCTTTTGATAATGTGCTTCTCTGTCTCTCATTATTTGTCTTTTTAAAAATTATTTACTTGTGTTAAGTACTCTAAAAATATTCTACCTTAACCATTTTAATGTGTAGATTCAGTAACATATATATATATATATATATATATATGTATGTATGTATGTATGTATGTTGTGGCTCCAATCTCCAGAATCTTTTAATCTTTCAAAATTGAAACTCTATACTTCCCACTTCCATGTCCCCAGAACCTAACAATCATCATTCTTACTTTCTTTTTCTATTATTGTGACAACTCTCAATATCACTTTAAAGTGAAATTGTACAGTATCTGTTTTTTCATGATTGATGTATTTTACTCTGCCTAATTTCCTGAAGATTTAATTATGCTATAGCATGTATTAGAAGTCCCTTCTTTTTAAGGGGTTAGTAATAGTCCACTGAATCTCTATAACACAGTTTGCTTATCCATTCACCAGTTGATAAGACACCTAAATAGCTTCATCTTTTGGCTATTGGGAATAATTCTGTGTACCTGAACATGTAATTTCTTCTTAATTTTAATGTTATGCAGAACCTCAGAGCAAGATAAAATGAGTTTGCCCTTCCCTCTCCAGTTGCATTTGGGCTAAGATCAAGGAGCAAAGCTGGAAGCAGAGTGAGGCAATGAGGCATCTGTCATGGGTATAAATTTTAAAGAGTTCAAAATAAAATCAGCAATTAAGGCACATAGCATTTCAATGCACTCTTTTAAAAAAAAATCTCAAAATTAATGCAAAAAATTCATGATGCACAAAATACCACATTTTAAGTAAGAAAAGGAATAGTATCAGTACTGCATAGAGCCATATTACAGCAGGAAGAAAAAGAAAACAAAGTAATACCTATCCTACCCTTATTTAAAAATTCTTTTCATCAGGAAGTATTGCATTTTTAAAATTTTTTAAAATATAGCATTAAAATAGCATTTTTCTTGACTATCAAGCTTTTTGTTACCTCCTTAAATAGTGAGACACCTGTAACACATGCTCTAGTCTTCACCCTAATCCCAGTCCTGTCAATCTGATTAGTCATGTGCTTATGGTCCTCATAGGCTTTATGAATCAGATCAGACCCAGAAATAGCTCCTTTGTTATTATTTTTCTAAGCCTGAAGTGTCAGCCAAGTACCATGGTGTAGGTGATGATCAATCCTGCCCAGGATTCTGACAAATACATCATTCACTGAAACACCCCTTTTTGGGAAAATGAGTTTTTCACAGCCAAATTAGTTTTCTAAATGATCGGGTAAAGAAAGGTAAGCAGGTATTACTTGAGAATGTGTAGGAATGTATGCTGGATGGGCTTGTGTATACTGATGTGCAGTGAAAACACAGATCTGCAGTGTTTTCAGATTTGAACAAGAAAGTCTCCTTTCAAGGACAAACTCAGACATCCAGGCCTTCTTGGGAAAGAGATCTCAGTAAACTCCCTTGGAGAAGATGCATGCACCTTGTGAAGGGGTAAATTGATAATAGGCATGCTGACACAACCTAAAAAATGGTGTCACAACTGAAAGTTTAAAATAGCTCACTTGCCGCCCTGCGGGAAGAAAGTTTACGTTGCATGATTTAACATCCTCCTGTTGTTAGATAACACACAGATTCCTGTAGGAAAGTGGAGGAGAAATCTGAGTTATTGTTCACAAGCTTTTAATAGCTGATATCCTTTCGTTGACAGAAAAGTACCATTTTGTTAATTTTATTTTAACGTCCATAAAATTATCACCTAGAGTTGAAAGACAGGGTCAAAGGTAGCTTGCAAGAAGGTGGGGAATGAATTTACTTTAATTTGAAGACACGGCAAAAGGTTTCTCTCTCAGCATTGTAACAGTGAAATCCACTTCTCTGGGTGAGGCAATGCAGAGGGAGTTCTTCATATTAGAACTATAAAAGCATTCAAAATGAAGAACCCATTTTACCAAGAGGAATTGGGTTCAGCGAGGTCAAGTCACTTACCAAACTCACACAACCTTCTTGGATGAGAAGCCAAGACAGTCTGAATCCAGTGGAGGTTTATAACCACCAGAGACTAGACCCTTAAAACCCTTGCCTTCTAAGTATCAGCAGGCAGAAAGCCAGCATCCAGGTGGTAGCAAGTTCAGGTGGGAATGCAAACCATTCTGGCCAGGAACACTTTAAATAGCACTATCTCAAAGGAATTAAAGAGCAACCAAGTCCAGTGGGGACAAGCCAAGGATGACCAGCATCAATATAACAGAATCATAGTTTTTACGCATACACTAGCCAAAGAGAAGACATGGGAGAGCATATGCCATCGTGGAGTAGTTACAGTGAGGGTATTGCTTCTCAGGAATGCAGAAGATTAAATCTATCTATGCCACATCATATCCACAAACTTTCAGAGGAAGGGACTTAGAGGGAAATTATTCTCAAAACCTAACTGTGGAGATGACATTCACTGTATTCTCACCAGGTCTATGTTCTCCTCCGCAGTTCTCAGTTCTTTTCCAAGAAGTTGATATGACTTCTGACTGATGGATTTAGGACAGGTGTAAGAGCTAAGTGCATGACCCTACAGCTCTTCTCTCTACCTGCTGCAAGGACATAACCATTTCAATGGCAGTACAAAGGACAGAGAATCTCAAGTTGTTACTGCAAAGTGGACATCTGAAAAAATTCCTGTGGCTCTGTGTGTGTAACATCTTCATTCATTCATCTGTTGACAGACACTTAAGTCATACCCATATCTTGTCTATTGTCACTAATGCTTCAACAAATATGGGAGTGCAGAGATCTCTTTGAGATCCAGGTATTTCTTTTGGCTATATACCCAGATATGGGACTGCAGATCATAAGGTGATTCTAGTGTTCATTTTTTTTTTTTTTTTAGGAAACTCCACACTGTTTCCATAGTTGCTCTACCCATTTAAATAGACACCAATAGCGCACAGGGTTGCCCTTTCTCTATATTCTTGTACAATATAAAAAAATCCTAAAAACAGAATAGAATGGGCATTAACCCCAGGATGGGGAAATTGGGAGATGTTGGTCCAAAGATACAAAATTCCAGATGTAAGATGAATTATTACTGAGTATGTAATGTACAGCATGGTGATTACAGTTAATAATACTGTATTATATACTTGAAGGTTGGTGAGAGTAGAATCTTAAATGATCTCACCACAAATAAATGGTAATTATATGACATGATGGGGAATTAAGGCTATGTTGGTAATCATTCTGCAAAATATGTAAGTGTATCAAATCAGTTTAAACTTACACATATGGCAACTACATCTCAATAAAGCTAGAAATATAACATGAAAAAGGGCATTTCTTTTGTAAGAATAAACTGGGATGTGTTAAGTTGCTGACATTTCCAAGTTAATTTGTTACAACAGCTTTCCACAGCCTTCCCTAATAAATACACTGTATCAGGATCACTCAGGAAGCACACACAGATAAAATGATGGGGCCTCCCACATGGCTCAAGGGGTTAAGAAGCAACCTATGAAGCTATTGGCAGCCACTGCAGCACTGAGCAGGAGTTCGATCCCTGGCTGGCCAGGAAGCAACCCACATGGCACAGCAGACCTCTCCTGTCTCTCCCTCTGCTCTCCTCAGCAGTGTATGTCTGCCTGTTCTGTTCCCCACTGTCTCTGGTGAATCCTCTCAAACCCCTCCCCCCGCCCCCACACCTCTAGCCTGTATCCCACTTCTTGTATACATAAATAAACTAATCTTAAAAAAAAAACAAATAAAAGGATGGATTGTGAATCTGTGTCTTTACAACAAGCTAGGCTATTCTGATTAGCAGTTTTGAAAATACTATTAGAAACACTGTTAGACTTGTTTCACTCAGCCTTCTAATCTGTTTCTCTCCAAACCCTACCGTTAATGCACATATACAAAGAGAAGAACATCCACAGATGTTGTAGCTAATCCAGAGATGCCCTAGCATAGCGCAGTCAGGAACATGCATTTGGACACCAGTTTTACTATTTAGTACCAGTATCTGGTGTGATAATGGGTAGATTGTTTAATTCTTTTCAGCCTACTTTTTTCTCATATGGAAATCAGAGATGAATATAGTATCTACTTCTGGGATGTAGGGAATGTTCTCTCTTTGACTGGAGTACCGAATACAGAAATGTATACGTTTGCCAAAACTTATAAAATGTTACGAATTAAGATATATACATCTCACTGAGCATAAGTTTTACAACAACAACAATAAATAAAACAAGACCTATTTGGCAAAGTCATCATAAGGATTATATCAGATAATCATGGAGAACACTGATATCTGGATATCTGGTTACTACCAGAAAATAGTAGCTTTATTATGTTTTTATTATGTGTTACAGAATATTTATTCTATATCACTATCAGAACATCCTGCAATGTTATACATACCTAAAGGCAAGGTAGATTTAGGAAGCTGGGAGGAGAACTCAGACTAATTTAGATTTGGACTGTTTTTTCAAGGTGTATTTCTTTAAGACGCTTTAAGTGTATTAATTCTCTTAACCAAAAGTATTTCAAAAAATAAATTTCACACTTACTCTGCAAGTTTTTTAAAGATTGTTTTGGATTCATACCTCAGCTTATTCATGACTTTAATTTTGCAAATGGTGCATGCTTCAACACACAATATATATTTTGTTATGCCTCTGCTATAATTAATCAAGCAAAAAATGAGTATTATATTTCCTAATGACAACTTTGTGCCTGCAAAGAAAACCTTACTACAGTGTTAATACATCTATATTGCTGCCTGAATCAAAATGCACAATCCTTAATTCTAATTTCAAGCTTTAATTGCTATAGGCCATAATAATAAAGGATTTTTAAAAAAAATATACTTTCCATAATTTTTCTCTTTAAGGAATGCAATACAGTACAATGATATATGACACAGAAAGAATAACAGGATAAAGAATACCAAAGATTACAAATGTGTTTGCAGACAGTCAAATTAAGTTGCTAAAAAATTTAATTTACTGGAACCTAAGAAAATGCACCTAGCAATAATAGACTTTAAGAATAAGACAAAAGTTTCTTTTTAAAGTATGTGTGAAATATAATATAGACTCCTATCAGGAGGACCCCAGGAAACACTTGAATATTTATACAGCGGATCTTCTGTGCTTTGTCCATGCTAGAAACTAGAAGGGATTATGCTCAGTGAAATAAGTCAGAAGGAAAAAGAAAAATATTGGACATTTTCACTTATAGAAGGAATTTAGGGGAACCAAGTAAGTGATTGGGGAAAATAATAACAAAAAAAATTAACAGGCAACCATAAATCAGAGACATTCTGCAGGGGAGGTGGAAGGAGAGGGATCAAAACAGGGGAGAGAAGAGCACAAGGTACTATGGTGATGGTTCACCTGTGAACTGGTGGTGAGAATTCTATGTGAACTACACCTGAGAGGAGAAATCAAACATTGTACAAAAATGAAAAAATGATGGGGCCTGCCCGATGGCTCAAGGGGTTAAGAAGCAGCCTATGAAGCTATCCGCAGCCACTGCAGGACAAGTCTGATCCCCAGCCAGGGAGCACACATGGCACATGGCACAGCAGACCTCTCCTGTCTCGCCTGCTGCTCCCCTCAGCAGTGTAGTTCAGTAGATCTGCCTGTTTTGCTCCCCATTCTGTCTCTGGTGAATCTTTTCACCCCCCATACCTCTAGCCTGTACCCCAGTTCTTGTATGCATAAATAAATAAATCTTTAAACAAATGAACAATGATGTAAAAATATATAAATAAATAAATAATATTAAAAAAAAGAAACTCTGGGAATGCAGACAATGAGGAAAACAAGAGTCCTTCCCTAAGGGATATGTACTTCATGCTGGGGATATTGCCTGTAGTTAGACTTTTGATAAACAGCTGACCTCCTCTTTGCAGAACTCAGAACAACAACGGCAACACCATACTTTGAGGTTAAAAACCTTAAAATAAAATAAATTATAAATGTGCAAAATCATTTCAAAGAGATAAATGACACCCGAGTAACAGGAAGATCTGACAGCAGCGAAATGGCTTGTATTAATATTTGAAGTGAAGTGTGGTTATCAAAAGAGAGGTGAGCAGGAGAGAAGAGAGGCAGAGTCACCAGTTATCCCAGCAAAGCATGCCAGGAAGAGAGGTCAGACATGCACATGAGGACGTCTCTCCCCACAGACAGGGTCAGCCCTCTGGCAGGGAAAGCATAGAAGCTATGAGTCTGGGTCACCCCTCTACTCTCCTTTATCTGTCAGTCCCCCACCCTCCGCAGTTGGTAATTGTAACAGGTTTTTCAGTTAAGCCCCTATAGTCATGTGTACGTGCATGCATATGCACACACTCTGTTACCAACTTCATCAACATGTTTAATTTCTCATAAGTAGTTGAGATAAGTTGTTTATTTCCCAAGGAAATTGTAAACACATTGAGGATCTACTGTTTCCATATAGTTTGTTATTTCTTTTTTTAATTCTCTTAACTCGAAAAGCTAGATAGCATTATCCTATTACTATGTGTAACCCAAATGTCTGTTCTCCTTTAGTTCATAAGCTGCAGGGAAATATTTTGTTTCCTTGTTTTACCAATAACAACTTAGATTCATAACTTAGCCACTTTTAAATATTTAACCCCCCCAAAAAAAAGCAGTGTCATTAAAGAATTAACAAATAAACATGATATAATTTATTAAAGGTATCTGCAGGAAAACAGAAGGGATTTATAGGGGATTTATAGTGTGTGTATATGTGTATATATATGTATATAAATTTATATATATATATATTAAAAATCTCCACTAGACTTCTCTCTTCTCCATAGTTACCTCCCAGTTTCAGTGTCAGTAAGACCACCTGCAGTGGTGCCATGTAGCAACCTAGTACAATTTAGATCTACCCTCACTCTGATGCCCAATTTTTCATCCTTTCACCAATCAGAGTGCTCAGTCAAAGCAAAAAATCTCCAGGAGCTATGGTGTCCTTCAGAAAGCAATTTGGGAACCATTTTCCTCCACTTGAGTGTTTTCTCGCTGCTCACTATCCATTGCACATAGTATTTATTTCTTTGAGACACTTATAGGGTTCCTCTTAGGAAAAATTCTGGTGAATGAAGTTGTCTTCATTGCCTTACAAGTAGTTAGTATTGTGAGTTTCTCTCTTACCCAGATTGCCTCCACTTACCAGTGAGATCACTCAAGTGTTAGGAAAATACAATAAATGTTCTAATCAGTCATCATTTTGGGGACTGAATTATTGGATTTGTGAAGCTCATTAGAACATACTGCATTGTGAAGGATCCAGTATACTCTTTAAAGTTAGCTTATCCTGTAAGGTCACTTGATGATCTCCACTGGGCATTTTCCCAGTAAATCTGTAACTTGCCATGAACATTTCTTTCCATTTGCATGGAAAGGAAAGCAGACACAAAAGAAAAATATACCTAGTAGATCAAAATGGCATGTGATCTAGAATGCAGCTGAGATGCACAGGATGACTTCTCTAGGAGTGAGTGTGAGAGGGAACCCCAGGAAACAGAGAAGTGAATAAAGGGTTGATAATGGTCTTGAAGATGGCTGGACACTTTGGAAAACAGTATGGAGGTTTCTAAAAAATTAAAAATAGAAATACCATAGGTCCAGTTATGCCACTTCTAGGTATTTAGCCAAAGAATATAAAACACAAATTCAAAAAGATCATGATATGTCTATGCTCATGGCAGCATTATTTCAAATATCCAAGATATGGAAAGAACCCAAGTGCTCAACAACAGATGAACAATTTATGAAGTTGTGGGGTGTGTACACACACACACACACACACACACACATACATACATACACATATATGCATATACACATATACACAATGGGATACTACTCAGTCATTAAAAAAATGATATTTCCATATTTTGACAACATGGAAGGAACTTGAGGGAATTATGCCTAGTGAAATAAGTCAAAAGGAGCCAGACAAATATGATTTCACTCAGTTGTGCAATACAAAGAAAAACAAAAGCAATCAAACAAACACAATAAAATGGTGTTTATCAGAGGGCAAGGGCAGGTGGAAATAGGTCAGTAATTAGATATTTGGTGGTGGTATGTATAAAATACACAGTTGCTGAGGTGAGAAACTATACAACTGAAATGTATACATTGTTGTAAACTAATGTAACTGTTGTAGAGCAACCCCGATACAAAACGGGGTGCCTGACTGTGGGTCCTCACCCGCGCGCTTAAAAGGACTTATCAATGCTCTACTGCAGGCACACGTGAAAAGTTAATAAAAGGTTTATTTACAAGGGAAGGGGAAATGAGAAAATGTACAGCTCTGGGAGAAAAGTGGGAGACAAAGTTTTAAATGAGTCCTACCCACTCCGCCGATCAGGAATCCCAAAATGGCGCTCTCAGAGTTGGCCGCCAGCCAGGAGCGGTGAAACCAGGAGGCGAGCGATTGCGAGCCAAAGAGAGAGCCCAAGGCCCACGTGTTTGGTTTTTATATCCAACCTGGCTGCCCAACTCCACCCTCAGGTCCCAGCCACCCTCCCCTTGGTGGTGATGGGATTTGTCTTTTCCAATGTCCTGATGGCTTTAGTCTGGAGTGGGGGTGGAGTCCACAAAGCCTGTATGAGATTATCTTAGGACATCCTTTCCCCCTAACATTACCACAATTGAAGCAAGGATGGCTGGAGAATGTGACATGCATAATGAGAATATCATAAGTGAAAAAATAGGCACAAATACTGTTGATATGCTTTCCATATGTTTCTCCTACTGAAACATATTTGTCTCATCAGCTCATCCAACTTCAGTTTTCATCCAACTTCAGACAATCCCGGTGGAGAAGAGACTGTCTCTATCAAAACTGCTTAGAATCACCTGGTTTTAGACACTAGTTTAATTTTACTATTCATGATGTGCTGATGATATCCCCAAAACTCCTCACCATTTTTGATCTTCCAATTTCTACTCAAGTTCTTCAACTTGCCCTACCTGACTCCTTCTTGATTTCTCATTTTGAGAAGATGTATATAAGCCACACATAAATCAATCTTTCCTAATGCAGTTGTGAAGCAGTTCTTCCTACGAAGGCTGCAGTGGCCACACAATTACATGGATTCATCAGAGAAAGCAGCAAACAAATGAAACTGTCACAGATGATTGCAATCTATAGCAATGTATAGCTAGATACAAAAGAAATTAGAATAGTTCAGGAATAGAGTATCACTTTTTCTCAAAATAAATCTGGTTTAAGCTTAGAATTCTTACATGTTATTTCTCATCTCTTCTACTCTATCCTTTCCAGACTTCTACTTTCCTCCCCTTTCTGCCCACCCTCCCTGTAAAGCAGAAAAATATCTCATGTTCTGATCAGAGACATACATATGTGCTTGAGGAGATGGCTTACAGAATCTGAGCGTCCTACAGCTGCAAAGTGGGGGTGACTTCAAAAACAAAACAGGACTGCAGGTTCAATGACATGGTGTGTGGAAAATCAAAAAGGGAATATATACCTGTTTCACAGTAGCTGCTCTGCAAACAGTACTTATGAGTGCTATCAGCAGTAACTACAGCAGTGGTGGTGGTAGTAGCAGTAGAAATAAACCTTATCCGGGGCCTCCCTAGTGGTGTAAGAGTGTGCAGTACTGTGAAGCTGTCCACAGTCACTGCGGCACAAGTTCAATCCCTGGCCAGGGAGGTGACCCACATAGCACAGCAGACCTTTTCTGACATGCCCGCTGCTCCCCTCAGCAGAGTATTTCAGTAGATCTGTCTGTTCTGTTTCCCACTCTGTCTCTGGTGAATCCTCTCACCCCCCACACCTCTGGCCTGTACCCCAGTTCTTGTATGCATAAATAAATAAATTCTAAAAAAAATAAACCTTATCCACAGAACATGGTTACTCTAACTAGACCTGATGTGATTATCATTAAAATTTAGACAAGATCATAGCAGTCTCACAACACCCTGTCCTATCCACAGCAGAGTTCCTGTGAGATAAGGCATCTGTCAGATGGACATATACTCTGAGTTCTTCTGCCTGAAATGAATGAAAGCTTTGGTTTGGGAGGAGCACACGACATAGTGGCTGAAACCTTTCTGCCCAGAAATTCTTTCTTATACCAAGCAGAATTCCCTCTACCTCCCAGAAGCTTCCCTCCATTACACCCAGTTTTATACCCCTTGGGGCCAAGCAAAATGAACCTAATCACTTTTCTTCATGACAGCTCTTTAGATATTTGAACAACACGGTCATTGTATTGTTGCCCCCAGTGTATTCTCTTCTCCAAACTTGACATGCTGAAACCATTCTCCATGTGGCTTCCATCCCAGCCCCTTCAGTGTTCTTGAATGCCAGCTCTTCCAACTAAACACCCTAATGGTCCATGCCGGCACAGAGGCAGTTCTGCCCGTGACCCCCACTGTGTGCTTGTTGATTAATACATAAGTTGCCTATTTGTGTTGAAACTTATCAAGCACATGATGAAGTAAAATATCCCAATCTATTGTGTGTGATTTCCATTTATGACATGATATTTGAGACAGGTATTTGTCAAATAAAACATGTAAGTATTCTGAACCAACTTGTTAACAAAAGAAAACTGAAAGATATTTATCATGGGAAAACAGTTACTGGGTGTTAGGAATGAGGGTGAGAAATAGGCAAGGAGGAAGGGGATGGAAGGAACCAATTTTCAACTGTTTTGAAATCATAACTCCTTTAAGTGATTGTCTGACTAAATTTCTCTACTTCTCTATTTCTCTTACCAGAATATTTTGTAAATGCACAAACTTTCAGCTCAACAAAGTCTTACTTCGTTTTATACATCTGCCACATCCAAAGCAGTTTTACCTGACAATTGATTATTTTGTAGCACATCTTTCAATGTTTTGTTTCTGTGAATCACCTGACTTAAAGAAATTAGACTGTCTGGATGCATCTTCCCTTTCATTGATGTCAGCAAAGCTAAGGGGGTGGGGAGGCAAATCTTCAGACCATAACTACACACGTAAATGCTGGTGCTTTGATAAACATTTCTTAGTCAATCAAGAATTTTTGTACTAAAGACTAAATGATGACTATATGTCACATTGCAGAGAACTATTAATGCAATTTGGGCCAGTTAATGGATTCTACATTATACTATTTTTCCTTCATATTCTATTCCAAACTATCTTTTGAGGAGCTAATATGACATATGTGCTTTTTTTCCCTCTTCTCTCCTCACCTCTCTACCAGGATTGCATATTCAGACCTCCTCTTTAGCAGTAAAGGTTATTACTTTAACCTTTTATTGAACACCCATTTATTGAACACCTACCATAGGCCTGTATATTAAAATACGGTGATGCTGTATCAATAATCACTGGTCTCTAGGCATCTCTTGCAAAGAGACAGAAGTGAAACACATAAGCATAGGAATGGTAGATAAAGACTTTCTGTGGGGAAAGAAAAAGTCAAGTCATTTTTTCTGTTTGATATTTTATGTCTGATTCCTTAGTTTAGTTCTGACAAACGAAAGATCACAGGAGCTAGAGAGGAAGGGGGAGCGCAGTAAAGAGAGAAAAAATGGACTGAATATTTACTATATTCTAGGCACTGTGAGTTACTGCCTTTCTAAAATACAATAATTCTCTGAAGCAGGCATAGATGTTGTTATTTACAGATGTGGAAACTGAGGCTTACAGAGGTAAGGGATTTGCCCACGCAAGGAAGGGGGCCATAACCAGAGTTCACTTGGGCAGCTCACTTTCCAAGTCCAATTTTGTTGCCTCCCAAGAGAAGCAGAGAAGAAACCATGCAGCTGAGTGATGATGCTGACAGTGGCCCTGACACGCACACCGGGGCACTGACTGACCTCCAGGTAGGGCCACCCGAATGCCTGTGTGTGTCTACTATGGCTTCACATCCTATTTCACCTGTGTCTCAGGACGAGCCTCCAAGTGACACATAATCAACCTGAATGTGTCCTCTGGATAGAGTTATGAAGAAACTGCCCTGGAGTGGGTAACCTGCAGTCATGGGCTGTTAGAGGGAAACTGGAACGCAGGCACTTTTGGGCAAAGCTCCTCATTTTAGACACGAAGAGGAAGCACAGAGCAAGGAAAGTTTTTGTCCAAAGTCAGAGTCCAGAACCCATGTCCTCGTCAGAGTTGAACAATTTTGACTTTTAACTAATTAAACAACAGGTGGCATTGCCTCCCAACCCAGGGAGGGATTTCATGCACAGGGAAGGAGAACACTTTCATGCTTGAAATGCTTTCATAAAACTGCCACACCTGTCCTTACACGCACACACCTCCAGGCTTCCCCTAGTTGTGATAAGCACCTACATCTATCCTCTTGCTTCAGTTACTCAGGAGAGAATGATCCTGGACTCTCTCTTTCTCTGTCTCACCTGTCATCAGTCCTGCTTCCATTTCCAGAGATCAGTTAGATTGATTCCCCTTTGGCTGCCACTGCCTCACCCTAAGTCAGCAGCTCCTCTCTTTGGGCTAACTGCAGCAGCTTCCACACATGCACCCTTCCTCTCATCTACTGGCAGCCACTGATGTTCCCTATCAACAGACACAAGCAGTTCACTCCTGATTAGAAAAAAAAAAAAAATAGAATTCAACACCTGCCCATTGCACTTGAGGTGCAATTGAGGACATTTTCCCTGTCTTACAAAGCCCTGTGTCTCTATGCTCTTTCCCAAAGATCTATTCACTATTCACTATTATGAATCTATTTTAGGGCCTCAAATGCTCCAAATTCTAGTTTGCTTCAATGGTCTTACATAGCCTATTCCTTCTCTGGGATTTTCTTTACCTACACCTATTCTAACTTGTCTGCATATTTTCTAACTCAAGAATATCATTAAGGAGGCTTTCACTCCCCTATCCTTACCAGTTCGCCCATATAACTTAGTTCCCTTTTGAAATCTGAGCAGTTCACGTTTAATTTTTCATTTACTAGCAAACTACTTGACTTAGAGTAAGCTGTTCAATTCTCTAAGCTTTCCTATCATCACCTATAAAATGGGCATAAGAATAGTCTCTGCAGAGTAGTTGTCAGGATTAAAATTAAAACACTTAATACACATTTCCTGAAGAGCTACAAAGAATGTTATACTTAAATTCTATCCATATTCCAAAATGGTACTCTGTAAAATGGAGAATCGATCATGTCTTAAGATACAGAACTAAAATCGGAATAGAGAGACATTTCTGGAGTACTGTTTCCAAGAAGAAAGTTGTTGAGCCACCATCATATAATACTGCATTCTATGTTGACCTACTTGTGTTCTACGGAATGACCACCAAAAAGGTCACTGAGTAGGAGGCCAGAAACATACAAAGCCAGATAAAGCACTGAGTTACTCTTAGTCTATTTTGTGTTAGTTCAACTATGTTAATTAAGCTGGAGACAGTGATGATTGTTTTAGAAAGCTTTCTCCATTGGACAGGGATGATTTCTGCTTTTATCTTCTCAGCACCTATTGTCAACATTTCAACATTCACAAAAATTGAAACACAGAGATTTCTTAAATCCTATTGTCCAAATTGTAGACTATTTGCAAAGCATGCCAGTACCAATCTTGAATAATATTTCCAGTGGTTCTCCTGGAGGACAAATACATTTAAATGTGCCTACTCACAAATCTAAAAAAGAATGTAAATATATGCACATATGAACATGGAAACAGCCTTCTGCCAGGCCTTTTAATAAGCCAGACTCTTAGTCCACACAGCAAACAAACCGGAATAGAAATAAGAAGCATAACTGTCATCCTACATACCTATTAGACACCTTAGAAAATCCACGTGTTCTAGGAAAGTTGTCTGGATTTTGTAAACTGGGTTATTGTTACTATTATTATTATTATTACTACTATTTTAAAGCACTACCTTTTGAATGGAATGAAACCTTGGATAAAGAATTGTTTTTATAATGTAAATAATTGGCATCATTAAATTCCCTTAGTAAACAAGGGACACTTGTACACTGTTTAAATTCAAGCAGATGATCCATCTGCTCTTGGTTTGGAGATTCATTCATTCAGTTAGCATGTTTCATGCATTTGCTATTCATGTATTCATTCTACAAATATTTACTGAGTGCTTACCATATGTCTGGCACTGTACTCGATGCTCAAGATGCAGGAGTGAACAGAGAAAAGATGCATTTTAGCCTCCTCAAGTTTGCAGCCTGAGGTGAAATGACCAATAAAAACAGATAAGTGAAAATATGTAATACAATTTCAAATACGTACATGTGTTATGAACAGAACATAGCAGTCTAAGGGATCAGAGAGCGCTGGCTATAGGGGATTGGAGTGTTGAGTGGGTGCCTCTGCTAGTGAAGATGCAGGAAGGTCCTGGTTAAATAGGCAAAATGAGGGAGAAGCCACATGTCATGTGTCAGGCAGAGGGAACAGAAAATGAGAAGGTCATGAATCTAGAGGGTGCTTTGGCTTGAACAATATCAAGAAGGTACATGTGACTTGGGAGAAGAAGGAAGCAATTGCCAAGGAGTCAGGACATGCTCATATTGTACTTTCTAGGCTATGGAGTGGAGGTGTGCAGGAGGCAACTGTTCACAGCATCAGTAAGTGTAGAGAATGCAGGACCTTCAGAATGTACAAATTTTTGTCCCCCATGGGAAGGAGTGTTTTTTCTCCCAAGTACATCAATATGCTTCCATAATTTTTCTAACATGCTCCTTCTTCTTCGCTTTGCTTCTCTGCTTTTTGTGCCTTTCCCTTCCTCTTTCCTTTCCTTTCTTTCGCGTCCCCCACCCCCATGAATATTTATTGTACAATTGCATGTCTTAGGCACTATGTCTAGGATCTGGTGGATGCTCTCTCCCCTGGGTGTACAAGGAAGTTCTTCTCCTTTTCCCCAACAATTCTCCTCCCCCAACCCTATCAGGACTGGGATCTGCTGCATGAGCTTTTCCACTAGCTTCAAACACACACAGGCTGGAATCCCAGCTCCATTACTTACCAGTTGTATGAGACTGGGCCGTAGACGTAAGTTCCTTCTTGTCTCAACTCTCTCATCTGTAAGATATGGGTAATAATACATACTTTGAAGGAATGTTTGGAGAATTGCAAGCTTTATCTATAAGCTGGTGAAATATTATTACATTATTAGTTTTGCCCGTTTGCTTCTGTTCCAACAGGAACCGCAAAGTAAAGAAAAGCACAGTTACAACAATTTGGTGTGATGTTGAAATGGCCTGGTCTCCTCCAGTGTCCTAGAATGCTCTACTCATAATTATATAATATAACTCATGAGCCCTGACTATTCAAGATGACCGAGAATGGAGACAAGAGGGGAACAAGTTTCTGCCTATGGGAGATGCATAACTGACCCCAACTCTTTACCTGTCCTTGGATTCACACCCTTTGCCATGCATCTCTGTAGTTTCTCTCACTAAAAAAGATTATATTTCTTGACTCCTTAACTTTCGATCTGGCCATGTGATTTGCCTTGGTCAACACAAAGAGTTTCCAGCTTTAAGCTCACACCTCAAGAGGGCATGTGTGTTTCTGCCTGACATCTTGCACAGTTGCCACTGCCGTGAAACATCCCCCAACCTAGTCCCAGGAGCAGGAGGAGATATATAGGAAGAGAAGCGGTGCTCCTGTCCAATCCAGAGAAGGAAACCCCAGCAAACCCAGTGTGTGACAGTAAAAAAGAATTATTTTAAGCCAGTGAGTCCTGGGGTCATACATAACCTAGTATTAGTGTAGTGATATCTGATAGGCTGGATTTAATTTACCAATATTTTTTTAATTGACATTATTCATGATATATGTATTGAACTTCTATATTTAATGCACCAGGAGGGTATCATCCTTGTCTTGGGAAACTTAAAGTGTAGGTAAGGGGGGAAGACAAAAAATGTTACTGAATAGTTGAAGGGCATGTTTGGGAGACAGAGGGTGGTGAGTCAGAGCTTAGCCTCAGATGACTTGCTGTTGCTCCTAGTGGCGGAAATGGGAACTGCGCCATGAGAAGCTTTCATTTTAATGAAAACTCCAGAATGTCAGCTCTGGAAGGCTCCTGCTCAGAATTTATTTCGGGTAAGCTAGGTGAACTGAATTTTGGAGGAAGGGAATCTCTTGCCCAAGGTGAATCAATGGAATTGTGGGAGATCTAGGACATGAACCCAAGACCTCTGACTCCCCATGGCTGGCACATCTAATTGTATATAATAGTGAAGAGGTTTTACAGTGTCAATAAATTTTGAACTGCCATAATATTCCCAGCCAAAAGGTTTATTACTAATACCAGTTAAGGTAAGATTAATCTCCATCACTATTATAATTCATTATTGTAACATGACTCCTCTCTTACTCAGGTCATTTAAGATAAGGTAATAACTAGGTCTCATAATTAATAATAGTAATTAATACCTTTCATTTATTGAGGCTCTTCTCCAGCACAGAGCTTACTGCTGTAGGGATATGGGCACATTTATCCTTGCAACAATCTAAGCACAGATAATAAGCCCCATTTTATAGAATTAGAAACTGTATCTTTGGAACATTGCCTTTGCCTACATCTTATAGATAATAAGGACCAAAACCCAGGCCAAGATCAAAGACTTGTAATCTTCACACTCTTCTCTGAAGACAGGGGCGTGGGAAGCTCCATCAGAAATGTTTAATTGAGAAGCAAGCAACATCCCCATTTTTTGCATCTTTTTCTTGGTCTTTCCCCTCTACTGACAGACAGCAAGCCTGGAGCCCACTGCAAAGGTGGAAAAACCATTTCCCTGCTTGGATCCTGTCTCAGTTTTTACACCATACACCAATGGATGGCTCTAGAACAGGACACTCTGAGGAGGTCTGGGGGAGCTTAGAGCTTCTAAGTGAAAACAAGGAACTAACTCAGCAGGGCCAGGCTATCTTCAGAGTCTGAGGAGAGGTGCATCAAAGGGATGAGAGCCTGGCTGCTTTGATGGAGGAACCAACAGGAAATTATCAGGCTCTGCTGACAAGGACAAAGACAAGAAAAGGCCCACTGGGGCCTCATCCCTGTCTGGACTGGAAAAGGCAGGAAGCCAGAGGGACTGTTTAATCCTGACTCCAGAGCAACCCTGAACCCTGGCTTCCTCCCTCATAGAAGAACAAGGTAAAGGAAAGGTGAGGTAACTTAAGATAAACACCCAAACTTTTGGCTGCCTGGATGAACTGAATTTTTAATTTAAGCTGTCAGTGGCTTCTTTTTTTTGCTTTTCCTTTTTTAATCTAAACTGTAATCACACAATACTCCACCCAAATGCTTGATATGGATTTCTAAGACAGATCCTAACATAGTCATAAAAAAAAAAGTCCCCTCTGAAATGTGCACTTTGTACTGTGTCTATGTGTAGGTGTGTTTAAAATGTCACGAACTGGAATGCCTAACTCTAGTTCCCAGGAATTAATCACTTAGAAGACTGAAAGGGGGAATTAACTTGCTTTAACACTTAGAAGCAGTCGCCAAAATAGAACTTGCTGAATAGAAGTATGGTTATCTTTCCATAAAAACTAGAAGACTCTTTTTTTTTTTCCTCTGCATTTTTTTTCTCTCTCTAAAACTGCCTGGCAAAAATTTTCTCTTAAGGCTCATCTGCAGGTCACAGATACTCTGGGTCTAAAGGTATAAAAGCAATGCTTTTAAACTTTTTATGGCTACAGTGATTTTTTGGTAGAAATTTGGGAAACCATCATCATTATCTAATTTTTGGGTATTTTCATCACCTGACAAAGTTGCCTTTTACCCATTTTTGGTCAATTCCTATTCAGACCCTCAGCCAGGACAACCACTGAGCTTCTTCCTGTCTTTACAAATTTGCCTTTTCTGAACTATTTATGTAAATCAACTCACAGAAGATTTGACTTTGCCTCTGGCCTTTACCATGTTTTTAAGGTTCATTCATGATGTAACATGCATCAGTATTTTTTTTCTTTTGCATGCTGAATACTATTTCACTATCTGTGTTAGGGGGAAAAGGATGTCCCAAAGCCAATTCCATATAGGCTTTGTGGACTCCACCCCCACCCCAGGTCAAAGCCAAAGACACTGGGAACTCCAAATCCCATCACCACCAAAGGGAAGGTGGCTGGGACCTGAGGGTGGGGTTAAGCAGCCAGGTGGATACAAAAAGGCAGACATGTGGGCTTTGGGGGCTCTCCATTTTTGGGCTCTCAACCAGCTCGCAGCATCTGGCCAGCTCTGAGAGTGACTTTGAGTTTCCAGGTCGTCGGATCGGGTAGGACGCATTAAAGACTTTATTTCCCTATTTTCTCCCTGAGTTGTACATTTTCCTTATTTCTTCTTCTCTTGTAAATAAACCTTTTATTAACCCTTTTGCGTGTGTCTGTAGTAGAGTATTCATAAGTCCCTTTAAAGCGCGCGGGTGAGGACCCACAGCCAGGAACCCGTTTAATATCGGGGTTGCTCTATAACATCTGGACATACCATATTGGGTTTCTCCATGATCCTGGCCTGTTTCTGGATTTGGTGTATTATGAACAGTGCTGCTTTGAACATTAGGGTGATGTCTCTGTGTGACATGTGTGTTTCAGTTCTCTTGGGTTGTGCAAAGGAATACTGACAGTTGCTCACCCTGATTCCACTGCATTTAGACACCATGTCAGCGGAAATCTACCAAGCAATTTTTAGCTAACTTTTAAAAATCCACTAAAGTCACCATTCATGAAAGGGGTGACCTCTGGGGGTGGGGGAGAAGCCAAGCTGTTGTCATCTGATGGATTCTGGTCACAAAACAGAGGCCAAATTCCAGTTAATGTCAGACTACATGGAAGAAGGCTCATCTTCAAATGGGCCTCCCAAATGGAATTAACTGAAGTTTTCCTCATGTCTCAATGTCCTAACTCACACCGACATCTTGGTGTGAGTGACCCTCACATCTTGGTGTGTACATAACTGGAGGGCGACAGCTCAGGTGGAAAGGATGAAGTATGGTTATCTTTCCATAAAAACTAGAAGACTTTTTTTTTTTTTCCTCTGCATTTTTTTCTCTTTCTAAAACTGCCTGGCAAAAATTTTCTCTTAAGGCTCATCTGCAGGTCACAGATACTCTGGGTATAAAGGTATAAAAGCAATTCAGACAATAGCAGCCAAACCGGAGCAAACTTCGAGCATCTGTGAGGGAGCATGAGGGAGCGTGAGGGAGCGTGTCCACTTTCTCCCCTGTGCAATTCCGTTCATAAACTACAACAGCAAGGCCGGTGCACCCCATCACCCCAACACTGTGCCCCTTTAGCCTGTGGGGAGTGGGGGTAGCGCTCTGGGACAGACTCCAAGTTTTGGGGCTTTCAGCAGCCTGAGGTGGCCGGTGAAAAGAAAGGCCCCGGGGGTTGAGAGAGGAAGCAAGGCGGTGGCGTGTGGAAGGGGTTCGGGGTCCCTGACCAACCTGTGGCGGCAGACGCGGCCCGCAGCGCCCCGGGAAGCGCTCGCCCGTCGGCTCCCGAGTTCCTCGCGCGCGGCGGGCGCGCGGGAGGCGGCGTCGGAGGCACTTGGTGCCCGAGGCCTGGCCCTTCGGAGCCGCGCGGCGGGGGCGCAGAAGCGAGGGGCCTGCGCGCCTGGAGACTGAGCGCCCCCTGTCCCCGCCGAGGCACGGGCGGCGCGCAGGCCCCGCGGGCCACGGAGGAGCGCGCCGGGCGTTCCCCGCGCCGGGTCGGGGCGGGCGGGCGGCGCGCGGCGCGGAGGGGGCGGGTGTGGTACCCGGATCGCCCCGGCTCGCCCGGGGGTGCGCGCGCTCGCGGGGCGCGGGCAGGAGGCGTGGAGCCCCGGGGCGGCGCGGGGCCGCCGGCTTTTCCGCTCGCGGCGCTCGGCTCGTGTTCCCTGCTCCCTCTCTCGTCCTTCCTCGGCCTCCTCCTTTTCCGTTAACTTCCCGGCCCCGCTGCTCCCTTCTCGCCTCGGCTTCCCCTCCGCGCCCGGCGCACCCACCTCCGCGGGCTCCTCCCTGCTTTCCATCCTCACCCCGGTCCCGCCCGAGGATTCCTTTTCACCCTTCGCCCGCGTGCTGCTTCGCAGTCCCCCCTCCTCTTCTGTGATCGCCGCCTCCACCCTGGAAAGTTGTCCTAGGTCGGGGATCCCCCCTCCCACCCCGGACCAGTTGCGCCCCATCCACCCTTCCAACTGCCGTGTGCGCGGGTCCCGGCGCCGCTCCCCGGATCCGAGCGCCCCGCCCAGTCCCTGGCCAGAGTCCCTGGCCCCGCCGGTCTCGTCTCCCCGAGGCTCCACGAGGGCAGCGAGAGAGCCCGGGCTCCTTGGGGGTGCACGGGAGCACAGAGGGGGGCTGCGCCCCTCCCGCCCGACCGCACTCTCCGACGAGTGGCAGCGAGTGTGCGGGAGGGGCCTGAGGCAACAAGTGAAGCTACGTGCGGGGCCCACTGCTGTCTGTCGGAGGCGGGGACCCGGGCCACCTTGGGGACACGGACCCCAGGCTGCTCCAGGCGGAGCGCTCCTGCCGCCCCTCCCCCCAGTACGGGCGGCCCTGGGTGATGGGGCCACGGGGAAAGCTGGGAGTGGGCGAGGACAGGGACGTGCTCTTGCCAAGTCCAAGTCTCTCTCCCCGAGGCTTTTCCGCTGCACCCCAAGCAGAGTTTGCCAGAGACAGGGTGCTGCGGGGTGGGGGGCGGGGGGAGAGGGGTCGGCAGAGGCCGCCAGCGTGGAGGGATTTTCGGAAGGTGGGGTGCTAGAATGAGGAGGGCCAAATCCCGACCGACCGATCGCCTCCTCCACTTAGACGATGCTTCTCCCCTTCCCACCACCCAGGCCTCCCGGGCAAAGGCCCAGCCTGCCCAGCTGGAGCGGATTTGGGCTAAGGGGGAAACAGGGGGCTCCCAACCCCTCCCCAATTTCCCTCCTCCGTCCTCCCTGATTGGCTGCACGTCTCTGGAGCCCAACTTCGGTCGCTCCAGACTCTGTCTGAGCCCCAAGGGAGCCGGAGTGCTGCGACCCGGGACGGGAGGGGCGGCCCCGAATCCAGGGGTTGGCAGCTCCGGGGCCCCCGAGGGGAGGGGCCGGGGCGGGTCGGCCCCCGCAGCCTCCGCGAGGCCCAGCTCGCCGCGTCTCGCAGCCTCGACTCCTCTCCGCCCCCCGCCCTTCCCTTCACTTCCCTCCCAGCGGCGGCCTCCCTCCCCCGCCCGCCCGCCCGCCACCTCCCCCCGGTTTCTCATTCCTGCCACTAGCGCGCTCGGCAGCTCATTCCGCGGCCGCCGCCAGCCGAGGGGAGCGTCGCGAGCAGATGCCGCGGGGGCCGCTCGCAGCCGCCGCCGACTTGTGAATGGGACCCGGGCTGGGGCCGGGGCTGGGGCTGACACCGCTGCGCCCGCCCTGCTCCTGGGACCGACGGCCCGGAGCTCGCGCCCACCCTCCGGGGCACCAGGTGAGGCGCGCCGCCAGCCCCTTCTCGCCCGAATGGGGTTTCTCGGGGTTGGGGTTGGTGGGGGGAATCTCTGGAGGAGAAGGTTCGGAGGAGGAGATGTGACTCGTGAAGGTTTCTCTAATGCAAAGCAGAAAAGGGTGGGGGGAGGAGGGAGGAGGTGAGAGAAGATTTGTTTAAAAATCAGGAGGGGAGAAGGGAGCCAGCTGTGGGCGCGTGTAGCGCAGGGGGCAGAGGCGCCAGATGTGCGCTCCAGCCTCCCTGGCCCGCTCCGGCCTCCTCCGGGGTCTGCGCCGAGGCCGCGGGAGAGGGGAGCCCCCCGGCTGGGACTGGAGGCTGCAGGGCTGCGCTCCGGGGTCGCCAGTGGCCCCTCGTCTGGGCTCCGGGGAAAGTCGCCTTCCGCGCCGCGCCCGCCCGCGCTGCGCCTCTCTCCGAAAGCGGCGACGTGACCGCGCTCTGCAGGGTTCCTACCCCTTCCTCCCGGATCCCCGCCGAGCACTCCCCGGGGCTCCTTCATGCGCGACCGCCGGGGAAGCCCCGGGGAAGCGAAGGGATCCTGCTGGGGTCGGCGATCGCCCCGCACTTTTATAGTGTGGGTTTGGGTGCGCTGACTGCGGCTCTGGGGCTGCTGACTGCGGCGCGCGCTCCAACCCTCCAGCCGGGGTCCGTTCGGGAGTTCCGGGGGGGCTTCCGTCAGCTCCCGCCAGCCAGGGGTAGATCCGCGGGCGCCTCCGACTCGGGCTGCCTCTGGCTCGCTTTAACTTTGCGAACCAACAACCTTCCCCGAAGCCTGCGCCTCCTCCTCCCGGAGCGCGCCAAGCCTCGCCAGCAACCCGCACGCACGACCTCCCTCCCTCAGCTTTGCCCCGGAACGCGTGCCGGGGTGGCGAGCGCGGAGAAGCCGGCGAGATGGGGAGCGCGGCGAGGAGAGCAACCCTTTGCCCCAGAACCCGGGAGGAGCTGCGTGAGGGCTCGCCTCGCGCTGTGAAGAAAAGAGTCCCCAAGGAAAGTGGGGTTGGAGAGGCCCCCGGGTCGCGCTTTCTTACCCTTTCTTGCCAAGGCCCTGCTTTTGGGGAGCCGGGGTGGGGGCTTCTCACGCCTCCCTACCCTTTCCCGGGTTTTCTAGATGCTGGGAAAAGCCCTGTTGCTTTTGCTGATAATGCAGCAGGAATTTCACGGGCTATCGCACCGCTATTAAGAAATTACAGCTTTTAATTATTTAATAATGCCATCCCTGCATGATGAGAGTCGTCCCTAAGGGGGAGGGGGTGGAGGTCTGTTCCAGAAACCCTGCTGCGGGAGGGTATAGATTTGTTTAAAGTCTACTCTCCCGTCTCCTCCTAAAGAAATCTTAGTCGGATGACTCTGAAATCTTTCCTTGTTTTCCTCTTCCTATCATTTCTATCGTTATAATATGAGGCAGTAAGTTTTCGGTTTAATCACAGGGAAGCCACGGTAATTAATCTGGCAAGAACCTGGATCAATTTCTTTATCACTTGGGCTTGCAGCAGACATCGATGGTTTTGCGGGGTGTCTGGCTTTCCAGGGAATGGGGCTGTAGAAGTGTTCTCAGGAGCGAGGATTCACCACCATCAATCAGCACATTTGCCAGCTTGGACTCCACGCCAGAGCCTCACAGAAAGGAGAACAGAGGGGCTGCCTTCCTTTCGTTAATTCTGGAATTATCTTTCCTACAAGTAAAGAGATGCAGACCCTGGAACCCAGAAGTAGCCCCTGCCTAACCCCAGCAGCAGGGAGCTTATTATTATTATTATTATTATTATTATTATTATTATTATTATTATTATTTTGCCAGTAGAACAAAGGGATAAAAGTTGCAAAACAAAGGGGCAAAATTGGGGCCAATACCAGAGGGACCCTAAAGCTCCTGGTCACTAAAGTGTGTGTCTCCAGCTCTGACTCAAAGTTTTGCAGTTGGCCAGTGGGTCCTAGAATTCCAGCCTCTGTGCAAAACTGAAATCCTGCCCGGTACAAAGGAATGTGAGTACTCTTCAACCGCGAGGCCAGGGAACTTTGCTTGAGTGAGAATTACCTTTACATCTTGCTTTTGCAACATGTTAAATGGATACATTAAAATATCTTGCATCCATGCTTTATTAATTAATAATGATTATTATTATCATTTTGTAATTTTAGAGCCTGCATCAGTTGCTCATTTTATCATATTGTCTGGGGAAAAAAAAAAAAACAAAAACCAATAGACAAAAAAATGAAATCCTCCACCCCACCCCTGGCTGAGAATGCAGAGATGCATTGGAAGGATTGAAATAGAATCATCTGTTGAGGTCCAGACATGTAGATGTACTCAAACTGGACTTACCGCTTGCTAGAAAATAGGCTTTTAAAATAGTTCTAATTGAAGCAGTGGGCCATCTTGATAGTACTTCAGAACTTTCATTATGTTCAGCATTCTTATCAGAACACCAGACAGTAAAATTACTAGAAACCTAAATTCTATTTTCAATTAAGATGCAATCTTTTGTTAATTTGAGAATTTAAAAAAAAAAGTTACAGCTCTATTTTTTTGTGCCCCAGAACTCATGTTTCCTTTTGGCAGTGGTGGCTGTGGATGTGTGTTTGATTGTTTGCTTATTTGTGCAAGGGGTGGGGGGGTGGGGGCTGCAGAGTTGGAGAGCCAGGCCATGATTTGGGAGAATACGGATCAATTTCATGCTCCTTTAATGCACTTGTCTTCATAATTCATGGTTTTTCTTCTACTTTGAATAGAATTACATGGCTGCTTTGTAAAGATTCTGGTTTGGGGACCCTTGTATGGGAAACGCCTTGACTTTGACCTCAAGGCCTGATTTACAATGCCAGAGCTCCACTCCCAGGAGCATAGTTCGTCTCAGAACCTTGCCTGTGAATGTCTGTGACTTATGAAGTTGACAGTTCACATAAACTTTGATCTGTGATATTTAAATCTATTTTCAGAACCATCTAAACAAGATCTGAAAATCTGATTTTAGTCTTCCTTCATTTTCAATACATTTAGGTAAGCAGATGTTTGAGAAGCCTGGTCATTCATTTTGTTAATCTTCATTGATCTTTTTTGCTATGATCATAGATTAAATAATAATGACAAAATAGTGGTCTACAGAGTTTGAAAGTAGGTAGCAATCCTTTTTTTTCTTTCTTTCTTTTTGAGCTGCCAAACTTGCACAGTAACTATGAATGCCTATCTTTTCTTTCCCCCCTAGAAAATCCAAGCATTGTGTAAATTCTCCCGCTAATGATTTAAGGGATCAAAATGTGTTTGGGGTGTCCCCTCCCCCCTCTGAAATCCAGTCATTGTTCCACAAGGCGTTGTCAGGTAACCCCTTTCTAGATTTACCAAGCACTGATTTGTCAGCCTTTGCACTCCAAAATCACCGCCTTTACAAAGATATGTAAAGGTCTTTGATCTTTATAAATGTGTGACTGGGGAGGAAACATCAACAGGTCTGGCAGAAAGAACAAAAATAAAGCTATAGAAAGTTGGACATATTCGGGTGCCCCAGTAGGAGTAAGAACCAGATTTTCCATCAGGGTGACTGCGGTAGCCATCCACAGCCTCCTCAATGAGCAGGAAGGACTAAAGAAAACACTCGAGGAGGATAATTAGACATCTTTCTGCTATAATTTTACCCTGACATTGAGAGCCTTGTGCATCTCTGGAAATGGGCTCTTCTTCGTGGAAGATTGCATTTATGGCCACTAGAGGGCAATAGCGCCCTTCTCCAACTTTCTGCATGGGGCCCATCTGCTTTTGAGGGCACCATGAAAAGCGGTTTTGTTACCACCAGCCTTGTCTGGCCCTCTCAGGAGAGACCGAATTCAATCTAGCTCTGGTTCAGGCTACTGCTCGAGCAGTTTGTCAGGATTATCATCTTTCTAGACGGCGAATCCCGTTACCTTCAGCCTCTTCCCACCCTGGAGTTTACTCGAAAGTTAGAAAATCTTGGAACCTGAGACTGAGCAGAAGGTGGGTGGGGGCGGGACTGTGCCATAAACAAGGTCAGTTCTCACTGAGGCAGCGATCAGGGGAGATTTTCTGCAGAAAGAGCCAGGGGAAGGGAATGAATAAAGAAGAGAAATATTAGTGAGGCTGCTTTGATATCGCTGCTATTCTTTCAAGAGGTTTGGAAGACCACTGCCAGCCATTTCTCATTTGCAAAAGAAATGCGATTTGAGTTTGAGCTTTGGTAAACACTTTGGGGCCTGGAGTTTTAATATAAGAGTAAATGCTTTCCTCCTACCTTTAAACCACTCTTGATATTGCTGTACAAACCCTAACTTTACGGAGAGTAGGATTTAATTCAAGATCTGTCCTCATGCACTGGAGTTTAATCAGCTGACACTTTTTTCATCTTCAGTGATATGGAAATTACTGCTTATGATTAAATTGCATATTTAAGACTGTACAAATTTATATTTGTTACTGTTTGATAGTATCATTATGAAAGTTCAGAAGAATGAAAAAAAGCCTCATGCTATATTATAATTAAGAGGAAAGCACTATTGAAAAAAGAAGTACTATCTTAAGTGGATACTTATTTGTGTCTTTTTTTTTTTTTTTTTTTAACTGAATGCCTGCCTCCCTGGTGAATCAGCAGTGCAGTTCCTCAGGGCTCTGAGTGTGTTGGAATTCACAGGTAGTTGAAGAAGGAGGAATCAATGCAAATGGATTATGGTAGAGAGTATTAAGTAGCTCTTGGTAAAAGTAAGACAAAGTGTTTTGTAAACTGATGCTCCCTTACCACTGGACAGTTTATTTAACTTAAAAAAATGAAGGCACTTTTAAGTGCTTATGAATAATGCACGTTTGTTAGAACTGGAGGTACAATTTCATTGTTATTTGGCTTAATTAGTCATCAGACAGTTGCTAAATGCTGGATTTCTTATTGAGATTAAGCATTATTTTCTTAGTCTGAATGGTCAAGGTTTCTACCCAAGCAGAGAATTTGAAACAGCAGGGTATTAAATGAGGTAGGAGTGTGTGGTTGAAGAAGAGAGGAAAGGAGCAAAGGGGAGGGGAAAAAAAGGGATTAATGCTGTTTTTGATGTCAGGCCAAATACTGGTGTGTGTGTGTGTGTGTGTGTGTGTGTGTGTCCCTCCCCCGACCATGTGACCTGCCAAATGCAGAAAGTTGGCATAAACAGCTTTCCAGGCCATAGTCAAAAGGAGGGGAGGGCCTCCCCGGTGGCGCAGCGGTTGAGCGCTGGGTTGCGAAGCTGCCCGCAGCCTCTGCAGCGCCGGTTCGATTCCTGGCTGCTCCCCGGCCACCAGAGGAGGGTCCCACATGGCGCGCAGACCTCTCCTGCCGCCCGCTGCTCCCCTCAGCAGTGTACTTCGGTCCCTCTGCCTGCTCTGCTCCCTGCTCTGGCTCTGGTGAATTCTCTCACCCTCCCGCGCTTCTGACTGTACCCAGTGCATGTATAAACAAAACAAACGAACAAACAAATAAATAAATAAATAAAACATGCCTCTATTTTAAAAAAAAAAAAAAAAAAAAAAAAAAAAAGGAGGGGAGAAGAGGGTAGGATCAAAACAAGGGTGGTGGGAATTGTTTGGGGACTATAACCAAGATGAAAATGCATACATTGTGCAAAAAATGAAAAATGATGTAAAAAAAAATTTAATTTTTTTTAAAAATTAGGACAAAAATAAGTGGCTGGATCTGGATCTTATTCTCTCACTTTAGCACTGAGTACTCCTCAAAGGTTATTGTGAATAAATACTGTCTTTTCCTAGAATTTTCCCATTTGTTGCAGGTGAAGAGAAAGATGATGAAAAGCCTTCACTTCCTCCATGTACTTGGTCACTTGCCAGAAATCAGACAGGGTCCTCTGTCCTGGGATGATTTTCACAAATTATGGCTACTTCTCCCAGTGGGCTGTCTTTCTTTCTTTTTTTTTTTTTTAAGATTTATTTATTTATACAAGCACTGGGTACAGTCAGAAGCGCGGGAGGGTGAGAGAATTCACCAGAGCCAGAGGGGAGAGCAGAATAGGCAGACTTACAAAATACACTGCTGAGGGGAGCAGCGGGCGGCAGGAGAGGTCTGCGCGCCATGTGGGACCCTCGCCCAGCGGCCGGGGATCAAACTGGTGCTACAGAGGCTGCAGGCAGCTTCGCAACCCAGGGCTCAACCGCTGCGCCACCAGGGAGGCCCCAGTGGGCTTTCTTGAAAATGGCTTGGAGGTACAACTTTGTCCTCAGTGTCACGTGGCATCCACAGTGGTAGAGCCCCCCCTCCCTGGTTTTAGTTTAAGACACTGGGGAGATCTCTTTTCAGCCTTCGTTCCTCTGCATCCAGTGAGAGCAAACTGGGACAATTTAAGAGGAGGGGACTGTAGTCCAAGCATTTGTATTCTTTTTTTTTTTTTTAAGACTCAACCTATGCATACAAGAGCTGAGGGTACAGGCCAGAGGTGCAGGGGGTGAGAGGATTCACCAGAGACAGAGTGGGGAACAGAACAGGCAGACTGACCAAAATACACTGCTGAGGGGAATGGCAGGTGAGACAGAAGAAGTCTGCTGTGCCATGTGGGTAGCTCCCTGGCCAGCCGGGGACCAAACTTGTGCTGCAGAGGCTGCAGCAGACTGCTTCATAGTGCTGTGCTTAACCCCTTGCGCCACCAGGGAGGCCCACGCAATTTTGTTCTCAATCAGAACAAGCCCCATTGATGGTAGGGATAGACCTATCAGGTGAAATGACTTTGCACCACCCCACCATGGAGCTCTGGGGATATTTTACCCATGATCATGTCCTGGAATGCTCAGGACATTTCCATTATTACAGAGCAGTGGTAGGATTTGGAGGAAGTGTTGCCCAGGGAGCAGGGTGGGCATGAGGGGAGGCAGGGGAGGCCAGGGCTTGCAAGAACAGGGTTAGATACTGTCTTTATTTAAAATTTTTATATTTAGCTCATCATACATTTGTGTCATTATCTTGATTATTCAAACATTGCATTAAATTATGATTTATCTTGATTACTGAGGGTTTTTTTTTTCACATCTCTTTATATTTTTTTTCACATCTCTTTATATTTCGTGCCCAAGGAAGGTACCTCGCCTAACCCACCCGAATTCAACCCTGCCCAGCAGTTCTGTTCTTCTCAATCCCTGCTCCGCAGCTCACAGAGTATGTACCTAAGAATAAACTACATAACTGCTCCAAGGCTCAGATGCTTCATCTGTAAAAATGGGGCTAATAATAATGTCAACGTGCTAGATTGCTGAAAAGATAAAATGTGAATTTATCTTATTTTAAACGGTGCAATGCCATGTTCATGATAATTGCTCAGTAAGTGTTGAGGCCTTTTGTCCTCTGAAATAGACCTGGGACTGGGTTTTATAGACTCATGGTTACAGGTAGCAGTTCTGCCTTGTAATTATTAGCCCCAAATCCTACACGGAGCATTGCTGGCAACTGAAGCCTCTCCCAACTAGTGATGAATTGTTTATTAGTGCCTGCGCTTTCTGGAACTATTTCATAAGTTTAAGTGATCCATCCCGCTGCCATTTAAAATATTCAAGAGACAGTCAAGATTTTAGAGATAATTATGGCTTTTGAAAAGTGTCTGTCTCCTTCCTACTTATGCATTTTCTCCATTGCTTCTACCTAGGGGTTGCTGTGCTAAGTTGCCCTGAAGTAATAAGACCTTACTAGGAAAGTTTGCTGAGCATGTGATGTTGAGATATTCATCACAGGTTTGCCTTCCTCTACAAGGGGATCATTGCTATTCCGGACCAGCTTCCATGATTAGTCTCTTGATAAATCGTCTCTGGTTCAAGAATATTCCTGTTTGTTTTTCAGGCAAAAGTACTTTGGGATTTTAAGGGAGTTGAACGGTGACAGTTTTGACTCATGCCAAAGACTACAGCTGATGGAGCCTGACCCTGTCTGTGGTCGTCCTCAGGCCCAGGCAAAAAGCATAGTGATTTGGCACAGTGTTAAAAATAACAGGAACTTTCACCCTCATGCAGCCCTTAATGGTTTTCCAACTGTTTTCACACTCAATATCACAGTCGGGCTGGGCATTCCAAGGCTCCTGGACCTTCCAGGTTGTCCTGCTGTGTCCCATCTGTAGTCTTCTTGTGTCATCTGTTCCTACCCCAGGCCCACATTCCCTTTGGAGCACGCCTCACAATGAAAAGAAAGAGCTGCCTGTGTCTCCCTGAGAAGGGAAGGGGAGAGAGCTAGCTTTCTGAGACCCCCCCTAGGTGCTAGATGCTGTACCTGGTAGGTAGCTCATTTATTTTATTTTTTTAAAGATTTATTTATTTATGCATACAAGAGCTGGGGTATAGGCCAGAGGTGTGGGGGTGGTGGTGGTGGTGGGGGTGACAGGATTCACCAGAGATGGAGTGGGGATCAGAACAGGCGAAATGACTGAAATACACTGCTGAGAGGAGCAGTGGGCGAGTCAGGAGAGGTCTGCTGCGCCATGTGGGTAGCTCCCTGGCCAGCCTGGGATTGAACTAGTGCTGCAGAGGCTGCAGATAGCTTCATAGTACTGTTATTAACCCCTTGTGCCGCCAGGGAGGCCCAGCTTATTTATTTTATGCAAGCCCCAGTAGGGACAGTACGATCACCTTCATCTTACAGATGGGGAGAAGTACCCAGAACTTGCCCCCAGTTCACAAGGCTGGAAACCTGGGTTTCCCAACCTGTTCTGACTCCACCTGCCCAGTAACTCTCTATTACATGTCATGCCCGGTGCCAGCCCAGATCCCCCCAAGTCTCAGGAGAAGGACATCTGGCCAGAGAGCTGAATTTACACTCCACTTGGACCCCTACATGATCCCAGATCTTTTCTATGAAAGGAGCTTCTGGTTTAACTCTCTTTTTTGTAGATTTTCTGTTTGCCATTAATCCTGTACCTTCTTCAATGTCCTGATGACGACCTGCTCATTACCTCCCAGGCAGACATGACAGGAAAGGTGATTCATCAATTCCATTCATTAAAATTCCCATCACACAAGGATGACCCCCTCTTTTGTAACTTTCTCTCGGAAGTTACACTTTGCTTGAGCTTTTCCCCATCACTTTTTCCTTCTCCTGACACACCTACAAATTTTCAACATTAGTATCAGATAATAGTCAAAATCCAGCATTTATAGAGTACTTAGTTTTAGGCACTATGCTCAGAACATTCTTATAATGTGAGATTTACCCACAGTGACTTGGTGAGCTGCTAAAATTGTTACCAGCTTTTTACAGAGGAAAAAACTCCAGATGTACCAGTGTTTCACAGCTGGTAGTGGACTAAGCTGAGATTCCAACGTGGCACCAGACTCCAGACTTAACCATTGTGTCAGGATGCTCAATCACTGTATCCACTAATCTGATGAGATAATTCCCAAACCTCTCCATCCTCATCTCTTCCCTTCTTTCGGCTTCATTTTGTCACTGTCTCTTGTGACGTGTGGCATCTTAAGGCAGGTCCCCTATGGTAGTGTAACCTCTGCACAGTGACGGGACTAGCTATTTCCTGTGATGGGTCAGATGATGCAATTTACCAAGCAGAACATTCAGGAATCAGATGTCTGAAGTCTTCCGCCAAATTATAAGCTATTCTAGTCAACCTTTGTGTAGAGATGAGGGTCCTGGGATCTAGAGAGGAATCATCACTTGCCTGAAATCACACAGTGAGTTCTCAGAGGCAGGTGGAACAAGAGCTGGGTTTTGCCTCTTAACTCCATATCTTTCCACTGTCCGTATGCAAAAGGTGTTTTTTTAGATTTTTATTTATTTAGGCATACAAGAACTGGGGTATAGGCCAGAGGTGTGGGGTGGAGAGGGAGGATTCACTAGAGACAGAGTGGGGAGCAGAACAGGTAGATCTACTGAAATATACTGCCGAGGGGAGCAGCAGGCGAGACAGGAAAGGTCTGCTGTGCCACGTGGGTTAGCTCCCTGGGCAGGGATCGAACTCATGTTTCAGTGGCTGCGGATAGCTTCATAATGCTGAGACTTAACCCCTAGCACCAGCAGGGAGGCCCCAGTGTTTTTTCTTTTAATGAATATGCACATGATCTGATTCTTACTTAAGCACATCATCAGCTCAACACTCAACCCGTTATATCTTTGGACAGTTAAGTTGTGAGACCTTGCCCGAGATTTTCTGATGATGAATGAATATCTATTATCTGTAAGTTAGCATTTTTGGTGTCATTTGATACATTATTTGATAATATTGCACAACATGCCATTTGATCCTGGCCTTCAGCTCTGTCCAGCTTTCTAGTCACCTGCCACTGATACCTTCTTCCAAGTCTCCATAGGTAACATGGTAAATACAGTGTCCTCACCTGGCTTTCCCCAGGTCTTCTCAATGTTCTCTGTTAGGGTTTGGTTTGAGATCCATTTCAAAAGTCTTACTTTGTCACCTAATTTAATAAAAGGCCCTGGCTTGGGCACACAGAAATAGTCAAATCATAAAGCCTTCCTTCAGAGGGCTCATGATATCAACGTCAAGAATGTACCAGGTCCAAGAAAAATCAGGGCTCGGTACAGTGAATACTTCAGAGGAAGTGTGAATAAACAGGCCGCAGGAAGGACACATCATATCTGCTTCAGCAACTAAGGATGGAATGAAAGAATTGCCTTCTGGGTTGGAGGGTGGGCACCCAAGGGCCACCCAGGGCAATGCACAGCCCTGCCAGCTGTTCAAGTCATGGTCACTGTGTGCTGGTGAGGACTAGGGCATCTCAGGTGAAAGGGAGCTCATTCCCCTTTGATTAAACCATGAGACACTGGCAGTTTTCACTGTAAGAAATACTTCTCAGATTGAACCAAACCTTGTCTCCCCAAAGATGGAATTCCTTGATGCAATTGTTCCACATTTAAGTTAGCTGCCAGGATGCCTTCTCCCCAGTATAACACCTCCATAGTGAACACCCCATTCATTCTTGCTCCAGCTCCCCTCAGAGGGAACGGCTGGAGACAGAAATCTAGGCAGCTAGACTCCGGTCTATCAACTCCCTTCTACACACTTCTTTTATTGCAGCCCAAGGCTACATTACATTAGCTTTTATTGCCAGCCACATCACCCAGAGGACTTATGCTCCACAGTTTATTTGTTTATTTGTTTTTCCTTATGTGCTGCTGTTAAGTCACATTTCCCCACCTGTCCCTGTGCAGCGAAGACATGATAAGGCACTTTTAGTTGTGGTGGCGCCGACTCTGAAGTCAGACTGCCTCGCTCCGCGTGGCCACCTCCAGCTGCAAAGGTCACTATGTCTCTTTCAATTTCCCTAGCTGTAACCCTGGGTTAATATTCCCTGCCTTATAGGGCAATTTGGATATTAAATGGTATTAATATATAAAGCATATAATACACAAATATTAATATATAAAAAGGCTTAACATCAGGCATGCTATTGTTACCTCTGTTACATTGCTTATTGTGAGACTTGGGTCATTGATACTGTCTCCCAAGATATTTTAAAATTTTTAGCCTGCTGTCTGAGATATCTGTCATCCTTCCTCGTCCCAGGCTATGAGACAATAGCAACAGAAATGACTGGAATAGAAGCAGGGACCAGAATCTAGTTAATCCACACCAGATGCTGTCTTCTGAGTGAGTCCACGCCCGCGATACCATATTCAACATGGCCCTATTTGGTCGTAGTGCATATTTGTCATTTTTTTTGACTTGTCGGTTTGTTTGACTGCATAGCATTGGGATCTGCACTTGGAGTCTAACCCGTAATAAGATTCTCTATATAAAGAAGAGCCCTCCTTCTACTCCAGAGAGCAATGAGGCAGAGAGTTGCTTCGTTGTCTCTCCCGGAAATTACAACACCAACTTGGCTTAACCTAGTATGTTTTAAATTTGGGTTCAGTAGCTTATGCATTTGTAGGCGTGCATGTGCACACACACACACACACACACTCCACCACTGACCATGAAGTGTCACGCTGGTCATTGTGGCTGTGGCTACAGTAGCATCGATTTCCAGGACCCCTGGGGTGGGAGGGTGAGCTAAAGCTTCCCATGTCCAGCAGGGACAGCCGAGGTGCCACCACCCTCCTAGCTCCCTGCAGAATCTGGCCTGTGGTTCTGACTGCCCATGCTTCTGACCCTTCTGACGCTTTTCTGAGCCTCCTTTTCTAATCTTCCTGCAAGATCTGTGCCACCCAGTCTGTTTCTGTTGCTTTGAACCATGAAACCTGAATGGTTTCCTTTCCCTGTGTATCCTTGCACGGCTTGTCAGAAACCTTGCCCACTGTGGTCCTGAGTGGGTTTTCTGGCTTTGGGGTTTGACTCAAACCCTGAACAAAATGTTGATCATCAGATAGTTAGATGTCGAGGTGTGAGGATGGAGTGGAGAGAGCCTTTATTAAGCATTAAGAGTTGCATTTGACCTGAGCCAGGGTTGCAAAAGCCCAGTGATGGAGCTCAGCGGGTGAGGAGGGATTTCTACAGGCAGCTGCGGCATAGGCAGAGAACATAGCTGCAAGGAGTATGGATGGCTTGGTCTCTTGAAAGGGAAGGACAGGGCAGGGTATGTGGATACTGGCTATGGAGCCCATGCATAATGTCCACAAATTATTATCTGGAGGGAAAGAAGGCCAATGTAGGGACATGATCCATACTTGATCCCTAATCCAAAGGCAACTAGATAAACAGGAATTTTCCGGATTCAAGCCAAATATTTTGATGCAGCCAAGATGGAATACATAGCAACTCTCCCAGGCATTGATGGGAGCATGAAAGATGCCCCTATAAGAATATACAAGTGGACCCAAGTCACATCCCAGCTTCTAGGGAGGAAAGGACAGTTCCACACACTTCTGGCAGCCTGGGTCCCTATCCCAAGGATGGGCTGACCAGGGGAAGTTGTCACTGCATCCGGGTGTACAAGTCGGAACAGCAAGTGCAGTCAGGCCCATTCTGTCTGAGCACCTTTGAAAGGAATCAGCATCATCTTACCCAGAGAGCTAAGCCTTCACAGGAAGCTCCGGTTTCAAATCTTCTGACTCTCCACAGCCTGCCTAATGGGTCAGATAGTTGAACCCACAGCATGGCTTTGATTTTGTGTTTGATGGAGCCCTTTGCCCAGACCTGACTCGGCCGTCACCAAACAGCACAGAACTCTTGGATCCAGTCATGTCGACCTCCACGTGCTACTCCCCAACTGGTCACCATGGACACAAATCCAGACCACAGACAGGGATGACTATCCAAACACAGGTGAGCCTGGCTGGGCAGCTTTACCAGGAGTTACCAACTTTCTATTATCTACTTATTTAAACATGCATATTTAAAGATTTTAAACATTTAACAGCATATTTATTTATTTATTTAAAGATTTATTTATTTATGCATACAAGAGAATGGGGTACAGGCCAGAGGTGTAGGGGTTGAGAGGATTCACCAGAGACAGTGGGGAGCAGAACAGGCAGACTGACTGAAATATACTGCTGAGGGGAGCAGCAGGTGAGGGCGAGTCAGGAGAGGTCTGCTGTGCCGGGTTGCTCCCCGGCAGGCCTGGGGATTGAACTCGTGCTGCAGTGGCTGTGGATAGCTTCATAGTTTGCGTCTTAACCCCTTGTGCCACCAGGGAGGCCCAATTTAACAACATATTTAAATGGCTTATAAACCATTTCATTGATGATAGCAGCAACACTATTTAAATTCTAAACTCAAATTGGAAAATCAGGGTCCATTTATACAATTAATTCCAATTCACAACACTCTGCCCTAAAATATCTGAGTAATAAAGGGAGATGTTTCGAACTGACCTGCTCTGTTATCTGCTTTATATACTGACATGGCTATAATATAAGATACAGTTTTCATTTTTATTTTTATTCTTGGGGACCTAAGAAGCACTATATAAATGAAGTGTCACTATTAGTATTATTATTTTAGAGTAAAAATCACAACTTAGCAGTTAAAGCTGGGCTCACTTGCCTTCCAAGTAATGCACTGGTGATTCTTGTGTTTTATTCATCACCATTGCTACTGCAAACATCATAGAGAATCTTCAACTTCAGCAAATTTCGGCAGTGCATGTGCGAGCATTAGTCACAAGACTGATGCAGCCTGAGAGGACACATCTTTGAAGGATGGAGCCTTCAGATTCATTTCAGCTGCCCTCTCCCCATCAACCCCGTCCCTACCGTGCCCTGCACTGCAAGCCCCAAGACTCCCTCGCCGAGAGCCATGCCTTGTGTTCTTTGCTTATTGGGTGCATAGCTTCTGTCTCATTTCTCACGGGTGGAGAAAGATTACCTGTCAGCAAATTTGAGGCCAACTGCTGACAAATTTTCCTTAATAGCCTGCCCTGTGGTTCCCTCCGTCCGGGCAGACCAGCATAACGCTGCCTTGGCATTGCTGATAAATAGCTGTGTGGCCTTGAACAAGCCAATTAACCTCAGTTTCCTCATCTGTAAAGTGGCCTTTTGGATCCTTTCCAGTTCTAAAATGGTCTGGCTCTCAAATCTTCTCCCGCAAATAACTTGGCTTGGGGAGTTTTTGGCCATCACATCTTAGCATCCTAGGGAAGGAGCCATGTGGGCAAAAACACCTGGAAGTGAACACAGATTCCATTGGTTGGAGCAGAATAAGCCTGCAGGTGCTCGTGGGCAGAGGGTACCTGCTGGGTGATCAGTTTGGAACCCTTTGTGGAGTCCATTGAATGCCAAATGCAAAGCTTTGGACTTTAATCCCTAGGTATGAGGGTGGCTTTGCTGAGTTTGGAGCAAGGGAGTGTCATGTCCAATGCTTCATTAAATGATCTCTGGAGCAGCATTGGGGAGAACTGGTGAAAAGGGGCAGAGACCCTAAGCAGGGGCAGTGGCAGTGGCAGAGAGAGGGTATTAAGGCAGGGATGATGAAGCCGGGACCACAGTGGTGGCATTATTATAATAGCTGATGTGTACTGAGCATTTCTCTATGTAAATACTGTTCTCAGCACTTTCCATAAATTATCTCAATCTATCCTCACTACAACCTGAATGAGGTAGGAGCTATAATTACCCCCATTTATAAAACGGGGAATCCAAGACTCAGGGTGGTTAAATACTTTTCCCGTGTAGTGCAGTTAATAAGTGGACAAGCAGGGATTTGAACTGATATTTCATATCCTTCACTGCTCTGCTTTAGGGAGACAGATTTAAGAGGCTTCCTGGGGTGATTTGCAACCGACAATGAAGAATGGGAAGATATTTTGTGAAGGGCTTACTGAGTGCCCAGGACTGGCCCTTTTGCCTGTTCTCTTACTGCATTTTCCCAAGCCCATAAATAGGTGCCTCTGAGATCATACAGATAGACGGTTGCAAAAGGTTTGACCTAAAAGATCCAAAAAGCTTTGCTCTGACTCCTGCGATGCATCCCAGATTGATGGATTCTTGGCTTTTGCTGCATACAGGATGATTTAAAGATGACACTGAATTTCATGTTTTCTGTAATGTGCGCATACAACTTAAATATTTAAAAAGATGTGTTAGGCAGAAAAGAAGTTGTATTTCCAACATGCATGTTCTCTCTTGAAATTTTGGTTCCTGTCCAGCTCTGGCACAGATGAAGGGAAGATACCACCCAAAGTGTCACATTAGAACATTTCGTTGCAACCAGGGTTTACAACACATCGTAGGGGTGCTTGACAAGAAGACATGTAAGTCCAGTCTGCCCACTGATGGACACTCCCCATGTGGTGTGATACTGGGACCTTGTACAATGTGTTTAAAATGTGGGAGTCGATTGCAGCTGTGCTGAGGCATGTTAATGAGGACGCAGGCTTCTGAGAGATAAAGGGGTCGTCTACCTTTGATTTTAAGGGGACATTGAGAAGCATCAAGTTTGAGTTAGGTCTTAAACATTATGGCATTGCATTATGCCATTGATTATGCCATTGCATAATCATTGTGGCAAAGTCTTGTTCATAAAGATAAAGGCCAGAAGGTCTCTGTGCTTTACATTTCTTCGTCTGCACAAGTATTCTTGAAGGAGGTTCATCTGCATACCACCAGATCCATCCTTTTCCATTCTTTCTTTGTTCACCAACTCATTGTGGGATGAGAAGGAACTCGCTCTCCTTGTCTGCTCTCAAAATTTCCCTTTTGTAAAATAAGAGGGTTCCCACAGGCGGGATCTGGAAGAATAGCTGAATTCTGTTTAAAGAGTACAAATAGAAGTTCCGGTCACCCCACTTGACCCAGCGAATACATGCATTATTCTCCTCTTAACTCAGCTTCTTAGGTTCAGATTTTTATTTGGACAATGAAAAGCAAGTTGATGGTAGGCTCTAGGGAATTCAGAACTCAGTTCTCAGTTCTGGCAAAGAGCCTCTGAAACCTGTCCCACAACTCATTTAAATTAACTATTGAAAAAAAAAAAAACAAGGGAGGACAGCAGTGTGGGTAAGAATGTGAACTGATTAAATCACAGCAATAGCATCACTGTTCAAGGATTGCCTGTCTTTGCTTAATGTTGGAAATATTGATATTATCTCTGGTATTGTTTCCCCTATTTTTACATTTGCATGGGAAACGATTTGATTAACATTTCTTCTGAAGATGGTTTTCTTCGGAGAAAGTTACATTGATTGTATCTGTTTGGCCCGCTGAACATGCCTTCCCGTGCGGGGCTGATTTGGATGTAAAAATGGAGCTATTTTGGAAACGGTAACTCAACCTTCATTGTGGCACTGCCTTTCCAAACTCCATCAGGTCTGTGATGGGAGAGCATTGAGGATGCCATTCACATGCTCTCCATTGTGAGACATTGTGCTAATACAACTTTAATTTTCATATCAAATTGAACAAGAAATGAGTTTGTCGGAAATAATCATGTCTATTGCAGAACTGCCAGGTTGGATAGTTACTGAGATGTGACTATTACTTGTGAAGTGACCTTGTGTGGTGACGATGTGGAGATGGAGGTCACTCTGCACGCTGGACCCAATTACACCCCTGGGAAACTCCTAGGGGCCATTCCTGGCAGCGGCTCACACCAGCTAGGAAAATTCTCTGGTCTCCCACGATATTTGGCTCAGCCTCTGCCTCATTTGCAGTGCCCTGCTGGGCCCCTGAGGAAAACATAACAAAATTAAAAAGAAACATTATCTAAATAGTTGAATCGCTATGAAATTTATGTTTTCCCTTTTATAAAAGATATTGTGACTTGCAGTGGGTCTGCCAAGTTGGACCTGGAAATCTAACGTAGTTTGTGAGAAGAGCTGGCATGAGGTCAGGTGCTCATTGCATTGAATGTGTAGGAAGGAACTGATTTTAAATGTATTAGTTATCAGTGAGGCCAGGATTCTCTCAGCTTCATCTATCATAGGTGAATTGTGAATATATTTCCACCAAACACTCAGCCATTCTCATAGGATCTTAGACACTACTAAGCTATCAGAGTTTCCAGAGCCAACTTAGGTTTCTTTTTATCTTCTTGGGTTTTTCTTTTGGACTAATAGGGCACAGAGTGCTTTAAATCCTATACCCCCTCAGTGCTCTGTCACACCTTCATTACAACAGCAATAAATATATGCACCCTTCCTTTGTGATCTTGGTATGTGCTCAAGTTCATTGTCCCATTCAATTTTCAGGACACCAATAAAAATTTGATTCGAGGGCCTTCCCGGTGGCGCAGCGGTTGAGCGCTGCGCTGCGAAGCTGCCCGTGGCCTCTGCAGCGCTGGTTCGATCCCCAGCTGCTCCCCGGCCACCAGAGGAGGGTCCAACATGGCACGCAGACCTCTCCTGCCACCTGCTGCTCCCCTCAGCAGTGTACTTCCGTCCTTCTGCCTGCTCTGCTCTCCCCTCTGGCTGTGGTGAATTCTCTCACCCTCCCACGCTTCTGACTGTAACCAGTGCTTGTATAAATAAATAAATAAATACATCTTAAAAAAAATTGTTTCTTAAAAAAAAATGATTCGAGGGCCTCCCTGGTGGCGCAGTGGTTGAGCGCTGGGTTGCGAAGCTGCCCGCTGTGTCTGCGGTGCCGGTTCGATCCCCGGCTGCTCCCCGGCCACTGGAGGAGGGTCCCACATGGCGCGCAGACCCCTCCTGCGGCCCGCTGCTCCCCTCAGCAGTGTACTTCGGTCCTTCTGCCTGCTCTGCTCCCCTCTCTGGCTCTGGTGAATTCTCTCACCCTCCCGCGCTTCTGACTGTACCCAGTGCTTGTATAAATAAATAAATAAATAAATAAATAAATAAAATAATAAATAAATGAATAAATCTTTAAAAAAAAATGATTCGAGAGCAGTGATTGAAATCTCACATGTTAAAGGGCTTTAGACAAAGTGTTGAGATTCCATCGCCAACTCTTTCCACCTGTGTGGCCATGTATATAGGGGCTTATCTTTTTTTTATCATAAATACTTTTTTTTAAAGATTTATTTACTTATGCATATAAGAACTGGAGTACAGGCCAGAGGTGTAGGGGTTGAGAAGATTCACCAGAGACAGATTAGGGGAGCAGAACAGGCAGACTGACTGAAACACACTGCTGAGGGGAGCAGCGGGCAAATCAGGAGAGGTCTGCTGCCCCTTGCCGGCTGGGGATCAAACTGGCTCTGCAAAGGCTGTGGACAGTTTCAAAGGTTGCGTCTTAACCCCTTGTGCCACCAGGGAGACCCCGGGCTTATTTTTTTTCCCCTCACATTCCCCTTTGGTACTATTAGGATGGCAAAATCTGAGCACATAGTGAATATTTAATAAATGCTAGTACTTAATAAACACTATAACCCCATGAGGTAAAAGTGTAATATTCCATCTGCTGTACAGATAGGAAGTTAGTGAGTTTATACTTCTCACTTTGGAATTTTTATCCAAGTTCAAAGACACACTTGTCCTTTTCTATTCCCTTTGTAAAAATTTGTTTATCTATTGTTCCTCTTTTCACATCAAACCCTCACCTGAACTGATGAGGACAGGGTTCTGTGGCTAATGAAAGTTTCATGCTTTGCCCTCAAAGAAATTGTCATAAATAATGTTCTCCTTGCAATCATGAATCATAATTGCATTGCTCTGGGGGTGTTTAAAAACTCAGTTTTCTCCCCCAGTCCTTTGTTTTTGCACTTTTACATTTGAAATGTATAAACTGTACCTCAGTATGGTGGTTCTCTGACTCAGTGCTGTCTAGTAAACGTATCATACAAGCCACAGATGTGAGCTGGATTTATGATTTAAAATTTTCTAGTAGTCCAATAAAAGGAGTTTAAATAGGTGGCTGATTTTAATCATGTGATCATGCCAATATATCCAAAATACAACATGTATTTGATATAAAATGATTAATGTGACATTTCACATTCTTTCTTTATACTAGGTCTTTGAAATCTGGTGTATATTTTACACATAAACTGTATCTCTGCCTGGACTACACACATTTTAAGTGCTCAGTGGCCACATATAGCTAGTGGATACTATAGATAGTGCAGGGTATAGGGTGGGCACAGACATTTTCTACTCTTGTGAATATTATATTTCAGATTGATGGAGTAAGCAATAAAATATAAATGAATGAAAAAAATAATTTTCAGCAGTGAGAAGTGTGATCAGTAAAATGTGGCAACGTGAGGAAGCAATTGATAGTTGAGAATGACAGTATCTCTGCCTATCCCCTCTGAGAGGTACTGAGAATGAAGAAGGTGATTGTGAAACTATGTACTATTATTAAGGACCTACAAAGTGATGCCAGGGGTGGGAGGGAGGAAACTAGAAACTTAACAAAAATGAAAAAGAAGGAAGGAGAGAGAAAAGGAGGACAAGATCTTACTATCATGGTTGACAATTTTCATAAATGATCACAGAGAGGTGTTCACCTCCTTGCGTCCACTCTGTGAGCTGGGTCCCCTAATGTTGGAGGAGCATGCAGGAGAAGAAAAAGAACTTGACCAGCTTCTCAGGTGAGGTCAGAGTATAGAATCTGAACCTCATCACAGTATCTGCCTGTTCATGCCATGTTTTCACTGTCTTCATTTACCCTCTAGAATGATACAGAACAAGAAGAGTTTGCATCTGCCATGGATGGGTTCTGTGAAGTCAATGACTGTGCAGAACAAGTTTGTGTAAGGAAATGGTTATAATGGATAAAATTATTAGAACATCCTCCTTTGAGTCCAGGATAAGAGTTTTGAGATGATGTTTAGAAGCATGCAGCCCAGAAGTGTTTGAGAGATTGCTTTGGGGGAGAAAGTGACCAGATTTTCATCACTCTCAATATTAAAAAAAAAAAAAGTCACTAAATGCTCCTTTCAGGAGAGACATTGACATTAAATCTTAACTTCCCCCTTGATAAGAGATGTTACCTTTAAGTTGAACAACAGGGGATTATTTTCTTGGAGGGCATTTAATGCAGGAATTGTTTATTCATCTTGGATTATACCAGTAAATGTCATTCTGGTGGGAGATGTCCGTGGATGTAGGGACTTTGTGTCTCACTCCAACTTTCTTAAATCATTCTCTTTCTCTTAGTTATTCTTAAGATACTTCTCTTTCTTGAAAAGATAATTTTTTTCTGCTTGGCTGTGCCTCTCAGTCTTTTCTCTTAAATATTGGCGATTCTTAGTGCTTTCTCCCTTAATAATTTCTTGTGGACATGTTTTCTTCCCTGTGATGATTCATAAACTTCACAGCATCCACCATCTACCATCCTAGCACTGGCTAATCCTCAGTCTGTTTTCCAAACTTAGCTTAGTAAACCATCTCTTTTACATTTCTTGTACTTTACATTTCTGGTATCAACACCGTCCACCAAATTATCCAAGTAGGAGCAAATGAACAAACAAAAAGAAGCCTTCGGTGCACCATTTTTTGAGATCTTAAACATAGTCCATTGCAAGTTACTACTGATTTTATTTTTATGTTTTCTCTCATAGTCTGTTCATTTTTCTAATTCTGCTGTCTTAGGTTCATTCCTTGTCTTTTCTGAACTTTGTACCTATTTTCCTAACTTCTGTCCTTGTTTCCATTATTTGATCTGAGCCCACTGGCCTCCTTTAAGTACGACATCTACTGCTTCTTCAATACTTATACAAGGCAGGTTGTAGAGGTTGCAATGGCTATAGTTCAAAATAGTTTAAGTGAAAAAGAGGTTTTGGTCAACATTCAGGAATGGTCTAGCATCTGGTAAGACTGGATACAGCAAGGGGTTAAAATGCAACCTATGAAGCTATCCGCAGCCACTGCAGCATGAGTTGGAGTTTGATCCCCTGCCTGGGAGCTACCCACATGGTGCAGCAGACCTCTCCTTGACTCGCCCACTGCTCCTCTCAGCAGACTATTTCAGCCAGTCTGCCTGTACTATTCCCCACTCTGTCTCTGATGAATCCTCTCACCTCCAAACCTCTGGCCTGTACCCCTGTACTCAATTATTTATGCATACAGTTCTTGTATGCATAAATAAATCTTAAAAAAAAAAGACTGGATCAAGGACTTAATCTGTGAACTCTCTCTTTCTGCATCTCCATCACATATTGACATCTGCCCCTACTCTGCTTTTCTTCAAGTGCTCATCTGTTGCTGCTGAGAAGTTTTTCTGTGTACAGAAACAAAGCACAGTAACCATTGGGACAATGATACAGTGACCATATAGGATAAAAAGTAGAAAAAATATTTCTCTGCCTGTACATTAGAAGACTCTAAAGAAGAACTCCTTGAGTCATAAATCCATTTTAGGCCAGTTTCCTTGTCCCGTGAATAGACTTAAGGACCAAGCTTGGTCTTTGTGTTTATCCTTGTAGATGGCAGTGGTGTTGGGACAGAGACAACCTGATTTGCCCTTAGATGCTCAGAATTGTTATTGGCTGGATGTATAGATGAATGGATAATTGGGTTAGAATGTGGCTTTCATAAATCCTTCCTGTCTTAATCAGTTTATGTCTGTTCTAGAACTATGTGTTCTTTTGGTAGAAGGAATACATGGCATCTCCAGTATAGAATTCATTATGGTCCAGCTGGCTACATTGTTTCTCAGAAACCTTGAATCCCATGAAGCCTAGACCAGCATACCCGCTCACAACCCATGGGCACAGTCATGCTGGATAGATGAATGAACATATTACTAAAAGTATCAATGTCTGAGTGAGGAAAAACCCACTTATAATGCATTTCTATAATGTCAGGTTCTCTGCTCGATAAATCCTTTAGAATCAAAGCTCTGAAAGTGACCTTGCAGACCACTATGATCATTTAGTTTTTTAGAAAACAGATTCAGGTGCTGATATTCAGTGAAATTTAAATGGTTATCCCTAAAGTTACATAGCATAATGGCAGCAGAGCCAATAATAAGAATTTATCAGTTTTAATTCCTGGACGTGCACTCTCCTTTACATATTTTATTTTTCTCAGCCAGTATATGTGAGATGAGTACTACTAAATGCCAGGCCATAAGGATATGATATATGGATTAGAAAAAAAATGAAAAAACAAAGCAAAAGAAAACTCCAGTTCGACAGCAGATCACAGGTGAATGAGGGTAATTTGCCCTAATCACAAATTATGCAGTTTATCTGGAGAAGAAGTTTCATCCTGGCCAGCCTTCTCCATATTTCCTTGCTATCTGAGTTGTGTTTGAACATCATGTGACTGGAAGACCAGGGTTATTTTACAGAAGTATCCAAAGACATGTGAACTCTGGCTAGTTGGTCTGCTGCCCCTTAGTATCTAGAGAACTAATCGCCTATTTTTATGTTCTCTAAAGATACCACAATGGTAAGCTTAATTCTTTCAGTGGCTGCTCTGGCTGATCTCATGGTCTCATCTACATTTGAGCCACCGTAGTGACTGGAAGGAGGGAGAGATCCAGGGGCTTCCTAGAGAAGGAGGGGGAGCTGGTAGTTCTGTTTTTTGTTACAGGACTGGTTACATAATATGCTCCCTTTATAACAATTCACAGCTATTTTTACCTATTTATATTATGCTTACAATCTTTAGAAAACTTAAAGAATCAATAATAATAATAATAATAATAATAATAATAATAATAATAGCACCTCTAGTATTGTGGTTATCAAATGTGGGATTATGTTTCTACCAGGGGACATTTGTTAAGGTCTAGAGACATTGTTGGTTGTCATTTCTGGGTACTGGAGTACTACTGACATCTAATGAGTAAGGCCAGGGTGTTACTAAATATACTATAATACATAGAACCAAACCCTCCCCCTAACAAATAATTATCTAGCCCAATAGTGCTGCATTTGGGAAACCCTGCCTCAGACACTGAAGGTCAATCTAAAGTATTGCTCATCAAAGGCCTGTAAAAACTACCATTCATAGACTTTTAAGAAACATTATGGGGCCTCCCCGGTGGCGCAGCGGGTTGAGTGCAGTGCTGTGAAGTTGTCTGCAGCTTCTGCAGTGTGGATTTGATTCCCGGCTAGCCATAGAGATACCCACATGGCATGGCGGACCTCTCCTGTCTCGCCCACTTCTCCCCTCAGCAGTGTGTTTCAGCCAGTCTGCTTGTTCTGCTCCCTGCTCTGTCTCTGGTAAATTCTCTTACCCTCTCATGCCTCTGGCTGTACCTCAGTTCTTGTATAAATAAAAATAAATCTTTGAAAAAAAAGAAAGAAACATTGTGTCTCCATTTCTCAGTTGAAGAAACAGAGGCTGATAGAAGCTAATTTGCCTGGGGTCACCCAGTTAGAAACCCAAGTCCCCATGAAACCCTGAACCCTTACTCTTTGCAACAAATTCATTTTCTTCCCTATTACCACGTCTGCAGCACAAAATCATAATTTGAAAGCTTACGATTTTTTCTTACACTATTTTTTCTCAGTGACTGAAATGTTTTTTCGTGCAAAGCAGCCAGATAAAGGTATTAACTAGGAGAGGCTATACAAAGATATCATCCACATGGTCTTCTGCCACAATTCCTTCATTGAAACATAATAATAGATTACTGTGAATTACTTTTTCCAAGAAATTGTCAAAAAAATATTGCAGACTGGAAGCATAGCTTTCTGGTTATTGAACCAGTTGAAATTTGACCTTTAGATATAGGTAAGAAGACAACTGTCATTCAGGGGAGTTTAAATGTGTTCCTACTGCTGTCAGGAGATTGCATAGCATTTTCCATTTCCTTGAGGCTGAACTTTTCTGAAGTTTCTCATTTGTAAATATTAATGTATATGTAGCTTGTCAGTAAGGGTTCTCTAATGGAATCAGAACTAATTATATTATGTGTGCGTGTGTATTGTGTGTGTGCGTTTGTGTGTGTGTGTGTCTGTCTGTCTGTCTCTCTCTCAAGGAATTGGCTTATGTGATTGTGGGGGTTAGTGAGTCAGGTCTGCCACCTGTAGGGCAGATGAACAGGAAGGACAAACTCTTGGGAAGAGTTGAAATTGCAGTCCACTGGTGGAGTTACCTATTCTTTCGAGAAGTTTCCGTTCTGCTTTTAAGAGCCCTCAGCTAGTTGGATCAGGCTCACCAGATAATCTAGGATAATCTCCTTTAAAGTAAACTGATTATCAACTTTAATTACATCCACAAAATACCTTCACAGCGTCACCTAGATGAGTGTTTGATTGTTAAACCCAGAACTTTAACCAGGCCAAATTGACACAAAAAACTGGTGGGGATTTTACAGGGATACACCTGAGAGGAGAAAGCAAACATTGTACAAAAATGAAAAATGATGTAAAATATATATACATACATAATTAAAAAAAAAACTGACCATCACATGTAGCAAGTGTATGTAGCTAGAAGTAATTTTAGGTGGTGTAGCATGACTACCAAAAGTTACAGAGTGTAGAGTCATATAAAATGCACTGTTAATCTTAACAGCGTGAGGCAATGGTGAGCTGTACCCACTCATCTCGATCCTGTCTGTTCTCTGTGTCTGGGACACCTTTGTACACAACAGATTACTTGTGATTCTGTCTTGAAACTCACTGCAAGGTCACACAAAAAGCTGCAGCTTGGGAAGAACACGTTGTTAGGCAGCCCTGGATGCATAGCCTGGCTATGGACTGGCTGTGATGTGCTAGGACTGAGTTGTGCTGGAGGCACTGCAAGCTGCCTCTTAGTGGCTGCTGAGATTCACTTGGGAGACACTTTTGCAGTGATGGTGACAGACACATGCAGGTAACTGTACAGACTCACACACCTGCCCACAGGAGCTAGGTTAGCAAGCATCATACAGCTGACAAATTATTATGCCATCACCACTGTGGTAGGTGCTACTTGTCAGAGATGAAACTATGTATCCCCTACCCTCCGAGCACTAATGATCCGGAGGACGATATAATTAAAGTGGGAACTTCAGTTTGTTCTGATACAGGCTGTAATACAGGCATTTACATCCATAAAAAGGCTTTCTGAATGCTGAATCACTGAAAGCACAATTAATTAACTGCGAGTCTCTGTTACTTGAATATAGGCACAGTGAATGGGCTCGAGGACCAAGGCTGCCTTAATAAGGAGTGACTGTGTGTTAGGGTTTAACTAGAGCACTAGGCAGGCTGCCAGGACAAAGGTGATTGGATTCCCAGCACTTGCCTGTGAAGAGCTCAAACATGCCTGTTTACTTGTTCACTTATTTATGGCCTTTCCTATTCTTAAAAGGAGTTGAGGTGAACTTCAGAAATACCAGCAGTGTGCTAGTATTTCAACAAAGGAAAGGAAAGTTTTAAAGAAACTAGGATGAGGGGAAAGCAGAGTTAGGTGGTCAGATGGAGCAAAGGGCATCGCTGGAAAGCACACCATAATTCATGGTGCAGAGTGCTGTATCCTAGTAACTAAAGCAACCGAAGAAACACCAGAAATTATACAACCACCACAAAATCAAAATGCATTCAAGCCCAGGTGAGACAAAATATTTGACAGTGATGCCAGTAGAATTTCTCCCAAAAAATCTCATAATGAGACCAGTGCCTTTCATAATCACCCAAGAATAAGCAGAAAACTATATACATAAACACACACACACACACACACACACACACACGGATACCTCTTTAGGGTTGCTTAATTCAAGTAGGGGCTCCAGCATGCTACCCACCTCATTAACCAGACAGTGACACTCCATGGAATTTAGAGAATCCTGTCTCAGCTCACCTCTCCCCTGTCCTGCTCTCCTGCTCTTCATGTTCCTTTAACACACTGCTTCCTACTGTCCCAAAAAGAACCATGATGACATGAACTAGAATTAGAGGACTAGAACAGGTGAATCAGAGCTTCAGTTTGTTCCAGGAGCACATCGCTTCTCAGCATTGGGTTCGGAACCACTGAACTCCCAGAGGTCTTGTCTTTTCAAGTAATTTCAGACCAGGCATTTCCATGTGCAGATTCAGTATTTAATTGCATACCTGGGGTGGATTACTACATTCGAAGTCTCTGTGTCATGATATAGTGAACAGGTTCAGCATCATTTGGCTTCCCATGAACCACTGAGGAAAGAAACATTTTGCTTTTGTTATTACTGAAAAATGTAATGAATATGTTAAAAAAGGCATCATATCTTAACATAAATAGCATTAACACAGGATTTTAATTTTTTTTTTCTTTTCCACTAAGATAAAGCCTTGCAAGATGAGCAGAAATTACCATATCCATGATAGAATCATGGTTAATAGGGCTGTGCCTGTTACTTGAGTGTCTTTTTGTGTCCCTGGGGGCTTTGTCAGTAACCAAAAGATAGTAAAAGCTGCCTCATCTTTATTTAGGTTGATGTGCAATGACTGTATACAACAGCCATTTGATAGAGGTTAGACAGTGCCAAAGACATCAACAAGTGTGGTTCCCATCAATTTGTCCCCAAATGCCTCTACCGTTCTGGGCTCAAAGGGAATTAAGGCTCCTTCTCTCTGTTCCAATTCAGAGGTGACCTTGGAAGAAACACTGACCTTGGAAGTCAAAATTCTGGATTCTCATCACAATCTGTCAGTTTTAGTTCAGCTTTGGGCAAATAACTATCTCTTTGGGAGCCTCTGTTTGCATATTTTTAAATAATGGAGCTAACTGCTAGGGACTTTTCCAGCCCTGAGGAGCTCCCTGTAGCAACCACAGTGCTGGCGTGTAAGGTATGAGTGAGCAGGACAGATCCTGCCCACTGTGGGAAATCTGTTGGAAGAGGCAGACCATCCGTGATAGAACAATCTCAGATTGGGGTAATTGTCATAAAGGAAGTCAACAGTCATTTACCAGGATGAGAGGTTGAAATGGGTCATTGTAGCTAAGGTCACCCAGGAAGTCTTCCCTGGGGAGGAGACATTATTTGATCTTCATCTTTATCCTTATAAATAAAATAGTTAAAATGACATCTGAAAAAATAGTGTCCTTTGCAAATCTATCTGAGCAATAGCAGTGGGAGACAGAATTGATTTAAGGCGAGATCACCTATCCTAAATTCTTAGTAGAATGTAGAAATAAAGGTAGAATTTATAAATAAAGGAAAATAAATAGAGAAGGATCTTTGCAACTTGAGAAAAAGATGTGTTTATAGCTCTGGGGCAAGTAGAGGGCTTTTTCAATCAATTTCAAGATGCTTTAATCAATTCAGTGAATATGCCTTGAGAACCTACTGTGTGCCTTGCCTTGAAAACAGAGAGTATAGAGTGTTTAATCTTCCTCAAGAATCTTCTTCAAGAAAAGTCTAGTGTACAGAGAGGCATACAGAAAGAAACATCTCTTTTTCATTCCTACCAACAGCAGTGGTAGGAAGGAATGTAGGACACTCAGGGACAGTGATAACAGCACTGGTTTGCTGGACTATGACCAAAATAATTCACAGAGAGTACTAAATAAAAGTAAATAAAAGTGTTTAGGTGAAAAATAAACCACCAAAATTATTTTGAAGAATGATATTTCTGCTGAGATTTTATGATATTTATTTCACATGTCTGGAATCAATACTAAAGAAATAACTTGAAATGTTAAAAAAAATTAGATGCACAAAATATCCACATAACACAAAAAAATAAAAAGAATACTTTAGAGGAGATCAGTTAAATAAATTGTGGCATATTTTTATGACAGCCTCTAATTGCTGCCAGAAGTATTAACAAAGAAACTAGCTACATGGACATATGCTTAGAATAAAATGTTAAGAGGTGCAAAGTAGGCCACTGAATTATCCATTCAGTGTGATTTCAACTTTCTACATACACACACTGGAGGAGGGAAAGGATTCATTCTGAAATACCAGCAGTAATTATATAGCGATGGTATGATTAATTATTTTATTTTTAAATTTTATTTTTCAATTTTGTAATCCTGCATATTTGTACTGGAGAAAGAAACACATAAAAATAACTCCATTTTTTTTTTTTTGAAGGAGAATGGAACTGTGTTTCCTTCTAGTTGAGTCTGTTTCTGATGAAATACTTAGTATTCTCCCAGAGCAGAAGCTGAACCCTGAATTTAAAAATAAACTTTACATTTTGTTTTTAATTCTAAGCTTTTGTGATATTGGGATTCACTTTTCCTGTCCACATTTCTCTCTCCCCAAATTTAAATGGAGCAAAAGTAGAAAGCATAAGTGATTGGGGGGCATGGTTTGTTTATGTGATCTGTTTGCATGCAGGAGTTGCTGGGGGATAGGGCAGCACGGTTAATCGAGATGGAGAAGGCCCTCAGCTTAGCTATTTCATAGCTGAGCACTCAGAGGCATCACAGTGAGGTGTGGTTTGCCTGAGGTCACATGCTGGTTTCTTAGAACACTGGGCATTTTGGTGATGCTGGGGATACTGTTTTGATGATAACTGGGATTGACGGTATTTACAGTAGAAAATGGAAGAGGGCTTAGTTAGAAGCCTTAGTTAGAAACTAAGTCATTGTAAGAGTATAGAACCTTTAAGAAACAGAGTTAAAAACACATTATCAGCAAGGGACATAAAAGCCCGCTACCAACTCAGGTAGAACTTAAGGTCTAGATTTAAGCTTTGCTCTTCCATGAAAACTCCAAATATGTCAATTTTCAGAATAGAAATGGTTATCTCCATATCTGAATTTTAAAATTCATTGTGCATATGTTCTGTGATTTAAAAGTAACAGTCTTTTCCATTTTTCTCATTCCACTGCAAATTGAAATCGCACCATGTCATCAGAAAGTTATTTAGTGACAACTTATGGGGAGCCAAAAAGTTTCCTGCAATTTGCATATATTTTCCACATTCAGAATGTTAGTGATTAAGTTTTTTGTGTTCACTTAAAATAATATATTATTATTGAAAATAAATATAATAATAAATGCAAAATGTTGGCTCGAACGGCATATGCTAAACATTTTCACAGTGCAACACAGCATATGCTTAGTTCTTCATTAAGAGATTTTAAAATAACTTGTATTTAGCAAGAATACATTATCTTTTATTCAGAATTAATTATATGCTGTTTTGTGTACCATAATTTAAAGTGCTACCCACTTCTAATATGTAACACGCAAAAGAAACTATGGTTACAATTCATTAGAATTGGCTTCTTTCCTTTGCAATTTAGTGGCATAATGAATACATAGAGCTGAAATGCTATTTGTTACTTGAATCAAAAGTTACATGAAGTGCTGATAACTAACAGTTACAAATCCTTCATTTTTTAAAATCGCAGCATGCCTCAGGAGAATGGAATGTCTTGAGAGTAATTCATGCGTAATTAGTTATTTTACCATTCTTTGATAGTTTTAAGAATAATTTCTTTAAAAGGGCTGTTGGAACTAGAGGGTAGAAGAGCATTGAAGGATCATTTCGTATTACTTGAATAGAATGGTATTCAATTGTTTAGTATGCCCAGACAGATGCTTCTTTGAAAGCAAACTGTAACTCTCCTAAAGAATTTGATCCTAAGAGTCTAATAGACTCTTATTAATAAATAAATGTAACACACCTTCTGAAAAATGAAGCACCCAGGTCTCAAACAATGACCTGGAGATAGGTTGGTTTTCCAATTAAGTGTCTGCAACCTTTATTTCATTATCTTCTATTTCAACTATTTTTTTTTTCAGTGATGAGGAAAATGATGCCCAGAGAGATAAAATCCTCAGCTAGGGTGAAATATTTCATGAATGGAACCTGGGGTTGGGATCCAGGTCTCTTAATTTAGGAAAGGTTGCTATTTGGGTTACTTGAAACATGCTCCTATTGTTATGATCTTAATTTTTACCATAAAGTTCAGTAAGGGAGGGCTATTGGGATACTGTGTTATCTAAGCAGGGCGAAATGATAAAAGCAGATGTATCAGAAGTGAAAACAAAACACCTACACAACTTCAAACTGTATTTTGACATCTTGTCTTTTTCATTAAAAGTGACAGAACCTTAGGGCCTCCCTGGTGCCTCAGGGGTTAAAGACAATGCTATCAAGCTATCCACAGCTACTGCAGTATGAGTTTGATCCCCAGCCACCCAGGGAGCTAACCCACATGGTGCAGCAGCAGACCTCTCTTGTCTCACCTTCTGCTCCCCTCAACAGTGTATTTCAGTCAGCCTGCCTGTTCTGCTCCCCACTCTGTTTCTGGTCAATCCTCTTTCCCCCCACACCTCTGACCTGTACCCCTATTCTTGCATGCATAAATAAATAGATCTTAAAAATAGTGACAGGACCTTAAATAATGACAATAACAGTCATGTTGATGCAAATGAGGGAAAAAACAGATCGATATTGGAGGGTTATCTGGCAAATATTTTCTTGAACCTCCGAATGCACAGACCCTTTGTCTTAATTGTTTTACTTCTGGCATGTAGCCTTAGGAGACACTCTGAAACACAGATTGAGTCACCAAAAAATAAATGTTCTTCCTGGTGATTTCTTATGGCATGTAAATCATACCTCATAAAGCTGTTCAGAACTGCTCATCACATTTTTTTATTTATAAGAGGCAAAAGTGAAAGCATGACGACTCCTTAGAGGAAATCTTTAAATAGTAAGTTTAAATAGTTCATCTGTAAAACTTAACTTTCTGAAGCTTTTTGTTAGATTGAAGAAGATATTTTTAATAATATAAAGAAATATTTATCACATAGCATTTATTAGAAGATACATGATAAAACATGTATGTAGACCACAGTCACTAGTTTCAAAAAATGGTTAAAATCATTAAAAGATGGTAACAAACCATCATAGTAACTAGTGGTAGTATTTATTTTAAAGTCCTGCATTTTCAAAATGTTCTTCCATGAGGATTCATTACTGTTAATAACCATGGAGTAGGTATTAATAAAGGTCAGATGTCTGTCGACAAACTCAGGTATCTTAGTTATAGCAAAGAATGACTTTGATGCAACACACTTTTTACTAGATTCATCTGTATTTCAGAGATGGTGCATAGCTGGAAGGCCCTATTCAGTAGGATTGACAACATTCATTAACATTTTACTTTCTTGGGCCTCCCTGGTTGTGCAAGGGGTTAAGCACAGCACTATGAAGTGATCCCCAGCCTCTGCAGCATGAGTTCGATCCCCCAGCCTGCCAGGGAGCAACCCACATGGTGCAGCAGACCTCTCCTGTCTCATCTGCTACTCCCCTCAGCAGTGTATTTCAGTCAGTCTGCTTGTTCTGTTCCCCACTCTGTACCCCAGTTCTTGTATGCACAAATAAATCAATATTTAAAAAAATTTTCACTTTCTTAACCATAGTGATCATGGACTAGCCCTGAGTATATCACGTGGTATAGGTTACAAACACACCACCTGATACAACCATTTGCAAGAATCCCCTTCTTTACATTCAGCCAACAGTGGGGGTTTTACATTTCCATCATTTGTATCAACTCTAATGAAAGTGTTAAGTGCATGGAATTCAGAATGTGCTCACTCAAGCAGCTTGTGGCGAATGATTGGCATTAATAAGGTGGCTCTTGCTGCTTGATCCTTTCTCATGGTCAGACTCTCTGTTCCAGTCCAGGATGTACGTGTGCTTCCTGCCACTTGTTAACTCAATTACACAGTTCTCTGAATTGTAGCAAACATTTCTTATACAAAGCCACTTGCATATTCTCTATGGTAGCTGACACTTCATAATTCCTAAGGGAAGGCATGAAGAATTAGACTAAATTCCCTGGATTCTGAAAGAAAGGGAAAGTGATTAAGACATTGAAATTGCTCAGGCTATGCTGCTGTCATTGTTGGAGGAAGCGATACTGTGTCAGGTGCAAAATGTAATAGCTCTGATTACTGGGTACCTATCTTCTGGGACATTTCCAATTCACACCTAACTCTGAAGCCTGCTGTAAATCGAAAGATTCCAGAGTGTGCTAGTCTAGGGTTTCCTTTCATCTCAAATGATAGCATTTTTCTCATTTCAAATTCACTCTGAAGGCCCTAAAGTCAAATATTTGACTTAGATATTTCCACGAAAAAAAATTAAATGTACATTCTCTCTCACACTCTCAGTTGTGGGATTCCAGTCACTAGACCAAAGTCTGTCCTGAGTCAAGCTTTGTGGGACCTATTTCCTGGCATGTTCTGGGATTGTCTGTTTTATAAAAGTCAAGAGGCGGTCAGCATACCCTTTACTTCCAAAGTACCTCAAGTCCTTGTTTCAAAAGAAGCTTCTAGGAACCCAACCCAGGCCTGAGCACCTGGGGGGGGGGGCTCTTAATAAGCTACATTTATAATAAGTCTCCAGCTGCTGGTGAGATTCCCTAGACTCTAGAAGTGTGCATAAGCTCATTTCCAAAATCAGACAGCTTTCACCCCTACGATTCTACTCTTTACTCCGTAACAGCTCTCTACAGAGACACATGAATACTCAGAAATGCTAAATAAACAATCTAGAATCACGAGCCAACAGAAATGGACCAGCAACATCAATGTTATGCTGGAATTGCATTGAGGGGGTCACCCTCAAAATTTCAGAATCAGAAGCACTTTAAAAGCCCTCGAGGTAAGTCTGATGATTTACAAAATCTGAAAACCACTGGTCTAAAGGATTCTTTTCTCGGTTTCCCGGTGTGAGCTCAGGCCTCCATTGATTCAAGTTGTTCACCTCACCATTTTCTGTGAAAGGAAGAGACCATTCTTTCCCTCAGACCGCAATTCCTTTTAGAGAATCTCACAGACTTAAAGATCCAGAAGAAATTTTAGAATCAATGTCACAGGCAAATGATGCCTTTAAAACAGGTAATGGTCCTACCAGGAAGGTAATGGTTTGGTCTTTTAAAAGCAGCATCAAAATAGCATGACAAGACCCATTGGGTCTTAAATTAGATGACAGGCTCCTAAGTTAAAGCGAGTTCAGTTGAATCTAGGTTTTGACATTTACCTGCTGTGTAGTTTTTGAGAGAGCCAAAGATTATGTGGGAGCCTTACTTTTCATATCTGAAAAAAGGAATACAATGAGAGTGACTTGCTTTCCCAAGCATTGAGCATTAAATGAGATGATGGATGGAAATGGGTTGCTGAGGGTCTCGTGATTAGCAGATGACCAAAGAATATTATGCAAATGTCACCATGGAATATAACATAGAAGTTTCCTGACCTTTAGTTCCCTCATTTTAAATTGGGGGTAACTGACATGGTGAGTTTCAGGAATGAAACAGAACTGAGTCAGTTTCCATCACAATAAAATCTAAGCTCTTCCTATTGGAGGTGCAGGATGAAGACTGGACCTTCCTGTGGCCCCAGCCTCCTGAGCTAGTTACTTAGGACATGTTAAGCTATTGATCAATAGCCAAATTTTACAAAAAGAGCTTTTATAGAATCCATTTTTTTTCAACTGAATTCCAAACAACCTCATGGGAGAGGTGTAGGTCTTGTTTTACAGAAGGGGAACCTCAAACTCACATGGCTGGTGAATTGGGGTGACAGATCAGGTAATCTGAATTGAAGGCTCTTATGCCCAGTTATTCTGCTATGATGCTTCCTCCTGCCTGTGACTATGACTGTTCATCTCTAGCAATAAGCTACGGGGTTGGACAAGGTTAGAAATAATTTTTAAGCACCTGGGGAAACCCAGAGAAATAAATTATACACTTCGATGAACCAGTCAATTTTTTTTTTTAAATTCGGGAGCTGTAAACTAATGAATTTGTTGCCAAAGTGAGGAAAGAGAAGCTATTTTTGTTGTTAATATTATTTTTAAACTATGCTCTTGTTTTGATATAATATAGAAACACATTGAAACAACCGTGCAATCAAATACATTATTGGAGGGTTAACACCCCGAACCCCTCCCCTGTGGGAACTCTTGCCAGTGTCTCTCTCTGCATGAAGCCAACCACTCTTCTGACTCATGAGCTGGCATCCCCATTGCCAGTACCTGTAATCCCAAATGCCCTGGGTCAGCTTTGCCTTTTTTCTTTTCTTGTCTTGCGCTATCATTCAAGTTTTTTTTTTTTTCCTTCTTCTTCTGTAAGTGTCTCCATCATCTGCACTCCATAGGACATAGAATCACATAACCTATAATATGGTGGTTGTCAATCTCAACAATACTGATGCATTCTTTTGAAGGGAGGCACTGCCCTGCACATTTTAGGATGTTTAGCAGCATCCCTGGCCTCTAGATGCCCATCACAACCTTTCTGCAGTGTGGCAGGTAGAAATGAATGTCCCAGACATTCCAAGTACCCCTTAGGAGCTAAAATCACCTCTAGTGAAGAACAATTATTGTGTTGAAAGTTTTCTTCTGTCCTCTTAATTTTCTGACCTTGGTTGAAAGCCTTCACCATATTCAATTCAATTTTTCTATTAATTTTATTTATCCATTGCTAAGGCTCTTCCTAGGTGATGGTGTGTATGTCCTTCTGGGGACACATCATGTTGGTCATTTCTCTTTTTGTGATTTTACCCGCCCCTGATTCCCAATGCCAGGTCCTTTATAAGGGGTTTCAGAGTGTCAATGTGGCAACTTGATCATTGATTTGTCAGAACACTGGCATAAAGAGAAGCATACCTTAACTATGACGTGATGTGCTTGCTGGCATGGTTTAAATGGGGAAGAGTATGAATCCAAGTTTCCCATTTTTCTGGGATGCCGTTCACCTTCCAGCCAGCCATTTCTATTCTTGCCATTTAGATTCAGTCTTCTCAGCTTTGTAGACACAACTAGTCACTGAGTCAGGGCCACATCTCAGTCAGCTACTCCTCTGTGCTGAGCGGGCTCAGCCCTACACCTACCCTGTTGGGCATAATCACTGGTGCCCAGGTCCTTTCCAGACCCTTCACTCTCTCTAGTCAGCAAATGACTTTTCCTCCCTCTCACTGCTTAGACATGACCAGGCAGCTTTGCAGTGAGACAGGCCTGGCAGGACCCAAACCCAAATCTGAAAAATAGTTGCCAGTAATTCAATCGAGATCCCTAAAGTTTTGTGTGTCAGTGACTTCATTGTCATGATAGAAAAGAGAGCTCACAGAGCTGTTTCTAAGGATTAAGTCATTTGGAAACAGTTGATGGGAGCCAGGTTCTGTGCACATTTTAGATGTTCTTTCCTATTATGAGAGTTGCTCCTGTTTAAGGAGCACTTACTATGCTCCCTACTGTAACACATGCCCCCCTTGTGTGCCTCCTTATTTGATCCCCTGCATTACCTGTGCCATGTGATACAGATAATGAAAATGAGGTCCACAGGTGATGTGGTAGCCTCTAGACCTTCCTGATGCCAAATTCTATTTTGTTATCTGCTGTGCATTCTCCCTTTCTCCGCATTTATTTGGGTGTTCAACTTTGAATGAGTGAATGAGTGGATGTAAGAAGATCTCAGAAGTTGACAAGCAAATAATTCTATCTTCCAGGAGGGCCTCCTCTTCCTGGAAGTGTCTTGAATCTGGAATTTGCATTTTGCATTTGGGTTGAGTCAAGAAAAAGCATAGTTGAAACACAATTGTCCTTATACAGGTATTCCGACAAATCAGTGGCAATGGGGTAGCAGAATTGGCATGTCAACACTCTGCCACCCCTGTATTCATATGTCAAAACACTTCTACAAGTCATCTTTGACAATGCCCCAGATTTGCTCTCCAGTCTTAATTTCCCTTATGATATTTTTGGTCTCCTAAAATTGGCTATTTAACTTGTTCATTCTTTCCTCTGACTTTTTTCCCTTTGGAGTTGTTCTGTTAGACGCTTGGCTCCCTCACGCACCCCGACTTGCATGTGGACTCTGGGGAAAGTGGGACGTCAAGCTGCCAGTTTGGCTTCTGTGACTCCAAGCTCGCGGTCTTCATGCTCTCACCTCTGCTCAGCTACTGCTTGGCCTTTGTTTCTAGGCAGCTGTCCCCCCCTTTTATGATGGGAATTCACTAGACTCCCCACTCCCGTGAGAAGCATGATGCCATGGGACACTTGGGTCCCCACCTCTTGCTCTCTACAGCTCTTACTGTGAAAGTGTGAATTTCCCAGTTGACATCCAGGCAGTCGGAGCTCATCTGATCCCTGAGCCTGGCAGGTGTCGAGGCGGGTAACCTGGCATAACCAGGGAAGCTAAATTCTCTTGAAATTGATGCAGATGGGCAGGCGGCTCTGAGGGTTACTCCAGCAGTGGGATCTCCTTCCACAGCTTCGGGGTGGGACCTCATCCACGTGGGAAGATGGGACATTGGTAGCAAATTAGGACAGAAGGACAGTGAGTTAGACTGAATCTTTCTCTAGCACTTTCTCTCTCCTTTGTTCTCTGCCCTCCCTGGCATGCTATGTAAACTGTCTTAGTGGTTTGGAGAATACAAAATATCCTCAGGTTTCCTTTGGGAGTGTTCTTGGTTTTGATACTGAAAAATCACATCCTACTCTGAGCCAATGTCATCCTCCATTCTGCCCCAGGCCCTGCTGCATTCACTCAACCACAGATGCCCCCTGGCCAGCCTGTGGGAGCCACTATCCCTGTCATTACTCTGGATGGCTTTGGAATGCCATTTGATATTCATATCTGCTTTGCAGAATTTGTAGTTTGATGGATTGATTTAAATATTTAAGAGAAATATTGAAATATTGAATAGCACCATATAGATGCAGTGTTATCCAGTAGTAAATATATCCAACATATATAAATTATAAATATAAATAGTGCCTTTGAATATATAAAAACAAATCATCTGAGAGATGACTTTTACTAAGAAAATACAACACAGTAATACTTTCTGGCAAGGATTTATCGAGTGATGATTATATTCCGGGCACTGCCATCCTATAAAATACTGGCCATGCAGGGGTGAATGAAGCAGGACACTTGACCTAATAGAGGTCAAGGAACATCCCAAGGCCAGGCCTGTGAAGAAACAACCCCAAAGTGAAAACACAGAAAAGAAGGAGCAAATTAAACTGTCAATCTTTGTGGATCAAAAATATCCTGGGGGTCCTCCCTGGTAGCACAGGCAGTTGAGTGCAGTGCTATGAAGCGGTCCGCAGCCTCAGCAGTGTGGGTTTGATTGTGGCCAGCCAGGGAGATACCCACATGGCACGACAGACCTCTCCTGTCTCTCTCCCTGCTCCCCTCAGCAATGTATTTCAGGCTGTCTGCCTGTTCTGATCCCCACTCTGTCTCTGCGGAATCCTCTCACCCTCCTGCACCTCTGGCCTGTACCCCAGTTCTTGTATAAATAAATAAACAAACAAACAAATAAATAAATCTTTTAAAAAGTATCCTATGTGAAATTATGACGGGAGAGCTGGTCTGGGAATATGACCTGTAGAATAGTTTTGATATTTGAACACAGAGCTCTTACAAATGACTTAGAAAAATGCTAACTAACACCCCAGTAAAAAAGAGGGGAAAGATTTAACAGTATGGTTCTCAAAATTGTAGGGGTGCTGTGCAGCACAGGAAGAATTCAACTCTGTGATTATTCTAAGAAAGAGAAATGTGGGCAACAATGCCTGTGCCCCTTTACAAAATAAATCATGGGCGAAGTGATTGTTATGATGATGGATCGGGGGAGTGGAAGGGGCATCCTGTTACAGTCCTGGTGGGCTTGTTAATGAAAACATCTTCTCTGGAAAATAATCTGCAGTATGTACATAGGGGTTTAAAATCTCATCTCTTTTGACCTGGTAATTTACTTCTAAGCATCAGTTCTAAGAGAATAAGCAGGTATGTAGACAGAGATGAATGTGCTATTAAGTTTGCTGCATTGTTGTTTATAATAGAAAGATTTTAAAACTACCAAGTAGCCCAATGGAAGGGATTTGAATCATTATATAGTTCATTGTGCATCCTGACAAGTAATTATGCTTCCATTAGAATCAGGGTACCAGAGAAATTTTGGTAGTGGTGCATGGGCATGCTGTGGGCATATATTATATCTGATAGGATAGAAGATCTCAATTGTATTTAAAAATAGGAGAGAAAAGACTGGAAGGGAGTATTTTCTCATTTGTACATTTTATTTTCTAAAAATTTGACACTGAAATTTGCTTTACCTGATCATTTGAAAATTATTAATTAATAATACCTAAGAATGGTGTTAATAATCATAATGCAGTGCCGGCTGAAACTTTCACAAAAGGATGAAAGGTTCCAGGAGGTTGTCAACTAACTCCTTTTGATGAGTCATACTGAGAAAGCTGGAGAAAAGAGGTATTTTAAGGTCTGAGACATAAATTATCCCATGGATAAGAGAAAGAAGGTTGTTTCAGGCCCTTCAGTAGCTGGCTTTGTGCAAAATTTACAGAAGCATAAGCATACCTGGCATTGCTGAAGGAGTGAAATGGAACTTGTGTGACCAGATGTACTTGGTTGCATCAGGGAAAGGCTTTCCATTTTCAGGCCATGCTGAGGAGTTTGTGCATCAAACCATAATCACAGAGCTTGAGCCTTTGCTAAATGCTGACTGGCAAACTCACACACCCATGCACACACATACACACATGCACACACAGGAAAAGTAAATTTCATTACAAAATCAAAGTAAAAGCACACACAATATATGTGTGCATATACTTTTCAGAAAACATCTTGGAGGAAAAAATTCTGTTTTCTCCATTATACTATTAAAAATACTATTTCTTTTCCCATGGTTAAGTCTTTCAAGGCTTTCCACCATTACATAGATCTACTGGAGAGGCATTTCCTGACCAAGTGATCTATAGCTGGCGTGCCTTCCCATCTTTCATGGGAAGCCCCTGATTGTAAATAAACTTCATGCAGACTGTGAGATCGGTTGTACATGCCATTGTGTCCCCAGACCTGGCACACAGTATGTGCTCATTGATGGCTGCTAACTGAATGGAATTCACGATGCCTCTTCTCATGACAGGCTTTGTCAAAATCCATAAATCTGACTATTTCTGTATCTTCTCATGACTCAAGACTGCTCCTGGTCTGCAGGAAAATAAGCTTATAGGGCTGGGTCAATGTTACTTGTTATATACGAGTCAGTGTTCACTTTGAAATTGTTCTTAAGCTGGATAGCACATAGCTGAAGGTCAGGCAGTCAGCAGCTGTGGTTTTAGTTTAGCTTCTGCCACACATTCCTTAAATAGTATTAGTAAAGAAAAAGCAAAACACAACCACCATCCCTTATACCCCCTCACATTTCCTCCCATCCCCTACTTTCTTCACCTTTTGTAACCACCATTCAGTTATCAATGTCTACCAGTTTATTTTTTATTTGCTTGTCAGTTCATCTGCTTTGCATCCTTAAATTTCCCATTATGTGAAATCATCTAATATTTGCCTTCATCTTTCTGGTTAACTTTGCTTCACATAATCCCCTCAAGGTCCTTTTATTTTGCTACAAATGGCAGAAGATTGTATTTTCTTAGAGCTGAATACTATTCCACTGTGCGAACACAGGACACCTTTATCCAGCCCTCTGGGTGGGTGCTCAGGTTGCTGCCATAGCTTAGCTATTGTGCATCATGTTGCAGTAAACATTGTGGAACATCTGATTTTTCAAGTTGATATTTAGTGTCCTTCAAATATAGATGCCTGGAAGTGGGATTGCTGGGTCCTATGATATTTCTATTTTTCATTATTTTTCTAAAAAAAGATCCAGACCACTTTCCAGAATGGCTTCACTATCATCCTACTTTGTTCCTCGAGTTTTCTCCCCTGTCATGAGGAACCTGAGTTCAGCCTGAATTGCTCTTCCCTAGATCTCACCACAGGAACCTTTATTTCCTACCTGCCTCGTGATCTAGTGCAGAGGTCAGCAGAAAGCAGCTCCTGATAAATGCTTGATTATTTATTGCTTAAAATATATATTAGATTAGTTTTTTCTGAATATGTTGAGATTGATTGCACCATCCTAAAAAGTTTCTGTGAAGTCGTGAGGAAAAAGTCAGTTTCTTCCAGTATGGCGAGGGTTTTTTCCCAATTGTATTTTATGGGACCGTCTGTGTTCCTGTGGGGACTCTCTATGCCTTTTTACAGTAATGACATAATGCAGTAATGTATTTGCTGATGCTAATTCTGAAGATATTCCAACACCACTGGAATGAAGTGTGCCAGGAATGAAATGTTCCAGTTGTCACCAAGAACACTAGTCCATCCCGTGTCTCATGTGGGTAGCAGAAGGTTCTGAGCTCAAATAAATACTTGTATGTTTATTCACCAGCAGAGATCTGTGAATTGTTTTCCTACAGATGGAAACAGAAAAGAGAGGGCAAGAGACTGTAATGTCTTATAGACAAAGAGCATCATAGATCAAGCTCTCTAGATTTCATTATCAGTGTCAGGCAGATTTCTTTGACTTTTATACATTGTCAGAATACAGGTAGGATAGGACAAGGTAGGTGGGTGGATAGGAAGGTAAACAAATATAGGATAGCTAGATAGATGATAGATAGGTAGGTAGGAAGGTAGGTAGGTAGATGATAGGTAGGAAGGTAGGTAGGGAAGATGATAGATAGGTAGGTAGTAGGTAGGTAGCTATGATAGAAATTTCCAGAAGAATGAACAGATAATTGCATCATTTGCTTTCATTGACAATGTTTTGTCTGGGGATGAGGTAGGGATTCTAGTGCAAGTGATTACAGTCCGAAATCAAAGGATCAACGTAATTGCCACCTTCTGCTTTAGAAACACTTAAACTAAACATCTCTGTGTTTCTGTATCTGTGAGTGAAGTCAACCTAGGTGTTAAGCACACAGAAAATGTACAGATGCGTTTCAGGGTAACAAATGGAAGTGAAAATAGAGAAGAGTCTGCCTTATCTGTAATAGGAAGAAGTAGGATGCTGCAAAGCCCAAAAGATGAAGGAAATAGAATAGCTGATGTTAACACTTTCATATATTCCACCAAATATTTGTGACACTGGATATGCTGAGTTCTGTAACTGTGTAATGACTTAACATTTAATTTAAAAGAATTTCCTCCCTTAAGCATATTATGTTGATTGTGAAGCTTGTACAGTCCTTTCTAAGGAACCTCATAATTCACTTTTCACTGTCTTGACTACATGTTAGGATAGTGTGTGGGTGGGACTTAGTGTTTGCTTATTTTATTTTTCCTTTTCCTTTTCTCAGTTGCTATTGTGTTTTTGCAACATGTTGGAGTGGGCGATTTGGAAGTTACCCAGGCCGGCATCTTTACTTCTTTGTGACCTTTGCAAGGCTATGTTTGCGAAGGAATGAGTGCCTGTGGGACCTGTTTATAATGTGGTGCTGTGGGGATTGTGTACAACACGGAGGCAGGCAGGTCTGGGTTCCATATGCCCCAGCAGCTCCCTGGCTGATGGTTGGGGAGTTGCTTAGACTCTCTTGAGTCTTAGAGTCCCCTCGAAAACCTGGGGTGGACAGAGCTGTCCATCCAGTGTCTGCAAGGTCAGAGCCACCACATGCTCCTAGGACAGACTGCATGGAGGCAGCTATTCTTGTCTCCATCTTTCTCTTCACCTGTCTTCCATTTTTTTTCAGGCCGTGAGCTATAGGCGAGGTTATTGATGGCTTCTCAAGGCAGAAAAGCAGCTCAGTGAGCCTCACAGAGAACAGGTTTTCTTTTTTTGGTCTGTTGGCCTCACCCTGTGCAAGAGAAAAGAACAAGCAAAGACAGCCTTCCTTTCAAGCTGGGATGCAGGAATTGGAAGAGGGGATTGTAGGAGATAAATCAAAGAAAATTGTCTAGAATTGGTACAAATGGAATTTGGGCTTAACAAGTGCTGGAGTGGTGAGGCAGGATCTCTGCTCCTCTAGATGAAAACTGAATTACTGCACCTCCAGGGGAAGGCAGCTCCTTGGCCCACTCTCAAAGCACAGGCGTGCTCATTCCATTCTGCCCGGGACTAGCAACCACGCGTAGCCCTTCCCAAAGACAGAGCGGTAGACCTTGAGTCAGTACCACTTCTCTCTGTCACACCCCTCTTTACGAAAAGTAACCAATACTGGGTCTCCCGCCCCACCCAAAAGCCAAAGTGGGGTATGCTGCATACCAGGTACTTGATCACATCCACTTATTTAACCTTCATGACAGCCCCAAGAAGGTATGGTCACATCCCTTTTCTATATGAAACAACTTATTCAGAGAGGTTAAACAACTGGCCTGATGACACACAGCTCTCTGAGACAGTTTCGCTCCATTCAATGCCATGTTATTTACACTGGCTCGCGGCAGCACCTTGTCGGGGACAGCATCCTGGGAACACCAGGCTGTGCCCGTTCCATCAGAAGAGATAAATCTCCAAGGCTGAATTGCTTGTTAGAGGTAGATTCTCCTGAAATACTCTTTTGGCTATACTGTGAAAGCCAGTGATTCAAAGGTTCTTGCCAAGGGATCATCATAAATCCTGTTTAGACAGAGAAATCCCTTAAGGAAGAATGTTTCTTTGCAGTGGCCCACAGCCTTGAGCAATAATGTCCAGAAGAGGAAAATTTGCAACAATGCTTGAATGAGAGCAGAGGGACTTGTTTACATGGGCAGGGGCACAGATGGTCCCATAAGTAGGATTTGATGAAGAGTCACCCTCATCCCACATGGAGAGCAGGGAGAAGGCTTCAGACACTGGTGTGTGAGAGACCACTGTCAAGTGTGGGTTCCTGTAACCCTCTGCCTGGGGGTTTGTTTCTTTCAGGGGCAGGAAAGTTTGTCTGAGTCTACCCTGAGTAGCTGGGTAGGGGAGGGGACCCGGGGGGATTAAAGGCATGGCTGGTATTCATTTCTTTCCTTCCTTTTTAATCTGTTGCCGTAGTTTAGTCAAGCTGGCAGACCAGTCTGGCAATGTACATCCCAAATGGTGGAGAGATGAGCAGATTACCAGCCACACAGCTTTTCCTTCTCTGGAATCAGTCTGCTCACATATTTGCCAGGATCCACCATGTGTAGGACATGGTGCTCTGTAGAGGGTGCGGGATGTGAGGAGGAGAGTGGGAAATTTTAAGTGCGTGTGTGTGTGTTTCTGTGTGTGTGTGAATGCTTCCTTCCCCAAGGAAATTCTAGGTACATGCTTTTTAATGAAAAATATTAACCATTTCTTTCACTTGAGGATGGAAGCTAATTTAAATTTGCCCTAGTAATTTTTCCATTATTCTGTACAATTAGAAAAATACTATTTTTGAATACACACACACGTTCTGAAAAAGACTTGACTTGGAACTAGAATTAACGATTCCAACAACAGTACATCCATGGGAACGTCTTATTAAAGTCAAATTTCTTAGCTACTTTTTTGATTTTGGGAAAAGTAATGTCATTTTTCATCCATTATACATGTTCTGCATGAATTATTTCACAGCAACAATCCTATAAGATAGACAGAGGAAGTAGGTGTTCAGAGAGGTTAAGTCACTTGCCCGAGGTCACACAGCTAGTAAGTAATGGAATCTTCATCTGAACCCCAGGTTTCTAGGTCCAAGACTTTGCCTCTTGCTCCTCCCTGGAGTTTTATTGAAGGACAGTGATAGACAGTTAACCCGGGTATATTGAACTGGTGCTGTTTTATTGCTCTCATCAGCAACTTGTTACCATTGGAGCCTGGGTGTTTTTGCAGTGTTAAGTGATGCACAGCCCCGTCTGCTGTGACTTTCCAGCCCCTGCTTCCATAGCCAGGCAAAGGAACAGGGGAAATAGAAAGTTAAATGAACTCCCCAAAGGGTAGTCACCAGGAGTCAATGGGTATTTGCTTTATTCTATTTGTTTGATTTAGAGCAAAACAAAACAACAAATGTTCTCTGCCTCTGGGTCCAAGGACTTAGCTGCAGATTTAACAACAGTGGTTCCCATGAATAATAAAAGAGATTCCAAGTTGTCTGAAAACAACCACAACATCAAAGAGACAAGCAAAAAATGAAACTCAGGTGTTTACTTCCTCTCGCCTGCGTTCCCAACCTCAGCAGCATCATAGCCATCACCTGTGCACTGACTGGCTGCAAGTAACCCAGACCTGCTGGAGCAGAATCTGCATTTTAAAAAGGTCCTCAGTGACATGCACATCAGAGAGGGAGACGCCCTGCTCCACAGAATGCTGGGAAAGAGGAGCTCTTACTGGGGCCAGCCCAGGGGGACACAAGTGAGGCACTCACTCACTCTAGGTCCAAAGCTTATGGGGTGGCCAAAAAATGCAGTGATCAACATAAACAATATTTAATACAATATGAAAAAATAATTTTAAAGGAACCCAGACTGCTGCATTCTTCCTCCATCTGGATCCTTGAGAGAGGAGACTAGAGAACCTGGTGGAGGTCTGTCAATATTCTGAATTTTCAGCAAGTGAAATTGCATTGACTTGTTTCCGGTTTGGTCTGCCTATCTCTGTGTAATTGGATTTTTAACAACTGATTATACACAAAAAAACATTTAAGCCTCTAGTTTAGTTCAACTGGCTTACACCAACTTTACTAAGGACTGTGATGATTAAATCAGGTAATGTTTACCTGAGCTTTCTGTATGCTAATTGTGTTACCTGAATTAACTTATTGTATTTATGCAAGAATCCATGAGGGAGTGACTGCTGTCATCAACATGGTAAAGGTGAGGAGCATCCAGAGACCCACAGAGGCAGGGATCCTGTGATGTTATCCAGCTAGCAAGCCCAGAAGGTAGAAGTCAGGTCCCAGCTACTGGCCCCAGAGTCTCTCTCTCGACTCCTTCCCAGATCTACAGTAAAATGAATGTGCATGGTATTCAAAGTTCTAGAGCAAATTTATGCACATTTTTTCTTCAGCGTGTATTAGGTTGCCAAATGTCTTTATTCTGAAAATCCATCCCTTTTTACATTTTTTATGTTAAAATGCTCTTTAAAACAATGAAATGACAGTAATCGACGATGTTAGTTGTCTTTTTAAAAGCCTGTACAGTTTTGGCTGCCATTTTCTTTTTTATTGGGCGGGGAAGGGAGAAGATGCTTTAGTTCCCGGGGAGACAGATATCTCAGAGTCCTCCCTGCTGGTGGGCTGGGAGCACCTGTGAGCCCAGGTGGGCCTGCCATGCTCCTGCCCTGCCCTTCTCTGTTCCTGCTCTGCCTGAGTCGCTGCTGCCCCTGCAGTGCACTCGCCTCTCTGCCTGGCGTCTGTCGGGACTCATTAGCAGTGGGTGTGTGTCTCACCACAGTGGCTCATTCACCAGCCTGCCAGCAGTGCCAGGGATCGGGCCCGCCTCTCTGGCTGTCCTAACAAAGCTAGGCAGCGCCTCTCCCAGCCTCACGCCCACCAGGGTACCTCTACAGGAGATGCCCTGAGCTGGAGAAGGGAAGGCACGGCTTGGAGATGGTGTCGTCACTGCTGGATCCGGCCCATCCTGGAAGACTCTAGGCGGCCACCTGCTGCTTGTGACCTCGTGAAGGTGGAGTGAGTAGGCACTGGATTGAACAAGCCTGGCCTCTCGTCTGCCAGCTTCAGAGTGGGTGCCAGGACACCGCCAGTCCAGCAAGGGATGGGAATGGTGGCAGAGATCCGCAAAGGGAACTTGCTTTTCAGGACACAAGCATTAGGTTGGGAGTACAGTTCTGTCTGTCCTGCCCATGCATAGTGGTCGCTGTGCATTCTGCCCCTGTGTCTGCTTTTGCTGTTTTTCTACTTTCCTCCCTGGTAGAGATCGCCTTCTAGTTTGGTTTGATTTTCATAAGAGCTTGGTCACTGCTGCCAGAACTGGGGCTCCACGGCTTGTCCGGGGACTGCTCCGACATTAGGAGTTTTCCAAAGTTTGTTCTGATTTATCTTTTAGAGAAATGGCACGGTCTGGGCCCCACTGCCAGATGGTGGTGTCCGCGGACACACGCTTGGGGCCCTACTCCCATCTTCTGCCTTTGTCTGGTCTTCTCATTAAATCTCCTGGGTCTGTTGAGTTGACTACCAATTGGTGCTTGACCTAGTTACAGAGCCACTGTGTTCGCCCTCGCTCATCATAATCAATGGGCTATAGGAGTTTGTGCAGCATGGTGCAAGGAGGACTGTGTCATTTTAGGGTCATTTTTACCTTCTGGGAGAGTGTGTGTGGATGCATGGATGAATGTGTGTGCATGTGTGTCTTAGGCACATGTGCATAGGTGTGGCTGCATGTAATATGCCTGTGAGTGTGTATGCAAATATATGTGCATGTGTGTGTGGAGTGGCCACCTGACATTTCCTGTGCCTGGTCGGACTCTGCTTCTGGAAAATGGCCCTGCAGCTTCGGGTGGAATCCTCGTTAACCGGGTGGCTGGGTTCCCTGTGTTGACCTTTCATTTTCGACTTGGAGCACTTGCTCTCGAGCACGGTCCTCATATTTTCTACCCTTGGTGTCAGCTCTGTTTGCCTCTCTTCTGCCAAAGGGCACCACAGAGTTACTCAAAGGACCTTTTGAACTGTTTACTCGATGAATGGAGAGTGCAGTCGGGACGCTCACTGAGACAGCACATGCTTCCATTGGGTCCCCGCAGTGGCTCTGCTGGGCCGTGACTCAGGCATTTGGCTGAGGCGGCTGCTGATCTCAGAAGCTGAGTAGGAGGTTGGATTTTGTTGGTGTAGCTTGGAGTCTGTGACCTTTTCATCACCATTTTACCTTGCATTTGAGACACTCCCTCCCGACACACTGCATTTCGAAAGTAATAACCAACCTGTTTTCTCATTTTAAATTAATCATATGTACATAATTGCTGATCGGAGCTTCTAATCAGTCTGAGTTAATCAGAGGTAACATTTATTTATTTACAAAGCACCTCCTATATGACTGACCTATTCCAGGTGTTGGGGGGTAGAAAAGTGAGTGAGATACAGTGGTAACAAGAATTTCTGGTATATAATGTTCTGGTTCACTCATCATGTGAATTTCGGTAAAGTTTTGAGCACCTCTGTATGTTTAAAGTGGTGCCCAGCAACTTATAAATGTGACCCCCTTTCAGGGCCTCCCTGGTGGTGGAAGGGTTTAAGACGCAGCACTGTGAAGCTATCCACAGCTACTGCAGCATGAGTTCGATCCCCAGCCAGGCCAGGGAGGTGACCCACATGGCGCAGCAGACCTCTCCTGTCTTGCCTGCTGCTCCCCTCAGCAGTGTATTTCAGTACATCCGCCTGTTTCTGCTCCCCACTCTGTCTCTGGTGAATCCTCTCACCACGCCCGCACCTCTGGCCTCCACCCTAGCTTTTGTATGCATAAACAAATAAATCTTTAAATAATAATAAATAAATGTAACCCCCTTTCATCTTCAGAGCAACCTTATAAGTTAGGCTAGAAATGTCACTTTTCAAAAGCAGTGTTTCAAATATACAATTCATTGTTGTTTGAAGTCTGTGTTGATGGTTTCATTAGCGGTCTCTGAAAACCCTAAGCACAGATGAGTCTGTAACTTTGTAGAATAGGGGAGCATTGAGCTCACTGATACATCCTGCTTGCTCCCCTCCTGACTGCTTAGATGGGGAAACTGAGACAAGGGGTGGCGGCAGGACCCGATTGATCTCAACGCCCCTGGTGTGTAGACCAGCTGTGTCGGTCACAGCACATTGGCTTGTTACTGCCTGATTCATTCTGGGCTGGGTGGCTAATCTCAAGAGATCTTCTGGGTAATTCTATCCAGGCTTGAGTTAAGAACAAGCAAAATTAGATTATTTGCAAGCTCCTTCAGTGTAAGGGTCTAGCTTTGCTCATTGCTGTGTCCCTGGGTCCCTGACAGTTACCAGTTCATTATAGGTGGCCAGTAGGCTTGCGCTGGATGAAGGAACTGGATGAAATGAAGAGGGTCTCTAGGGATAACCCCGGCATGCCCTTTGGGAGCTACTGACCTCCATTCTTGGATTCTCCCACAGCAGAGTATCTTTTTCAATCAAATTGAAGCTATCAATATTTAATTTGACACTTTGATGATTCAGTCATTTAGTATCTTAAACTATTTTCTTGTTTCTATTTTGGAATAAATTGGCTGATTCTTCTTTCTTCTCTTGGCAGAGTAGTTTTTTTGTTGTTGTTGCTTTGTTTTGGGCTTTTTTGTTTGTTTGTTTTGTCTGTACAGGGCAGCAGTGGAGGGCTGTCACTATCCACTTATCCATCCACTATTGACTTTGGGAGTGTCCAGCCCAGGTGCCTACCCTGCTGCAAGGTGCCTAATGAGCTTTATAAAACTAAATTGTGTGTAGGACAGATACTTTTTTTTTAAATTTATATAAGAAATGAGAGAGAAGAGAGAATAAAATCATCAGCAGTTTGTTCACTCTGACTCATAAATTGTCCTTATTTTTTCTCCTCCCTTCCAGTGCTTGACTTAGTCAGGAATATTTTTACATTATCGTAATTGGAGTAAAGAATTTATTTCATAATGAGCCATGTTCTGATATTCCAACATAATTTCCCACACTGCTTTACAATTCATTTCCCTGCAGCTTTGGGGAAGGCTGCTATTCCATGCAGGGAGTTGAGGCTCTCTTAGTTACATATGCTCTTATTTTTTTTTTTTTATCTTAATGTGAATAGAGGGGTACAATTCTTCTTAGGAATCTGGGTGAAATAGAATGGGCTTATGAAAGACTGCAATTTCTAGCAGCTCCTGTACTTCAAGTCAGTTACTCCATATGAATCAGCTCATTAAGACTTGATGCTTTATTTCCATGATGCAAAAAAGAACATTTGAGACATGCTTAGAGAAACCTGGAATTGGTCTATTTCAGAATTTGGGGTTCCTTTTCTATTTTTTTTTTTTTAATAGAGGCATGTTTTTCTTTCTTTATTTGTTTGCTTGTTTGTTTTTGTTTATACATGCACTGGGTACAGTCAGAAGCGCGGGAGGGTGAGAGAATTCACCAGAGCCAGAGTGAGGGGCAGAGCAGGCAGAAGGACTGAAGTACACTGCCGAGGGGAGCAGCGGGCGGCAGGAGAGGTCTGCGCGCCATGTGGGACCCTCCTCCGGTGGCCGGGCAGCAGCCCGGGGATCGAACTGGCACCGCAGAGGCCGCGGGCAGCTTCGCAACCCAGCGCTCTACCGCTGCGCCACCGGGGAGGCCCCCTTTTCTATTTTTGATAACTTAAACAAGTAAGATGACTTTGAAACCAAGCATCTTTCCTAATTGCTAGGAGCTTTTCCTTCATTTTGGAAATGGGTGGCATATAACTACAAAACAACAGAAGTGATGCAAATTTCAAGCTGCCTAGGAAACTAACCCTGTCTTCCAACTTTTTTTTTTTTTCCAAGAAAAAAGTAACTAGAAAGGCAGAAAACGGTTCAAGTAAATCTATCTGCTCACTTTCAGGTCAAACCTGTTAGGAGTAATCCTTTAATGAGGTTACAGGGTTTTAGGAGATGTGTTTGCGGAAACAATCTGGTAATGAGCTGACTTGGAAGAAAAGGTTGAGAGAGCTTTCATTAACTCTATTTGCATCATCATTTGGCAAGGTCACTGGAGACAGTTGTCTTTAGGTCACTAAAAATAGACAGTCTCGTAGATCCAATCATGCTGTCACTTTCCCTTTCCTTTTTGCCAGTCATGTCATATTCTGGGAGCTCTTCTCATTCTTCTCACCCACCTGTGCCCTCTCTGACTTGGCCTTTGGGCCGGAGAAGCCTGCGGCTCCCTGTGTGTTGGGGAAGAGAAGGAAGGCAGGGAATGTCAGGACCCCACACAACCTGGCTGCTTAATATTGCAGTTATCAGTCCTTTCTCACCTCTTTCCTTTTCTTCCTGACCTCCTCTCCCCCTTTCTCCTGCCATGTCACCTCCACATGGTCCCCAATTCTGTACATCTATCACTGCAAGGAGACTGGCACATGGAAATGCCGGCTACATATTTATCAAATAAGTACAGGAAAGAATAAATAAATGAATGATCAGAGTCATAGAGAAGGGCAGGTGCTAGGAAGGGAATAGGGAATAGAGGTGCTAGGGAGACATCTTCCTCCCTTGAAGACAGATCTTACTATCATTGGAATATTCCTCTCTTTCCACACCCCCCAGTCTCCCACTGCTTCCTAATTTGCAATCAGTTCCCTCTACGATTGTGTTCTATTGCTGTCTAGTCATCCATCAGTTGCTGTAAACATCTGTCCGTAGCTAAGCACACACATCCGTTCAGAATGAGGTTCTGTGAAAATTCAAAGGCGTCATTTAACTTCTGGATTCATTCTTTTTATTTGTTTTTCTTCCCAATTCCGTGCATTTCATGCAGACTTTTTGTAAATAAAAATCTTAGTCCAAATCTTATCAATAGATAAAGCAAATCTCCTGTGGACTGAACAGAAGAGATGAAGAAAAGGTGGGGCTCCCAAGCCCCCATCAACACAGCCCTCATCTGCCGTAGCCTCTGCAGTAGCTTTGGGGTACCCCAGAAATTCCCAGCCTCTGCACAGCAGTTAGTCAAGTCACTGGATTAGATCACCCAGAGTTTCCAGTTGACCCTTACATCCTGTGGTCTGTGATGGCTCTCAACCTCTGAGTCTGGGTTTCAGTATTTATGGTTTGCAGCATATGCAGATGGTGATGCAGCCGTTGCTGTTAGAGCTATAAATGATGCAGGCAAGAGAGCTTCTGCTCTATATAAGCACCCGGGGATTAGGGGTACAGGCAGATGGCTGGGAGAAATGATTCTCTAGAACAGCAGGGTACCTTGGGAGCTGAGGCTTAAATGACTGAGATTGCACACAGTAGATGTTGTCTCTCGTTCCACCCACTACTTTCTGAGCATCAGCTCGGCATTAGGCTGTGTGTCCCCATTTATTTATTTATTTTTAAAGATTTATTTATTTATGCATACAGGAACTGGGGTACAGGCCAGAGGTGAGGGGGTGAGAGGATTCACCAGAGACAGAGTGGGAAACGGGACAGGTGGATCGACTGAAATGCACCACTGAGAGGAGCAGTGGGTGAGTCAGGAGAGAAGGTCTGCTGCACTATGTGGGTAGCTTCCTGGGAAGGGATTGAACTTGTGCTGCAGTGGCTTGGATTGTTTCATAGGTTTTGTCTTAACCCCTTGCGCCATCGGAGAGGCCCTGTGTGTATCCATTTAAAGGGGTTAGAGAAAACTGATCACGTCAGAAACACATGAGCTAGTCTGCATCTTACCAATCTTTTAAAAATATCTGTCATTTATCACTCATGGCTCACCATTTTTTCTTCTGTTCACTTCTTATTTCTGCTACTAGATGAAAACTAGATGAATAGTAACCACCTGTCTCTCTCTCTTGTGCTTTGTTTGATGTTCTCATTGTTTGACAACTGCAAGAATAGTAACCGCCTGTCTGTTTGGTGTTCTAGTGGCTTGACCAATATGTGGCATATAGTAGATGCTCAAGAAACAAAGAAACATTGACTGACGAGAAATAGGTTGATTGGGATGATGCCATGGTAAAGTGTGTGTGTGTGTGTGTGTTTGTGTGTGTGTGAAAAGTTGGGGAAAGAAGGGGGTTAATAATTTGCCCAGGACTTTAAAGAAAAAGGAAAAGTTTCTAAAGAAAAGGAAAATGCATTCTGTGTTAAAGTAAAGTGGGAACAGAGGTAGGGGAAAGTGAGACAAAATGGTCAGTTGAGCAAAAAGTGGTCTGCTGGTGGAAGGTGAAGCTGAGGTGCAGCCAAGGCCCCTCCTAGGGGACAGAGTGATGCTGGTTAAGATGATGCCTAGCAAATGGAGCCCTGGAGTCAACACTGCCTAGCGTTTGGAGCCCTCCAAGCAGGGGGACTATGGTACATTGTGCATCCTCTCTGCCTTAGATTGCTCCCCATTCAGCAGGGCAATCTAGGCAATGGTCCAGGCAACACAGGGCCTACATGGAAGCAGGACTCAGTTAATGTCAAAAGCAGAAGTCATCAACCCATGGAGACCGTCCATGCTTGGAGGCCAGGAGAGGCACAAGCAGCCTGCGGTTTTGAGCGAACATGTAGTGACGTTTCAAGGATGGGCTGGTTCTCACGTCCTCCTGGACAAACTTGCCTTCCAGCACCTTCCCCTGATGCCCTTCTCACTTCTGGGGATTCTGAGCGTCCTTCCTGTGCATCTGGATTGTCAGCTGCTAAGTCATTCTGGTTCTTTGACATTTACTCCAAGGGTGTTGCTCGCTGCCTGAGGCAGGGGCGTTCCTGCTTGACAAGAGCCCAGGGGAGCAGAAGCCATCTGGCATCAGCATCTGGAACGAGGGTGATCTAATGAAGCACCCGTTTTAGCTTCATGGACACTCTGACCCTGTCGTGGTCAGCACATGCCTGGCCCTTTGTGTGGCGCTGCCCTGGCAAGTAGATGACTTTGTAGCCTGAGTTTTGCATGGTAGCCTGGGCTCAAATTCTTTCATGATGTCATTTCTCCTTTCCTCATTTTTATTATGTAAAAGCAGCACTAGATATTTCTGTATTGTGTGCATCTTCTGTAGATGAATAAACTCGCTTTGGAATGAAGACGGTGTGTATACGATGTGTGACATGAATTACAGAGAGAGGCAGGGTGGATTCTGTGCCCAGTGAGCTTTCAACCTAGTTTCTTCATGAAGACCTAGATTTCTGGAGAATTGTTAGATGTAGGCCTTCCTCCTTCACCAGTCGGGACTGACATTCCTCCCCCTGTAATTCTTTCTTTTTCTCTTTTTAAAAAAGATTTATTTCTTGGGCCTCCCCGGTGGCGCAGCGGTTGAGCGCTGGGTTACGAAGCTGCCGGTAGCCTCTGCAGCGCCGGTTCGATCCCCGGCTGCTCCCCAGCCACCTGAGGAGGGTCCCACATGGCGCGCAGACCTCTCCTGCCGCCCACTGCTCCCCTCAGCAGTGTACTTCGGTCCTTCTGCCTGCTCTGCTTCCCGCTCTGGCTCTGGTGAATTCTCTCACCCTCCCGCGCTTCTGACTGTACCCAGTGCTTGTATAAATAATAAATAAATAAATCTTTAAAAAAAAAAAAAAAGATTTATTTCTTTATGCATACCAGAACTGGGGTACAGGCCAGAGGTGCAGGGGGTGAGAGGACTCACCAGAGACAGAGCGGGGGACAGAACAGGCAGACTGACTGAAATACACTGCTGAGGGGAGCAGCGGGCAAGACAGGAGAGGTTTGCTGCGCCATGTGAGTATCTCCCTGGCTGGCCGAGGATCGAAATCATGCTGCAGAGGCTGCTGACAGCTTCACAGTGTTGTCCTGAGCTCCTTGCACCGCCAGGAAGGCCCCTAATTCTTTCTTTACCCTTAGAATGGAACCCAGGGCCTCCCTGATGCTGCAAGAGGTTAAGTCTCAGCACTATGAAGCTATCTACAGCCATTGCAGCACTTTTGATCCCTGGTCAGGGTGCTGACCCATATGACGGCGCAGACCTCTCCTGTCTCATCTTCTGCTCCCCTCAGCAGTGTATTTCAGTCGATCTGCCTGTTCTGTTCCCCACTCTGTCTCTGGTGACTCCTCTTACCCCCCTGTACCTCTGGCCTGTACCCCAGCTCTTGTATGCATAAATAAATAAATCTTAAAAAAAAAAGAAGGGAACCTAGGTCATTGCTCACAGTCCCCCCTCATACCTGAGCCCATGAGGATACTTGCATGAGACTGGGGTGTTGGAGGTCAGGGTCTGTGGGTCCTCACCCTTTTCCCACCAGGGAGCTCAGTCTCTTCATAAAATGATCTCAGTGCAACAGATCAGTGTCCTCCCCCTTAGTCATTCATGTTTGTCTTCAAAATATCTGAACACCACCCACACTGTTATTGACTTAATGTTTGCTTTTGACTAATTCCATTTTTCTTCAACATTTTTGAAGACAATTAGATCACCACTGTTGATGGCAGATGGATACCTCTTGTCATAACAGAAGGTAGCCCCAACATATCACTAAAAAGAAATAAATGGCAAAATCCATTCTGAGCCTGAGTCCGTGTTGTCTGTTGAAAGAGAGTTGTTCAGGCATTGCACCAACACAGACTTTCTGAGACTTTGGTGAGATCAGGACTGAAAGAAAATTGAGAAGGTATTCCCTACTTTCTGATTCATTATCATAAAATGCTAATGATGAAAGCAGCCCTCTGTTGGGCTTATTGTACCAGGATTATATAGTCTTCACATTTTTCTTTATACTGAGTCCACACAGAAAACTGATACATTTTTTTTAAAGATTTATTTATTTATGCCAATAAGAGCTGGGGTACAGGCCAGAGATGTGGGGGGTGAGAGGATTCACCAGACAGCAGGGAACAGAACAGGCAAACTGACTGAAATACACTGCTGAGGGGAGCAGCAGGCGAGACAGGAGAGGTCTGCCTCACCATGTGGGTAGCTCCCTGGCCAGCTGGGAATCGAACTCGTTCTACAGAGGCTGCAGATTGCTTCATAGTGTGGTGCTTAGCCCTTTGTGCCATCAGGGAGGCCCAAAACTGATACATTTTTGATGATGATGATAATGACGGTATTCTAGAACGGTAAATGTGTCCCAATAACAGCCGCATAACTCGCATGTATTATCTCATTTGCCCTCTCCCCTCACAGCTCTATGAGGTATTATGATGCCCGTTTTGCAGATAAGGTAACCAAGTACTGAGATGGTGAGCTTGTGAGTAGTGGGGCCCTAAATGGAAATGGCCCTCAGGACACAGAGTCCCACATTCCTGCAGGGGCCACATTTTCTGCTGAGGCCTCTGTGACCCCACAGCTTGCTCCCTGCCTCTCCCTTCCCCTGGGTAACATGTCCACTGGGTTGGGTTCCTGCACATCATCCTCCAGCTTTTCTGAAGTGACCATGGGAGGGGGAAGGGACTCTAAATCCCGACTGCATGTACATATTACCCGGAGAGCTCATAGGACCCGCGTGGTCTCATGGGCGGGCTGTGTCCTCCCTGAGGAGCTCTTCTTTGGGACAGTAGGTTGGCTCCATGAAATTGCTGACGCGTGTTGGATACTGGAGGGCAAGGTGCTCAGAGATGCCCTAGTCCATCCGTTCCCCACATGTTGGCAGAGCTCTGTTGGAGGGAGGCAGGATGCCTTTAACTGGAGAGCTGATTCTCCCAAGTTCGAATTCTGTAGACTCAGAATAAGAAAGAACCTTATTGGCCATTAAATTTACCCTGGTAGCCCAGGCCAAAGTACATTTTATAAACTGCTGGATAAGAAGTGTGGTTATGTATTTCCAGAGAAGAGCAATTGGCATGTGAATAGTGTGTGTGTAACACACACAATCACAGCATCTGACAGATGCAGACAGCAGTATCAAGAAGGCAGAAGGGAAACCTGTGCAAAGCCAGTCTGGCTTTCTTGGCCACAGCTGTAGGGTAGAGAGTCCATCAGTGGACAGTGCAGGGGGCCTGGCAGATGCCCTGAGCTGGGTGTGGGGAAGACCTCTTGCCTGTCACTTCCACTCTAGGGACCCAAGCCCAGCTTAGGAAGATGGCCTGACTCTACGAAAATGTTGACAATGCTATTTTTCTCTTCATTCTCAGTTCTTACCAATTGAATTGTTAAAAATAGTCTTCACTTGGGGAATTTTTGAAAAGAGAAAGAAATGAGTCCTTGAGTGTGTGTGAGTGTGTGTGTATGTGTGCCTGTGTGTGTGTGTGCACACGCGCGCCTTGGAGCTGAGCCCCGGAGGTGCACCCAGATTAAACTTTCCATGAGAATGTTCTTGGTATGGCCATGTGATTTTTTCTGAGATCTTCAAGAATGTCAAAATCTGTGCAGACTAGTGAAGAGTGTGATTCCACCAATAAAGTGCAGCAAACTAGAACTGAAACATTTTAATGGCCCGCTTCCCTGCACCCTGAATGGATCCAGTGTACTTAATGAGGTGTGATGAGGATGCAGAGTGCCCACGAGACACGCTGCCTGCCTGGCTCATGTCAGCCCCTCTGTGGCCAGATTCACTTTTGTATCTGAAGAAAATTCCCAGTCACAGCCACTGCTGGCCTGCAGAGGCACCTGCACACAGGTGAGGCCCTGGAGCCAGGACTCACTTCTTCACTCACTAACTCATTTGTTCAAAAGCTAATTAGGTGCATTCACTTACCCAGCCTGATAGACAGTGGGCAGGGCAATAATCATGTTTCTTCTGTGGAGCTTACAGAAAATTTTAACATGCACATCTTATATCATCAGAATAAGCGTGTAAGAAGAGATAAATAGCAAAATGGCATTTTGTTCCTCACCTTAATTTTACATTGTGAATGGACAGCCCTGCTTCATTTTAAGTAAGTTGTTTTGTTTCTTTTTGAGTTTCAAGGCCCTTGGGAGAATGCTCTTTTATTATATCATAGCTCAGTCTCATTGCAAGGGACGGTACCACTTACCTTTTGCCGCTTGTATTTCTTACTATGCAAAGGGGATAGTAGGCAGTGACTGCTTCTAGGGCACAGCAGAGACTTTGCTTTGTGCATGTGCTGTGTGTGTGCACCTGTATGTGTACCTGTGTGTGCACACATGTGTTCATGTATATATGCATGTGTTTCTTTTCTTTAATTTGTGTGTGTGTGTGTGTGTGTGTGTACCCTTCACTAACTTTGCAAACACGGAGGTCTGCAAATAAGTTGATTTCTTAGCTATATGGAAATTGCCCAGATTTGACAAAATGTTGGGGTTATCGTCTCTGACTTTGGTCATGGCCACAAGTTTTTACTGTATTTCATTTTATTTGGGAGTGCTTCATCAGTGGTCACACTGTCTCGCTGGGTAGTTCAGTAGCCTGATAAAATGATAGAATCCTCATTTTTTTTTTTAAATCATTGGACTACTTCCCTGAATGAGTGCCCTAATTTCTATCTGCTGGAAGCAGTTGAGCGGAGCTGTGGAGGAGTGGCTATGGAGCCATACCCCTGTGCCCAGATCCTGACTTCACTGCTCTGTGGCTTCATGAATGAGGGTGATTTTATGAAATTTTTCCGTGCCTTCCTAGTCAGAAAAGAAAGTAAATCACAGTGCCTGTTGTATAGGATTGTTATGAGATTAAGTTATAGGAAAGTACTTAGCCCACGACCTGGCACACTGCAAATGCTCAATAAATGTTAGCTGTACTATTTGCCTGGTTGGATTGTGTCTTCATAACGACCCCCTCCCAGGAGGATTGGGGGTAGAGGAGCAGAGAGCGTTAGCATTTCACGTGGATGACTATAATCATGGCCTTAAATCTTCAAAGATATTAACTGCTTCACTTGGCATCTGAAGTATTTGGGAAATATCGACCACACGTTTTCAAATTCAGTATTTGCACAAACACATGGATTTACTGTCAGTCAGGAAGCACCTATTGGCTATCCAGTCTTTTCTTGTTAATAGTTGGTTGTTCACATGATGATAGCCTATTTTACTGATTTAGATACTACTTTACTAATACAACTTCAGAAAGCATATCAAACAGCTCACCATTGCTTTTATCAAGACTGGATAATTTGAACCAATGAGTACATCATTACAGGCCTTTATAAAAATTGCAAATTATACCTGTCATTTGACAGCACATAGATAAAAAAGCAATAGATTTTCAATGTTTTAAAATTTTAAAAATACAGGTTTATAGTTATCCTCCATTTACTACTGTTCATCTATTTCTCCAATAAGCCAAACTGTAGAGGGTTAGCAGGCCAGATAAAAATGGGTATAATGAAATATGACTTCTGTCCTCAAGGAGCTCAAAGCTTATTTGGCCGCACCATTGGAAGGGCAGGCAGCTCTAAAAAGACAAAAAGCTCTAAGGGGAGAAATCAAGACATTGTATGGTTTACTAAGTGAATCTGGAAGCTCTGAGTTCATATCAGGGAGCGATGGGAAGTTCCACCGAAGTTATAAGAAGAGGGAACAGGAAAAGAGTTCAGACCAGGAAGCAGAAGTTGAGAGGAGGCACAGGGGACAGGCTCAGGAAAAGAAGTCCTTCCTGGGAAGAATTGAGGTGGGGACAGACACAGGAGAAATGCATACCTACATCACCTCACCTGATGAGGAATCATTTAGAGTTTTAACACTGTCACATTTTTGATCTAAAAATTGTCATCCTTCAAGTAGGTGGTTTCCATTAAGAAGGGAGTTTCTGTTGTGTCATTTGCATTGCTGTCAAGTATTGAGATATTGGTTCACATGTAACCAAGGGAAAAATAAGCAAAATAAAATTAATTGCAGAAGAAATAAACATTGATGGGGACATGTGTGAATGTGCCTACCTTGCTTGCTTTGTTTCACCCAGTAATTCTTCCAAAAACTTTACCAGTTGACCAGATAGACAGCCCTGAAATTTCTCCTGAAGCTTGGTGACTTTTATTCTTGTTTGCATACCATCTTCTCCTCTGTACCCACAACAAAAATGTTTTTTAAAAAAAGAAATTTGCTGGCATTTTAGGGTAAAATAAACTATACTCTCTAGTACAAAGACTTTTTTCTTTTTTTTTTTTTTGATTTATTCATTTATACAAGAACCAGGGTACAGGCCAGATGTGTGGGAGGGTAAGAGGATTCACCAGAGACAGAGCGGGACACACAACAGGCAGATTGATGAAATACACTGCTGAGGGGAGCAGTGGGCGAGGTAGGAGAGGTCTGCTGCGCCCTGTGAGTTTCTTCCCAGCCAGCCAGGATCGAACCCGTGCTGCAGATGCTTCTACAGCTTCACAGTGCGGCGTTCAACCACCTGCGCCACCAGGGAGGCCCAAGACTTTTTATTTTTATTCTAAGTTGTCTCAGATTATTTAATAACATAAATGGACTCTGTGTATTTGTGACTTTTATAGTGGATGCACTTAGATTATTTCTCTTTATTCTGTTTTTTTTTTTTTTTTCCCTTTTTCATTCAGTAGTCAAATTATCCTGACATGGCAGAAAGGGCAGAGCCTTCAGAGCAAAAGGGAAATCTAGATTTAAATCCCTATTCTGCTGCTAATTAGCTTTGTTATCTTGGGCAAGTTATTTAACTTCTCTGAGGTTTCATTCCCTTCCCTTTGAGGAGGTAGGGAAGGAATAAAACAAGCCCCTCCCAGTGCTGTTGGGAAAATTAATTATAAGAAAAATGCACGTAGAAGCACCAAGCAATATATTAGGGAGGGATAATAAGTGGCAAATGAAACCGGAGCATCCAGGTTGGCAATCGTTAACATGTTAAAGGGGAGAAAGCGAAACTACATCATTTGGGCAAGAAATAGGGATAAAATGGAGAGTAGCAGGAGGTTTGCTCATATGCTAGATGACTGTTTGTTTATTCATTTCCCAAAGATATTACAAAGGCTGTGAATATTTATTTAGTTCTGCTCCCAATAGCCTTCTAATAGGGAATTATTCGGGTACAACGAAAGACATTTGTAAATGCGGCTGATAAGACTGGCATTGGACAAGGAGTGTTTTGTTGGACACAAGAATTCTATTGTCCCTGGCTTTAGTTGTCAAGTGCCGGGGGAACCCAGAATTTATGGTGTCAGCACAATGGGCCTTTCAGGGCCCGGCGAAAGAGCTGTGAGATCCCGCTCCCCGGCTTTTCAGGGCTTCTAATCTTTTTATCGGGCCCAGACAATGCCGGATTCAGCTGCTGCCTGAGCTTCTGACTGTCCATTGGCCGGCAGGTATTGTGCGGTAATTACCATGGTGACAATGGACTCTCTCTCCGCCTGTCCATCGGTGCTTTGCAAAACGGGAAGGTTGTCACTTTGTATTAGGTGCCTCTGAAGGCATGGCTTACTTAAAAAAACTACTAAAGAGAAATAAAGATAATCGTGTTAAGAGTTTGATTTAAAGGGCCACTGTGTCAAATCCATTTGGAGCCCTGGATCTCTTTATGGATGTTTTCTTGTAATTACAGTCAGACGTTGGGCGTCACCCCTGGACAGGCAGAAGGCAGCGGCCTTAGAGATTTTACAGGGAGGCTGAGCTTCGGGCAGCTGGCAGCCCTTAATGTCCCAATGGGACTGGAGTCCTGAGCTCTGGGTAATTCTGAAGGATCCTGGAACTGTTTTCACACCCATATTTCTCCTCTGGAAAAAAATGGCATAGCCTATCCTTTTCTATTAATATTAATTACATGCTGTGCGATTGTATAGTAACATATGCATGTGTGCTAATAATCCATTTTATGTAAATGCTTATACAACTACCACAGGGCTTTGTGAATAGCAAATCTACAATAAAAGGTAAAACTAATTTTTTAATCATGCACAATTGAAAAAGCCCAATCTCTATCTTTTGATAATCACAGCTGCTGATTACTGAGTGCCTGCTTTGAGTGAGAAATTGCATTTGTCTTGACTGTTCTTCACAATAATCTTACAAAAGAGTCTCTATTATTATCCCCATTTTATGGCCAGAACACTGAGATGCAAAGGTCTCACTTGCATAAAGCCTAACTAGGCTGGAAGAGGCAAAGCCTCGATTTTAAGTCCTGTTCCCTCATGCTGAGGGCTCACTGCTTACCCTGTTCTTTCTAAAAAACAAACAAACAAAAAAATCATAAACTACAAACCTATCTTACAAAACATGCTTCGACTTACGGTTTTGAAACTGTGGCAATAACAGGAGAGAAAAATGCCCAGTAGTGATTATTAATGGGTTTATTCATCCCTTCATGAACATCAGGAATATCCTGCCAAAAGGCAGGATCCCCTCTCTGCAAGATGCCCAGGTCCACTGACCCTGTGGGAAGCCCCTTTCCTGCCTACACAGCAGGAAAAAACCAGCAACATCAGCAAAACAGCTTGGTATTTCTAGACCAACAGAGACATATGTGGCCATTGGTTGATTTCTTTGCCCAATAAGAGTTTCCAAAAAATCATACTTCACTTGATTATTCACTTAATTTATTTCATTGTTTTTGTGAGCTCTGGATCAAAATATCTGAAATTCCCTGTTGTGTTTGTTGTAACACTACAAAGTAGAAATCACCTGTGGTCACATACCAGAAGGATAGGTATGATTTTCCCTGAGGAGTGGGTTTGTTGTGGGTTCTTAAGGCAGGCAGGAAAGGAGAGGGCTTGGTAGTGATCAGGTCCAGCTATGCTGCTTCCTGGGTCTGTGAGCTAACTACCACTTAGCCTCAGTTTTTGCATCTGTAAAATGGAGCTGTCCAGCTCCCCTCAGTGGCAACTCTTTCTCTTTTCACCCCTCTGCCATACCTGTAACAGCTCTGTGCACACAAAGTGCTGGCAATTCTGAAGCAGGTGTTCATGGAATGAGTGGGAGGGGACTATTTTGATCTAAATGACATGTCCTTTCAGACCTGAGCCTTTCCCCATCCTCAGCACTCTGTGTTGTTATTTCTGTAGTGTTTGTGCTGTTGACAACGATCCTGGCACACACCTGGCTTGGCTGAGCTCAGGCTCTAGAAGAGGACTCATCCTTGGAGATGTGTAAGCCAAGGTATTTGATATGGAGCAGACCCTAAGGAAAGCAGCACAAACCAGGGTCAAAGGAAGGTTGTGACCCTGTGTGTACAGCGCCACCCATGCACACACTCAGAATTCAGCAAAATAAATCTGCCTCATCCACACCCCCATCCTTCCTTGTCTTTTCTCCTAGATTTTTGTTTGCTCATCAAGTACAGTCTCCATTGCACTTCACACCCGTGGCTTCTTGGTGTTCTTTTTCCTGATTTCTCAGTGTCTCTGAAATATTTGACATGTGGTGTCTGTGCCTCTAAGTGGCTCAGTGCTGCGGGCAGCTGGTCACGATGATGGGAGGTGCTGAGAGGGTGGGGGCGGTGTCCCCAGGATGGCATGTGGGCCTGGGAAATGAAGGGACACCTCCTTAGAGTAGGTAGAGTGGATGCAGAAATGCCAGGTTGTTTCTTCATGACTCAGGAGAGAACATATGATTCCAGGTCTGGGGGAGTCATCAAGTGTGGGGGAGAGGAGAGAAAATTAGCATTCCACCCAGTTATCCGGTGTGGAAAGAGAAGGCCTATGGCTTGCCCATACAGTCTTCTCAGACCCAGTGAACTGTTTCATTTTTTTAAATCAACTCTGCTAAAAGCAGAAAATCAACTTAGATGTTTTTTATTCATTTTTTTCTTCTTCTAAAAAATGCAGTTGCTGACCAACATGTCCATAGGACTTATTGCTTCCCTTTTTCATATTTGCAGCAGTGAGCAGAACTCATAGGCAATGGGTCCATCTTTTTTTTTGGGGGGTGGGGTGGGGGGGTGGTTTCCTTCCAAAGTTCTTAATTGTGCAGACTTTTGGTGAAGAGTTTTTTGTAGAAACCATTTTCATAGTGGGTTATATAACCCAAGGCAAAGTGGGAATTCGGTTGGCTCTTACAGATTTGTGAAATGAACTTTTAAAAAACCACTGGCCACCACTGCTGCCGTATTATTACCCGGCGAGGGCCTGGAGAAGAGAAACACAAGGTGCACAGGCTGTGGTGTCTTCTAGGCTGATTCTGATTCATCTTGGCCATTATTGGCTGCATATCTTGGGCAAGAACCTTACTGCTTTGAGTTGTGGGTTGAAATAGGGCTCATGATACCAGAGGGTTTAGATATATCTAAAGAGAATATGTTGGGGTGGCCTGTGGTAACTGTTTCATCTCCACGTAGACTCTTCTAATGATTTGTAGCCAAGGAATATGCCACCCCGAACTTAATTACTTACAACAACAGATTACCTCTTACAGAGGAGATGATGAAGTTGCTGGAGGTCTTTACTTGGGGTCCCTCATGCTGTGTAGTCTAATGGCTGGAGTCACACGAAGTCTGGACTGGGTTTGACGTCCAAGTTGGCATCTTCACTCACCATCTGGCACCGCAGACTGGATGCCTGGAACAGCTAGAGATGCCTGGGCCCCTCTCTGGCCAGCTTCTCTCCAGAGCTAGCTAGCTAGTGAGAGCTTCACAGCATGATGGACTAGAGCATTCCGACTTCAGAGGTGGTGGCTGACTTCTAGAGTAAGCTTTCCAGGAACATAAAAGAGTCTACAAAGTTTCCTATGACTCGGCTTCTGAAGCTACAGAGTTTTCCTTTTACTATGTCTCAGAAGTTATCCAGGGATAGCCCGGATCTATGTGGAAGAATATTATACATGCACAACTGGGGATATAGTTCATTGGGGGACATTTTTAGAGACTGGCTACAACTTGGGACATGGCTGCATAGTAGGATCCTATCTCATCAGTTACATGTTAGATGAACTACCCCCTGTGGCTTTTTCTCCATAACTCCACAGCGCACTCGGGGATAACCCCACTGTTACTCTGTCTTTGGTATCCTGGGAACAGCACACTGTAGGAAAGTTTTGTTCTTTTCGCTGCAGTCACCGCAATAAGGTGCTATGAAGAAATTGAGTAGATTCACAATTCACCTTCATCCCTTCACCAAGAAGGGTTTTCGTTTGTTGTTGTTTTGGAGAAGGCATTGTGTTGTAAGGAGCTGTTAGGTGGAACCAAGACGAGGCAAGGGAAAATGGATTTGGAAAGCAATGGAGTGTAATAATTCAAGTCAAAGTAAGAAGCTGTTAAGCCCTTGATTCAGGCTGAGTTGATCCTAGAAGGTAGAAACTCTAGAGTTGAAGGACATTCAAGAACTCCTTGATGCTGTTGTGTTCAGGAAGCTGTGCCAGGCACCACCTTTCTTGGTTCGGTGCCTCAGTTTTTTAAGCAAACAGCTGTTCAGACACTCCATATCCTTCATTCATTCAACAGTTATACATGGAACAGCTGTTCTGGGCTAGGAAATGTGTTAGACACTTTGGGAGAGATGAAGATGAATCAGAGCAGAATCCAGCGAACGCAGCCCCCACACAGAAAACCAGAGTGTGGGGTAGAACGGGGGCGGGAGTAATGCAGTCTCCAAGAATCACAGCTCTGTCAGCCCAGCGCTCTGCTCTGGTCTGCTGGTGCAGGGATGACATCTCCTGACACCAGGGTCGCCGTCACCTTCCCTACTTGCCCTTCAGCCTGCCATGCTGCCCGGACTGGGCAGCACCGGCACATCGTTCAGGAGGGACTAGACTCGGATGGCACGTAGGTTCCATCAGGAGCTGGCTCTAAAACATTGTATCACCCGGCCCAGGCTTGCTGTTGATGCCTGAGCACATGTACATGATGTCCACAGCACCGTCTAGGAAGTGTCATGAATGCCTGCTTTTATCTTCATGAGCCAAGTATCAAATGTGCCTGTGGTTGAGTTGCACAACTCAACCTTGAGCGGTGCTCCTGGAGCGGTGCTCACTCTAAGGACAAGGCTTGCTCATTATTCACACCATTGTGATCATTTCCTACTCTCCCCCTCTCCACAACTGGGTGATTGTCTTCTGAAAGACAAGATTGTCTTCTGCAACTGTGTATCCCAGTGCCTGGTGGCATGGACTTTACCGATTCCTGTCTCCTCGAGATTACTCATGACCCTTTCACTTTTTGCAGAAATCACTGTATTTTCGACTCAGCGGCCCCTCAACGTTCATTCCTGCTGCTGTTTGTTGAGTGACCAATCAGATGGGTGGAGTGTGTTACAGAAATTGGCAGCAAGTATCCAATGGGTGAGGAAGGTAAGATGGAGCGATGTTTCCCATTAATGCAAATGTTACTGTAGATGTGGAGGTGGAAGTTATACCTACAAGGTCCATCTCTCAGACCTGCCTTGAATTTAGCCATCATCAGGTCCGAAGTCGGATCAGAGAGGGAGGGAAAGACCTGCTTTTCTGGGTTTGGAGAAGTGAGCTTATTAATTGTTGTAGTTGGGTCTCTTTATTTGACACCTATTAGATGCTAGTACAGGGATGATAAGGTGTTTATCTGTTTGCTTGTTTGGACTTTTTTGGTTTTTGTTGTTGTTGTTGACTATAGAAAATCCAGAGGTGAAAGAAGGAGCTGAAGGGAATTGTAATTCTTTAGCAAGGATTCTGTTGGACAGACTGACAAAAATAACTACCAACTTGCTTTCCTCCCTTTTCTTCCTTTGAAGAGATTTTTTTTTAAAGTGAACAATGTGGCTTATATCCTGTAAGGAAGAGAGACTACTAGGAGGCTGAACCTTTCATACCTCAAAAACAGCACTAGATCATAAGCCAGGAGACTGATTTTTTTTTTTTTCTCAGACCCAGCTCTGCCAGTCACTGCCTGTGCCCTGAGGTTAATGTACTGTTCACTGGCCACAAGGTGGTTGGAAATAGGGAGTTTTACACTTTTTAAGTTATAGGGTTCTACAAATCCATTTACCTCCCCCATCTACTCAGTGATAACTAGAGCTATTCTTACAGGATATCCCAATATCTAGATAGAAATTTAAGAATTAATTCTATCAGCATACCTTTCCATACTTTAGACTTCTAGAACTCTCTATCCAAGTATCCATGACTTATTTCCATGTGGATGTCCAACATGTGCCAAAAATGCAGAGGCTGAATAGTAGTCATGATTTTCTTTCACTTTGTCCATGTGCCACTTATTGGCTAGAACATCAAAATTCACCCAGACCAGAAACGTGGCAGGGTAGCCACATACCTCTCAATCCATTACCTCCAACAGCAATTTCAAATGGATGTACTATTGCTTCTTAATTGATCCCTATAGATTTTACTCTCTTTATTATCCTTGAAATATTTTTTTATTTCTCCCTCTCCCCACTGCCACCATCTAAAGGCAAGTCAAATCCTGTCTCCCAGGTTACTGCTGTGACCACTAAATAGATCTTTCTGTCTTAAAGATTGCTAGACAGTTCCAGCATCTTCCTTACATGTCCTGAACAATGTCTTTCTGTTCAGATACTATGTAAGCTCTGCACTGAATCCTTTTCATGACAGGAACATGAGCCCCGTGAAAGATTCCAGGATCCTTGAATGATGGGGTTACCATTTTGAGAGCCATGTCAGCCCCTCTCTCCACATCCCACCTCATTATACATACTTCCACTTTCTCATGTACCATATGGCACAATGGTCATCTCTCTAGAGCCCCATCCTCTTGTAACAGGGTGGTCCCCAGGAAAGGGGGAGGTTCCCTGCCCCACCCAAGGGAGGGTGGAGCTGAGCAGGAAGAGGAGAAGCTGAAGAAGAGACTGAGGAAGGAAGCAGGATGGAGCCAGGAGACCTGGAGGAGGCGCATGGAGCCTAGAGACACGTGAAGAAACTGCGCTTGTCTTTTGGTCATGGACAGGGTGACACAGATGTGGGTGAGACCCATGGGGAGGTGACAATGGCAGCTTTTATCTTGATGTTGATTTTGCTCTTTTCCTTCCGGGCTTGTCCGGTTGTTTGTGACCCTTTTCTGTGGGTCCCCACTGGAAGATGCTTTAGACTTGTGGCAGGCCTTGGGGCCTTGCTCTGGGCCAATCCCATTTGGATGGACTTTTACCCACGAGGGGATGGGTAAATTTGGGTGCTTGATTTAGAAACTAGATTCTTTGCCTTTCCTGTATTGTTTCCTACTTTTATTAAAGTTCCTTCCCATTAAAGTCTCATATGATTTGTGTTGATGCGGCGGATGGCAGAACCCATTTAGAATAGGCAGGTTTGCGGGGTTTGGGCTCCCTGTTCTATAACACTCTCTCTCTGCAAAGCTAAGGCTTATTCATTTTATATCTTAGTTTAGACCTCCCTGTCTCTAAGGAATTATTTCTGATCACCTCAGACAATGCTTAGGGTGACTTCTAAATAATATTTTAAAAGCCAGAGATTGCATCATTTACTGGGATTTCCACAGTGAATTATAATTGTCTACTTCGTGGTTTGTCTCCCCAGCTATACCTAGAGTTTCTTGACTACCATATTTGGGATCACTATGCTCCCAGTTACAAGCACTGCATCTGGCCCCCAAATAGGCTTACTTTAAATATATATTACAAATAGGAATACAGCACATTTTGAATAGGTGAGGAAGAGGGGCCTGTGTTATCACAGAGAGTCAGAATAATTGCACTAACAGGTGCTGAATACGTACTATGTGTTAGGCATACAGGGTCTTAAAAGCTATCATTTCCTCTCTCAATTCTTGCAAAAGCCTAATACGGTCAGCACTATTAATAGTCAAGATTTTCTAAATCAGAAAATATAAAGAAGGTAAGTAACTTGCCTATGGCATCATCCCAGAATTTTTATCCTTAGAAATTTTTACTTTGCAAAGTCTGACTTTAGCTTGAGCTTCTGTCTTTTACCCCTTCCCATTATGGACAAAAACCAAAAAAACCCCAACATTTCTTTCCCATAAGACCAGAAACTTCTTTTGGAGAGTCCACTCAAGCTATTGTTACTTAGATGGTTTACCCCTGTAACTGGGACCCAAAAATATTTGGTAATTTTTCAGGTTTTTTGTACTAATATTTTAGTGTGGGGGCCTAATTTTTATTTGGGGAACTCCCCCAACTCTCTCATGCATGCTAAGGGTCAATGTTTGTTATGAAAATCAACCCAGGAACAAAGTCTTTTAAATGGAAGCAGGACTGTGCTTCCCAGCATGTGCACCAATATGATTTGGAAATTGTGTGACCAACTTCTCCTTCCTTTGCATATTCTGCACTCATTTGCTCTGAAGTTTGGCTCATCAGACAAAATGTATCCCTCCTGTGGAAATGTCTGTGAATGATGATTGCCTCATTTTTGCCAAGCCAAATGGGTCTCTTCACTTCATCGGCCTTTTGAATTCTTCAACAGGACATGCAACTGACATTTCCTATTTTTCTAGATAATAGGGACAATTAGAATGAGGTTCAATGAAGCAGAGTCAGAAGTTAAATAGAAAGTACTTGAATCTAATTTCTAGGAAATCTGGTATTTTTTTTTTTTTCACTTAGAAATTAAGAACAGCTTATTTTTTAAGAGTTCTGCTTTTATTCCAAGGAGAGAAAGGTAAACTATTCTAATGCTTGGAGCACTGTAAGAAAGCCCACAGCATGGTGCTGATGGAATGTTCCCCCTTTTTAAAATATTTATTTTTGCAGAGAAGAGCTGGGGTGTAGGCCAGAGGTGCAGGGGGTGAGAGGATTCACCAGAGACAGAGTGGAGAACAGAACAGGCAGATCTACTGAAATACACTGCTGAGGGGAGCAGCGGGCAAGAAAGGAGAGGTCTGCTGCACCATATGTGGGTCAGCTCCCTGGCCTGGGATTGAACTCAGGCCATCTCAGTGATGGCCTGAGCTCTGAGACTAACCCCTAGACTACCAGGGAGGACCTAGAATGCCTTTTTGATCTTTTGGAATAAGAGTCTTATTTTACAGAGAGGAATTTTGTACCTAGGGGGAGGATAGGATGTGAGCCTACTCTGGTTTTAGAGGAACAAAATAAAGCACACCAACTACCTTGGCTCAGGGCTTGCATTCTTGATCCCCAACCGGTACACGATGCCGACATTTCTTAAGCAGACACCTATGAAGTGCCATGCGCACTGGCAGAGAAAGAAAGGGCACTTTCCCTTTCTTCAAGGACTTTACAGTCAAGTAGCTAGCTCTGTGTAAGGCTCTCAGAGTCTGAGTGGAAAAGAAAGAGAGGTGGGGCTTGGGTAGAGAGAGAAAAACTTTCAGCAAATGCTAGTGAAAAGTTTGTTCTCACAGGATCAGCTGACCTCAGGGAAATGCACTTGAACTTCCTTTCCTACATACCTGTCTCTTAGGTACCTCCTCAGAGTTGGGGAGGAATTACCTGGGTAGCTACAGAATCAGGATTCTTGGTCTGCTATCTCCCTGGACTTTTAGGAGCACACCGGGGCACAGATAGGAATGCCTGCAAGTGAAAGTATTTTCTCTGATGTTCATGGAAAGGATAGACACACCGGGACCCTCCTGAGTGATAATCAGCAGGGGCTGCTGGTCACGGGTACCCAATTATCTATCATTTGCATAAATCAATCCCATAATGCCACAAGGAGGGGCCTCAGCTCACCTGTGGTGGAGTATCCACCAGGCTCTTCTTTGTCCCTGACAGTTTGAAATGTTGGCAGCCTGCCTCAAACCCTGTGTGCCTGCTGGGTCTGTCTGTGAATGCACATTTCCTATTTCAGGATGTAGGCCACTGTGGAGAAAGAGGCCAAGGATCTGTCTCTAGCTACTGTCACTAAAATCATAAACACACTCAGTTTACTTGCTGACTACTTTGCAGCTATCCATGTGTGCAGTGTCACCATCATCACAGCCATCAACTAGGAATACAGCAAATTCTCCTGCACCAGACAACGTGAATATCCTGCCTTTGCCCCAGTCAAAACTAAGGGAAAATCTGCAACCCAAGGAGTCATTATTTGATCTGGCCTATTTAACTGAGTATGAACAAAATGCAGAGACCACTCCTGATAGTAATCAGAGCAGCTACTCACTGAGCATGTCCATGGCAGCCACACGCTTACATTCACTATTGTACTTGCCATCACCAAAGCTTTGATTGGTATGCGCCTGGCTTTTACAGGTGAGGACACTGAGGTTCAGAATGTTTAATGAATTTACTGAGGGGTACATGACTAATAGTGGGTATACAGCTGGATCTCTACTCCTAAGCACGGTCTCTTCCAATTCTTTTGCATCTTGCCTTGTTATCGTTTTTCTAAGATTTATTTATTTATGCACACAAAGAGCTAGGGTGTAGGCCAGAGGTGCTGGGGGTGAGAGGATTCACCAGAGACAGAGCAGGGAACAGAACAGCCAGATCCACTGAAACACACTGCTGAGGGAGTAGCGGGAGAGACAGGAGAGGTCTGCTGCGCCATGTGGGTAGCTCCCTGGCTGGGTATCAAACTCGTGCTTCAGTGGCTGCAGATAGCTTTATAGTGCTGAGACTTAACCCTTTGCACCACCAGGGAGGCCGGCCCCTTGCCTTTCACTCTTGGCCACATTATTATGTGGTGGTTCAAGCTACCTCCGGAATCTCTGTTAGAGTTATAAAAGTTATAAAAACTGTTAGAGTTATAAAAGAATCCTTGCTGATTCTGGCTAATGCAGCAGTATGCAGCTGAATGTTCACACTGAGTGAGAGGTAACAGATGGGGAAAGGAAAAAAGAACCCTGATATGTTCTGGAATCATCTCTTGAGGGTCTTTCCAATTTTGGGCTTTGAATGAGGTACTGGAGATACAATGACCCAGGTGCGTATCAGTACAACAATGAAGCCAAAGTCATATCTTCTAAGAGCACTTTTCCCTATGAGGGGTCCAGGCCAGCAGACAAATAACCGAGGTAGAATTCCACCTAGGCAGCTCCAGCGGTCTGTAGGAGCACAGAGGGACCGACTCTGATAGAGGAAATCAGGGAACACTTCAGGGAGGAGGTGACCTTTGGGTTTATACTTGTCATGTGAATAGGAATTTACCAGGACATCAGGAAGGATTTTCTAGAAAAAGAGAAAAGTACAGAAGTCCTTGAGTCAAGTTTTTTCCCTGACTGAGTGGTTTGTTTCCATTTTTACTTGTCTTTAAATAGATAAGATAGCTAAATAGATGAAGACACTTTGAAATTCAGAAGGTGGAAAAAAGGTCTATAGAAAACTAAGTCTCTTTCAATCCCTACCTTCTAGTCCCTCAATTTCCTTGCCTGGAGGTAAGTAATAGTTTTGGTTTTCTACATAACAATCCAGAGATATTCTGGGCAGTCACAACCACACCATCCATATCCTTCATAGATCCTCTTCCTTCATAGATACATGGGTGGTATTCAGCCATAAACACTAATATGCTCAGTTGTTCTACACTGAGATTTTTAAAAAGAAAAAAAAAAAGTTTTCCCCTTTGTTTTTCTTGTTGTTTTTACTTGTTGACCCTTTTTTTTTTTTAAATTTTAACACATTTCAAACCTACAGAAAAATCACAGAAGTGATTTCTTTGAAATCCTTAATGTAGAATCATGGATCTTTTTAAAAATCATTTTCCCATGTTCCATGCAACAATTGTATGACTTAAATCTCCAGTTGAGGGACAGCTTGGATGTCCCTTACTAGACCTGCATGCGCTTCCTCTCCACAGCACGTTAATGAGGTCACCCAGGTGAACTTGAAATAGAGAAAATATTCCTCAGGACCAGTTTCTCTAGATGCCATGAACAGCAAATCCACCCCCAAGATGGAGATCGCAGGAAGGGCACCACTGACTCACTTGATACCCACATTGTGCTCATCTTTGGAAAGGTCTCAGTCCTGTCTTATCCTGTGCTCACTCAGCAAGAGGTGAGTGTTCTGGGCAGGTGAGCTTGCCCTGTACTGGCTTCCCAGACCCGGTGGTCCAGGATGGGAACAGACAGACCAGGTGAAATCTAATCACTTTACTTCCGACAACCAGCCATTTAGATTGTGCATCTCTTCTGTTCTGCTGTCAGAATCAACAGGAACCTCAAAGGCAGGTGTAGGATTCCCTCCCTTAAAGATCAAAGCGCCTGAGCACTGCTCAAGTTATCTGTGCACTTTCTCCATGCATGACACAGAAGGGACTTGGAATACTGTGACAGGATGGAAGTAATCCTAGAAGACAGTACATTATGGTTTTGCAGCTAAGTGCTCTGGGCCCAGGAGGTTTGTTTTCAGGTATTCACTCATTCATTCGTTCATTCATTCAGCAAATGATTCCGGAAAGCCTCTGTGACACTCTTCATGCTTTGTGCTAAAGTGTGAGAGTATTCTTTGAAGGCTGGTCATTCAAGACCTACGGGGTGATGTACATAGCCATATTTCAACAGAAGAAAGCAGGTGAAGCTGTGAATGGTGGGACAGAATCTCCAAGGAATGACTTTCCCGCAGTTCATTTATTCATTCATTCATACATGACTCACATGCTTATTGAAGCTTGCTCTGTGGTACATCCACATGTGCATCTGTGAAGAATATCATATTCTTAGTAATAGCAGTTTGCATTCTCAGGAACGCATATGCCACTGAGGGGTAGCCCCTGACCCCCTCCTTAGTCTTCTTGTACCCTCAAGTTTGACCTATCAGGAAGGGCCAGCTGCTTCCCAAGCATTTCAGGACAAAATCAGGCCATTGCCTTCAACCTATTCTGGCCCCATGTGATTCCAGACCAACAGATTCTCCATTTCCTCTGGAGGCTACTAACCCAAATTACCCTGTGCCCTGTGGGGGACTCAGAGCTCAAGGCGATTTGAGAGAGCAGAAAAGGGAAGGTAACAAGTGCCACTAAAATCTACCACCAATTAGTGGTGTCTGCTGAGGACCTAGAAGCCTGCAGCCAGACACCTGGCAGATGCCTCCATTTGGAAGCTTTAGAAAAATCGTGGTGGGTCCAGTGAGTTCATCTTTTCAACAGGCTCTGAATTTCAGAATCTAAGCACCATCAGAAATGCTGTTAGTTGCCATAGAAACTGGCCTTATACTGTTTTCTTTTCTTTTTTTTTTTTTTTTTTTTTTAAGAAAGGTGATTTTTAAAAACTTGGCCATAAACTTGCAAGGGCTTAGTGAGAAGGACCCTCTCTAAATGAATGTCTGGCAAGTTTCCTGAAGTTCCTTCTTTCTGTTCTTAACAGATACTGATTTAGATCTTTCAGTATTCCCAATCTCTATTCTATTCAGAATTTTCACTGAGAAATGGACCCAGGAGGATTGTCATTCATTGTCTCAAAACAGTTTACATCACGTGTTGAACAAAGGAAAGGCCTTTGTCACTTGTATGGTTTCACTCTTGTCTAGGGCTTGAGTTGGACCCCACAATGACACAAACAGTCTGTGCTCAGACAGATACAGCCAGGGTAGCTGCTTCCCTGAGTCCTGGGGCAGCTGCATGGCCATGCCTCCTGCTGGTCCCTTTGCATCCCAGTTGTTTCTGTCTAAAACCCGTTTCAGAAGCTTGTGGTCCCTTGCAGGACAAGTAACAGGGTCCTTCCCTGGGCTTCTAAGGCTGACATGACCCAGCCACACCTCCCCCCTCCCCCGCATCTCCTAAAATCCCCATCTCAATGTCCCATTTGCTCTCCACACAGATGATATTGCCCATAGTCTCTGCACACTAAGATGCTTCATGCAATTCTCTTGTGTAAGTTTTCCTTTCTGTCCCCATTTGTCTGGGCACTCAGAGAAGGGCCCGGTCCTCCAGATGGGGTTCCCTGAGCCCATGAAGGAGTATGTCACTTCTCTCCCCTAAATTCCTGCTTCCTGAGGGCTTGGTAGGTTGTCAATACACCATTCAGGGACCTTAGGTACCTCTGCTTTCAGGAGTTCCCTTTTTCCATAAAAATATTAAATATCATATATAATGACTGCTTTGGTATAAAGGTGGTCAGTTTTCCTTTTGACCTTAAAAGAGATTACAATAGTAGGGGCCTCCCTGGTGGTGCTAAGGGTTAAGTCTCTGCACTAAGAAACTATGGGCAGCCACTGCAGCACGAGTTCGATCCCGGGCCACGGAGCTACTGACATGGCACAGCAGACCTCTCCTGTCTCTCCCACTGCTCCCCTCAGCAGTGTATTTCAGTAGCTCCACCTGTTCTGTTCCCCACTCTGTCTCTGGTGAATCTTCTCATCCCTTATGCCTTTGGCTTACACCCCATCTCTTGAATACATAAATAAATAAATCTATATAAAAAAGAAAGAAAGAAATTACAACAGTAATGAGTCCCTAAACGTACCATGGAGCCGCCCTATGTTGTGCCAGTGAGGCATCACATGGACGTTCCTTTGTGACCTCATTGGTGCCTTTATTGGACTACAAGCCTGCAAGACCCCTGCATGTTTGGATGTGCTGTGCTGAGCCTAGCACGGGGTGGGGGATGTGTGCGCACTCAGTAGACAGGCCTTCATGGGACCGGGGCCTGGTTTCCATCCACCTGGGCCTTCCGCTGCTGACAGCTTTGGCAGGCCCTCCTATTAAGCGAGCACTTACTGCTCCAAGTCCATTTTTAAAAGAGACCACATCCTCCCTTCCCACTATCTACATAGCCCTTAAAATCTGCACAGAGCTTCCAAGTACATTATCCACTTTGATCCCTTGGGGTGGGTATTATCTATCTCACTCCCTCGTAGAATAAACCAAGGCCCAGAGAGATTAAGCAGAATCTAGAAAATAGAATTCCCTTCTGTCTAGGCTCACATGAACTTCCTGGCACAGCCATGCAGCTAGTCCTTTTTTTTTTTTTTTTCTCCAAAAACCAATGCCCCAGTGCTACCAATGTAAAGCAGGGATTGCTTCATTTGCCTGGAACTTTTTGGGATGTATCCCAAGACAGTAGATCACAATGTAGGCAGGATTGTTTGCAAATGCAACACTGCTCACACTACCCACTTCCCACCTCACCAGGTAATTGGTCATCCCAGCTACTGGGAATGTCTCAGCACATCACCTTTAACTCTCAGCACCGTCAGGGCTTGCCTCGGTGGCATCTGTCCATCTCAGCCAAGGTTTTGCCCCAAATAACTGATCCAGAAACGTCTGACCATCTCAGCCGCACTTGGGATCATTCTGCAGGGCCATCCCTAGCCCAGAGGACCATGCAGTGAGGGCTGAAGCTGCTGTTGCTCTCCCTCACATCATACCTCTCTGTGTCCACCCTGCACCCTTCCTGTCTCTCCGGTGGGTGTTCTCCAGGGCACTGCTAATAAACACCCCCATGTGGAAATGCTTATCACAGTTGGCTTCCCAGAGAACACAACCTGCCACACACATGAATATTTTGCAACAAGCCTCTTGTGTCTGTGCATGAATACACTAGATCCATTTGTTCCATCATTGTTTTCTGTGAATGCAAATTCATTGCACGGTTAGCATTGTGCTGGGTACCCAGATACAGCGGGGAACAGACAGAAAATGACCTCTTCTCCTATTCTGAAGACAGGTTGTAGGCCTGTTTCTGCGTTCAAATTGTGCATCTTCGCCCAGCACATTCTGGCTGCCTCTGAACTGAGGTGATGAGTAAGAGAAGTATCTCCCTGAGCCCTGCTGAGTGCTCTGCAGCTTAAATGTTGCTTCCATCGTGGGGCAGCTTTATTGATTTTGCTTGGCCTTAGCAGAGGCCAAAGAGGAGGGTTTGGACTACAATAGGAGGAGGAGGACTAGACTGGCTATCCAGAACAGATGTGAGAAGGAGGCCCACAGGGCACCTGAGAAGGCTAGAGGGAACCAAGGTCAGAATCAGAAGTCGAATTGAAAAGACCAGACTTAATCTGTATCTGGGTAGAGAAAGGGCTTGGAGAGTGAAATGGGGTTATTTTGCAATTGCCTGTAGTCTTTATTTATAATGGTTTAAGGGCATCCCATAGCAAGCAGAATACAACCCAGACCCCTATGTCTCCAGGGGCTTCTACATGGTCACGCCCCACCTCTCCTGCCCTCACCCAGTGCCTTCAGCCTCACTGGATACTGTGGTCCCGAGCCCCTTCTAGCCTCAGGGGATGGCACTTTCTGTTCTTTCCATCTGGATCTTCTCTGTTTCCTCCTCCCACCTGACAGGCTGTTCCTGACCTCTCAACCTCTCAAGAGGCACTTATCACCCACCCTGCCATGACTCAACATTTCACCAATCTGTCAAATCCTTCACAGCTCCTCACACTTTGTGTGAATGTCATGCCTGCTTTCTTGAATGATGTACTTTTTTTAAAGATATATTTTATTTATTTACGCATACAAGAACTGGGGTACAGGCCAGAGGTGTGTGTGTGGGGGAGTGAGAGTTCATCAGAGGCAGAGTGGGGAGCAGAACAGGCAGACTGACTGAAATACACTGCTGAGGGGAGCCATGGGTGAGACAGGAGAGGTCTGCTGTGCCATGTGGGTCAGCTCCCTGGCCAGGGATGGAACTCATGCATCAGTGGCTGGTGATAGCTTGATAGCACTGAGACTTTAACCCCTACAACACCAGGAGGCCCTCTTTAATGATCTACTTTGTATCAGCTATTACCCCTATGAAAGTTTCAGCCCTGCTGAGGTTGAGAGACAGTCTGCCTTGCCTCTCCGTGTCAGGAGCATCCACACTGGCCAGAGCTCAGGGATGTTTATTGATTCAATGAATAAACCGATACCTGGTTCTTGAGTGTTTCCCTTATGGGTTGGAAGGAACGGGGTGGTCGGTTGGGGTGCCTGCCTTAGACAAAGCACAGGCTAGAGGGCTGGGTATGTGCTTCGCCATACTGCTGTATTGAGCAGCGTCTTCAGATCTGCCTCTCTTCCTCCTGGGCCATCATTCAGGTTTGAGTGGCATCAGTTCCCAGTGCAATCCACTCTTGGGATGCCAACAGCTGCGTAATGGCTTCCTGTGTGTGCATCTGTGCATTAACACGGGCCTTTCGGGCCTGCTCCGGCTTGCCCGACCCATCTCCCGCCAGGAGAGAATGTGCATCTGTAATACTCTGGAAAATTGGGGCTGACATGTAGCTTGGTACCCAAAGTGGTTTCACTCAAGCAAACACAGCATAATAGCCCTGCACTTAAATGCTTGAGCAGGTATCCATTGGAAGAATGTTCCAATAATCCATGTTTATAAAGCCCGTTAGTATGAATTTTTGAAATAGCACTTACTCTACTTTATTCTTGACAAATGTTGTTTGTGGCCATTGAGATATTTTATTTCAATTATGTGCCAGTGTCGGGGGGAGAAGATTTCTGACAATAGCTAGGCATAAAACCATTTTTATTGTGCTTCTATCACTATTCTTGTTGCTAAACTCGACCGGACAGTTCATTAAGATGAAAAATTAACAGCACATGCTTTGGGGAGTGCAGGCATGGGACCTGACAGCTTGTGGAAGCATCGGCGTTCAGAGAAGCAGACAGATGACAAACTTGGCCTTCAGGAGAAATGGCAACGGGCCGGTCAACCAGAAGCCCTGTTTACTGACACCAACCTGTGTGTCCAGCCCTGGACTCAGGTGCTGGGGGAAAGAAAATGCAGGAACAAAGCCCTTGCCTTCTGAGAGCATATGCATTGGGGATGGCTGGGGACATAGCAGCTGTCAATCTGGGAGCTCCGGGTTGGGGGGGCAAGGTTGACAGCCAATGCCTGACACTTTGGTCCTGACTGTACATTTAGAAGCCATTCAGTGTGGACTTGAGAACTCTTAGAACTTGAAGAAGAGCAGGATTAGTAAACTATATTCTAATTATAGTAGTTACTAGTGGCTTTTTGGGGTGATGAAAATGTTCTGGAATTAGTAATGATTGATACACAACTTTGCAGCTCTACCAAAAACACTGCACACCTTCAGAAGCAGGGGCTTTTTTTGATAGGTGAAGTATATCTCAATAAAGCTGTTATTGTTTCCTAAGCACAAATGCTGTACAGCAACATGATATAAATCGTACTAGATCTTCAGGGAATTGGGCTTATTTGGAATAGAGAAGGGGTGTGAGGCTGATGAACGTGGATTAGAAGGAAGTATCTCCCCATTTTACAGATGAGGAAATGAAGAGACAAATCAGTGTGTGCTTTGCTCAAGGAGCCACAGAGCTGGTAAATAATGGGGATGGAGATGTGATTTAACCTCTAACTTTTTCTGGCTCCTGTACTCAGAGGTGTCCCACACCACCCTGCTGATGCCCAGAAAAATATAGATCCTGGAATGTAGTAATAACACAAATGATGACAGTGATTTACCTCTGCAAAGTGCCCTCCCTCTTTTTTCTCATCTGTTCTCTCAGCATCCCTGTAGGAATGCTCAGCAGGGGTATGACTGCAGCTCCAGAGGTAGGGTGTGCCTTAGGAGAAAAGGTGGACAGAGAGAAAGGAGAACAGGTCTGCATTTCCAAGCTGCAGCAAGAACCCTCTTTGTTTGTCTTTTCCAGCATTCCAGGTATTTCCACCTCCATATAGGGCTCTTCTCCCTGTGGACTTCCATATGCCTCTACTTCCCCAGGGCAAGCGGAATTTCTAAGTGAAACCATAGAGATGTGGGATCCGGAGATGTTTAGAAACAAGGCTTTGAATTCAGTGTCCTGTGCACTTGTATTGAAGTAAAGGGTGCCTCTCTTCTTTTCATAGAAGAAACAGCTACACCTTTCTCTTGTCAAGCACATGTCTAGATTAAAGCCACTTAAGTCATTATCTCCCCTGTGGTTAATAACAGAGCTTTTGATGTCATTCTCAGGTTACTGGTGTAAATACCCAGCCAAACTCACCCTGCTGGAGAGGGCGGAAATCTGACTCAGGGTTTGTAAATACTGCTGCATTTCATTTATTTTCATGGGGACAGATTTTTCCCCAGCAGACAGTGGAATAACTGCATCCTGGGAAACAGCCTGTGGTGGGACCAGGATGCATTAACCTAAGCAGTGAGATCAAAACAAAAGCTCTGTTTGCGATCTCCTGCCAGAGCCTGAATCCGGGCAGTCCCCACTGTTTGGCTGTACTCAGGAAGCATAAATAAAATTAGATCTTCCCGGAGTAAAAGGTAACTGGGATTTATGAAATGGATGTCTTTCTCAAGCATCAGGTCTCCTCTTTCTCCATTTCATTGCAGTTTCGTTAGCTTTAAAGAAGTTAAAGGAAAATACGATTTTTTTAAAAGTATGCTTCCTGAAATATACACCAGGTTCAGAGAACTTGCTTTTTTCCCTCATCAAAGGGCTGAGACTTGCAGCCTGACTCAGGAGTTGAAACTCCTTGGTTCTGATCTTGCTTCCTACCTCAGGCCAAGAAAGTGACTCTCTGTGCTTCTCTCTGCTTATTCGTCGGTCAGATGTGATCAACAGTGTGGTGATTATTGTAATCACCCGATAATCAGCGTCTACTCCACAGGGATTTCATAACAACGGGAGGAGGCACTGCCTCTAATACACTTAAGTACAATGCTCATCCGATAGAAAGGACTCCCTGCACAGGACTCAGGTGGGGTGGCCATGCGCGAGTGTAGACAGCTCCAAATACCTGGTATTTCCAAATGTGGGGCAGTGTAAACAGAGGATCACAGTGATTGATGGGGTGCAGGCCACAGCCAGGTCTTTATTGCCTGTGTGTGCAGTCTGAGGAGGGAAGCAGCTTCCTCTCCGGCTGGCCTGAGTGTCAGCTTGTGGGGGTGGCCATAGCCACAGCCTCCCTGGCTCCGCTGGCCCCACGCTGGTTACCAGGAGCAGAATGCTCTTTTGTGCAGAAGGACAGTGCTAATTAAATGCTCCCACAGAATACGGAGAATATACAAAAATCACTGTGGGGCAGGAGTGGTATCTGGGGAAGGGTCAGCCAATGTAGGCAGAGATTTCTGTTCTGATTATTTTTTTAAAGGTTTATTTATTTATGCATAGAAGAACTGGGGTACAGGCCAGAGGTGTGGGGGTGAGAAGATTCACCAGAGACAGAGTGGGGAGCAGAAGAGGTAGATCAACTAAAATACACTGCTGAGGGGAGCAGCAGGTGAAACAGGAGAGGTCTGCTGCACCATATGGGTCACCTCCCTGGCCGGGGATCGAACTGGTACTGCAGTGGCTGCAGATAGCTTCATAGGTTGTGTCTTAACCCCCTGTGCCACCAGGTAGGCCCCTTAACTGTGTGACTTTGAACAGAACTGTTCTCTGAACTACTCTCTTGAGCTCGTGGGTTTTTTCTATTTTGTTTTGTTTTGTTTTTAGTGGAGCAGGAAACAGTGACAGTGTTGACTGTCTCCCAAAAGGAAGGAAGGACTTGCATTTTTGAAGTTGTGAAATTGTACTCTTCTCCTTCCCCAGAGAGACGCAGGCCAGTGCAGAGGAGCCAGCGCGTGGGGAAGCTTCCCAGTTTCCTGGAGACTTTAGCCAAGTCAGTGAGCTCCTGAGGCTTCAACTTTCTCTTCTATTAGATGGGTTCGTTTCCTATCGCTCCTTTAACTACCACTGACTTGTGGCTTAAATCAACACAGCTTCATTATCTGACAGTTTCGAGACCAAAGTCCAAATTGGACCTGATGGGCAAAAAACAAGCTGTTGATAGGGCTGTGTTCCTTATGAGGGAACTAAGGAAGAGTCCACTTTCTTCTCTCTTTAAGATTCTAGGGATCTCCTGCATTTCCTTGGCTCATGGCTGCTTCTTATATCTTCAATGCTTATCACTCCTCCGTGTCTCTTTCTGTCTCTGGGAATCCTCCTCTTTCTGTTAGAATTCTTGTGGTTGAACTGGATAACCCAGGTTACTCTGCCCAACTCAAAATCCTTATTTCACCACATCTGCAAAGTTCTTTTTGTCATGCAAGTTCACATATCCACGGGTTCTGGGCATTGGTATCTGAGTACTTCAAGCAGGGGAGGGGGAAGTTCTTACTTGTAGAAATTTTGTGAGGATGACATGAACACATGCATTTAAAATATCTAGCGCAATTCCCAACACCGAGGGGGAACTCCACAAATGTCCATTCTCCTCCCTAGAGTTATTGGTAATGAGATTTGCTTGCCAGATAGATTCCTCAGCTCTGCATTCGGAAGGAATGGCATTCCGGTTTAGCATCTACTCATCTTAACCCTGGAAGGAAACTGATCTCAAAGATGGGTTTGTCTGAATAATACTCCCTCCATCTGGGTTAAGCTGGCCATATTTCCCTCTTTCGAACCTCAGCTTTCTCATTTGTAAACACTGGGGGAAAGATGGGGCTTGACTCAGGTTCTTATGTCCCTTGAAAATTTGCAAGCTAGAATAATTTGCAGGTGAATCAAAAAGTGGACAAGGTGGTAGGAATGTTTGTTTACTGGCTTCTCAGGGAAAATAGCAAATTGCAAACAATGGAAAGGACCCTACCTCTCTCTGGCCACTCTGGCAAGTCCATGAGGGCTCCTGACCATGGGTGTTTACAGCTCAGCCTGGGCTCCACCCTGACACCCATGGGGGCTGGCACTGTGTGATAAGTGGTTCAGCAGAAAAGTGAGGATATGGGCCTCCCTGGTGGCACAAGGGGCTAAGCACCGCACTATGAAGCAATCCGCAGTCTCTGCAGCACAAGTTAGATCCGCAGCCAGCCAGAGAGAAACCCACATGGCACAGCGGACCTCTCCTGTCTCGCCCACTGCTCCCCTCAGCAGTGTATGTCAGTCAGTTGCCTGTTCTGTTCCCCACTCTGTCTCTGGTGAATCCTCTCAACGCCCCCCACCCTCACATCTCTGGCCTGTACCCCAGCTCTTGTATACATAAATAAATAAATCTTTTAAAAAAAAAGGAAAGAAAAGTGAGGATGTGAGTGCAGGCTTTCCAAGATTAAGGTGGGGAGTGAATTCATATAGTTAGAAGATACGTCGGTGGATCAGAGACTGAAAAGGGAGGAGAACATAGAAAGGGAAGAAGCCACCTGTGTGTTAGACACTTGCCGACACTCTTCTCTCATCCCACCCCACCACTTGGCCCTGGGTGAGGGGGGTTCACTTCCTCTCCAGTTTTCAAGTGAGCAAACAGAGCTTAAGAAAGATTGAATAATTTGCCTGATGCCCCCCACCCGCATGGCACGAGAAGAAGGACATTGAATTAAAGCTTCAAATCTAACAGCATCTTAGCTGTCATGGTGGGCCCTGCCTCAACCACTGTCAAGTTTTCTCTCCGTGGCACCACACACATCCCAGACCACTAGGTTGGCCCATGTGTCTGCTCACTCTCTTCCTGTGGACACCAGCTAAAGGTCACAGCATATTTTCAGTATTTCCTTTTTTTTTACCCAAAGTTCCTATAAAATCACCACTCTCTGGTCTGCCTTCTTCTTTTCAGCCCTCTGTCTTCCCATCTCAAAGTCCCTCTTGTCCCAGTTACTTTGGGCAGAGTCAAGCTGCAGAGGTTCCCGGATGACTGAGACTTGCACATCCCTCTCGGCATCGGAATTAAGCTCCGATGGGTGCTGGGCATTGCTTATGTGTAGTATGGCTCCACCAATGACATGGCTAGATCTTCCTTGAGGTTCTGTGATTTGAATTATTTTACAGACAGCAAAAGCACTGTCTGGGGGCCACAGTGGAATCTGGTCAAAGTTAGCTAGAGATAAGATGGTGCAAAGCGGGCCTCCCCGGTGGCGCAGAGGTTGAGCCCTGGGTTGCGAAACTGCCCGCTGCCTTTGCAGCGCTGGTTCGATCCCTTGCTGCTCCCCGGCCACAGGAGGAGGGTCCCACATGGTGCGCAGACCTCTCCTGCCGCCTGCTGCTCCCCTCAGCAGTGTACGTAGGTCTTTCTGCCTGCTCTGCTCCCCGCTCTGGCTCTGGTGAATTCTCTCACCCCCGCCCCCGCGCTTCTGACTGTACCCAGTGCTTGTAAAAATAAATAAATAAATCTTAAAAAAAAAAAAAAAAGATGGTGCAAAGCAACAGAGACCCCGCCCCACACGTGGGTGGTGGTGAGCAGGGACTGGGGACTCAGGAGGGGCTGCATTTCCTTGTGACTCAAAAGCAGCCTCCATGAGGATATTGGGATGTGTGGGCTCAGGTGTTTGCTGCATGTCATTCCCTTTAGTGGCAAACCACTGTCCTGCGGGAGAGGATGCTGCAGGCACCTTACCAGCAGGTGTCCAGTTAGAGTCAATGCCTCTGAGAGTTCTGACACCAGCACACATCACTGTTTTGTTTCTGGGGGCAGTGCAAGCCACGGGGAAAGTGGAGATGCTCTGGGGGTGGGAGAGAAACAAACGTCCAGTGAAAGACCATCGTAGCTGGGCGGTAGTTACACCTTAAAGTCATACTGTGAAGGGTGGAACCTCTAAGATCTGCTGGGAGGCGGGGGAGTTACACAAGGTATTAGTGATATCCGAGTATCAATTCCTTCATCTATAAAGTGGGGAGAAGAGTAGTCAAAGCCCAAGGGGCTTTGACTGCAGATCAATGAAATAACATAGACAAAGTGCTGAGCTCAGTACCCAGCGTGGACTCAGCAGCCAGGGACTGTGAGTTGTGGGCTCCTGCTCATGGGCTCTGTCCTTCTGATGTGCCCGGCTGGCTGAAGGCCAACCTGGGGCTGAGTGTGGAGCTGTCCATGCTATGCAAAACACCACCCCCAGGAGTTTTCCTTTCTTGGGGAGTATCTTCCTCCTATGCCCTATTCTCAGGTAACAGCTTTTGTCTCCACTGGTACTTAGGAACATTAAAGAGAGTGACTTATTCCTTCACTCTCCATCAATAAAATGAGGATAATAACCCTTATCTAGTCGACTGATGTGTAAAATGAGCTAATGTTTGTGAAAGCCCTTTGCAAATTGCAAAGTGCTATAAAGTATGAATTATTATTGTGATTGCACTACTCCGGGCATTTCATAAACAATGCAGAAAATGAAGGATGCAGGTGACCGGTATTCAAAAAGCATTTATGCTTTTTTAAGTACATAGCTATAAACTATCAGCAGAAGGTTTGAGGATATAGTCTTCCATCTGATTTAAATATTAGTGAACGTCCACTGAGAGCCACTTTCCAGCAAGGACGGGGCAGCGGATGCCAGGGGGCAGTGGAGCACAACGGTTAGAGGTAACACCTCCATGGTTCCACAGGGTTTTGAATACCTGCCACTCACGTGCTTTGTAACTGCCGTGAATTGCCAAAGATGTGAAGGTCTTCTGAACCTCATTTCCCTCATATGCAAAATAAAAATGAATTGTTGTGGGGTCTCCCTGGTGGTGTAAGGGGTTATGAGGCAGCCTGTGAAGCTGTCTGCAGCCTCTGCAGCACGAGTTCGATCCTGGCCAGCCAGGAAGCAACCCATGTGGCACAGCAGACCTCTCTTGCAAGGTCAGCTCCAACATGGCCAGATCTTGCAGATTCTAACCTTCCTCTTGATAAATCTGTGTGCGGTGGTGAGGGTGGATAGTGGAATGGAAGTCCACCTGTTAAAGCCAGTGTGGGCATCTGAATTCCTGGCCATATCTCTCAGATGGTGAATGGCCTACCCGGGGACTCCAAGAATCCTACATCACAGCCAACTCCTTCTGGACAGATGAGATACAAGACACAGCCATGAGAAATATAAAGCTGACCTCAGTGCTGTTAAGTTCTAGGATCTTTGACTTTAATGCCAATGATGACAACAGGTCGTGTTTAATGAGCACTTACTATATACCATGCAGTGTCCAGATCTTCACAAGAATTATCTCATTTAAGCCTCACTGCCACCCAAGGAGAAATGAGCTATATATTTGCGTGCTATATGCTTACCCAAGTTTTCAGATGAGACCTCTTGATAAAGAAGAGGAGGCCAACTTCTGGCTGCACTAGTGCTGACCAACTTGTAGGGGGTAAAGGGCCTGGGGGAGTGGCAGGGGAACTGACACATTTTAGTGGGCTCCTCTCCAGTCTCGCTGCCCAGCTCCAACTGTGTCAGTGTCCTGTGACTGCCAGGTAACCAGAGACCACAAATTATGGGGCTAAACAAGAGAAATGTATTACCTCACTATTGGAGGCCAGAAGTCCACAATCAAGGTGTCTGCAGCATTGGTTTCTTCTGAAACCAGCTGGGGGGAGAATTGTACCATGCTCTTTCTAGCTTCTGGTAGCTTCAAGTATTTCTTGGCTTATAGACTATCCCCCCTCTCCACCACATCAGATTCCCCCCATTTTATTAAGACGCTAACAGTTTCAGATTCAAGTTCACACAGATGACTTCATGGTAAGTTCATTATCTGTAAAGATCCTATTTCCACATAAGGTCACCCTAGCAGGTACAGGGGGGTCAGATTTCAACAACTTTTTGGATGATTCATAGCATCCAAACTCATTTGCAAGATTGGCAGTTTAGTCCTGATGGTGTCCAGTATAAGGCTTTTTCTCACATTCTCTTTCAACAAGCATTCCTGCTTGCTTCCCATGTGCTCAGTATCCTGCTACCTGCTGGAGATAAGATGATGAACAGAACACATATGGTCCCCATCATCACGGAACGCCAATGATGCACTCTTGGAGAATTTCACTGCAGTGCTGCAGCGAAACCTTTTATCAGTAATTTCCAATGGCTCGTCCTAGGGGACAAGTTAATGTAACTTCATCATTCTGAGTAATTCTAAAGAGAGAATCACCCGAGACAAATGTTAATATTTGATTAATGTTATTTGCATATGCACTTCTCCAAATCACCCATTGCTTTGCAAAGTGGCTTGTCTTTTCTCGATGTCTATAGGTATTTTTTTTCCCCAAGTTTACTGTTGGGGTGTCATCACAGGCCTTCCCAGACCATGCAACCCTGCACGCTGGGCACCAGCGTGCCACTTATTAGATGGAAGAACGATTAGCCTGTGCTCTGTTTAATTAAGCCTCACTTAATGGGCAAACGTTTTCTTTAACGGGCTTGCTGTCACCTCATCAGTTATTTAAGGCAGTTCATTTCACAGCAGGGAAAAAAAAAGAGAGAAAGGGAAAAAAATTCTCATTTGCTCAAACTTGATCGGTCTGAGGAAAAGCGTGGCTGTCTAGAAAATGCCTAATTGCTGCTGTGATCGTGTGCTTATTCTCTATTTAGTCCTAGGCTTCTTATTGAAACGCTAATCAGGGTTAGGTCTCACCTCTTGATGAATGATTTTGTAAAAACTTGATATTCCTCAGCTTAGTTCGGAATGCCTGCATGCAAGTATAATGCGGCTCTGACTGAATGGGAAGATAACTGATGCCCTTCATTTTGTAAAGAGGGTGTGATTTGGTACATACAGTACAAATCAGGGGAAATCAGAATGAAATTAATTTCCTTCTTTGCAAAGGCGCCACCTCTATTTTAACATGAGACGCTTTTCTTTAGATGTTTTTGCTGGGGATTTAGAGAAAGCTTGGCACGTGTATTTGGGCTTATCCTTGTAGCTGGGGTCAAATTTAGGTTATGCCATCTTATCTGATGTTAGAATTTGGGGAGCTTAAGTTCCCTTGTTCTCATTTGATTTGTCAAGTAGGAACTATGACCCGCACTTCACAAAACTGGGAGGAGTAGGTATCATTCATGTTCTGACTCAAGGTCAATTCTGTAAATACACAAATACAAAATTCTTTCTCCTACTCATTATTCCCTGTTCCCTCCCCAGTCTACCAACCCTTGAAGGCAGGGCAGGATTTATTATCCCCAAACACACTCACAGACAGGACAGCAATCAACCCTACCCTAAATCTGAGTCTTAAGAACTCTCTGGTACAAAATTCAAAAGGTTTAATATATCCAGGTGAAAGATAAATATCTGAAACAGACATCCATGTATTTTGACAGAGCAACACCTAAATTCTGGATATCTGACTGTTTCTACATGGCCAATATCCTGCAGAGGAGGTTTGAATGCAAGCATTTTCTCCACTTGCATTGGTCAAAGATAGGGAGGTATTATACTTATTATTTGGGTGTGTGTGGTCATACATTTCCTGCCTCATCTGCTTCTTCTTTCCTGACCACTTGCTGTGATTCACAGTCCTCAAATTCCTATCAAGGTCCTCAAATCCCTATCCTTATCTGAAAGTTTCTCATATTACCTTCAGATGTTTGTTGTTCCTTCTTTTTCTGCCCTTGAAAATCTGGCCCATTCATATACCTCAAGACTTAACCTGGTCTTTCTGAGGAAGTCTTTCTAGACCAACCATGTCCTCACACCCTGCTTTATGTGTGTCCCTCAACTCCTTGTTGTCCCCAGGACAGCACCTTTTACATTACAGTTACCTATTTTCTGGGCTGCCTCTCAGCCTTCCCTTGCCCCATTAGACCCTTAGTTCCTCAAGGATCATGGCATCACCCTGTTTCTGCCTTGACTTAGCTCGATACCAGGTTCCCAGCTCATGCTCAGGGCATGCTTGTTACTTGTGTGTGGATGTGTGTGTACACACATCCATGAGTGCTGTGTTCTGAGAAGACCTTGAAAGTTGCCTACTAACCCAGTGCAGTACACGTTCCTAATTTAAATGATCCTGACTCAAGACTTGGGGGTTAGATGTTTTCTGAGAATCAGTTGTCAACTCAGAGGATGAAAGAGAACATTATTCCTAATTCCTTGATCAATTAGCACTATAGGTAATCCTTTCATCCTTAGGCCTTTTACATTGTAGGGCACCTGCCAATATCCAACGGCCTGTTTTACTTTCTCCATGGAAACCAAAGATCCTTCCTTGGTTTTCACTAACCTTGGTTGACAATGATGTTAAAACTTCCTAAAATGTCAACATTTCCCCAATGTGCTCCCTTTTGACCAATAATGTTGCTTCCATGAGGACTAGGCAAGAACATCCTAAGTTTACAGAGAAGACGGTTGGAGACAAAATGATTCTGGGGGCCTCCCTGGTGGCACAAGGGGTTAAACCCAACACTGTGAAGCTATCCGTAGCCTCTACAGCATGAGTTCGATGCCCAGCTGGCCATATGGTGCAGCAGATCTCTCCTGTCTCGCCCGCTGCTCCCCTCAGCAGTGTGTTTCAGTCAGTCCACTTGTTCTCCTCCCCACTCTGTCACTGGTGAGTCCTCTCACCCTCCACACCTCTGGCCTGTACCCCAGCTCTTGTATGCATAAATAAATAAATACTTTAAAAAACAAAAAACAAAATGATTCTGGGATTTAGGGTAAAAATAACTTGAAGCTCAAAGATTGACTTGCCTAAACCAGTTCATATATACAGATAAGTTTCTACTTATCTTACAAAACACAAAAACTTCCAGTTTAAACTGAATTTCAGATAAATATAAATAATTATTTTAGTATAAGTATGCCTCCCATCCAAACATATGACATACTTATACTAAAGCGAATGTTTATCTGAAATTCAAATTTTAATTGGATATCCTGTATTTTTATATTTTAAATCTAATTCTTACAAAAGTTAATAATTTGCCCATTATGATGCCATTGTCTAGCACTCTACATGATAGGGCTTGACACATCGTGAAGGGTCTCTGAGTCCTTAGCCAATATTCTTTCTTAAATCACATTAGAAGTGGAACATTTTCTATTTTAGCACGAAGTGCTCTTCGAAAGCTTCTGATGATTAGTCCTAGAAATCTGCCCTATCGTAGCAAAACAGGAGTGGTGTCACTCAGGACACAAGAAAAAATGAGCCATACTAAGCCAGTTACAGCAAGGATGTCAGCAACTTACTCTTGTCCCTTTCTCACTCCAGAAGCCTGACTGTAAATGCCAGGTGAGCTCCCATGGAGGCCAGGTCTTCTCTAAAATATGCTGGAGGACCTCCCTGGGGGCGCAAGGGGTTAAGCACATCACTATGAAGTGATCCACAGACTCTGCAGCACAAGTTCGACCTCCCCGTCGGCCAGGGATTTACCCAAATGGCTCAGCAGACCTCTCCTGACTCTCCCTCTGCTCCCCTCAGCAGTGTATTTCAGTCATTCTGCCTTTTCTGTTCCCCACTCTGTCTCTGGTGAGTCTTCTCACCCTCCACACCTCTGGCATGTACCCCAGTTCTCGTATGCATAAATAAATAAATCTTTTAAAAAATATGCTGGAACTTCTTGTGCAGGATATTGAGGAAGAAACAAAAGGAACTCTTTTGAGGATAACCAAAGCTATCTGATAGCTTTGACAGTTTACTCTAAGGCTATCCATTTAGTGAGTATACAAGATGCCCACTTGTCTCCAAGAGAAACTTTCAGCTCTCCGCTCTCCCTAAAGAACGGTCAAGGTTCGTTAGCCCATCATGAGTCAAAGAAATGTCACTATTCTGCTGTCATCCACACTTCTCTTCTTGAACATCTTTTCCTATTTCAAGATGACCTCATTAGAAAAAAATCACATCTTTGAATTAAGGTACTTATTACTCATTACAGAAAAATAAATGAACCTTTCCTATCTACCCGCTTAAAGTTCAATAATAATCTGAAGGGGGTTTTGCTTCTTTTAAACTTGTTCAGCAATTTTGGATCCCAGGGATATTTCCCTGGCTTTTGACTTGGGTACCATTATTTCTTTCTGACTTTTCTCAGAGTGACACCTCCGCCCCTTCCTTCCTCAAGTCCAGAAACCTCCTCTGCTCACTTTATGACAGGGTTATTTCCTAATTAGGAACAGCCTGCAAAGCTGTTCCTTCTTTTGTATACAGACATAGTTACCAGGACACATCCTGTGTAACACTTAATAAACCTTTCCTCCTCAGCAGGAAGACCTTAATGGTTACCCACACACTGAGGTGTGGACCTCTGCTGAAGGGCATGTGCAAACAAGTGAAATACTGAGTTAAGAAAATGATTTAAATGATGTACCAGCTGTGGGCTTATTTTGCTGCATGTAGGGTGAAGCAGAGATTTGGCAGCCTCTTGCAAAACTTAGCTACAGGATGGGCTGGGATAGCTCAGCTGTACAGTGAGGGAAGGAAAGGACAGTGAGACATAGCAGAGGGTGTGTGTGTGTGTGTGTGTGTGTGTGTGTGTTGGGAGGGGCTATAACTAGAACATCATTACCAGAGATAACATAGATTCAGTCAGGAGACAGCATTGTTTATGGTATTCTGTGCCCAGATAGAAGAGGGACTCCAAGAAACAGATTGAAATTCCTGAGGCAGGGGCAGATCCCAGGGAGAAACCCTGGCAAAGGCTGGTTAGAACCTCAACCCCTTAAGCGGTCCAAGTGGATGTCTCAGCAGTAGCTTTCCAGGAAGCAAGGCATAGACTTGTGATTGGAGAACATGGCTTTCTAGGAGGTAACAGTTCTGCCATTGCATTTCTTGCTCTCAAAATTCGGGCTGTATCTTCTAGATCTAGACTCTATCACCATCTCAAAGTGGCTAAACCATCCTGAGTGTATCTTGACCTTTCTCAATATTTATTGTTATCATTCATTTTAATGAGCTGACTTGATTCACCAGAGTTGTTAATTATTTTCTAAGTTTGTCCATTTGTCAAATCACCTAGCTTTCCTGTTCTGAATCTCCTCCTGCTACCCTGTCCCATTGTGAGTGCTGAGTGGGCTTGAGTAGATTGCTGGAGGGTAGATCTTAAAGCATCTAGGTATGGAAGAGCTGAAGGAGGGGAATGCAGGCTGTGGGATGCAGAGGCTCCCTTCTGGGGTACCCAGGGTCATGGCTGGATTCAGAAGAAGGAACAGACCTCTGAATTAGAATGTGACCAAATGCATGGCCATCCTTGCGAGGCAAGAGAAGGCATTTCCGATATGAATGTCCTGCTAGGCAGGTGGGGATTCTTTCATGGCAAAATTGCAGTCGCTGTTCTGTTCCTTCTTCCTGCTCCTAGGCTGCCCAGGCAGCTGTGGTTCAAAGGGGCTTCACCTCACTGAGTGATGATAAAGGACACTTTTTTTTTTTAATTTTGTGTAGAAGAACTGAGGTGTGGGGGGGTGAGAGGATTCGACAGAGACAGAGGAGGGAGCAGAACAGGCAGACTGACTGAAACACATTGCTGAGGGGAGCAGCGGGTGAGACAGGAGAGGTCTGCTGTGCCTTGTGGGTAGCTCCCTGGCCGTAGTGGTGAGTGCTGAGACCTAACTCCTAGGCAACCAGGGAGGCCCTGAAGAATACTTTTAACCCTACCCATGGTACCATGGATTGCAAGTTTGTCCTTCAAGTAACTTTTTTTTTTTTGGAAAGAGGTACTGGATTGATGGAGGCAAGATCCTTGAGAGCAAGGGCCAAACCCAACCCCAACTGCACTAGCTTCTCCCAGGGAGGTGTTAGGCAGTCCTGGGGAAGCCTCCCACTGGACTTGACTTTGTTATGTGGTGATTTATAAACAGATTAAGGTTTTGCATTATCTTATTTGTTTATGTAATTTTGTAAAAAAACAAATAACAGACTTGTGTCACCTCCTTTGCATTTGCTGTTGAAAACAGGAATGAACGGCCTTTGTGGTATGAATATTGATGTGGCTGGTGGTGTGAGCAGGTTGCCTAACAGCCGCTGGACCTGTCAGGTCCAGGCCTCACCTTAATGCCCTGGGCTGAAGCTTTGGTGAGTGCTACTTGCTCTGCCACCACTTAAGTCGTCCTTCCCTGAGCCATGAGCCTGATCTCTTCAGCAGTGATCAACTGGTGCGATCTCATAGAGCTGTCTTGTGTCAGGTCAGGCTGGTTCCTTTTGTTAGAAGGTATTTATTCTCTGGCTGCCTTATTGCAATTCCCTGCATCCCTTGCGTGGCACTGCTCATTAGCACCTTCTTTGGAGCCTGCTGCAGTGAAGGGTGTAGAGTGAAATTTTGTTCGAATGTGGAAATCGCTCTGAGGGAGAGGTTTGAAAATCATGATTCATTCATTCAAGGACAATTTGGAAGAGGAGAGCAGACGAGGAAACATCTGGGGGAGGGTGAGACCATTTCCTTTGAGGACACGTTGCAGAAACTGGTGAGCTCTGAAGCACAGAATTGCAAGACCCTTGGGGTAAATACACAGTCTCCAAAAATTCCAGGAACCTGTGAGTTCCTTGAGGACAAAAAACATACGTCACTAAATTCACAACATTTAACCATTGCAGAAATCCTAGGCTCCATAAATATTTCTCAGACGGTTGCTATGTGGAGTGAGATCTAGCTGAATTCTGAGCATCCCTAGAAAGAAAAATGAAGACCTTCACAGGAGAATTACAGAGAAGTTCAGAATCAAAGGTGGAAAAGCAGGAGTTTGTGAATGGGCCAAGTAGGGCTTCAAATCTCATTTTGGATGCTAAGTGGCCACATGCACTGAACTGAATGCCTTGAAGGTGAATGTTCCAAGCCCTTGTTTCTATATCTGGGTGATGGAAGTGCTAACAAAACTCCGGAAGATGCTGGAGGGAAAGAGATTATTAAAAATGTAGTCAAAGTACTTAGCATAGTACCCACCGCTTAGTAGATGCTCAAAAAACAGAAGCTAGTATATAGCAGATGTAGCGCCATCAGGCATCAGTTCCCACAGGCCACGGGGGCTATTTCCCATAGAGGATAAGTGGAGGGGAGTGGTTTGCCAGGAGAGCCTCCCGGAGCTTGCCCATCAGGAGAGCCCATGGCATCTCCTGTGACAAATGCCTGGCAGCTCTGGCCACCCTCCTCACAACTGCTCCCTTCTCATCCCATATTTAGGATTATTGCCCATATTTAGGATTATTGAAGGGCCTGTGGGTTGTTCAGAGGAACTTGTAGTCTGTTGTTCCTATTGGATCTGGGGTCCTCAGCTCTTTTCTTTTCTTTTTTTTTTTTAAAGATTTATTTATTTATGCGTACTCTGGCCTGGGGTACAGGCCAGAGATGTTGGGGGGGGGCGGTGAGAAGATTCACCAGAGACAGAGTGGGAAACAGAATAGGCAGATCTAATGAAATACACTGCTGAGGGGAGCAGTGGGCAAGTCAGGAGAGGTCTGCTGTGCCATGTGGGTTGCTCCCTGGCCGGGGGATCGAATTCATGCTGCAGTGGCTCCAGAGCTTCATAGGTTGCGTCTTAACCCCTAGCGCCACCAGGGAGGCTCCTCATCTCTTTTCTAAGCTTTCCTTGTTGGATTCAGCCATCCCTCTGTCCCCACCACACACACCACCCCCTAACCAGGGAGCTACAGCTGAGGTCAGTGTCCTCACAAGTCAATACCACACAACCCCTTTGAGTTCTCGAGCCAACAAAAAAGGCGCCTTGTATGTGAACCTGTTTACCGCATCTGGCAGCTTTTATATCCCATTAAAGGAAAGGAGAGAAATCGTGTTTCCTTTCTGAAAAGCTAACAGGTCTTTTACATTTACCTACAGCCCATACTATGTAAGGTTAAAAGTCAAAACTTTTAAATTGCTACTGCTGTCGGCATCCATCCTCCTGCTCACCGCATAGCCCGCACTAGGTTTCCACAGTGACCTTCCTGATCCATGGTCTCCTTTGACCTTCACACTAACTCCACCATTTTACACGAAAAAACATCTCACAGAGGTGAAGTGAGTTGTCAGTTGTCAGCCGTCCTAGGGTTTCCCGTGCAGGGCCTCCTCCCTAATCCAGATTATGGGCACTGAAGCAGGCATTTATTTACTGACCCGCTGCTGGACTGAGACAGCATGTCTGCTAGGTATCAAGATACCAGAAGCGTTTTTTTTTACTTTTTTTTTTTTTAATGCAGCGAACTTTTTAAATGATTTCCGTGGAAACACTGAACCTTGTGGCTGTGCGTTCTGTGTATTGCAGGTGTGGGGCTAGTGGGTTCAGCTAAAACCTTCCATGTAGCCCCTTCTGCCTAGATTTTTCAGGACATTCTGTGCATCATGTTTGTATCTTAGCCAACCCTTCACTTCACAGGTAGGGTCTGAGGTCAAGGGTATCAGGACTTATTCAGTGGGTCTGTGGCAGGTCTTTGAATGCCTAAGACAGTGTTCTTTGTCTACTGCCCTTCCTTATTCATGGGGCAGACATTTTATGCTTCAGGTGAGGATATTTTCCTGCCTAAGACCAAAACAGATTGACAGAACTTTTTTAAATGATTGAGTATTGAAATTGAAGATGAGTATGATAACATATATTTTTTAAAAGATTTATTTTTATATATCTATACATATAAGAACTGGGGTGTTTGCCAGAGGTGTAGGGGGTGGGAAGATTCATTAGAGACAGAGTGGGGAGCAGAACAGGCAGATTGACTGAAATACACTGCTGCAGGGAGCAGCGGGGAGACAGGAGAGGTCTGCTGTGCCTTGTGGGTCAGGTCCCTGGCCTGGGATCTAACTCAGGCCACAGTGGCTGGTGATATGAGACTTAACCCCTGTGCCCCCCAGGGAGACCCCTGATAACATGTTTTATTTCACCTCATTTAAATTAATTTAAATATAAAAAGCCATGAGTCAGGGTTGTTACCATATTGGCTAGTGCAGTTCTAGGCCAATGGTTCTCAGCCTGGATAGTACACTGAAGTTCAAAAATATGATTCTTGGGTTATGTTGACTTTAATTGATTCAGGAGAATGGGAATTTTAAGATCCCTGGCTAATTCTCATGTGCAATCAGTTTCTAGGGACACAGGTATGGATGTGAGGCTCCATAAGGGACAGAGGCCACGCTAGCAGTGACACCTCTGGGCCAGTGACAAGGCATTCAATGAGGAGCTATCTGTGTACCCTCATCTTAGGGAACTTCACATATCCTGAATAAGAGGACCGGGGCAAGGGCTTAAAAGTGTCCTAATTAAACCACTTAAAAGAACAGTGTGACCCAAAGGAATAGAAATGGCCACTTCTCCCTACAGGAGCGGGGGTGGGGGGGGGAGTCTATTTCTCTTTATGGTAATGATCCTGGAAATGAATTATAAATAAAGTCTATTTTTTTCCAGAAATGCATTTGTAGCAATAGATGTTTCTGCCAGGCAAGTCAAAACTCACGTCTGTAATTCACAATAGGATTAACCTGGGATTATGGAAAATCTAATTAAGTGAGCCATATTATCTGAGACCCACAAAAGACACTTAACGTTGCCTTTGAAAGTCCTGTCTGTCTGAAAGTGTTCAGCATATGCTTCAGAAGATGTTCTGCACATGGACAAGGCATCAGAGTAGTTTGCTGTATCCTATTACTTTTCTTTTATACTTAACTTTTTTTAATCCCATTACTTGTGATAAATGATGTTAATACATTTTAAAAAGGAAAGAATTGAACTTCAAAGATTGGGTGATTGGAAACCACAATGAGATCATGACGAGGCTATTGTTGGTGTCTGCTTTCTAAAAATAAAGGGGAGGGGACCTCCTCTGTGAACTGTGCAGAAATACAAAAAAGTCTTTTAAAAACGTGGCAGAGTTTAGTCTACTCTTAGCATGATCGCGTGACTTGGGGGTACAGGGCATTAGGAAAGAGACCTCCCGAACAGCCCACCCACACTCTGGTGGAAATCAAGCTTGCAGTAATTGGAAGCAGCTTGACTTTAGCATTCCTCACTTATGTCCGGTGGCTGATTAAGCTGGATGGAGGCGGGGGACCTCAGTGGATTGGGGTCACCGTCTGGATATCTCAGAACTCTAAAGGCTCTCGGCGCTGGTGATTTGAGGCACTTTCTTTCCTGGCTTTAGTCATTATTTCAAAAAACCACATCAAGCCCTTGTCAGTTATTAAAGCCACCTTCGGATAATTCTCCTCTTATTGTTTATACTTTAAAAACCAGACTTTGTGGAAAGTGGTTCTCTGCAGGATGTCAGATTTCAGCAACAATATGCAGATTGTTTTGCCTCTTCCAGTTACCCACTGACAGTCTTTCAAGAACGCTCCCAGGACCTTATTTATGAATGTCTTTTTCCTTGTAGAACCTGTACTGGTTGTTTCCATAGAAATACTTTGAAAGGGAAAATTGCTTTTGAGCCAGGTTTTGAGGGGAGAGGTCAGAGTAGATGCTATAAAAATCGTTTTTCACTTGTTGATGCTTTTTCCTCCCTCTTTGTTTTTCCTCCAGAGCCAGGAGTTCAGTTTTTGTTCACTTAGATTTTCTTTTACAAAGTTACTGCCATCCCTGAATTCCTGTGTGTCTGGTAAAGTAAGGGACTCAGTCTAAGGTCTCTAGGGTTTCATCCAATTCTGAAATTCTCTCATGAAACCAGCCCCTCTTCCCTCTCCTCCTCTCCTCACACTGCACCCTCATGCTCTGGCTTCTCAATCTGTCAAGTTCCCAAGGCCCTTGCGTCTGCATGGTTCCTAGAATGGCTTCTTTCCTTCCCTCCGAGGCTTCATTTTCTAGCTCAGAACCGTATCACCTCTCATTGCAGGGAGACCCCAGAAAGTCTCCCCATTTGCATGGCCTCCTCTGTCAAGACACATAGGCTCACCTAGAGAGTAGCAGTTTTGTCCTTTCACTAAGATGACATAAATATGCACTATCAGCCCTGGCAATGGAGCTCTTGCAATAGAGGAGCCCAAACCAAGGTGTGCCATAAGTTTAAAATACATCCCAGGCTTTGAAGAGGAAGGAAGGAAGGAGGGAGGAAAGAAAGGAACACAAAATACCTCAGTAATTCATACTGAGATTAATTCATGTTGAAACTGTATCATTTGGAACATACTAGGTTCATAGCATATATTGTTAAAATTGATGTCACTCATTTTTTAACATTTTTTTAAATTTGGTATCTAGATAATTTTAAATTTTACATGTGACATTTTGTATATTTATTTTTTAAAGATTTATCTATTTATGCATACAAGAGCTGGGGTATAGGCCAGAGTTACACCGGGGAGAGGATTCACCAGAGACAGAGTGGGGAACAGAACAGGCAAACTGACTGAAATACACTGCTGAGGGGAGCAGCGGGCAAGATTGGGGAGGTCTGCTAGCCAGGGATCGAACTCATGCTACAGTGGCTGCCGATAGCTTCATAGTGCCAAAACTTCACCCCTTGCACCACCAGGGACGCCCGCATGTGACATTTTATATTTCTGTTGGCCAGCCCTGCCTACCTTGTCTCTTGTCCCCTCATGTAGTCTATCCTTGCATTTAGCCTTCCCTATTAGAAGAATCAGTTTGTTAACAGGCAGCTTCCTACAGTCCTTAGTGATGCTTCAGTTTTACTATATATTATATCAGTAGATCCAGGGCTGATAGTGCATATTTATGTCATCTTAGTGAAGGACAAAACTGACATCTTGTTGACCACCTCTTGGGTGCCAGGCCACGTCAAGTACTATACAAAGTTCTCATTTCATTTTAGCACTCCCTTTTTAAGAGCTGCTCTATTTCTGCATTTTCAATATGGCAACATGGAGACTCACAGAGGTTGAGCCATGCACATGAAGAGTGGCAGCTCTTGAGGTAGTGCCTTCTGACCCAAGTCCTTGCTCTCAAGTCTTTTGCTTTTTTTTTTTTAAGATTTATTTATGTATACAAGAACTGGGGTGTAAGCCAGAGGTGCAGGGTGTGAGAGGATTCACCAGAGAAGAGAGAGAGAGACAGAGAGAGAGAGTGGGGAGCAGAACAGGCAGATCTACGGAAATTCATTGCTGAGGAGAGCAGCGGGCGAGTCAGGAGAGGTCTGCTGTGCCATGTGGGTAGCTCCCTGGTGGGCTGGGGATCAAACTTACGCTGCAGTGGCTGGAGATAGGTTGATAGCACTGTCTTTAACCCCTGCACCACGAGGGAGGTCCCCTCTCAAGTCTTTTGTCAGAGCTGCCACTTCTCATTTCAGCTTTTCCTGCCTGTCTCTGAAGGCTCAGACCCCATCAATCTTTTTAATGAATTCCCATTGTCCATCAGGTGAAGTCCTGATTCTTAATGATGCGATTCAAGGCCTGTCCTACCAGCACAACTCTGCATTGCCTAGCCCCAGCAGACACTGTCCCCATTGTACCAGATATCAGAGTTGTGTGTACTGGGACCCAGACTCTCTAAATGAGATGAAGCCCCCCATGCAGAGGATATTGCTCTCTCTCAGCCCAGTACAGACTCACAGGCTGGTACTAGCATAAACGATCTTGTTGACAGGTTATTTCCAACTTCCTATTTATAGGAGAAACTTAACCTCAGAGAAAGTTTTTTCCCAGGTCACACCGCCGTTCAGCACACATAAGTGTCTAAACATGGTTCTAGATAACTTCCTACTTGCCAGTCTTCCTTGGAAATTCAGAGAGAGAAGACATTGTCTCCATCTAAACAAGTCATCTCCTCAGCGACAGTACTTTTCTCTTGGCCACAAAAACCACCTATTTTCCCTTTTGATTGTTGGAATTTACTGGGTTTACTGTTTGAAGGCAAAATAAGGCACCCATTTAGCTGAGGTGCCAGGGATTCATTGTCATCCTATCTGCAGGGCAGTGCTCACAACTTGTACACATTAAGGAATAATATCAGTAGGAGTGGGCCCTCTGAAGACAGCAGCTGAGCAGTCCTCGATTGCCAAGATCTTCAGAGAACAAGGCCATGTGTTCTGCCATATAGCAACATGGCTTGGGGACAGAGGCCATATTTGTTTCTATTTGGTTTCTATTTTGGTCACTCATAACCTTGCTTTCATTGAAACGTTGGCCACAGGACATCACTTTGTGGCTACTCTATCTGCCAGGTGCCTCATAACCTTCCTGTTACAGCTCCCTCACTAATTAGCAAATGGTTCTTGTTTTCTTCCATTCAAATTCCCAAGCATGCCTGATTCACACAGCTTAACATTTTGTGCCAAGTTGCAAAGGTTGACACAATCAACTATCAGTTTATGTCTTCGTTATTGTTAGGCTAGACCTGATTCAACCAGCTATGACTCAGGGTGGCAGCAGAAGCTACAGATGTTGGAGATTGTGGACCAGATGTTCACTTGAACAGGCTGGAGTATACAAGGATCAGGAGATAGGAGTGATGTGTTCCAAATTCACCTGTAGGATCATGGTGGTCACTGATGCCTCTGTGTTCTTACACATTATCCTGTTGTGCCAATCACATCGTATTATCATTCATCTCTGTAGACAACCATCTCATCAATGTTGGAGCACAGTCTACTGAAGCACATGGCAGGCTGTGTATCCCCAGAGTCCATCCAAGACCTGGCACTATGGAAAGTGATGACCGAAGGAACAGGTGACTGGAGGAAGCTGTACAGACACTGATACTCTGAGATAAAGGAAGGTTTATATATAGGCCTTTGATACCAAAGATGACATTACATTATGCATCTGTTTATCATTGCCATATTTGGCCCAATTTTCCCTTAGGTGTTTTAGCTCATGCAAAAGAAAAAAATGGAAAATAAAGTCTATCTTTCCTCACATTCACGTAGAGTGTTTATTCATAGTCTAAGATGACACTGCTGACAGCGTAACTTCCTGTATGTGTTGATATATTTTATTCATCTTAATGATTAACATTTAAAAATATTACAGTGAGAAAGAGACCACCTTTAAAATTGAGCAGAGCACACATTACAAGTTCTTCATTGAATATACTGTATTTAATCATCTTAGCATTTGAAGGTGATTGAATTATTTGAAGAGATAAATAAATGATTACTATATAGCTGGGGCTTATCCATGTTTTAGAGACTTAACTGTCGATTCCTAGAATATCTTGTGGGCATGAGAACCTAACCATATAAAGACCAATTGTCTATACTTAAATGAAGTGTCTCTCATAATGTCAATGCCAAATACCATTTGGGAGCTGAGATGGTCATTGGAGTCATGGATCATGAAGCTTCCTTGTATTAAAGATCAGAGGGGCCTCCCTGGTGGTGCAGGGGGTTAAAATGCAAACTATGAAGCTATCTGCAGCCACTGCAGCACAAGTTCAATCCCCGGCCAGGGAGCTACACACATGGCACAGCAGACCTCTCCTGTCTCGCCCACTGCTCCCCTCAGCAGTGTGTTTCATCAGTCTGCCTGTTCTGTTCCCCACTTTGTCTCTGGTGAATCCTCTCACCCCCCCATACCCCTGGACTGTACCCCAGTTCTTGTATGTATAAATAAATAAATCTTAAAAAAAAATAAAAGGATCAGAGCTTGAGAGTCAGGTAAAGCCAAAGCATGGATTTTGCAGTCAAGTAATCTTGAATTTGAATTTCAGCTTTGGCAATGATTCTAGGAGTGCCCTCCAGTGATTTACTTGCCTACTGGGAGCCCCAGTTTCCTTGCAGATAAAACAGGTGATATTTACATACAGTTGTGATGAAAATGAGGCAACATGGTATATAACAAGCACTGAGTATACAGCCCAGCAATAGAAAACTCTAGTGCTTCATCAAGAAGCGTCCCTACCATTACCGCCTAATTTTATGTAGCTCATAAGTGATGGAACCAGGATTTGCAGCCTGGTCTGTCCAACTCTACACAGAAAGTGACATTTTCACTTTCAAAGTGGACACTCTGATGATCCTCTGTTTCTCCAGAAACCAAGAATCAGACTTACACTGAAGCAGTTTTTAAATCTCTCCCTTGGAAAATACCATGGTCACAGATAAGGGGCCCTCTTGCTGTATACTTTCACATTTGAATTTGTTATCACATTCAGAGTGGAGTGACATCTGCAATGACCCTTTCGCAGCCTCTACTGTGTATTTTGCACCTGAGAAGAAGTGATTATTACTCCAAGCTTAGGCTTTTGCTCCAAGTGTGGAAATCAGAAAAGAAGAATTGTGATTCAATAGTTCTTGTAATACTTCCTCTCTCCATTCTCGGTGATTTCCACAGACATGGCATAATTCCTGTGATTTGATTTGAAACTAGAGACCAGCTTGATGCTGAGTGATGAGATCTGAGCAGGGAATAAAATATGCTTGAATTAATTTGCATAATAGAATCCAATTGGTTACAAAGCTGTGTTTGTTGAAGGGAGACCGGAGCCCCTGAGCTCACTCACAGACTGGGGGATATTGCACACACAGAACGGAGCTGTGAGTTGTGGGGTGGGCCTCGGTAATATTCTTTATGTAATGATAACCTGTCTTTAACTGTAAATTAGCTCCCTGGAAATGAAAAGACCAGGTCAGCCAGTGTGATCCTTCCAGCTCCATGGGGAGGAGAAGGCTGAAAAACCAAAGCCGCTTGCTTTCTGCTAAGCGCTTTCGTCTTTCTTTCTCTACCCGATAACAATTTCCAGCAGGAGTCCAAATATACTTAAACACCCGTATATGTCATTTTCTTTTACGGAGACAAAAGCAGGCACAGCAAGAGAGTTTTATGCTCAAGGCGCAGTAGCTTATGACGGGCTATCTGCTCTCAAGATAGACGGGCGAGCCTTCCACTTAGAGCTGGTGGTTTTGCAAATCCATTTTCCTGTCATGTTATTACTCCGGTGACTTCCAACAACATTTATTTTTCCTTCCAAGCAATATGCTTCCATCATAAAATAAAGTCTTTCTGTATGTTTTAGTGGGACCCCCAAGCTCAGACATCCGAGTGTACTGCTAGAAAGAGCTTTAATGGAAGGATTGTTCCAAAATGCCATGGGGATCTTTGTTAAAACCAATTAGAGTGGTGATATATTTCCCTAATTATTACCACCATCAAGGTCTTCTTGGAGGGCGGTTGCCTATTAATTTTCATGCATGACTCCCTGCAAACTCTCTACCACTGAATACATCAATCAAATGTCTAAATTTAAGAAACACTTTTAAATAAAAATATAAATGAATCTCCATGAACACATACATCTTTTTTAAACTATACATTTAGATTCTGGAACAGAGGGTTTTGAAATAAAAGCAGAGATTAAATCTTGTGGCACGGGCTGTGTAAGGACCTGGCCTATACTGACTTGGTGACAGACAGATGTGATCACCTCCCATTTGTCTTCAGTTTGGTCACTGCTGTAAAAGTCTTTCTTACTGGTTTGGCTTTTTGTCACTGGGTCTCCCTGATGGCACAGGGGTTAAAATCTCAGTGCTATCAAGCTATTGTCAGCCACTGCGGCCTAAGTTTGGTGCAGCAGACCTCTCCTGACTCACCTGCTGCTACCCTCAGCAGTGTATTTCAGTTGATGTTCCTGTTCTGCTCCCCACTCTGTTTCTGGCCTAAACCCAGTTCCTCTATGCATAAATAAATAAAATAAATCTTAAAAAAAAAATAAAAGTTTTTCTCACGGTATTAACCCCTTCCAGACCTCCCTAGTGGCCTAGGGGTTTAGTCTCAGTGCGATCACCACTACAGCCTGAGTTCAATGTCTGGCCAGGGAGCTAAACCCCTTATGACATAGCATATCTCTTCTGTCTTGCCTGCTGCTCCCCTCAAGAGTGTATTTCAGTAGGTCCACCTGTTCTGTTCCCCACTGTCTCTGGTGAATCCTCTCCTACCCTGCACCTCTGGCCTGTACCCCAGTGTTTATACATAAATAAATATAAATAAATCTTTAAAAAAAAAGATTACAGGTGATAAAAATGCAGGTCTTGGAACCAGACATACAGGGTTCATATCCCAGCTCGTCCCCTTGCTGGTTCTATTACCATGAGCACATCACTTAATCTGGCTCTGCCTCAGACAACTCACCTCTAAAGTGGAGATAGCAGTAAGGCTGTTTATAGGGTTATTGCAAAAATTTGATAATCTATTCCTGGAAAGAACTTAGAAGAATCATAACCAGATAATAACACTGGTTAAGTGTTACTCATTAGTAATATTTTACTTGGTGATATTATTAGTATAAACTGAATTCTCAGGTTGGTTTACTTCAAGTGTCTTCTAGGTTACTGTTTTATCAGTGTCTGTAATCATTTTCTTATGAACTTCAGACACAAGCAGATGGCAAGTGTTGATATTGTTCACTTGTTAAGAACTCAGACTCCAGAGTCAGAGAGCATAGGTTCAAATCCCAGCTCTGCTTCTTATCAGAACCATAAATTTATACAAGTTGCTTAATTGATCTCAACTTTAGACACTATATAAGATTCATAGTCCTTATTCATCAGTTTGTTATAGAAATTAATAGATGGGATAGTATTGATAAAGTTTTACTATGATGACTGGAAAAAGTTTTTGTTAAATAAATTTTCATTTTGACAGTGAATGAATTTAAAAATCATGTCTTAAAATTAATCTTCTACATATCTGAGGTTAATCATTGAAACGACTGTATATTACATATAGGTACTTAAGCACTTAAAATAATGAATCCAATGAATCATTTTTTAAAACTGTGTTCATTTTGCTATTCTTTCCATCAGAAGAAAACAGATCGTTTTATCTGTTTAACACAGAATGAAGTTCACTGTTTATTGGTCTTATGGAAACTCTTAAATTCATTAGTATTAAACTAGAATTTGTTTGTAAAGGCAAAAAAAGTTGTCATCTAGTTTCAACACGTTTAGTGTCAGAAATAATTGTGCTTTACAGCAAAATGGCAGGCAGAAGAAAGAGGTGCAGAAATATCAACTTTAATTAAACCCTTTCTTTCAAATACACTTCACAGTTTATAAGCAAGAATAATTTCTCACTGTGTGAATGAACACTTAATACTTGGCATTCCATAAAATGGTTAAGGATCTCGGGGCACCATATGCTCTTGCCTTCCTACTTCTTCTTGAGCTTCTCTGGTGGCAATATCAAACTTGAACTTGACGTCTGTGGTACAAATCATTCATTCAACTTTGATTGGCAGCCTGATTTGAAGAGGTCAGGCACCCAACATATAATAGTGGATAAGTATAATCCTAACCATTAAGACACTACCAATTTAGTAAGGAGACAGCATTTCAATGAGAAGAAATGCCTCACAATCTCTCCTCAGAGACCCAACCATGGATTTGGAATATGGGATATGGAAGCCATTTGTAGAAAAAGTCACCCAGTGGTTTTATTTTACAGAGAATGAACAGAATCACTCATAGAGAAACTGATGAGTTCCCAAGACAAGCTAATGGCAGACTCTTGACCCTATCTCCAGTTTCCAGACTTAACCAGAGATCTTCCTATTGCTTCATGATAACGACATTTTAGGATGTAGGTCCCTCTCTGTGCCTTTCCACATAGTCAATTTGGCTTGCAAGAAAGAACATTTGATATATTATTAATCTACTGGAGTCAGAGGTTGAAGCTGTTAAATGATGACACTATGTTTTTAATCTTTCTCTTCCACACAGCCTTTCCTTATCCCAAAGTGCCTGTCCAGAACAAATATTAAACTCTGTATTACTTGAAAAGAGACTGATGTAATATATCCTAAGGGGTGTGGAGGGCATTGATGGACACCTGGAATTAGCTGCACATCTGTGGCCTCCTGATACCATTTTGTCATATTAGAAAGGAAGCAGAAAGATTTGGTGTGGTGAAGTCAAAGACCATCAGAAAGAAAGGTTCTGTACCCATAAATTAGAATTCTACCAATCCCTTTCATTTTCTAGGCTGCTTAGGCCAGATAGCTATGCTGCCACTATGTAACTCATCCCTCAGTTCTTTAAAGGACGCATCTTGCCATCCTATTCTGGGACTCTCCATTTACATGGAAAAAGTACCTCCTTGGCTAAGTGAGACCTGCAGGCTTGGATTGTGGCACTTGAGGAAGAGACAGAGAGGCCCAGGGTGTGTCAGTTCCTCACTGTGCTCAGTCCCGTAAGTGTGCCTCGATTCTTGTCGTTCTTTGTTCAGATGAGACCATGCAGACTCAGAGTGTCTGACTGACATGCCCAAGGTCCCCCAGATTGTAAGATAGAGAAGGAGAGCCTAACTGAGGTCTATCTGATCTACAAATCTAGGAACATTCCATTCTGGCAAGATCCATACTCTCTTCTTCCTATCCTCCTCTTCCCTCACTACCTCCCCCACACCAGGAAAAAGGAATTAGATGACAGTTTTTACTCCTATAGTACAGGAAGCTCACTGATTGCATTTAGACCCACCGGTGCTGAAATGAAGTGTCATCCTCAGTATCATCCCCAACTGTTTTCTGAGATTCCTTCATGTTGTTGGTGGGGGCAGGAAGTGGGATTACTGGGTTCTGGGAGCTAGAGCTCCACCTGGGGTTTCGATGGCAGCGCAGGAGGAGATGATGATTCTCCAAAAGAAAGCAAAGAGTGCAAAGAGAAGAGAATAAACAACAAAGCGTATTAGAGAAGAATTAAGCTTTGAGCACTTTGTCTTTCTGCTAAGTCTAGTGAAGATGCCCAGGAAAACCAAAGCAGTACTTCATGACTGAAGAGAACAGAGTTCTCGAGAAAGGATAGGTGACTGTAGTCGAAGCCTACAAAGGGTATAGGATAAGCAGCTGAGCCATGGCTAGGTGCCAGGAACTTTGGACCATTTGGGGGGGCATGCTGTTTGTTGTGCTATTCCTGATTGGTGATGGCTTGTAAAGTATCCTTTGTAAGACCATCAGGTTAAGGTAAGAGCTTTGGCTTCCTGGGTGGATCTTTGAGCAGATGAGCAAAATTAGCTCACTGAATCGACACTCTAGCCTTCACTGGACGTGATTGATTATGTCACTGCCATGGGCTTTAGTCACCACCAGTGGCTTCTCAGCATCTGTTCTGACCTCCCTTCTCTCATAGGACCCATTGCCTGCCCCTTCCCATCTCCCAGTCATGGTGGACATCCTGGCACATGCCATGCTTAGGAGACACTCTGGGCTTGGGACAGGCTGTTCTTCTGTACAGTCATCCTGTCCACTCTGTAGCTTATTGCAGTTGCTCTCACTTTGGGGCTCAGCCTCTAGAAAGTCTCCCCACTCTCTGCCATCTCCATCCTCAATCCCCTTCAACTACATGTTCTACTTCTGGGTTCTTATAAGATCCTAAGTCAATGTTCCTATTATAGAAACTTACCCCAGCATAATTATAACCGGCGATAACAGATATGTCTGGGGAGCTTACTGTGTACCTGGCCTTGTCCTGAGAGATTTAGGGACATTTAATCCTCTTGTGAGCCTTGCAGTGAATATGGTTCTCATCCTCATTTCACAAATGAATGTGTTTATTTATGCTCAATGAAGTCAAAATACTTATCCAAAACCCACAGGTGGTAAGTGGCAAAAGCTGAAAGCCAGGGTGCACATACTTGCCCCCTTGGTAGACCTTGAGGGGTCTTGTGTATTATCTCACCCACCAAGCCAAGCAGCTGGAAGAGATCAGGAGCTATTTCCTACCCACCTGTTGCCTGATGGGGTGGCAACTTTGGTAGCAGTGGGGGATGGAGGATAAACAACTCAAGGTCCAAGTAGAGAGAGAGAGAGAGAGATCTAGAGGGGCTACATCTCTGGAGATACTGCACCAATTTCTGGGCCCGTCTCACATTTATTTGGTATCAGATTCAGGGAAGGTGGGCAAGTTCTTGGAGGAATGTGTGGAGGAATGTGCATGGTCGGGATGTGTACTGGGGATGCATAACAGTCTGGCACAAGCTAACAGGGAGTGAATAGGGGCTTCCTATTCACAACAACAATGGGGGGCTCCATTGTTACTGTTCATCAAATCATCCTATCCCTAGTCCCTGTTAACACTTCACTTCCTCTCAAGGTGATGCTAATCTGGCCATAATGTCTGCCTGCTGTTTTCAGCAGATATCCTCATACCCAGACTTTTGCCCTGCCTGACTCCACATTTAGCTTAACCAGCAGCAACTTTGGGTGCCAAGCAAAATCCTGAGAACAAGGGTGGCTGGGGAATCCACAAGATCAGGGTCTATTTCCTACCCCTCTGCCTCCTCAAGGCCCCAACCAAGTGCTCGCCTGGTCTAAAGTGGGCAATGTCTAGGGGAGGGCATTGACACAAAGTGGAAGGTACCGCAGCTAACCTGACCTTTTCTTCTACCCTCAGAAGCCGACCGGGAAAGTGGGCAGCCCTGACGGGATGCGCTCAGCCAGCAGAGACATTCCACTCCAAGCCAGGTCTGCCTGACGTCTGGGAGGCCACCACCGGCCGGGTCGCCACACGGTTGGTGGAAGGGGTGACAGCCACATTCTCCTGTGCCTACCACGTAACCAAAAATGAAGGAGAACTACTGTTTACAAGCCGCCCTGGTGTGCCTGGGCATGCTGTGCCACAGCCAGGCCTTCACCATGGAGCGACGGGGCCACCTGCGACCTTCGTTCCACGGGCACCACGAGAAGGGCAAGGAGGGGCAGGTGCTGCAGCGCTCCAAGCGAGGCTGGGTCTGGAACCAGTTCTTCGTGATCGAGGAGTACACAGGGCCCGACCCTGTGCTGGTGGGCAGGGTAAGCAGTTGCTGCTCAACACTTACTTGCGTCTCTCAAGGCCCCCACAGTAGCGTCAGGCCAGAGCAACCAAGGAGTGAAAGCATTACTGGTCTGACTAACCAGTAAATCTGTAAAATCAATGTTCGTACAAACTTCATTCAGCCTTTTTTATTTTTACTTTTTTTAATTGGCAAAATATTTTAATTAATTTGTTATTTTATTGTATTTTATATATATTTTTACATCATGAAGGAAAAGATAAACATCAAATTAAAGAGCTTCTGTACAGCAAAAGAGACATTAACCAAAACAAAGAGATACCCCACTGACTGGGAGAAAATTATTTTTACTTTTTTTTAAGATAGTTTTTTTTTTTTTAATTTTACTTTTTTAGATAGATTTTTTTTTAATTGTATATATATATTTCACATCATTCATTTTTACCTTTAAAGCATAGAGTTATGCAAGTGAAAAAGATGTCTGTTTTCTACTTCATATTATACCATAAACACTACGTTTTGTTTTGTTTTGGTTTTTTAAAGATTTATTTATACATGCATACAAGAGCTGGGGTATAGGCCAGAGATGCGGGGGGTGAGAGGATTCACCAGAGTCAGAGCAGGGAACAGAACAGGCAGATTGACTGAAACACACTGCTGAGGGGAGCAGCGGGTGGGCCAAGAGAGGTCTGCCACGCCATATGGGTTGTTCCCTGGGTGGCCGGGAATTGAACTCATGCTGCAGAGGCTGTGGATTGCTTCATAGTGTGGTGCTTAACCCCTTGCGCCACCAGGAGGCCCCTAAACACTATGTTTTTTAATAGCGGCACAATTTTCTACTGAATGGAGAGGGCTGTTATACATATTTAACTGCTCTCCAACTGGGGGATTCCCACACCCACACCCTCACCCCCACCGGATGCCCCTCATGACCCTCTGTGCTTGTTGTGTTAGAGCTTTCCCTTTTGTGTTGCATTGTGTCAGTTTACTCACCTGTCTCCCTCTCACATTGTTTGCTGTCAGGAGCAGCCAACCTGGTATCCCCAAGTCCTGGGACTGAACCCTGCTTTGGGGAAGCCTTTGGGGAAGATGAATGGATGTGTCCCTAAGACACATGGGCAGGGTCTTCTCTGCTTTGGCTTAGGGCTGCAAAACCGATTGGAATGGTTTGAGAGGCCTGGCCCTCCTCAGCTTCTGTACATGTCCTGCAAATATGTGCAAGCATGAAAAGAGAGTTTAAGGTATATTTGAAAGCCTGACTATCCATGATCACTGATGGTGAAACACTGGGTAAACAGTGCTAAGGGACATGAGCTACAAGGAGATAGGTGTTCATAGGCGGAAGAAAAAGCTTATGATTACAAGCAGTTGCTGAGTTAGGTAAATGGCACATTAGGCTAAAATAATGCTTGACCTCAAACAATATGAAACAACGTATTGTGTTATATACCCCCAAACCAACATAATTTTTTCCATTAATTATTACTCAATAAAACAATCAAACAAAAAAAACTCCCCCCACACTAAAATAACGAGTAGGATAATGAAAAAATTCAATAAAAGTGATTGTGAGGTTTGGAAGGGATGAGGGAAGATCTCATGGAGAACATGATAATCACTTGTGATCTGAGGGGTGTGGATTTCTGAGCCTCGGGGATTCCAATGAAGCTGTCTCAGTTGCCCCTTTATTGTGAGAACATTATCCCAAATTTATGCAAGTGACATGGATGGAGAAGGTGCGTATGAAGTGTCTCCAGAACACTGTTCAGGGTGAAGATGTATCTTTTGGAAGAGATGTACCAAAGGACCTTCATTCACTTATACCCCAAATGGAAAGATTAGACCCCAAATAGAAGTGGACTTGGAAAGTGGGAACACAGGGAAATAAATGGCATGTAGCATTCCCTGCATGCAGGAGATGGGCTCAGTGCCCAGGGAGGAAGACAGGACTTCAGCCATGGCAGGGGCTGTGTGGCTTGAACAATGTGGAGAGCTGTGCCTGAATTGTTCGGAGAAAATAGAGCCTCTGCTTTGGGGACTGTCTCAGTGGGGAGCAGCATGCGCGTGAGAGAGAGGGGCTGCAGAGGGCCGGAGAGCCATTTCAGCATTTCAGCATCTCCGTGGCGAGCAGTTGCCATGCCTACTAAAAGGGAGCATCGGGAACAGGGGGATAGGAAGTGGTGGACGATATTTGTTTGTTTTTTAAACCTATGCACATGAGGATGAGTCAGTTGTCAGGTCGGATGGGGAGAAAAGAAAGAAAGAAGGATCCTATGGGTCTTCCTTTTGAGATCATGCTAATGTGCAGTTCCCCGTAAATAGGGCACTAGAATGCCTGACTTGCTCCCTAATAACCTTTGATTTGATGACATTCAAGGTTGAGTGCTTTAAGATGCTCTGAAAAAGTGGAATTTGGCAAAGCATGGACTTTGCGATTTCTTGTAGGAAACACAGCTTCTATCACGCTGTGCTCTGCAGAGGGGAAGCCATCCGTCTTTGGAGTTAGGAATTGGCTCTGGAAAGCCTCTGCCCTGGCTCCCTCAATAGCACTGAATGGCTTCCCAAACTGCTTTTGGGTGGAAACTAATAAATATTGCTGTCAGTTGTACATCATCTTTGCCGAACAGGAAAAGAAAAGGAATTTATTTTTGTTCGCCTCTAGCTTTTGTTTGGTTTGGTTTTAAATAAGGTAACAGTGGTCGACAACACTACATGTGATTCACAGGCCGGGGAGCAGAGCTCCTCCGATGCACATGCCCTCACCCACATCCAAGGCAGCCACAATCCTCCACGATCATTCACTGAGCGCCCTTCCCACTTTGTAAGAAAAGGAATTTATATACAACTTTCAAATCCGAAAGCAAAGAAGACAGAAGTGATGAGCCATACATCTTTCAAATTTTTTCCTGCTATTATCTATTTAATTTTCCAGAGACTTGTCAATGCATATGTAATATAGGAAGGGAGCTAGAAACATTTGTTTTCTTGGCACTCCCAAGCAGAGCAAGAATTATCCTTGTCCCTCATTCACATGAGTGAGCCCTAACTCCTGCTAGGTCTGAAGCAGGAAAATAAGCAATGACAAACCTTTGCTGGGAAGGGAGAGAGGAGCGGCAGGGAAAGAGAGTGCAGGTTCTTATAGAAATGAAACATGTAAAGACTTGTTTGAAATTAGGGACAGTTCATCAGAGGCATCAATTGGCTTTACATTTTACTTATAAGCTACCTTATGCATGAGAAACACAAAACACACAAGTTTTGTGATGGCACAAAACATGTTATGAATAGCAAATTCAGAAGGAAAATATGGGTTTTTTTGTTTACTCTTCCTAAGAAACACGAGGGGCTCAAAACATAATGGTCTTTGTAATTTGTGCCTAAAAGTATCCCTCTGAGCTGAAATATTTGGTGTTCCACTAAGGTGCTACAAATCAATGAGGTATTTTTTTGGGAAACTGAATCAACGTAAAAAAAAAAATTAAAAGCATTAAATTCAATCTTACTTCGTGATTCTGGGCAGGCCCTTCAGGCCTGTTTCATAATCATCATAATAATTTAAATAGCATTAATATTAATATTTAAATGACATTAATAATGTTAAATGATACCACTAATAAGTATTATTAGTATTATATATGCTGTTGGACTAAAGCTTTGTAGTTTATATCAGTTTTTCTTATTTAGTAGGTGGAACCAAGGACTTTTTACCCACTTGATGACTCTTGAAGTCTGTTAGACTGAAGTGGTGAAAGGAATGCTTATCTTTTCACATAAAGGGAATAATGAGGGCAGAGGAAGTCAGATTAAGATAAAAGCTGAAGAAACTGAGATTGGACAACTAAGGAGGCTGAGAAGGTTATTGCTATAAGACAATGGATGTGGTCTTTGGGAGAGTCCCGTTTTACAAAATGCAGAGTGGAGTCAGGGCAGAAAGTATGCGCAGCTGGAGAATTGGGTGATTTCCTGGCCCTGTCAATTGTGGATACAGCAAAGTGCCATCATTTTTCTGCATTTAATAAAAGGAGGGAAAAACCAACAATGTTTAAGCTTCTTGCAATGGGCCAAGAAGCTGCCTAAGTATCACCCCACCCAACTACCCCATGTTTTTGATAACTTAGAATGGGAACCTCTTCCAGGCAGGCCACAGCCCTGATCCTTATACTCCACACACAGCAGGTCTCCTGAACAGGACTGATCAATGGATTGTTCCTACTAACAATGGCCTGGATATAAGCCTATGTCCTTTGGAAGGGGACTGCTAAATCATATGAATGATTCATTCATTCATCTAAACAATGAATGAGACAGATCTCCATGTACCTGTAGAAGGGGCACCTGAATTTACTGTTGAAAAAAAACAAGGGGGAAAGTGATATGTGTACTTTATTGTGTAAAAACAAGCTAAAGTTCTTACATATCCGTTAAAGATATTTTTACGAATGCAATGGATTTGTCTTGGAGAATTTATAAGAAACTGGTAATAATGGTTCTCTGCTCAGGAAGAAACAAAAATCAGAACTAAAAGGATCTACTGTATAAGTGCTTGCTTTTTATTTTTAATAGATGCATAATAACTAATATCTAATATCTATATTAATAACTAATATCTATTATCTATTTATAGACAACTAATATCTATTTATATATGTATGTATGTGTTTTTGTATATGTGCATATATGCACGAGAGCAGGTAACATGAATCAGAATTTTCAAAAATAGTTTTTGCAACCTGGCTTCACTGCTCCCAGCTCTGTGACTTTGACCAAAGCAATTATCTTTCTAAAATCCCCTTTCTTCATTTGTAAAATGGGATGAGAACCGTGTGTGTATATTTGTGTTCACACACAAACCTCACCTTCTAGCAAACAGCATGTAAGAGAGTTTCATTCTCTCCATTGTTTCCCTCCTGGAATTACAAATCTCCATTTCTCTTTTTCTAGCTTCATTCCGATATTGACTCTGGTGATGGGAACATTAAATACATTCTCTCAGGTGAAGGAGCCGGAACCATTTTTGTGATTGATGACAAATCAGGGAACATTCATGCCACCAAGACATTGGACCGAGAGGAGAGAGCCCAATACACTCTGATGGCGCAGGCCGTGGACAGGGACACCAACCGGCCGCTGGAGCCGCCGTCGGAATTCATCGTCAAGGTCCAGGATATTAATGACAACCCTCCCGAGTTCCTGCATGAGACCTATCACGCCAATGTGCCCGAGAGGTCCAACGTGGGTGCGTACGACTCTGCCTGCAGTGTCGTCTGCGGGTGGGTGGGCCTGTCCCCATTCTCCCAAATGAAGGAGTAGCTCGTATGTTGTCTCTCCTGTGGCAAAATAACAAATGAAAACATTTCCTATGTGTAGCTCAAGTTTCAAATATTTAAAATGGACTTGAGGTTGTAAAATCTCACTTAACAAATTCAAGGTGTGGAGACTGGGACAAACGTGATCGAATGCAGGGAATCCTGCTTTGCACACTCATTGGCAGTGTGTGACTTGGAACGAGTTAAGCCTGTTCTTCTAGCCTTACCTTCCTCCTCTGTAAAATGGAAGTAGCCATTTCTGTCTTACAAGATTAGAGGTTATAGGTGTGCAGTCACTAGAGCATGTTGGTGTTCAATACATAAAATTAGCAGCAATATGTGCTACGTGTGGGAACCGTGCTAATTAATGATTTACATGCACTATTGCATTTAATTTTTGCAGTGATTCATCTTTGTGATGAGGTCGATCCTATTTGACATATTTTACAGATGAGAAATCCAAGCCAGAAACAGGTTAACCAATTTATCCAAGGTTATATGAGTTATTAAGTGGGTCCAGAATGCACACTTAAACATGACACTATGTCACCATCTACTAGAATAATTCAGAAGTGGGTATGTCTTTTCATCCTGTTTAAAGATACTTTGCATTGTGAAAGGGTGGTGCTCTGAAGAGTTCTTCAACTGGCCACCTCCTCCTGGTACTTATTTTTGTTTGGCTTTGTAAAGAACACTTGTGGTTACAGTCTTTTGAGAAACAGGCTTCATATTAAGACAGGTTTGTCTTTTAGACAGTGAACAGGGCTGTTCTGCGGGGAGAGTGAGTCTAGTTAGATCAGTTAGAGATTTAGAGCTCAGATGAATTTTTAAGCATCATTAGGGCCAAACCACTCATTTTACAAATGGGAAAACCAAGCACCATGAATAGAAATTACTTGCTCAAGAGTTAGATGTCGCAGTGACCCTAAAGCCCTAAGATCTTTATGAAAGCCTGGCTGATCCTTTTCTCACCTTCTGCTCTTCCCCTTTCCTTGCCCAGTCTCTTGGAATTTGGCTGGGGATTCTAATAAGAAATAGAGACATCAAATAATTCCATAAATAGAGGACAGTGACGTCAGGTACTCAGCCAGGGGGAGAAAGACGAGTCACCAAAACTGATGCTTCAGGGAAATTTCCATTGCTTCTTACTTGGGCAGCTCCTTGATATTTGGGTAACAGCCAAACATGTTTGGGTATCATGGCCTGTAAAGTAGAGTCTGTTGTCAGATGGTACTGGGTTGGATCATCACTGGGTTGATGAGTTCAGACAACATCTTACCTCCTTCTATTTTTGAACCTCATTATAGAACTGTAAAATATAAAGAATTATAATGGGCTTAATGGAGTTCTAGTAGCAACTTAAGTATAAAAAAAAATAATCATTTCCTTAGCTATCCCACAATGGTATTTAGGAGAACATATTCTCTTTCTAAACCTACTACCTAGAATAGTGCCTGATTGTATGGGCACAGTTCATTAGAAAAGAGCGAGGTTTACTCCTACACCATATGAAAAATCACTGACGACCTGGTCAAGGAAAGGGCTTTCAGGGGCTCCTTGCCTCCCACACTGACCTTGAAATCTGTGCTGAAAATATCACAGAAAAAACTTGGGTTTGGTGGTTTGCTGTAGAGCTTGGACTCCTGACTCTGGAAATAACCCGCTTTGCTAAATGGATTGCAGAACTTCACACCTCTCACACATACTATCTCACAAGCACAGTGGATGCAGAAAAATGTCTCTCAAGAGGGCAGTGGCAGAATATATGGGATGCTCCTCAAACAGTGCCTGAGACTCCCCCATTCTAATGCTCAGGAACTCGTGACCAGCAAGGAACAGAGATTGTGCTAAGAAAAATATGTTGAGGTTTCCTTTTATCCTGACCCACAAGTGCTCGCCTTGGATCTCACCAGATGTCTATTGGTGGTTTCTCTTATTTGACTACCAAGCCTGTTAGAGGTGGGAAGATGCAATTTTCATGTCAGTAGGGAATGACATTCTGCACAGTATTTATAACCATAAATTAATTAAAATGTAGTATTAGCAGCCATTTTATTACAAGCAAAGCAACAATAAAATGATGTATTTATTGCTCTGCTGTAGATGGAAGACAGTGCTCTGTCCTTTCATGAAAAGCAATTCATCATTAATTATCCTTTATTATACTCTTTGGGAAGGTTTTTATTTAATTATTTGAAGTACTGAACATTTCAATTGCATGGGTCTTATAATCTTGTTGCAGTGATGTTCATATTGTTATTTTAAACAACAAACATAGAGAGATGTATCATAGATAAGGAAAGTACATTTTTAAGCTATGGGGTTATAAAATAAGGGGGGGAGGATTATTTTCTACCTCAACCACAGGAAAAAGTACATGTTGAAATATTGTGAAGTACTCAGTTTTTAATTTTGTGTTGAAACTTTGTAAACTAGAATATGATTTGAAAAGCTGATGGTGTGTCACTGATGGATTTATTTCAATTTTAAGGAACATCAGTGATCCAGGTGACGGCTTCAGATGCAGATGACCCCACCTATGGAAACAGCGCCAAGCTAGTGTATAGCATCCTGGAAGGACAGCCCTACTTTTCGGTGGAAGCACAGACAGGTACTGTGGAATGACCTTCTGATCTGTTTACAAACATGGAGCCAGGTCTGCTCACTAAACCTTCCTGATGCTCCAGAAGGGCCCCTTGGCAGGTGATTGCTAGGACATGACACTATGCCTGTGCCTGGCAGGTAGTTACAATCAAATGAATGGAAAGAAGATTTTAAGGAAAAACAGCTTATTATAGATATCATATATTATGATTTTTTCTGCCTGTGCTTTGCCATGTCACAATAACAAATATGGTATTAAAATAAAACTTTCATCTTAAAATTGTGTCTTAAAATTCAACTGTGGATCCAAATTAAGAGGTCATAGAGCTTGAAGGCAGATATAAAAAGCAGCATCTCTCAAAGTCTTGCAGCCCACGGGGCAGGTGGTGGGAGCAGGTGTGAACGTTCAGGGGTGTTCGGGAGACAGCACGTTCCCAGTCTCTTCCCTGAGCTCATGCATTCCCAGTGGGGATTCACATCCACACAGAAAGCTCTGCGCATCTCCACAGAAAACAAGTAGCAAAGCAGAAGGTGAACAGATGCAACAACCAATCCAAACCCAGATGTTTCACTTCATTTATCCCAAATATGATTCACTGAAATCCTATAAAACTGCTATTCCATACAACCTTATCCCAAAAATTCTTATTTTCCTACAATATAACCCACATATCTTAAAGATGTTTGCAAATAATTCCCAATACTATAATATTTAAATCTTATCAAATTTTAGATAATCTGCCAATCAGATAATCTGCCAATCAGATGAGCTAGGGATAATTTCCAGTTACCTATGTTATCATTTATTTGTATCTGTCTTGCTTCAGGATATAATTTATGAATCTGCTTGCTCTGATTTTATTAAAGGCATTTACCATTTGGCTTTCTCCAAATTAATGTGGGATTTTATCTCAACGTTTGAGATGTTAAAAACTGGTGAAGTTGCGACCTTCTATCTCAGGGACTCAGATTTAGAAATCACTGATTTGAACCCACAAAGTTCTTCAACAGACAACAAAAATGACATCCAAGAGAGTTCAAGGGTGTTGGTGAGAACACACAGAAGTGGAGGGGAAGAGAAGGGCAAGGGCTTAAGGCTCTCGCTGTCTTTCTTTATGTTTCCAATAATAATGTTGGGCCTCCCCTGGTGGCGCAGTGGTTGAGCGCTGGGCTGTGAAGCTGCCCGCAGCCTCTGCAGTGCCAGTTAGATCCCTGGCTGCCAGCGCGGGTCCCACATGGCGTGAAGACCTCTCCTGCCGTGCCCACTGCTCCCCTCAAAAGTGTACTTCATCAGTCTACCTGCTCTGCTCCCCACTCTGGCTCTGGTGAAGTCTCTCACCCTCCCGTGCTTCTGACTGTACCCAGTGCTTGTATAAATAAATAAATAAATCTTAAAAAAAAAAGTTACTGTATTGACAGAAAGCAAAAGCTTGTGCATGTTTCCAAGAGAATTTTTAAAAGATTTTATTTATTTACTTATTTATTTATTTTTGTGTAGAATGGGGGTGTAGGCCAGAGGAGTGAGGGGTGAAAGAATTCAGCAGAGACAGAGTGGGGAGCAGAACAAGGGATTGACTGAAATACACTGCTGAGGGGAGAGGTCTGCTATGTCATGTGGGTCTTAGCTGGGGATCGAATCCAAGCCCTCAAGGTAGGCCGTAAGGTGCAAGGGGTTAAGACTCAACCTATGAAGCTGTCTGCAGCCACTGTAGCATGAGTTCGATCCTTGGCAAGGGAGCTACCCACATAGCACAGCAGACCTCTCCTGACTCGCCTGCTGCTCCCCTCAGCAGTGTATTTAAGTCAGTCTGCCTGTTCTGTTCCCCACTCTGTCTCTGGTGAATCCTATCACGCCCCCACACTTCTGGCCTGTACCCCAGTTCTTGTATAACCAGTTCTTGTATGCATAAATACAATAAATCTTTAAAAAAAAGAATATTAACACTGCAATGTAGTGTGTGAAATATATGCCTCCTACTACTTTTAACTTAATGTGGACCATAGAAATGTTTGTAAGAATCCCATGCAGATATAGATTTTCAAGAGACTGCTGATAGTCCAAAAGCATGGGTTGAGTCATGGACATTCATGAAGTACACCCTCAAATACTTAAGTTTTTAGATCTTTAAGGCTTATATCTGAGGATAATAAGATTACTTGACTCTCAGTGCAATATTTAAAATAGAAATAATTTGAATGCAGGATTAGTGATTTGCTGGAAGATACATCTATATGATGGATGCTTCAGGATTGGCTGCTTTTGATTTTAATTATGTTGAAGAGACCCTTTTGTGAAGACAGATGCTATCTTATTCATCTTTGCTTTGTGTGTGTGACCAGACCTTTTTATTTAATAAATGAATATGTGTGATTTTCCTGTTCACCTGCCCAGGTATCATCAGAACAGCCCTTCCCAACATGGACAGGGAAGCCAAGGAGGAGTACCACGTGGTGATCCAGGCCAAGGACATGGGAGGGCACATGGGTGGACTCTCAGGGACAACCAAAGTGACGATCACACTGACCGATGTCAATGACAATCCACCAAAGTTTCCACAGAGTAAGTAGATGGGCTTGGCGTTCACTTTTCACTGGTGTCACAACCAGCTCTGTCTTCTATGACCCTTTTTTGCCTTAGCAAATTTCAAGAATAAGTGTAGAAAAATGGAGGTTTTTTATATCCATGAGAACCAAACCAAGATAACAATGACAAAAAGCTGAAGGCAGAGTAGAGGTAGTAGGAGAAAGGAGATGTAAAAGGCTCTATGATGCTGGAAGCAGGACATCCATTTTGCTAGGCATTTTGCTGGATCCTAGGGATAATATCTAGTAATTAATTAACATTTCTCTGTCTCAGTGTTCTCATTTCTAACCTGGTATAACAGTACACCTGAATCACTTATCAGCTTTGTAACAGACTTTTCCCAAACATTGTGGTTTAAAACAATAATACTTTTGGGTCTCCCCGGTTGCACAGCGGTTGAGTGCTGGGTTGCAAAGCTGCCTGCAGCCTCTGCAGCGATGGTTTGTTCCCCGGCCGCTGGGTGAGGGTCCCACATGGCGCGCAGACCTCTCCTGCCGCCTGTGCTCACGTCAGCAGTGTACTTCATCAGTCTGCCTGCTCTGCTCTCCACTCTGGCTCTGGTGAAATCTCTCACCCTCCCGTGCTTCTGACTGTACCCAGCGCTTGTATAAATAAATAAATAAATAAATCTGGAAAAAAAAAAGACAAAAAATCAATACATTTAAAAAAAATAAAGTAAAACAATAATACTTTTTTTGTTTTTGTCATGAGTCTGCAGTTTGGGCAAAAGAGCTTATCTCTGTTTCCTTTGCATCAACTGTGGACCGCTTGATAGGGACTATAGGATCCACTTCCAAGATGGCTCATTGTTGAATGCTGGGTCCTCTCTGTGTGAGCCTCTCCATGGAGTAGCCCAGATAAGTACAGAAAGCAGGAGTCCCAAGAACACCAAGCAGAAACTGTACTGCCTGTGGAAGTCACATAAGACTGTTCAAAACCTAAGTCAACTTCTGATAGACCCCACCTTTCGATGGAAGGCCTACACAAAGTCATGTTGAAGGGAAAGCATGTGGGATGAAAAGTATCATTTTGACCATTTTGGGAAAATACCATCTTGTATTTGGCCTAATTAATTGGGTGCTATTAGAACTAAATGAGCCATTACAAATTCTTAGTGATACCAGCGTAAGTAAGTTGTCAACAAATGTTAGCCATTACTATGTGGAGGATTATGGCTTTCTACAAAATGTATTGGGTTACTACTGAAGAAAATAAAAAGATAAAAAAAGATCTCAGAGGGTTGTTATCAATAATCATAATCACAACTACAGTCATTTAATGAATCATCACTACTGTTACACATCTCTATATGAGCTTACATTTTGCAGATAAAACTGGGTTCCATGAAAGGTGCAATAAGTGGCCTCAGAATGTAGCAAAGCCAGCATTTGAGTACAAATATGTATGTGTTGGTACAGACACAGGCAGTGATGTTGGTGCTGCTCCAATACCAGTCACTCATTGAAAGTGCCTTCTTCTTTAGATTCAGGGAATAGCTGGAAGAGCTTGTGAGCTTATTGCCAGAGAGATGGAACTTTTTGCAAATGAGGGAATAAAGGAGCCAACAAGTATGGCCTCAAAAAGGTATGATGGTCACTTAAAGGAATCCAAAGGCAGCAAGCAATGCAAGGAGAAGTTGAGATAGAGGATTGCAAAGCAACAACCAGTTTTCACAGGGTCCCCCCAAAGGAGATAAAGAAAAACTGCTTTACCTAGTGAGGCACATGGTTTAGTATTCCCAATAAGCTGAAGACTCATATAACACTCTAAAAACCTGCATGCTTCATTATCCACACTATAAAATGCTCTGCTGTGCCAGAAGAAAAGGCCAAGCAGAATTACTAGCAGACAGTCATTAATGCCTTTGCTCACACACAATGCTATGGTGCAGTTACATTGCCACTGTGCAGATACCAGTTTCCTAGCCATGAACTTGAATGCCATTTAGAAAAAAAACATCTGATAGCAGCTGTACTTAAAACTCCATTTAAACTGATAATTATCTGGTGATTCCTACCTCCCAATTGTCCTTCAGTATGAATGACATGAAGTAATTAAATTGACTATGGGTCCACATGGAAAGTATTGAAAGCCAAATAATATAGATAAATAAAGACTGAGAATTGAAACTGATAAAATCTGCATCAGGGGAAACTAAAAGAGATGAAGTAACTTGGCTAAGATGACTCAGCCTGGGAGGCGAGGGCTCCACCCTTTGTATGTCCATGTTGTTTCACACAGAATTTTCTTAAAGTGTGAATATGCTAATAAGATCATCTCCAATCTCACTTTCCTACTGAAACCCTTTGAGGCTTCCCACTAAATCTTTTCTTTTTGACCCAGTTGGACCCCACTCTGCCTACCTGTCCTTATGCATAACAGAGGGCTGTCTTTCTGCCTCCTCTTCTTGTCTCGCTATTCTGTATGTTTGCTGTGTGTTCCCAGTTCAGGAGTTTAGCCCTTTGCTGATGCCTTTGTCTGTGATTTTTATCCAGGGATACTCAGATAATCACTTGCTCAGTTCCCTCAGAGGAGCTCAGATGCCTTCTTCGGAAGGTGTTTGTCTCTCTGATCACCTGCTCAAAACCAATCTCTCTCTCTTTTTGTCCATTTCACACAAGTACTTAACACAGACTGCACATCAACATGCACTCACACTCCTACATGTGCCAAACATACTTTTCACATATTCCTGTACACGCTTATGCACACAGATTCATACCACACAACACACTCTCAGACACCCATTCCAACACAGAACATCACACACATACACACTCAAACACACACTCGCTATTATGTCCTCATACTCTCTACTCCTCACCCTAATGTATTTTTCTTCTTTGTGGCAGTGACATCAGAGTATGTATACATTTGGGGTCTTTTTCTTTAGTGTTCCTCATTAAGAGAGGAATCTAGATGGTTTCATTTGTAAATGAGTCTCCATCTCCAGGGGCTAGGATAGGACTTGGTCCATATTAGGTCCCCCATAAATATGAAATGAATATATATTAAAGAGCCACACTGAGGAAAACCTTGCAGATAAGGCAGTGCTTGTTTGATTGGTGAAGAAGTAAAGTAAGAAGAGAGTCAAATATAGAGTTAAAAAGGTCCTTGAAGGATAAAATTTGTGTTTAATTTTAAAATAAATATGGAGATGTGGAAGGCTCTAAAGCAGAGAAGGCTTTTATTCTGGGCACTGGCAGTGCCATCTGTGAGCCTTAGAATTAACTCTGGGCCAGCGCGAAGACCTGCAGGAAGTTTTGGCTTCTTGAATATCTTCTATCATTTCCTGATGGGAAACATAACTGAACACTGCTTTCCTTTGTAACATATGGGAGGTGACCCTACCGTATCACCCTGGACCCCAATATTGTTTCATCATCTTTTGGAAAATGCATTTCTTTGACAAGCAGGCCATGTGGGGTCTCCTTCTCATCCATTTGCTTATTTCATGTTTTTAATCGATAGAAAGTTCAATTTCAAATCCTTTGAGAAATTTATTGGGATTCAATGAAATCTCAAGGCATACAGCTGTTGAATAGAAGGGAGAATAAAAATAGATGTCTTCTTCTTCCAGGCGTATACCAGATGTCTGTGTCAGAAGCAGCTGTCCCTGGGGAGGAAGTAGGAAGAGTGAAGGCTAAAGACCCAGACATTGGAGAAAATGGTTTAGTCACATACAATATTGTTGATGGAGATGGTATGGAGCTGTTTGAAATCACAACGGACTATGAAACACAGGAGGGCGTGGTGAAGCTGAAAAAGGTGAGTTAGGTTGAGGAATCAGATGTGCCAGTGCAGCCACTTTCCAAAGGCAGCATTGCAGGAAACAGGGAGTGGAAGTTTAAGAAATGAGAATATGGGCCACTGGGGACTGACCTGGCTTTGCAGTTGAACTCATCAGCTCTGGGGAGATAATAGAACTGTTGTTTGGAGGGAGGTGGCACAAGGGGCTGAGGATGCCTACCTGAGATTGCCAGTGAATTCTTGTGTGATTTAACATCATCTTATCATGGCAGGAAAGCTATCATGGAAGCTAAATCTAGACTTGGGAAAGGCAGCCCCAAGCATGCCTGGAATTCACCATTTGCACTGGCAAGCTTAATCTGTTAATCTAGGCTGTTCAGAAAGTTTCCTGCCTCAGGCTTCCAAAATCTACATTGTGGGCCCCGCCATGAAACTTGAACCAACATGTGCTTAATTTGCTCTCAAAATGGAATCTGGGAAACAGTAATATTGTAGCTTTCTCCATAGCTAGATTGCTGCTAAAAAAAAAACGAAAAAAAAACAAAAAACAAAAACAAAAAACAGTGTCCTTGGAATTAATACACTACAAATACGTTGTTTGTTCCTGTTTTGTTCTTAAAAATCTAACATTTACTCAATACAAATATTGGTTAGAAAAAGTCTGAGCTTTTTGCAAATATTCATTTATTTTTCAAAAAAAAAATCACATAGAGTAGATTGCAATATCCCAACAGGCAATGGTTCCTCAATTTATGAGGTGAATGGAACACAGAAGAATAAAATAATTTGACTCACTAGGGCCTCCCTGGTGATGTAGGGGTTAAAGACACAGCACTATCAAGTGATAGCCAACCACTGCAGCACGAGTTAGATCCCCAGCCAGGGAGCAACCCATATAGCACAGATGACCTCCCCTGCTTCTCCCATTGCTCCCCTCAGCAGTGTATTTCAGTAGATCTGCCTGTTCTGCTCCCCATTCTCTCTGGTGGATCCTCTCACCCCCTGCCTAACTCTGGCCTACACCTCAGTTCTTGTATGCATAAATAATAAAATCCTAAAAAAAATAATTTGACTCACTCTTAGCCACACAGTGAACAGTTCCCAGACAGGCAATTCAAACCTAGGCTGCTCGGGTACAGCTTTCCTCTCAAGACATCACAGAATCTGATAAACCAGAAAGGGGGCCTCCCTGGTGGCACATGGGGTTAAGACACAACACACCCTCAGCCTCTGCAACACAGTTCAATACCCTGCTGGCCAGGGGGCTACCCACATGGTACAGCAGACCTCTCCTGTCTCGCCTGCTGCTCCCCTCAGCAGTGTATTTCAGTAGATCTGCCCGTTCTGCTCTGCATTCTGTCTCTGTCTCTGGTGAATCCTCTCACCCCCCACACCTCTAGCCTGAACCCCAGTTCTTGTATGCCTAAATAAATAAATCTTTAAAAAAAAGAAAGAAAAAGAAAGGGTTTATAAAGGACAGTCAGAAAGGATTCACTTTCAAGTGAAGAAACAGTTACAGTATATTCTAAAACCAATTCCTACCCTCAAGACTTACCACTTGAGAAATCAACACCTCTCCATCATCAAAGTGTATGGAGCATGAAATCTGAATTGGATGATGGGATTACCTTGCTTTTAATCAAGCATTCATTTTCAACTCAGTTTTGTAGCATGAATATTAAGTTCCTTGGTCTGATGGGAAAGATTGGGCTACAACCCTGATAAAAAATTAACATGAAAAATCAATAAAAAGGCCAGTACTTGGAGAAGAGACAAGGATAGGTTGGGGGGGCAGGTTCCTGGGAGCAATTTTTCAGTAAGAGAAGTAGGGAGAGAAGTACTCCTAAAGCTGATTTTAATTTTGCCATATTTGAAAGCACTGGACTAGGAGAAGTGTAATGGGGCACAGAACAGAGAATAAGGTGGGGTAGCTCTGTCCTAAAAGGATCTGCAAGTTGGGGTGAACTTTGGATACTTGGATACGTCAACATTAGTGTTGATGAATGCTGTGGCCAAAGAGGTCTAATCAGCCACCAGGGGCCAGAGTAATCATTTTCTCTGGCTGTTCTTCTAGAAAAGTAGCTGTGCGAATGCTGTGTGGCATAGAGCTGTCAACTTAGCTCATTAATTAATATTACTATCCCTCTTGCTTGACACTGACATATGAGCAGTGACATCAGCAATTCCTGCCTCCCATCCTTTGCTGTTCAAGTAATTGGGTAGTTGGTTATGCTAAGGTTGTCACCTGTACTCAGTGTATTCAGGGCATAAACACACACTGTGTCTCTAAAATCCTGAAATATTTAAATCACCCCATGGAGCTCACACGTTGCAAATGAGCTCTCTGCATATGATTAATTTGCACATTTTCTCCCAATTCAATGTGTTTATTCCAGGCAAAGGAATAATCTTCTATAAAGCAGTAACATTTAGGTTTAAAACAGAGTTAGATGTCATTTCATTTGTCTAGGAACATTTGCTTAAACTCGTAGCACAGAGTTCCAAATGTCCACCAAGAAAAAGATTTTGAGTGGTGAATATAACAGAATAAAGTGATGGAATTTTATGGAAGTCCTTTTTATTTTTTATTGGTTTAGTCATTCAATATTAGAAAAAGGTATGGAGAGAAAAATGTCAATATTTTTGTCTCAAAAAATTCTTTAATATAGTATTTTCAACTCATTCTGTAATTCCCTATCCATTTTTTCCCATCAAATGTAATTGAGGTCTTACTTTTTATCAAGCCTGCCCTTTGTGAGATGCTAGACATGTCTAGATGAAGAGACAGAGGTCTGATCTTGGGGAGATCACAGTTTAACAGGACAGTCAAGTGAAAAGACAATTAAAGTGCAGTGGGTTTCCTCAGCCTCAGCACTATGCACATTTTGGGGAAGATCATTCCTCACCATTGGGGGCTGTTCTGTGTGCTCTATGCTTTGTAGGTTTAGCAGAATCCTGGCCTCACCTTACCTGATGCCAGTAGGCACAGTCCCCACTCCTTCCCAGCAGTCTTGATGATGAAAAAAAAAAAAATGATTGGGGCCTTCTTGATGGTACAGGGGTTAAAGTCTCAGTGCTATCATGCTATCGCCAGCCACTGTGGCATGATTTCGATCCCTGGCCAGGGAGCTGACCCACATGGCATGGCAGACATTTTTGCCTGCTGCTGCCTTCAGCAGTGTATTTAAGTCAATCCACCTGTTCTGCTCCCCACTCTGTCTCTTAGGAATGCTCTCACCACCTGCACCTCCGGCCTGCACCCCAGTTCTGTGTACATATACAAATAAAATAAATCTTAAAAAAATGACTTCTAGACATTGCCTAATATGCCCAGGATGAAGTAGAGCAAAATGACTCCCCACTTGAGAACCAACTGTTATAAAATGTGATAAAATCTAAAAATATGGGTCATGAGTGACTTCACACAGGGGAGATTATTGAACTGAAATTTGATAAATGCACAGGACTTTGCCAGGTAGATGAGGAAAGGATGGGCAGGACAAAGAGCTCCTGAAGGGCTGGGATGGATGGCCACATGTAAGAAACCTGAATTCTGGGTCTCCCTGGTGGCACAAGGGGTTAAGCAGAGCACTGTGAAGCAATCCGCAGCCTCTGCAGCACAAGTTCGATCCCCAGCCGGCCAGGGAGCAACACACATGGCGCAACAGACCTCTCCTGTCTCACCTGCTGCTCCCTTCAGCGGTGTATTTCAGTCAGTCTGCCACTCTGTCAGCGTATTTCAATCAGTCTGCCACTCTGTCTCTGGCGAATCCTCTCACCCCCTGCACCTCTGGCCTGCACCCCAGCTCTTGTATGCATAAATAAAATAAATCTAAAAAAAATAAACCTGAATTCAGTTGTGAGGGTTTTCAGGGTATGTAGTGGGACAATTTGAAAAACTGTTGTTGGAATTCAAGGAAGAAATTAAAAAGAACTGAAGGAGGCAGAAGAGGTGAATGTGAAGAATTCAAGAGGTGATTAGGAGGTAGTCATTCTTTTACTGAATAGCTTAGGAAACAATAAATATTCTTGAGTACTGATGCTGTCAGACACAGCGCCAGTGTATGTTGGCATGTTGAGAGAGCGAGCCTGCCCTCAGATATTAAGACAGCCTCTATGGTTAGCTGAAGCAGAATCAAGCTGAGACTGTTGGCGGTTTGGTAGACATGGGGAGGGAAATCTAGATTGTTCACTGCAACGCCCTTCACCAAGTGGGGCTCCTATTTACCCTGAGGGGTGCCGGCTCAGTGTCTGAGCTCTTTATTTTCAACCAAGTAAACTTCTTGTAAAGCTGTGTGAGAGCAGCATTAGAAGACATTTCACATATTCACTCTCTTAGTAAAACTACCTTTATGGTTAATTATTTCTTTATATTGTTTGTTCACGTGTGTATGGATAGGGATGTAGAACATCTAACACAGTTGCAATCACAGGGTGATCTGTTAACTTAATGTCACAACATAAGCATTTTACATGCTGTTATATAATATCCATAATCATTTTTAATGACTACATAACAACCCATCCCATTGATGGACTGTTATTTCCTTAATAAAATCTCACAGTTGGATTTGGTGTTTTAGGTGTGTGTTCCTCCTGATTTAGATATAACCCTCTTTTATATCTAACAAACATCATGCATTTTGGACAATCTTTTGGCTTCCTGTTGAATGAATTCCTCTGGGAGAATTTTCAGAGGTGGGATTAGTAAACCAAGGGGTATTAAGATTTTTACAGCTTATGTAGTGTGTTGCTTCATTTAGCTTTATTTTAACTGCTCATGGCATGTATATAAATGTTCTCATGGGAAACTACCTTAAATCCTTTTTGTTGTTGTTGTTCAAAGGAGGCAGCAAGTAAATTGTAGGTAATGCAATTATCTATACAGCAGCCCTGCTCCCCATTCAGTCAAAATGATTGGAGCATATGACCACCTGCTACAATGACTCCTGGGCACAAGGGAGGCAAAGATCATTAAAGATCAACAAGACCAGTAGAGTCCTTGGGCTGCTTCCCACTTGCCAGGGCAGGGAGCTAGAGGGCTGCAGAGGACAGCTAAGGGACCATACAGATCAGTTGCGGGAGTTGAGGAGGACTCTGTAAGGCAGTAAAACTTGAGCTGACTGCCAGCCAGAAGCCCTAATAAAATATCACTAAGTTAGGTAAGGGCATTCCAGATGAACCTGTGCAAAGATCTGGAGATTTCTGCCTGGGATTTGAAAGCATTAAATAGTAGTGTGACCATGTTAGCCTTAGGACCAACAGGCTTTCTGGTGGGGACACGGCTTTGAGTCTTTTGGCATCTGGCTAAGCCAACTTCAGAAGACTCTGCTCTAGGAATATCCATAGCGTATCTGAGGTTAGAAGATAGCTCCCTATCTGGTCATCTGGTCACAGTATTATCATATTTCAGGTTTTTTTTTTTTTTTAATTTTGTCTAGTATTTGTAGAGACTTTTGAAAAATTGCAGCAATCTCATACCTCCATCCTGTCATATCATTTCTTTCTGGTGCTCAGAACCTAGCACCAGATTTCAGCTGCTGAATCCTAGAATGATGGAACTGTTGGGGTCAGGTTTCACTTCAAGTAAAAGGAGCCGTCCCTGACTCTGGAGAGATTTGGGTGGGAAGTTGATGGGAAAGTGTCAAAGATATTGAAGGCTTTTAACTTTCCTGAAATCATCCTTTGTTTGGAGTTTTTTACTATTAGGTCTGGACCAAGCCTTTATTTATGTGTCCATTTAAGCTAAGTGCGTGCCAGGCAGATGACAATCATCCAGCAGTCACATGCTCGCCTTAAAGACCCAATTCTTTGCAAACCTTTGGTAGTTCAGCATCATCTAGAGTACTAATTAGAAAATTCTGCTTCTTTCTCCTGAGGACTTGTTTCTTTGCTATAATGCTGACTGATCATTGTACCTCCTCTCATTAAGAACTAGGGGATGTGTGCAATTAGTTTCCCTATAACTGCAACCATTCAAATGCTACTTTTCCATTTTTTCATATCCATGTAAAACATATAGTTTATAATTCTTTTTCTCTAAGTGGGCTTTTTTCTTTACTACATGCATACTTTTTACAGGAAACATTATTCTTATTGCCCGGCCATAAATATTCTTATTGTCTTACCATAAATAGAAGGTAACCTGAAAACAAATGCAATCCAAGCAAAACTATGCATTTCAGCTAGGGATTCGTATTGTGGTCCCTAAAAAAGGGAGATTACAAAGAACAACAGATTGGTTAAAAATTAGGTTTCTACTGAGATATTCTCCTTAATGCATTCAGAAGTAAAATAATTGGGAAAATGATAATTTGTAAATAAGTAAGTTAATGTCTTTCAACAAATTCACCCACCATAAGCCACCCTAAGTCATCTTATAGGCTCCTGCTGGTAAGGATCCCTGGCTTTGAGAAATGCTACATGGTCAGAAATGGACAAGATGAGACTGTCAACATGATCAGGCAGATGCTTTTATGCATGGAGGACTTTCATCCTCTCACAAGACAGAACTTTGGTCTTTGGCTGAAGTCCAGTGGGTAAATTTATCACCAAAATTCTGAGTACTTCACAGAATGGGCACAACATTTATTTCCTGTAAAGTTTTAATTCCTTTCCTGAGATAATTTTTAGTGACTGATTTGGGCAGCCTTGCTGTTATTATATAGAATGAGGTTCATTTTAGATGATGCGGTCCTTCTGTGTCTGTCATGCTCTTTGAATTACCCATTTAAGCACATTCCAAGTTTCAGCAATTGATTTGTCTGATTTTCTGACCAAATGGCGCAGGTAATTGGATATTGAATAGACACTGATTTTCTCTCTTTGAGGAACTATTCACTCTGCCCTATAAAACAATCTGGTCTTTCTCCTCCATTATTCTTTCAAGGAATTGGTTGTCAATCTTCTCTTCCTTCTTGCCAGCCTGTAGATTTTGAAACCAAAAGAGCATACAGCTTGAAGGTAGAGGCAGCCAACGTGCACATCGACCCAAAGTTCATCAGCAATGGGCCTTTCAAGGACACTGTGACGGTCAAGATTGCAGTAGAGGATGCTGATGAGCCCCCCATGTTCTTGGCCCCAAGTTATATCCATGAAGTCCAAGAAAATGCAGCTGCTGGCACTGTGGTTGGAAGAGTGCATGCCAAAGACCCCGATGCTGCCAACAGCCCGATAAGGTACAGACAGATTTATTTTAAAAGACTGGTTGGGGCATTTTTGGGGCAAGAGGTTTTGGGAAAATCCTGCAGGAACCACATCCTGCAGTTTCAAAAAGGCTCTAAGATGGTCAGGTTCAATGCAATGAAAACAAGGTTAAGATTTCAAAAAGAGGAGTTCCCCTCCATCTCTGTTCCTAGGTTTTTGGATCCTTGCTCATGCTACATCATTCCTCTCTGGAGCGGATTTCCCAGTGTGTTATAGGTGCTGTAACCCTCATCTGGACCTGTCTGCCTCAGGGAACTGTGGGAAAGCATTAAAAAAATGATTGTGAAATAATTATGGTAATTATAAGGTATTGAACACCTCCAATGCTCCTGTTACTCTACTGGGTAGGTTAGACATATCATCTAATTAATCCCCTCAACTAATTTTATAGGAACAATTATGCCTTAAATGAAGAGGAAATGTGGTTCTGCAGGTAGAGTGAGTTGCCAAAAACCACAGTCAGTGAGCAGGAGGCTAGGAAAGCAAGCTTGCTGTCTCACTGCTGCTCAGTGCAGACAAATGTAGGGGATTTGATTACTAAGAATATTAAGAATATAATTTTTAAGACTTAGAAAAGCAAGCTAGAACAGTGATTCAGAATCCTGCCTGCCCTGTTCCCCTGCTGAGTTAATGACTCACAAGGCAGATGATGAAGATGAGCAACTTAAGAGAGGGAGAGGCTGAGGAGGAGACTCAAGTTGCAGAGTCAAGGCATTTATAGGGGGCCTCCCTGGTGGCATAGAGGTGAAGTCTCAAGTCTCAGCACTATCATGCTATCACCACTGCAGCCTAAGTTTGATCCCCAGCCAGGGAGCTACCCACATGGTGCAACAGACCTCTCCTGACTCACCCGCTGCTTTCCTCAGCAGTGTATTTCAGTACATCTTTCCTGTTCTGCTCCCCACTTTGTCTCTGGTGAATCCTCTCACCCCCTACCCCTCTGGCCTGCACCCATTTTTGTATGCATAAATACAAATAAATATTTTTTAATTTTTAAAAGATTTATTTATTTATGCATATAAGAACTGGGGTACAGGCCAGAGGGGTGAGGGGTGAGAGGGTTCATCAGAGACAGAGTGGGGAACAGAACAGGCAGGTTGACTGAAATACACTGCTGAGGGGAGCAGTGGGTGAGACAGGAGAGGTCTGCTGTGCTATGTGGGTCACCTCCTCAGCTGGGGATTGAACTTGTGCTGCAGTAGCCGCAGATCGCTTTATAGTGCTGTGTCTTAATCTCTTGTACCACCAGGGAGGCCCCAATAAAAATAAGTCTTTAAAAAAGAAAAAGAAATGCAATTGATTTAAAAAAAAAAAAAAGACATTCATAGACCAGATGAAACATGTCCTTGACTTTCGCAGGGTTTTCTTCCATGACCACTTCCCATATCCTTCCTTGCCTGGATTCCTTCCTCTACCTCCCTCCTCCTGGTCTCCCACCTACCTTCCTATCATAATCCTGTAGCCAGAGTGATCTGCTTTAAAATGTATGGCCAAAAATGATAGAATTCTTCAGTTAAACAACAAAAAATTCAGTTCTCAATTGGTCCCATTGTCCCTACAAAGTAATATCTACCATCTCAGTTAGAAGAAGGCTCTTCTTCAAGTCTCTGTGCCCTGCCACCTCCTGCTTTCTTACCCTCCCTTCACACCAGACTTGTGGATAGAGCTAAACTGGGATATTTCCTGTCCTCTGAATAGAACTTGTTTCTCCTAGTCCCTGAACTTTGTATGTTCTTCCCCTGGTGAAGGGTCTCCCCTGTCTTCCCAATACGCTGCACGATACTCATTTCATGCATCTTCAATGTCCCCTCTTCTAAGAATTCTTCCTGAGCTTCCTGCTGCTGGATCAGATGCAGGTTTTACCTTGCCACATTGCCATGGCACTGTAGATTGTGTGTTGTGCTCAGCACACTCAAAGACTAGGGGCGAGTCCACCTGGTTCGGGGTTGATAAGCTATGGCCTACATAACAAATCCAGCCACCATCTGCATTTTGAGCAACCTTGATGCTGTTTTCCATAATGCCTGTGTCTTGAAGAAGTATCTGCTCTCCCATGTTGATTACAGCATTAGTCACAATTGCCAAGACACGGAAACATCTTAAGTGTTCCCTGAGTGATGAGTGGACAAGCCAAATGCAGCATATACATACAAGGGGATATTATTCAGTCTTAGAATATAAGGCAACTCAACCATTTGCAATGATGTAGATGAATCTGAAGAATGTTATGCTAAGTCAGATAGACCAGACTTTGAAAGCAAACACAACTTGATATCATGCACGAGATCTAAAAAGGTCTACCTTTGGGCCTCCTCGGTGGCACAGCCTCCGTAGCTCCGGTTCGATCCCTGGTCGCTGGACAAGGGTCCCACATGGCACGCAGACCTCTCCTGCCACGCCCGCTGCTCCCCTCAGCAGTGTGTTTCATCAGCCTGCTTGTTCTGCTCTCTGCTCTGTCTCTGGTGAATTCTCTCACCCTCCCGCGCTTCTGACTGTACCCAGTGCTTGTGTAAATAAATAAATAAATAAATAAATCTTAAAATAAAAAAATTTAAAAAATAAAAAGGTCTAACTTCTAGAAACAGAGAGTAGAACATTGGTTTCCAAGAATGGACTGGGGGCAGATGGGGAAGTGGATGTTGGTTACAGGGCACAACTTTCAGTAATAAGACGATTACATTCTAGTGAGCATGATAAGTGTAGTTAATAATAATGTATCAGGTAGTTGAAATTTGGTAAGAGAGCAGATCTTAAGTGTTCAAATCACATGCACACATTACACAGTTAATAACTATGTGAGGTGATGGATATGTTGATTAGCTGGGTCATGGTAATCATTTGCCTGGTATAACTATATCACAGCACCATCTGCACACATTAAATATATACACATGTTTGTCAATCACATCTCAACAAAGCAGAGGGGGAAGAAGAGTAAGTGACTCTGAGTATGAAAAAGTTTTGCTGTGGATATTGGAGTTTTTCTCTTTATATCAAAGCAAAGACTGGCAGAGCAGAAGGAAGTTACAAATGTAAAAGCTACTCCTTTGCCTTTAAGTCCTTGAAAGTTGACCCTTCTGGGATAAAGAAAGAGAATTACTCTTTATTGAGCCTCTTCTTGGCCCCAGGCAACGTGTTACATAAGTTCATTTAAGTTAATCCTCAGACACCCTCTGAGGTTATGACTGTTTTAGGATCCCCTAGATGAACATACTGAGGCTCAGAGGGATGGCATGTCCTCCTCACTCACATGGCCAGGCAGTGCTGGAGACTGGATTTTAGTCCAGACCTGCCCTTAAGTCCCTTTTGAGCTTCTGCCTCTAACCAAGCAGCCATTAATGAACAGATTTCCTGGGAAGGATTGAGTACTGCTGTGTTCTCTCAGTGCAGAAGACATTACATAATGACCTGGGGGTCACTGTAACACCTTTAAACTACTCAAAAGTGTTCATGGTGTGAATTTTAAATGAGCTAACATTGACCTAGAATATCAAGGTGCATTAGCAACTTTTTACAAGAGTGATGACGTAAGAGCACACAGAACAAGGGTTGATTTCCTCTGCACCTCATTGTCCCCAAGGAGCCACATCTGCGGCTGGTTATTTGGGTCATGCATTCCATGGTAACTGCTCTGCGCATGTAGGCAATTTCCATGTCTATAATTATCCAGAGATACTCATTACCAGCTTTGAACCAACCCTCCTCACCCACTTGGGTCCCTGTTCCTAAAATTGCCAAACAAATAGAACATTCAAAGCTTTTTATTCATGGGCTCCCTATCCACACTACCTACTCTCCTGATTGCTTATCTTCATCTTGAAGGGAATTTTTGTCTTCGGACATATGGGTTAGACCTTATAAAGTCACCCACATTCTTTACTGCTTGGATGTTTTACAGATCTTTTTTTCTTAGACTCTATAGCATTAGACACCCTTTTGGGCTCACCATTAACTTCTTCAAATATTCTTTCCTTAGGAGTTTCCTCAGCAATAAACTCTTCATGCCTCAGATAAACCACACCTGCTGTCTTCACAATGCCCAGTCCAGGCATTGAAGGCTCCCACAGGCACAGCCTTTTGGCTTCGGCTTTTCTCTCTGTCCATTCTCCTATGGAGTTCTCACCCACACCATGATTAAATTGAGTCAGCGCTCCTGATTCTCTAGATCTGAGCTGATCTTTCTCCATGATTCTAATTCTGTATTTATTCTGCTGTCTGCTGTACATTTTCACCCACTTGGTTTTTCTTTCACTGATTCAGTTATTCAAAAGATATTTTTGAGCTTGTACTTATTGTAACACACTTAAAGAAGAAAAGACTGACTATCCCTGACTGTGAAACAGACAATAGACTTGCTCTGTTAGTACGAAAAGTAGCATAGTCCTAGGAGATTTTCAGCCTCTCCTTCCTGCTAAATTGACTTTGGGTTGGTGTCATCCAATTCTCCCTCTCTCTGACAGACAACCGACTCTCTGGAACTCTCCTAGCCTCCCACAGATATTCAGACCACTGAGTCTTACTGGTGTTTCTTCATCATCACCTCATTTCTTAAAATATACATTAGGTCCTAGTTTCTCCTTCCCCTTCCTTTACTCCTTTGCTCAGAGCATCTTACCTACCCTACCTATTCATCACCCTTATACCATTTATTTGTTCCTCTGATCAAAAGCCTTCCATGAATTTTCACTGGCTATACATTTATAGGATGAAGTTCACACTCTGTCACTGACAGCTTCCCTGTTCTGTCTTCAGTCTAGAACAGCAGCAACTGCAAATTGAAGGACAGCTATTATTTGTTGTATGGCTTACACTGTGTGAGACACTAGGTAATGTATCTTAAACATCTGTTCTTTCAGGCAATTCTTACTGATAACCTGAAAATTAGGTTCTATTAATATTCCAGATATTAACTGATAAATAGGCTGAGATTCAAAAAACTTAAGTAGCTTTTCCAGTAACGTTCAGCTTTGGAGTGGAACATGGACTTATACCTAGTACTTTACAGATCCACACCCTTAACTTCTCTTTCTATGTGTCACGTCATGTCAACTAGGTGGTATCTAGGTGGCAGGGGAAGAAAAGTCTTTTATCTGCCCCCCCCATCTCTCCACATGAGGCTATTACATGAGGGTTTATTTACTGAGCCTCTACTGACACGTAAAGGGTGTGTGATGATTTCCTCATTGGGGAAGAGAATACATCTGACCGTTCATGTGTTCTATACTGTGAGGTGGTGCTCTGAGCACATTTCCAAGAAGGAACATGGAATATCCAGCTTCTAATATTGGATCCCCCATTAAGTAGATAATAGACCAGTTACAAATTCCATCATTTGTACATTAAAGAGATTAAACTCTTAACAGCCATGGATTTTAGTGCCTCTAACATCCTTCAGTTCTATGACCCTCAATATATGCCTTCAGACAGACATACTCTGTAAACATAGCTAACCATCAAGAGGAAGAAACTACCCAGTTATGAAGCTAGGCATGCTACCTGAATTAATGTAGCCGTCTTCACTCTTCTTCATTTTGGAGTTAGTGTGTTGGAGTTCAACAGATTCATAAAGCTAGGACTCTGATTATTACTTACAACTCCCCCTGCATCCTAGGCAAGTCACATTATCACACCTCAATACAGGCCATGCTGCTAGTCCCATCTCCGACCATGACATAAATATACCCCAATAATATTCTGGAAGTCACTTTGTCTCTTGTTAGAACAAAACACATTTTCTAGCAGAAAACTTGTCATAATCTATACTGATTAGGTAAGGGGAGAATGCTCTCTAAATGAATGGCCATCCTGATTGATGTATTTCATCTTGGAATTCTGAACCAAGAGACCCAAGAACCCCTAAAACCGAATAAATAAACTGAATACAGTTGCCAAAAAAATAGTTAACATTTTTCTTTCCATAAGGGGGAAACTGATTTTTTTTTAGGATCCTAAATGATCCTTGATGATAAATTTAAATAAACTTGAAACTATTTAATATTTTATATGCAAAAATCTGGCAAAGGTTTGATACATTTGTGACTTTCTGAGTAGTTTGGGAGCAAGGCAAACCCACTTCCCAAATGCAGTTTCATAAATATTCAGATGGCGGATGATTGTAGTAAATATGGAGAAATATGCAACATGTTATTATTCTTCTCAATCAAATATGCTAAACAGCTCTTTCATTCATTGTACTGAATAAAGTATTCCAACGTGGCAAAATGATTTCAATAAAAGATTCATGTATGAAGTTTGAAAAGTAAATTTGATTAAAAAGAAAACCAAGCTCAATCAATTCATTGAAAAAAAGTGGCTTTAAATATAGCATGGAGAAAATATTCAAGTATTAAGCTCTCGGAATATCTCGGTCTAATTGCCTCATTTACATTCTGCTTAGGTATTCAATCGATCGTCATACTGACCTCGACAGATTTTTCACTATTAATCCAGAGGATGGTTTTATTAAAACTACAAAACCTTTGGATAGAGAAGAAACTGCCTGGCTCAACATATCTGTTTTTGCAGCAGAAATTCGTAAGTATTCTCCAAAGGATTTCAATTCTGCTTTACCAAATATTCCTTCAGACTCTGTATATTCTGGGAGATGACAGACAGCTGAGATAGAATAAAATTTTTAGCCTTGAACATTTTTTTCAGTCTTTAAAATTTATTTGTGATCATTTATCTGGGAATATACATAGGCAAAAAGAGATGTTTTCATTTTCTCTTGCAGGGCTGGGTATAGAATTAGCAAGATAGCAAATAGCCCTCAGCAACAAGAAGCTCATAAGCATCGCTGAAGGATTCCCCACTTCATTTTGTCACTTGGTTTTTGTTTAAACCCAAAGCAGCAGACTCCTTGGAGCCAGGATTTGTGGGTCCTCATTTACCTATAAACCAGTGGTTCTAAGATTTGATAATGTGTGGGAATATTGGGGAGGGTTTATTATGACAAAGATTTCTGGATCCCACCCTCAGAGCCTCTGTATTCAGTAGATCAGGGTGGGTCCTGTGGATTTTCATTTCCGACAAGTTCCCAGATGGTTTTGATGCTTCTCTGGTGAGCTGGGCTCTATTATAAGCATTTAGAATTAAAGCACAGCAAATGGAAAAGTTCTTAGTGGTCTAATATTGACATTTATTTCAGCACCTCCCCCATGCCTTGGACTCAGCATACATCAGTTTTGTTTTTTTTTTTTTTAAGATTTCTTTATGCATGTGAGAACAGGGGTACAGGCCAGAGGTGCGGGGATGTGAGAGGATTCACCAGAGCCAGAGTGGGGAGCAGAAAAGGCAGATCTACTGAAATACACTGCTGAGGAGAGCAGTGGACAAGGCAGAAGAGGTTTGCTGTGCCATGTGGGTAGCTCCCTTCCTGTGGACCTAACTCATGCTGCAGAGGCTGTGGATAGCTTCATAATGCTGTGCTTAACCCCTTGCGCCACCAGGGAGGCCCTACTTCAGGATTTAGATGGCATTTATGTGCATAACACCTTTCCCTGTCCTGCCCCAAGGAGCACCTGGAGCTGGCACTTTCCAAGAATAAACCTTAGACTAATGTGGAATCCTCCCTAAGCGATGACAGTGTGAATTCTCTTCTTCCAGACAACAGGCATCAGGAAGCCAAAGTCCCAGTGGCCATCAGGGTCCTTGATGTCAACGATAATGCTCCCAAGTTTGCTGCTCCTTATGAAGGTTTCATCTGTGAGAGTGATCAGACCAAGCCACTTTCTAACCAGGTAAAGCTGCTTTCCCTCCCCTGGCTATATGCAAGGCATTTGGAAACAGTTTGGATTTGAGAGCATCACCTGGAGATACTTTCCTCTACCCAAGAAGGCTTCAGAGCCCTAGCAGAGCTCTGAAACCATGTTCTCTAATTAAAACAGAGCTTCTTAGCCAGCCAAGAAATTTTTTTAATAAATGATGTGCCAATGTCAGCATGATTCATTTATGGGCCACCTTTCTCTTTCAGCCAATTGTTACAATTAGTGCAGATGACAAGGATGACACAGCCAATGGACCAAGATTTATCTTCAGTCTACCCCCTGAAATCATTCACAATCCAAATTTCACAGTCAGAGACAACAGAGGTTCGTACCAAGGTTCCTATGCCTTCAGAGAAGTAGAAATGAAAAATAAATGGCTTTTATATTACAGGGCACAAGTATTTTCCCTAATCTTAATAATGCCTTTCTGTTGGAGAACAAACAAGAAATAATAATGCCACCTTTATTTTGAGACTTGGGCTCATTTGCTGCATATGAATAAGTGAGTCTAATTTTATTTTACTCCTTTTTGTTGGCTTTGATATTCATGAAGCAGTGGGAAAACCAAGTGGGGAAGCTTACAGGGTCAATATGCAAACAACTTCATTTATCTTTCTCTCTCTTTTTTTTAAGAGGTTGATAAACCCTTGGGGGGAAGCATGGCTTTATGAATATTGATATCAAGCAAAGCATTAAAAGAGATTAGTTCAACTTTGCAAGGCAATGTAATCTTTCAGCTGGCCTTCCCTTCCAAGTACAGTTTTAATGCAATGTAGTTGGCTACAGAGCTTGATACTTAGAGGTAGTTGCAGAATTATTGCCTGAAGGGCAGGAACAAAGCAGAGTTTGGCCACTGTAAACATGGTTAAGTTTAATACAATTTCTGCTTCTGATTTTGTCAGTCAGGGGGTTTCCAGACTTGCAAATTATCCAAAGTAGTTCTTTTGTTGTATAGGCCCAAGTGGATGCAGTCCTTTGACAAAACTGGTGGCAGGACTAGAATCAAAAAATAATTTTCTTGACTCCCTGCCAGGCTATTGTGGTCTGCACCCATTCTGTAATCCTGGCAAAATGCAGCTCTGTAAAAGTAGGAAGAAAAGGTGGTCCTCCTGAGTGTATATGTTTTCACTGGGTGCATACTAACTATGTACTAGCTCATAGATTGATTGCTTTTCCAATGACTGAGAGCAGACTTACAGGATCTCAAATTAATCTATTAAGTATTATTACTTTCCTCATCACCATTAGCATTTTCATCAATATCATAAATACAGTAGCTATGTTCCAAACACCATGTCAAAATCCTTCCCATACACTTTCCATTTAATTCTCTCAACAGCACTATAGGTCGGGATTATTACTGTCACTCCCATTTTGAACATGAAGAAGATTTGAGGGGATGGAAGCTGACATACTCTATTATTATTTATTGAGTGGATTAGAGCATTTTGTCGTGGCTCTTATGAATCCAGTACATATCACATGAGTGTGTGGGGTAAAACATGTGAGATGCTAGGACAGAGATTTTCTCTCCCTGTGTTTGCTCTCTGCAGTGGTCTTGCTCTTGAGAGGCTGGATGTGAAGGTAGTTATAGGAAGAGACGTGCATTAAAGGAGCTTTACAAACCAACCGAATTCACTTTGCAAATGATTTCTATCATTTTAAAATTTTGAAAGCTACTTAGAGCTTTTTTAGTTTTATATTTAAACTAGGATTTTTTCCTTTGCCTGTTGGCTCCCCTTGATGTGCACATGTGGGCACCTTAAGCCCCTTCAAGCAATAATTCTGCATAGCACTGAATACATGAATAGTTCTTAATTAGCTGTGCATGCACCTTGGTGGTACATGTATTTCACATAGGGTTTTCCTTTTATAAAGGTGGATTTCTCCAAAGGAGGGAGACCCTGGCATCTAACATGCATTTAATAAATGTTTACTGAGCTGAATTGAACAGATGCCATAAACAGTGTTTTCATAATACCTTAATGTGTACTTCTTATGGGGGTTCATGAGAATCCCTGCTCTTGGAAGTATATTAATTCCCAGATTATCTTCTCATCCCACCTGGGTTGATAGATTGCTTTATTAGCCTAGTCGTATGTCAGTTTTATGCTGAAGACGATACTTATAACAAAAGATTTCAGTGTACATTTTCAGTTTTATGAATCGTAAGTGAGTTGGCCTACCTGGTTGTTAGGAATAGTGTTATGTTCTCACCTGATCTTATTCCCTAACCTCTTCTATTGTCTGTTTTCTCAAATATTTGTAGTCAAAATTTTATTTGTGTGTTCATATAACCCCCAACTTGCGCTAGTGGGCTAACTCCTGGATGTGTTCCCAACAGCATCCCTGTTTATCTCAGGACATCCAATGAAACAGCAGGTGGCTCCAGCTTTTTTTGCAGTGCCAACGTCACCTCTATCACCTGCCTCATCTTCTTTCTCTCTATATGTGCGATAGCATTTGGCTGCGGTTTGCCTTCTGAAAACATCATACTAAGACATATTGTTCTCTAGGGAGCCTCTGTGCCACAGTTCTTCTGAGATGCCACCTATATTTCCAAGGATATTATTTGTATTACTGTGGGTGAGCCAACTTATTTTGCAATCTGCATCCACTGCCCTATCCTATAAGAAATAATCCTATGTGGAGCTACCACTTTTGCAGGGAATTGCTACTTTTTCAGAAAAATGACTTTATTAACTATGGCAAACAGTTAATGAAAACTCCCATGTTTAGAGCTATTACAAAACCTTAAAGCAAATACAGTCCTATAATTATCATTTAATAGAGTTTCTTTCTACTAGCTCCTAAAAGTAATTACATATTGAAGTCATCCAAAAGGAGTAATCACATTCCACATCCTATTAATAGCCTACTGAGTTACCAAATTTCTCGGCTGAGACTGTTTTCCATAGAAACATGAGATAATGGTTTCTATCATGCTGAGTGAAAGCATCAGGTTTCTTTCTCCTTGAGTGTTTACTTCCATTATGCCATGTAAATAATCAGGATTGTGTTTGCCTAAAATCGGCATATGCATCCCTTGCCTTTAGAAATAGAAGAGGGGAAGCCATCTTAATGCACACAAGCTTTTTATTTCATTTTATTCTCCCTCCATCCTACAGCCTGAGCTTCAAAGACAGCTCAGCGGGCAGCAGGAAAGTGGAAAGCTGGGTGACTCTTCAACGTTTAAGTCCATCTGAGGCTTTTAATATCGAGAATGGGGCTATCTGGGCAGGTGAAGAGCTGATCCACCCAGGTTTTAGGATGCGTTTACTTTGAAAATGTGACTGATGGCATCTCTAAAAACACAAGAAATTTATCATGGATTAGGAAAGTGCAAAGAAAGAAAATGCTGAGAATAGCCACTCTTCGCTATCTAGCTTTCCATTGGTTTATGAAACCTCACAGACATTAATGCCTCAAACAGCCCTGGGAGGGTGTGTTGGCTATTTTTATGCCCATTTTCTTGATAAGGAAGGAATATGAAATATCACAAGTTTCAGAGACTTGCCCAGGGTAAGTAAGTGAAATTAAACTAAAAAGTTTGAGTATTTGGAGGCTTCTGTCTGGTTAATACACTTATATTATAAATAGAAAGCCCCTATTTTCTAGTTAATTAAAAAAAAATCTTTGTTTATCCTATAGTCAAATTATAGCCATCTTCAGAGGAGAAATTGAAATTAAATTCAATTCATCAATCTAGTGTTCCAAAGAAAATATAAACAAAGAGGGACAAACTGCTTAAATTTCGATTTTAGTCACAGCCTTAATAACTGCAGTAAAATAAATTTTCAAAGAATTTTATAATTTCCTTCTGTTGCATAATTAATGCATATCCCTTATAGGAAAATTAGAAAATACAAGCAAGCAGAAGTAAATTTAAAAATAACAAAATAACTTGATAGTATGCGATCCAGAAATAATCTTTTTCTATGACCCTTTGGATTTTTTTGAAGCATAAATTCTGAACTTTCAAAAATGCAATCATAAAAAACATATCCACTTTTATACCACCTAGTATTATGCCTACTTATTATTAATGTTATTAAATAATTTGTGATATACATTTTTTAGCAGTTCATGCATACGTCAATGTTTTCTTCTAAATATCTTCCTAACTTTCACTATGATGGAACGTCATGCCAGCTCACTATTATTATCTGTGTATATTGTCTTCATATAACTTTGTCCAAAACCAAAGTATTCTTTTAGGTTAATGTTCTAGAGTGGAATTACTGGATCAAAAATTTTTGATAGTAAATTAACAAACTGCCCATCAAAAATATGCCAATTTATAAAACCACCAGCAAAAGAGGTGAGGTCCTGTTTCCTCCTTTATTCAAGCCAACATTAGATAGTCTTTTTAAATCACTGACAAATAAAGAAGTGAAATATACTCACATCTTCAAATGTCAATTCCCTGCATAACTATTAAAACTAAGATTTTTATCAGGGTTCCATTTTTTTCTCATGTTTTGTTTTGTGAATTGCTCTTCTTGCCTTTTACCCAGTTTTTGAATTGTACATCCATCAATTTGCAACTGATTTGTAAAGTTTTCTTCATCTTTTAATGTTGATAATCTTTGACTCATCATCTGTACTACATAGCCTTCCACAATGTGTCAGTGCCCTTTCAGTTCTGATCATGCTGTGTTCTTTTTTCAAAATTTTATTTTTGTGTAGAAGAATTGGGGTGCAGGCCAGAGGTGCAGGGGGTGAGAGGATTCACCAGGGAGAATGGGGAGCAGAACAGGCAGATTGACTGAAACACAGTGCTGAGGGGAGCAGTGGGCGATAGAGGAGAGGTCTGCTGTGCCATAAGTAGGTTAGCTCCTTGGCCGGGGCTGGAACTCAGGCCATAGGAGTGATAGCACTGAGACTTCACCCCTAGGCCACCAAGGAGGCCCCTATTCTGTGCTCTTAACTATAGAGTATTTAATATTCTTCCTCAGCAAGACTTTACTCATGCAAATTGATAACAGCATTCACCGATCTTTTCTTGCTTCTTTAGATATTATGCTTCTTACATATCATCTAAAAATTACATTTTCTAAGCCACTATTTTGAGTATAAACTATAGCTGGTTTCATCAAATCATTTATTACTATTTAGACATTGTTCGAAAGTGATAGAACTGATTTTCCTGGGTTTTCTAGGGAGACAACTTCATAAAAATTAAGTAATGACAATTTGCTTCATCTTTTTAAAATATCTTTGTTTAGTTGCATAGATTTGCACTTTTAGAGTATGAGGTAAACAATAACAACCATAATGACCATTCTTGTTTTACTTGTTACTTTAATAGGGATATTAGTGCTAAAGTTTCACCTAGAAGCATAATATTGGTCATTAGGTTTAAATTAATGTTTGTTATGATGTGTATGTGTTGTGGCTGTGTGTGTTATGGAATTACCTTTCCATTATTATTTTATTAAGAATTGTAAATGTTCCATTTTTACCAAAATTGTTAGATCCTAATAAGAAAATAATATGATTTTGTCCTTTGACCTTATTTGATAAAGTAATTTCATTGTAATGTCCTAATATTAACCTCCTATTTTAAATTCCCAAACCTCTTGTTGCAAACAATAAGCATTTGATAAAGTATAGGGGAAGGAGCAAGGGTTGGAGAGTAAAACTTGGCTTTACTCCGTATCTCTTAGAAGAGGAACAATTTTAACATTATAAATACCTGAATATTTGACACTTGCTTAATCCTATTACTGTTTTGAAACAAAATTTGCCAATTATTGCATCACCCCTAATTTGTGGATTGGCTGCTGTTTTGATAAAGGCCTAGAAATGCTGAACGCCGGACACAATGGGCACTCATCTCAGGTTCTAGAAGCCCAGGCTGCATACTTTTTATTTATTTATTTGTTTGTTTGTTTGTTTGTTTGTTTATTTATTTGTTTATTTATTTATACAAGAGCTGGAGTACAGGCCAGATGTGAGGGAGAGTGAGAGGAATCACCAGAGGCAGAGTGGGGAACAGAACAGGCAGACTGACGAAATACACTGCTAAGGGGAGCAGCAGGCGAGACAGGAGAGGTCTGCTCGCCATGTGGGTAGCTCCGAGGTTGGCGGGGATTGAACCCGCACTGCAGAGGCTGCGGACAGCTTCATAGCGCTGCGCTCAACCGCCTGCGCCACCAGGGAGGCCCTGCATACTTTCTAATGTGCCATCTCAACAAAGATTAGAGTCCTATCCAGTCATAGAATCACTTGGGTTTTTCATTGAACAGCAGAGGACAATTTTTAGGAGCTTGGACAGTTTGTATTGTAACAAGAGTGGCCCTTTAGACATCATGAAGTTCCTTCCCTATTTTATTTGCTCTACTCTGCCCTTTGTTGTTTCTCCTATATTTAGCGTCAGTGTGCCCTTCACCCAAATACCAAAACTAGGTATTTCCTAGTTCCCCTCTCACGATCTCTTCTTTCTGTGTCTATAATCAAGAGGGAATGAGCTGTTCTTGTGTGCCATGTGCTAGAAGTGTCTTAGGAGTGGAGCTTAAGTAGTGAATGAGACATAGTTCCTTGTGTGAGGAAGTGCCCAGGAGAACGTAACATGTATTAAAGTCAGCTGTATTGTGCAAGTGCAGCTAATACTGATAGTGCCTATTAATGACCTACCCACAGAGAAGCTGTGCTATCCTGATGACCTCCAAACAGGCCTGTCTGACTACAGTCCTTTCCCCGGTTAGTCTGGTTCTTACTTAGGAACCCACCTGCTGATGTCTCGCTGACATTTCACACTTCTTCTCTGGCCCTCCATCTTCTGTAGAGTAACTGAAATGTCATGGCTTAGTGGGCAAGAAATTATATTTACTTCCCATAAACTTTGTCTTTATCCTCTCCTTTCTCTTGCTGCCTTCAACTGAAGCTTCAAAAACTTCAAATAACCTCGAGTTTCCCAAATATGTCTTGTTCTCTATGTCTATACTTTTGCTCTGTCAGGAATGTATTCTTTCTGCCGATTTCTTCTATTTCTAGTCTCACCATAAAGGATGTCTTGTAAGAAAAGCCTTTACAGGATCCCCAGGCCATTTTGGGTGCCTCCTCGGCTGCACTTCAGGAATCCTGCATTAACTTCCAGTATTTTCCTTATTCTACATACTTGTTTTCCATCTGTCTCCCTATAGACTATGGGCACTGTGGGGGCAGTATCTCAACATTTAAGAAAAGTAAGTTAACCAAATGCATGCATTAAAGAGAACAAGTGTATGGGAAAGCATGCAGTGTGCTTCAGAAATTTCAAACATTACCTATCATGGAAAAATATGATTATAAGATAAGCTTCAGGCTGAAAAAACTACCCATCTTGATGTTGGAGTGTTTAGAAGGAGTCAAAAACCCACCCTTTCCATTCATTCATCCTTTTATTATTCCACAAAGTTATATTGGACATCTAGGGTTTGAATCCAGGAAGAGATGACCTTGAAAAACATTTATTTCACAGGTTTTATATCCAAGATGGGTGAAGTTGCAGATCAAATGAGCTCTGATACCTGAAACCTTTAGAGTTAAGTTTGAACTAGAAAACAAAACAAAATGAAAACATAACAAAAAGAAGTTTGTTTGGAAAGCAGGTGTGGCTAATGAAAGATGAACAGTCAAGACAGATTCACCTTGATTAGACCAATTGGCAAACATCTTTCCTTTTTCTTTTCCTTTGCTCTAAACTAAAACATTTTTTTAAGCAACATCAAAGAGCATCAAATATGCTTTTTTTTTTTTTACTTTTATAATTTAAAGATAACCAACAGATTTCTGTGGAACTTGTTTTCCCCTTAATTGCTTCAATATGGAAGATGCTCTGTTGGCAGATCAAGATGGCAGATGTCTTTTAATGCCCTGCCATTTTCACTGTGTAAATAATTATGTTCCTTTTCTGCTGTAATTCATTGCTGCAGTTTGTCCAACACAGAACACAGTTCATCTGGGAATCCACCCGCTACTCAGCCCAACAGAAAAAAAATAGGTCTTAGTAGAATAGACATGTCATTCTTCCAAGGTTCTTTCTGTTACTGACTTAACTCTTAGGACTTTTCGACTTATTCAAGACCCTAAATGATTATATCCTCCTGAATTTTTTAACTAAAATTAAACTAACTTTTTAAAGTTAAACTAATTTTTTAACTTAGTTTCTTAAACTAAGAACTTCTAAGTCAGTATGTGCTTTTCTAACTTCCTATCACCAATGAGGAAATTACCCTCAAAGAAAAATGAAAGGAGAGTTGATTCTAAGGAATGTGATAAATTATAACAATAAAAGTCTATTAAGACCAATAAACAGTATACGCTGAGATGTCTCATCCATGCATGCGCAGTGGTAATTATTCCTACCGTGTTATTGTGTTTCATATTTTGCCAATTCCTTAGTATCAAAGGATTAAAATACTCTGCTCAGCCCTCTCAGATATGCAGCTTCTTCATTCCGTTGGAACAGGCATGGCAGCCATGTCTTGTGTAAAACAATATTTTTATTAATATGTTAAGGCTACTCTTTTAGATAATTTACTTCATTGTAGAATTTTCTTCACTGCAAACTAGCAGGAAAAGAATAGTTTTCTTCTTGCCTCTTGCATGTTGGTTTATTTGCAAAGCTGTGTGTGCATGTGTGTGTGTTATGTGTGTGTGTCTGAAAATGCTGTGGAAAGAGGTTTTAAATGAGTACCCTTAATTCTTGGGGTTATTTCTGTCATAAAATTTCTATTTTTCTTAAAGCAGCTCTTTTTCTGGGACCTGATTATATTTGGGTTTAGCTAGAGGCTATAATGGGATCCATCTAATTAACTAACCATTTGGGGGAAATTTGATAATAAAAGAACCAATGTAACTGCCATGCAATCATATCAGGATTCTAGGGTTAGCTGTGTGCTAAACAAAATATAGTGAAATTTAGTGGAGTCTGAACCTAGTTTTATTTACATTTTCCGTGTTACTGTGAGCAACTGTTCCCTTCTTTCTTTTTCAATTTCCTTTCCAATAAAACAAGGGTAATTATTCTTTCTGCATAAAGCTTCAAAAATTCTTTGGGATAAGGAATGTGAAAGTATCAAAACAAGATTTGTGCATATTATTATTATTTTTTAAGATTTATTTTATTTATTTCTACATATAAGAATTGGGGTGTAGGCCAGAGATGCAGGGGTGAAAGGATTCACCAGAGTGGAGAGAACAGGCAGATCTACTGAAATATACTGCTGAGAGGAGCAGTGGGTGAGGTAGGAGAGGTCTGCTGTGCCATGTGGGTCAGCTCCATGGTTGGGTATTAAACTCTGGCTGCAGTGGCTAGCGATAGTTTAATAGCGCTGAGACTTTAACCCCTGTGCCACCAGGGAGGCCCGATTTGTGCATATTAAATAAATGTTGCTTAGTTGAATCTAAATAATAGGAAAAGATTAATTATATAAAAAGATGAAAACGCTTAGCAGGAACAAGACCTACAATATAGATACAGACTGCATGGCTGGGTTGGACTCTAAGGGATGGAGTGGGAGAAGATAGACTGGAGATAGACTACAAGCTCAGGAATCAACAAAAAGCTGACTAAGATGTAGTAAAAGGATATCATCCAGCTATTCATACTATTAACACACCAGACACTGCTAAATGCACAAAGGTGAGTGAGATAAGGCCTTCGCTCTCAAGGAGATTATTGTCTGGTGGGGAGCATGATACTTTAGCCATTCCCACAGAGTGTAGTGCAGTATGTACAGTGACCACAGGTCAGTAAGTAGACAGTTCATGTATGTACAGAAAGACACATATGTGTTTATGAAGTTCATCATTTAGCATTAGTAATATCAGAAATGCTGCAAACTTTGAAAATACTGTTTATTTTATTTGTATAATTTCTATGATTTCAGACCCTGAGATTGAGGATGGAAAATACTGGCATCAAAAATTTCAATCAGTTTTTCAAAAATCACATATCTAAATGAGCTCTTAAAAATTCAATTAAATTTTCTAATGATGGTCTTTTGTAACTGTGTAGTGTAGCATGTACACACCTGCAATTATTAAAACTTAAAACTCCACTAACATTTTTGGGACATACTATATATATATATATATATATATATATATATATATATACATTCTCTCTCTCTCTCTCTCTCTCTATATATATATATATATATATGTAGGGACAGACATATACACACACACCTATTTCATACGTGCCTAAACATATACACAGTTATCTCTGTATGTGTATATATATATATATGTATATATTTTTTCATCTTCCTGATAGAGTTACTGTCATATTTCCAGGGAAAATGGAGATGACCCAGAGGAGAGAATTCAAATTATGATTACTCTGCTACTGACTAACTAACTAACTCTCTTCAAGTGTGTGGGGGTTTTTTATGAAGTAGATAGATCTACTTTGTCTCTGAGGTTTGAGCAGAAGGGTTGAGTATCTAGATTTGGGTCAGAAATGAACAAAATAAGAGCAAAGCTTGGCCTAGATTCTCCATTTCTTCAACAGCTCAAAAGAAGGGCTCAGACTGATACACCCAGGGCATTTCTGCAGAGGCTAAGGTGCCTCTGATCAGGTCAAGCAATTGGGGAACTTTAGCCTCGGAGCAGCTTCTGTGCTTGCAGAAGAAAAGAAGTGGCAAAGAAGTGCATCTGAAGAACTTTAGGGGTACTACGGGGGTGACTGGTTCCCTCACCTTAGGTCAAGCCTCTCTCCTGACATCAAGGTAAAGAGCAGAATATACGAATAATTTACTACTGTGCTTCCTCTTTTCAAATTGTGAACACATAGTGAGTATTCCCATACTTCTACCCATTTTGCTCTGTTTCCCATTTTTTCCCTTATTTTGGCTAATACAGGGTTGGCATGCAAGGCAGCCTAATCATCAAGGGCTCTTTCCTCATTGTAATTTTCCCTTTTAATGTCAGTTCTATGTATCCCTCCATTGGGCTACATCATCATTATCACCCTTATATTTGCATCCCCAAACTGGTACCAGGGAAACCATCATTATCAGGAACATTTACATTTTGTAGTATGATGACAAAGCCTACACGTAAGAGCAGCATATAATTAGAAGTCTAGGTTGTAGACCTAAAAATTTGGAACCTGAATTTATTTTCTATTAATAGCAACACCACAGTCTTTGCATGACATATACTAGTAATTAATGTTCCCATCTGCAAATTTTTGCTTAAGAATAAAGCAAAGATTTTGGGGGAGAATAAAATGAAACTGGCAACATATCTGTGGCTAGGGATGAGAACATTGGGTGCCAAGATGAAAATCTGAGGTGCTGGCAAATGATTTTTGTACCATGGGAAATATACTGCCCAGAACTGAAGAGCACGAACTGTTTTCTTACCTCTGGATGATGAGTCCTTCTGTGCAGGCAACAGCATTCAAAGCTTCAGTGACATTTCTAAGAATTCACTTTCCTCTCTTTGCCAATAAGTTCCCCTTCCTCATTAGCGTCTGCTCAGAGAGGAGAGCTTCCAGAAATAAATGAATATTTACTGAGCATCTCCAAAAGACTGGCACTGTGCTAAATACCTTTAAGATCAGACTCAAACTAAACCCTAAAAATCATTAGTGTCAGGGGTGAGAATTTTGAGACTCAAGGCACCCACTTAATATGTCTGAAATCAAACTATGAATAGGTTGCAAATTCAAGATTCAAACCCAGGACTGAATCCAAATACATAGAAATTTACTCTTTGGGTATTCTATAAATAAGAAGAATCTGTGAAATGTTTTGATGGAAGTTTAAACATTGATAGAACATTTGTGTTTTTCTGCCTCACTTTTAACCATGGAGCCAATTTGAAATTCCCTGAAATTGTGTCCTCACTGAACCTCTTTTTTTCTTGGGTCACAATAACCTTCAGATTGTGCATGCGTAGATTGGGGGAACCCTCTCAAAGGTAGACAGGGAGTGGTTGGCTAGTTAAAATAATTCAGATGAAAGAGAATCCTAAAGTTAAACCCAGGGTGCAAAATTGACTCCTAGTATAGGGGCTAATAGGGGCTGAGGTTTGAGCAGAAGGGTTAAGTATCTAGATTTGGGTCAGAAATGAACAAAATAAGAGCAAAGCTTGGCCTAGATTGTTACTGTTAGTTCCTTTTTCCATGTGTTAATTTAGAGTTGTGTTTTTTTTTTTTAAGATTTATTTATTTATTTGTTTGTTTGTTTATTTATTTATACATGCACTGGGTACAGTCAGAAGCGCGGGAGGGTGAGAGAATTCACCAGAGCGGGGAGCAGAGCAGGCAGAAGGACCGAAGTACCCTGCTGAGGGGAGCAGCGGGCGGCAGGAGAGGTCTGCGCGCCATGTGGGACCCTCCTCTGGTGGCCGGGGAGCAGCCGGGGATCGAACCGGCACTGCAGAGGCTGCGGGCAGCTTCGCAACCCAGCGCTCAACTGCAGCGCCACCGGGGAGGCCCCTAGAGGTTTTTTTTGGTTTTTTTTGTTTTTGTTTTTTTTTTAAAGCATTTATTTATTTATGCATAGAAGATCTGGGGTATAGGCCAGAGGCATGGGGCATGGTAAAAGGATTCACCAGAGATAGAGTGGGGAGAAGAACAGGTGGATCCACTGAAACACACTGCAGAGGGGAGCAGTGGGCAAGTCAGGAGAGGTCTGCTGTGCCATGTGGGTGACCTCCCTGGCCAGGGATCGAACTCAGGCCATAGAGGTAACAGTAGTGAGACTAAGCCCTAGGCCACCAAGGAGGCCCTATTTAGATTTTTTTTTTCCCATGAAGCTCTTGCCCATTATAGCTCTTTTTATTAATGAAAGATCATCTCAGGCCAGAGTATTGACTCTTCTGAAATGCTTTCCCCAAAAGACGGCTTCACCCTACCATTGGTGCTGGCCACTTGGATCTAGAGGGAGTATACAGTTCATTCATTCAAGCACCTTTGACTACCTCCATGCCATGCCAGACTGGCTAAACTTGTCCCTATGTGCCATATTCACCCTTCACTAGCTCACCAGTCCTGGAGATTCTAAACATTGAACATTAACTTTTCTCAGAGGATGATTCTTTGAATCGTCCTGGAAGCAAAGCACAGAGGACAACCACGGCCTTTCATTACAATATTCACTCCCATTAACAACTCTGTGAGGTATGTTCAATATCAACCAATATCCTCACTTTAAAGATGAGCAAATGAGGTCTTGATGGGACAAACAACTAATTCTAAAGCACATAATTACCGTAGTTTAAGAAGAGACCCTCTGTCCATTACTCTCCCACCTCCTGAACCAGTCTTAAAACCCGCATGTGAAACATGTTTGAAGTCTCAGAGATATTTGAAAAGTTCTTGAGATTCTAGTGATCTCTCAGAAATTATAAATGGTTCCCTCCGCTGGGTACCACAATGAGCTTTTATGTAATCGTTTCAGTGTGTCTGAGAGGACTCAGCTGTTTAGAATAAAGAACATCTTGAATTCTCACGCTGGTGTCCTGCTCAGACTCATGTTTTCCATTAGTGTTTGATTTTCAATTACTTTTATGTGTAAAACAGCCGGCTGTGATCTGTAAGTCTTGCCTAGATGGCACACTGAAGAACAGATTTTAAATTATGGTTTCCACAGGTTTGAAAAAAACAAAAGCACTCAGTTCATTCCCTCTAACCCAACACCATCGGTGAGAGTGGGGACCTACAAGATAAACCTAGTCACTGATTTATTGGGGATGTTATTCATATTAGGGGTGTGTGATAAATTTAATTAATTTGCTTTTCCTGTGAAATTTTTAATGTTGATTATTTATTTATTTATTTTTTAAAAAGTATTTATACATACAAGAGCTGGGGTGTAGGCCAGAGGTGCATGGGGTGAGAGGATTCACCAGAGACAGTGGGGAGCAGAACAGCTGTTGACTGAAATACACTGCTGAGGGGAGCAGCAGGTGAGACAGTTGAGGTCTGCTGCACCATGTGGGTCACCTCCCTGCCGGGGATCAAATTCATGCTGCAGTAGCTACTGATAGCTTCATAGTGCTGAAACTTAACCACTTGCGCCACCAGAAAGACCCCTGATTTTTTATTTATGGGGCGTGAGTCACATCTCAGATCATTAAAACGTGTGAAAGTCCTAACTGATCTCAAAAATTTTTTAAGAAAAATCATTTTGAAATAATTGTTACAAGTATATAAATTGTAATCAATAAGTATAAAACAATGGTATAGTCTATGAGAGTCAAAACTGAATTTTTAGTTAACATTTTATTTGTCCAAATAAGTTTTATTTTTTCATGATTTCCCAGAGTATATATGTACTTTTTCCCAGTGACAAAAACAGTAGATATATTACACAAGATTGAGAAAATTTAGAAACGAGAACTGTTCTGCCTTTTTTAAATTGAGATGTTGGATGCAACAGGCAAAGAATGTTATTATAAAGCTTGCCAAAGCCAGTGGGTACACACACCTTACCTTCTGCAATACTCATATTATCTGCCCACCCCTAAAAGAGGTTGAATCTGCCATTTATATGTTAGTTTGTTTGTTTTTTAACTCACGGAGAATATATTGCATTTCCTTTAACATAAAAGATATCAATTTAATTTATTTTTATTTTATTTTTTTAAGATTTATTTATGTATGTATGTATGTATGTATTTATTTATTTATTTATTTAGTTAGTTAGTTAGTTAGTTAGTTAGTTAGTTAGTTAGTTATACAAGCACTGGGTACAGTCAGAAGTGCAGGAGGGTGAGAGAATTCACCATAGCCAGAGCGGGGAGCAGAGCAGGCAGAAGGACCGAGGTACACTGCTGAGGGGAGCAGCGGGCTGCAGGAGAGGTCTGCGGGCAGCTTCCCAACCCAGCACTCAACCGCTGTGCCACTGGGAAGCCCCTCAATTTAATTTTTTAGATGCTAAGATATTTTTTCTGCAACAGGAACAAGCCAATGGTACTGTCATTCCCTTTCAAGCCTGTTAGTTATTGGGCTAGTCTGTCAGTCCTAACACTCACTTCACTGTAAATTATTGATTCTTAACTCACAAATGGAGGCAGGCCAAACTGAGCATGGGTGTGTGGATAGGATTTGATGGAGCATATTCAAATCTTCTACTATTTTGTAATTCCAATGTTTTCCCCAGAGCTCACAGCCCGGAATTTTTTTTTTTTTTTTAATTTTGATTGGCAAAGAAAAAATGATGAGGAAGAATTGGGCGTCATAGGTTACGAAAGATTGAGAAATACATGCAAGTCAACCTCAGGAATGAGGGTCAAAACTTTCCCCAGAACACAGTTACACTGTTTGTTCAAAAAGCATTTCTTTGAATGTCTGCTGTGTATCTAGCACTGGAGAGGCTGAGATGAATCAGATAAAATTCCCTGATCTCCAGGAGGTCAGAGTCTGGGAGAGGTCAAAGTGGTTATGTCAACAAATAATTACAGAATAGCGGGATACCAATTTCTGTAGGAATAGACAGTGTTATGGGTTGCACAGGAGATGAGGGGAAAGGTCTTGGATCGTCTCCCTCAAGAGATGATGTTTGGATTCAATTCTGAGGCTTGAGGGCTTCCGCTGTCATGATAAAAGGAGCAGTTTCCGGGGGCCTCAGAGCAATGGGTAGAAACGGAGGCATGTGGAAGAGCGTGAGTGGGAAGAGAGTAGGTTCTGCATACCTGGCTGAACTGAGGCATAAGGATGAGAGGGGGATGTGAGCCTGGAAGACTAGTCTCAATGACTAGGGTAATACCTGGTCCAAGCGCAGAGGTGGGCAGCATTGTCTGGACAACAGAGCAAATATGGCATCATTTTAAGCAGGAGGGGTGGCATGTTTAACTGTGTAGTTCATGGTGCTTGCGTTTCAAAGAGAGTATAAACCTGATGCTGGGTTTTAAAAAATAGTCCCTCTTTACAGAGGATACTTGCCTTAAGCACTAGAGTGGGCACGTGGTTGGGGAAAGGTTGGCGGGTGGGCGGCAAATCCCTGTAGAGCAAAATGACTACCCCAAGGTTTTTTGTGAAATAGGAAAAGTGCACATAGGAAAAAGAAACTTTTGTTCTTTTCATGCTCACTTCTATATTTAGTTCTATGCCAATAAATCCTAACAGTATAGAGTATGTGGTTGAAGTCCACATTTCTCTTCTAACTGATGAAGAGGGTAATCCCCAAACAAAAAACGGTGGTTAGCTGGCTAACGAAGGCCTTTGGTATCCGCCAAATAATTTCTGATTTCTGAGTTTTGTTCCAAAATACAGAAAAGCTTATCCTGTGATCCTATCATGCCACATGACTTCGGTTTCTATAGATACCCAAAGAACAAGTGGGAAAGTCTGGTTGCTAACCTTGGTGATGACAAGAGCACCCTAAAATCTGCCAAGCTGAATGCAAAAAGAATGTGAAGGCTGTGATTCAAATGTTCTCACAGGAGCGCACACCTTGTCTCCTCTCTTCCAACAGATAACACCGCAGGGGTGTACGCCCGGCGTGGAGGGTTCAGTCGGCAGAAACAGGATCTCTACCTCCTGCCCATCGTGATCAGCGATGGTGGAATCCCGCCCATGAGTAGTACCAATACCCTCACCATCAAGGTGTGTGGGTGCGACATGAACGGGGCGCTGCTCTCCTGCAACGCGGAGGCCTATATCCTGAACGCCGGCCTGAGTACTGGGGCACTGATTGCCATCCTCGCCTGCATTGTCATTCTCCTGGGTAAGGATCTCCCTGGTCACCTGCAGCGTGGGCTTTCCCACCAGGTGCTCATGCTTGAAACACATATATTTCTCAAGTACAGGCTGGTTACTGGGAACAGCTGTGGATACATTTTGAGGCAGGAACGAGTCATACCTGCTTGCATGCATGCCATCATACCATGAGGGAACAGGTGATCTGATAGCAGCATTAGGGGGAGGTGATAAGCAATATGCCTAGCAACACAGGACTGCACAGCAGAAGGCATCTGGGGGTGCTGGGTGGGTGCACCAGGGGGGATGCATCAGAGATGATGGGAAGACAAGGAATCAGGAAGAGACCTAGTATAAGAGCCATCATTTGCCTTACAAGAGGAAGGAAAAGAATTAGAGATAGGAAGCCTAATCATGGAGACAAAGATTATAAAGGAACCAAGTGACTAGGCCAAAGTTGACCTGATTGAAGCCAGGTCTTGGCTCCTCTTATCATAATGTAAACCATCTGGGTGGATGCCAACCCCCTGCACCCAACGCCCTTCCCCACCTGGGAAACTTTACCTGTACTTGTAGCCTGAGTCAGATTCTCTTCTTATGCATTTCATCCCATTGGTAGTTCACTCTGTAATAAAAGGAATGTGCTGATGCTAATCATATCTACCCTCGCTGGGCCTCAGGAAGAGTAGACAACCCCAATCTCAAAAATCAATTTTGAATATGTCTTACACCAGATTTAGTCTTTTCCATGACATTCAATTCTCCATTGAATGAACTAACAGGGCCCAAATGCATAATGAGCCAGTGAGTTCAGTGCAACAAATAGTTGCTGAGTATCATCTGGGTACCAGATCCTACATCTATCTCTGAGGGATAAAGAGAATCATCATACAAGATCTTGGTACTCAAATGCACTCATAAGGAAAACAGGCATGAACAGATAAACTACAGAGCCACATGGTTAGTGCCATGAGGTGGGGTGGGGGTGGCCTGATCCTGCCTGGAAAGGACAGAGGCCTCCTCTGGAGGAAGTGGCATACTTCTCAGATGCTGAATGAGCTTTCTCAGATGCTGGTGAAGGGGACAGGAATAAATCAGTGTTCCAATCTTCCAAGGGATTATGAAAGTTCACAGTCTAGTGAGGAGCCAGATGTGTAAACCATGTGATAAACATTATGCTGATATAAGAACAGAGTCTGGAGCATGCTCCATGACACCACATGGAGCATCCTGTGGTGTCAGGATGGGATGCCAGGAAAGCCTTTTTGGGTGAAAGATAAGAGTCAGCCAAACAAAGGCAACGACAAGTAGTGTTTGCCAGAGGGTGTTATCAAGAGCAAGGCACAGAAGCAGAACCCAGCCCTGGAACCATGGACTGTCCCAGCAAGTACAGACACTTGTCCCTGTACCTCACAGGAATGTGGACCCAGGGGAGCTGTCAGTCCACTTGCCAAATTCAGCCACAATCATTTTCTTCACTTTGCTGAGTATGTGGGAGAGTGTTCTAATGGAACATTGTAGAAACCCCTTGTGGAAAGGACAAGGGATCGATAATGAATTACATTGTGTCTGAGCTTTCCTTGTAAGCAACTCTGCTCACTCATCCTAGATTACCTGAGCTAGTGGAATCCCCTCTCTCAGGAAAGAGATGGAGTTGCTTCATCTGGAGTTTCCACTAATACTATTTTCTGATGTTCAAATAAGTAGGAAAAGACTTGTTTCCTGGAGATTTCATAAACATCCCCTTTTACATGTCGGGTCTGAAAAGTGTCCAGCTATGCTTATGTAATAAGGTTTCATATTAAAATAAAGTAGAATCAATGCTGACCCCATCCTGAGACCTCTGTGCTAGGCATGACCTCCTGTAAAAGGTAGGACCTGAGTTTCCACATATCCTCATTCCTAAACTATGGAGAAAAAGCTCTCCTCATTTGCCAAAGACACTGGCATATGCTACTTTTAAGGGACTGCACATCAACATATTTAGAAGTTGACTTCCAAACAGTGTTCGCTTCATGTTTGAGAAGTCCGCGACTTGCCAGTTTGTAGGATGTAGTATTTTCTGGCAGCATTTTGCATAAGATGAGCCAGGTGGAGGATGCTTTACATCTTTGGGGGATCCAGATAAAGCTTTCATCCACAGACTGGCCCCAGACCTAAAGCACAACGACCCTGCTTGACCATAGCAGAGTCCCAGGAATACCGGGCTTAACCTCTGCTGACTTTCTTTTTCTTCCCCCGTAGTCATCGTAGTATTGTTCGTGACACTGAGGAGGCAAAAGAAAGAACCACTCATCGTCTTTGAGGAAGAGGATGTGCGCGAGAACATCATTACCTATGATGATGAAGGGGGTGGGGAAGAAGACACAGAAGCCTTTGATATTGCCACCCTCCAGAATCCCGACGGCATTAATGGATTTATCCCTCGCAAAGACATAAAACCCGAGTATCAGTATATGCCCAGACCTGGGCTTCGGCCAGCACCCAACAGCGTGGATGTGGATGACTTCATCAACACGAGAATACAGGAGGCGGATAACGACCCAACCGCTCCTCCTTATGACTCCATCCAAATCTATGGGTACGAAGGCAGGGGCTCGGTGGCAGGGTCCCTGAGCTCCTTAGAGTCTGCCACCACAGATTCAGACTTGGACTATGACTACCTACAGAACTGGGGGCCTCGTTTTAAGAAACTAGCAGACTTGTACGGTTCCAAAGACACTTTTGATGACGACTCTTAACAATAATGATACAAATTTGGCCTTAAGAACTGTGTCTGGCGTTCCGAAGAATCTAGAAGATATGTAAACAGGTATTTTTTTAAGTCAAGGGAAGGCTCATTTAAAACAAGCAAAGTTTTACAGAGAAGATGCATTTACGAAAACTGCAAGGACTTCAAAGTGGTAAATACTGTGAAGTACCTTTTCTCACAAAAAAGGCAAATATTGAAGTTGTTTATCAGCTTCGCTAGAGAAAAACCACTTGGCATACAAAATATTTAAGTGAAGGAGAAGTCTAATGGTGAACTTACAATGAAGGGAAATCGTTTCTGTGTTACGAACATCTAAATCTTTTCTTTTTCTTCTTTTTTTTTTTAATTTGTCAAAGAAGCTTCCACGAAATTAGAAAGGACAACAGTTCTGAGCTGTAATTTCGCCTTAAACTATGGACACTGTATGTAGTGCATTTTTAAACTTGAAATATATAATATTCAGCCAGCTTAAACCCATCCAATGTCTGTACAATACAATGTACAATTATGTCTCTTGAACATCAACCTTGTTACTGCTGATTCTTGTAAATCTTTTTGCTTCTACTTTCATCTTAAACTAATACGTGCCAGATATAACTGTCTTGTTTCAGTGAGAGGCGCCCTATTTCTATGTCATTTTTAATGTATCTATTTGTACAATTTTAAAGTTCTTATTTTAGTATACATACAAATATCAGTATTCTGACATGTAAGAAATGTTACGGCATCACACTTATATTTTATGAACATTGTACTGTTGCTTTAATATGAGCTTCAATATAAGAAGCAACCTTTGAAATAAAAAAAAGATTCTTTTTTAATTCTGGGTTTGATTCTTAACATTGAAAAAAAACTAAGTATTTCTAATGACCCATTTATATTTCTAATTTAAGATAATTGTGATCTTTTCATAACCCTATTTATGATCTGTGGTTGTCTGCTGCTTTTATTGTTTATTTAAAATCAAATATGTTTTACAAATGTTTTTTCAGATAAGATTCTGTAACATCATGTAAAGCTTTTTTGTACAGTCTCAGTAGCTTCACTTTCACACACATCTTCTAAAAAAGGATGATAAAGATCTGGGTCAGTCTATGATTTTGCAATACTTGTTATATAATATGCATTTATCTTGTATATTGATAATTCGATGGTTATGAGAGATGAATCCAGGCGAGAACAAAACTATCAGAAATCTAAAGTTCAAGATGTTGATTTTATGTCCCATACCTGGGATTTGGGGTAGAGAATAGTCAAAAATATAAATTTGCCACATGTGGCCATCAGAAATCCAATGTTATTCTATTTTTCCTTACTTTATTCTTGCCAGGTGATAATAATGACTAGGATGGTTGAAACTGCATATCTTTTTTTCTCCTGTAATTTCTACTCCTCTTAAAATAATTGGCATTTTAAATTTGATAAAAGACAGAGCAATTCATTTCTAAATCTTTTTTTTTTAAATACCCTTTGGGCCATAAGCGCAGGAGGGCAGGGACCAGGGTAGATTCTGAGAGTCAATGCCATTTGATCCGTGAATATGCCCACAGCCTTCTGCAGCCCCACGTTGCTGCCTGGGGACGGGGACTTCCATGAAGGTCATATAGCTTGCTCAGTTGGGCCAAAGGTCAAAACGTAGCAATACTTGGGGAAAGAGCACCCAAAACCATGCTGCAAGTGTTTCCTCTTTCCCCCCAAACACAGGGCACACACTTTCTCTTGGGTTATAGACAATTGCTAGATTATCTTTTTTTTTTTTTTTACTTTGTTGTGCAAGTTTGTTTCAAGCATTTCTTGATATCCTGCTATCTACTATTTTTATGACTCCGTCAAAATGCATACAAAGAGAAATGTTTTTATGAAGTGCTCACTTCCATTTTACTTTGCATTTAAATCAAATTGTCTGAACACTTCAATGGAATAAATTCTGTGGACAATGTCACTTTGGAATCTTTCATTTCAGTGAAGGATTGCACATTCTCAATACTTCCATAATTGCAGGTTTTGTTCATTTTTTATATAGTTTTTGTAATCCAAAGAATATTTTGCTAGATTTGCACAGATCTCCAATTGAATTTGAAATGAAGAAATAACTCAAAAGGAACATGAATAGCACTTAAACAAGCATACAGCTGTGAGTAACCCTGTCACCATGGATGATCCTTTTTTTCTAGGAATGTATTTGGATTAGATTTGACAACTACATTTTCACATTTTTATGTTTAAGTTTTTTAAAAGAGCTATCTACTTTTCAATAGTTAAAAATACTTGGTTTTCTTTTTATCTTCTCTTTTTTACTTTCAGCCTCTATTGTTTGTAGAACCCTCTTAGAAGCTTGAAAATAAAATGTCTTTCCCGACTAGTGGAGTCCTTTTTCATTTGGAACATATTGCCTTAAAAGCAATCTTAGTTTCAGTGGTCCTTCCTTATTTCGATATAAAGTTATCACTGCTTTATGACATCAATTCAACTCAAAGAAAGAACGCGTCTCTGTTCTTGTCCTTGAATAGTAGGCATTGTTTACATTTATCATTCATTCACTCATCACAATGTTATTTTGTGCACCCTGTGTTAGTCACTTAAGAATGCAAAGTGAAACTTGCTACCTTCCTTGACATTTTCATTCTTTACAAACTTGTTCCAAAATGTCTATTCTGTTTTCTTGTAATGACTTGTTACCTCTATGCCCAACCACCTGCCCAGGCATTGCAACAGGATTCTCTTCCTCTTCTTCAGCAGTGAAGGAACAAGATATATAAGAGACGTAACCAGAGACTGTAAGATGTTGACCGTGAATGGAATGGAGGCCAATTGCAGTCACTTGCAGCATTCTGGGTGCATCGGTATTTAAGCTAAGTTATACCTTGTAGGCTGGTGTTCCTGGGATGATGGAGATGGCTGAGAGAGTGGATCATCTACATCATTTGGAGAAGCTTAAAAATACAAAGTCCTGGTAGAGTATGTCTCTGTATGACAGAGGGGACACAGTCAGGAGTATTTTAAATTGCTCCTGGGCAATTATGTTCCACCTTCACCTCTTTTTGAGAAACTTTGTAGAACAAATGGGATCTCTCAGCAGAAGAGTGGCCAAATCTACTTGGCAGGCAGTGTGGAGGGCAGACCTAGTCTGAAAGAGCATGGCTACCCTGAGAGGCAGGGCAAGAAGGCATTTATGGAAGTCAGAACAAGATCAGGGCTGGCCAAGAGGAAAGGTTTCTCTGATTCTCTGACCTGCTTAGCTGTTCTTTGCCTCCCAATTCCTTCTCTACAAAAAAGCCAGCAGAACCTAACACACAACTCAGCTCATTTGACTCCATTTAAATCGCTCCCCAAAGTCTTCGAACAAGTCCAGTTCCCTTACTTTATTGTTTTGCACATGTCCAGGCGCTTGCAAACATCTCCCACTTCATCTATCGCCATTCTCATTTCAGAGCATCATGCTCCACACTCAGTGGTTCCTCATGCAAACAAGCATTCCTTGTGTGGTTAAAAGCAGGCACCCCTTTCTGGATTTCTTTGTCACAACTCTTAATTTACATACTGGCTTTGTGTGTGCGTGCGTGTGTGTGTTTGTGTGTGTGTGTGTTTCTGATTGACCCATTGGAATGTGAGCTCCCAGCTGCAGGGGTCTTTTCTTGTTCATGTGCCCCAACCTTTACATTATGCCTGAAACATCATGGGTGCACAGCAAATGCTACCTGAATGATCAATGGTGCACTTCTAGAAGGCAGACTTAATCAGGATTTGAGGACTGATTAGTGAATTCTTGTGTGGTTTTAAGCTTCCCTACCTAAGAAATTGAGTGGATGATGATCTTGGTACCTGTTTTGAATCCTAAACAAAGAGTGGGTTTGGGGAAAAGACACTGAATTGAGTTTGGGTTAGGCTGACAACTTGGAGGTGTTTATGTGACAGCTAGTCACCTAGGTCAGAAGTAATATAGGTTTGCCTCTGGTTTACTACAGAAATAGGACCCAGCAAATAGAGTAAGAGGTAGTTGAGTCTCTGATGTGAGTGTATTTTTAATTGGGTTTCACTGCTCTCTCTCAACTTTAAAGAAGCATTTCGATGATGAAGGACATTCCTCTGGGGTTGAAGAGTTATGCTGACTTTACTTTTATTAATAAGGATAATTAATAGGCATAAGCTTTATCCATGTATGTCAAGTGCTTTGAAATATAAGAAGGAAATATTAATTAATTCACTTATTCTTTTCTTCAATTAAGTGAGGCTTTCCTGAGAGCTCATACTGCATGGAGGGAGCAATGCTAAGTATGTGACATTGATCTCATTCCTATGAGAAGGCAAAGCAGGTGCTATAGTCCCTATATTACACTGAAGGAGACTGTAGGCCAGAGAGACTCATCCTGTCTCTGAAGCATGCTCAGGAAATGATTGTCAAGGCTGGGTGGGGACAGACTCCATTTCTCCTTTCTCAACAAAGGGACTTAATGCTTTAAACTTAAAGAGCCAACAGTAATGACTCTTCCTCATAATCAGTAACTTAGTGGAGACACTGGTATTAAGAGCTCAGGAGACATGCTCTTTGACCTACATGGGACATTCATTTGAGCAGCCATTCACCCGACAATGGGACATTCTGTCTCCCAAGTCCAAGGCTGTATACAGGACAGGATTGTGAACTGTTTCTGCTGGGATTTGCAATCTTTCTACCATATGAATGTTGAAAATCAAATATAAAATAAGCTGATAAGGCATTTTATTCTTTGTATTATGTTTCATGTAGAAGCTTGATATTTCATCCTCCCCATGGGATTAAAATGGTTAAATAAATAAATAAATAAATAAGAAAAGTGGATGTTTGGAGCCTCAAACCTCTGTCAGGTCTTGAGAGCTTGAGAGCTTGAATTTATATCTTTCAGACTAATTTATCTGATTATTTTATTTTTTATGACCTGATGTTGCCATCTTTTTAAGAGGGACTTTAGCATTCCAGGTATTTCTATACATTTTAATGTTGATTATACCACTGATGGAATTTTCTATAGATTTTAAATATGATTTTGTAGTTCTTTGTCACTTTAATCAATGAATCGCCACGACTTGGACATCTCTTGCAGGTTTACGGAGGCAACACTAGTCTAACACTCATTCTGCAGAGAGGTAAAGAGAAAACAAACAGCCTCACAGACTTTGCCATTTCTAATATAAGACATTTTATGTTTGCTTAGCAATGGAGTTTCTTCTTGGGGAGAATATCAGTACACCCCTGTGTGTAAAGCCTGGCTGCAATATTTACCAGCTGTGCAACTTTAGACAGGTGTCTTGACTTTTCTGAACCCCAAATTCCACCAATACATGCAATGGAAATAACAATTTCTACATTGCTGTGGTGGTGAAAAATAAATGAACTCGTATTTCTAGAGCCCTGACAGTTTCTAGAACAGAACAAACACTGATTATGAGGTAGCTATTATATTGTTAATATCTATAGTCTTTTCTCACACCCAGGTTGCAAGTAATGTAAGGGAGAATTTACTAGCTCATGCCTCCCTTCTTCAAAATGAATTTACTCAGTTCTCTGAGCCAACAGTACAATATCATTTAGCACACCATAGTTCAGTTTAGACAAATGTATCAACGGTTTCCTACTACCCTCTCCAGCTCACCCCCCCCCAATTATTTTTAATATGACTAATTGCCTTGCCAATGAATTCACTTATGTTTGACTGGAATATGTTGGATCTATTGGCAAAACAACAGGTAAAATAGCTTTTAAATGTCTTATCAGAAGATAATAAATATATTCACATGATTATGATTGTATTTAATTTCATAGAAACTATGTATTAAATTATATTTGAAATCCAGATGAGTTTGTTAAGCACTGCACAAACTGACATTTCTAATATAAGGAATTTCATATTTGATATATTTTGTTCATTTATTCAACAATGGCACTTCTTTTTTATAGACATGATTCTCTGAAAATATTTAGATTTGAAGACATATAATTTCATTAGAATACTTCATTTTTTTATAGCAACTCTGATGAGTTTAATTTAAGCACAATTTTTACTTCATTTAGCACTCAGGAAATTGGAAATTATTTTATGCTATGGTAATTTTCTTCCTCTTTTTTTTCCTTAACACTAACTGGAATGTGAAAGAAATAGTAGTGCTTGGAAATATAATTTTCAAATTACTTTCTCTTATGGATTATATATTTCTCTTTTCTTCATGCCCTTTTCAGGAATTTGATGATGCTGACCTGGAAGCCTTCCTATGGGGCATTGGAATCTCACATTGAATAGATACTGACTAAATATTAGAGGCAGGAATATAGGGATGAATGGATGAAGGAAAGTAAAGTCTTAATTCTTTAGGAATTACAGCATTCTGAACTAATAGAAATAGTTGGAAATAGGTGTGTGTGTGTGTGTGTGTGTGTGTGTGTGTGTGTGTGTGTGTGTGTGTGTGAATTCATCTGGTTATCTTCCTTCAACCACCCACCCCCATATTTTGATAGTACTATTATACTGTATTGGATTTAGATTTGATATAACTCTTTGCAAGCTTAAACATTAAAACTCATTTTTTAAAAAAGTCCTTATTCCCTGCTTCCGGGACACAGAAATATTTAAAATAAAGAAAGAAGAGGATTCCTTTTGTTTCTACACTTCTATGTTAAGTATATTGCACTTAACATATGAGCAGAATACAGTATCCCCCAAAAAGGATTTTTAACCTTTACTTGAATTGCTGCACAATATTATGTCATTTAATCACTACTTACTTGTCAATTAAATGAGCAAATAGTAAACACCTTATTATAAGCTGAACACTCAGCAATGCCCAGAAAATAACAGCAGCAAAATGATTAAGTTCTTGCTTTTGTATAGATGAAGTTCTGCTGGTGACTAAATATGGTGGTAAATAAATATGCATGTAGACACATAACTTGACAGGAAACTTGATAGGATAAGTGATTTGATTTCTCCAACTAATAAATAGTAATAAAAATGGTGGAGGGAGAAATTAGATATTAAAAAAGACTGGTGATATATCAACTGAACAAAATATCTTGGATCCTTATTCAGTCTTACCTGAATATTTATTCAGGTAAAATGCTTTAAAAATGAGACACTCAAAAGAAGTTGAACATTTACTGGATATTTGATATTATTTAATATTTGATAGCAATTTGACATTATTTTATATCTTTTGAGAATAAGTTTTTAAAGAGGATTTTTTCCTTTTAGCAATACATACTGAAATGTATATAATATATATGTTTATGTATATTCTAATTTATAATATATACATATAAAATATATATAATGAGATTTTAAATTTACCTCATATAAGTTGGAGCTGGGGATAGGGTGGGGAATGATAAGGTATATGGATGAAATAATATTGTCCATGTACCAGTAATTGTTCAAACTCTCTAGTAGATACATATGTACTCATTATATTCTTCTTTCTACTTTTGTGTGACATTTTTCATAATAAAAATTAAAAAAAAGTATATCTGACTTCACTGTCATTACTATTTTGGATAATGTCTTGCTCTCATCCCAGATCAATTGATTCAGAATAGGATGGCATTTGCATACTTGTACTTTTTAAAGAAGTGCCCGATCTAACTATACTGGAAAATTAGTAAAATCAATACTGCCTTTATTTTGTTGTTTTTGTTCATCATGAATTGTTTGCACTAATTTGAACTTTCTAAAAAAAAATTGCATTAATTTTTTTTATCTTATAATTGAGTTTTGACCCTCCATTAAATTTTACACTGAAGGCTTATACCCCAGAGGCAATTTTTTGCTCCTGGGATTCTAATGTATACAAGGATAGGACTAAGGAATCTTCTCTAGAGACTAGTCTAGACTAGCACATCTCAAATTTTAATATGCATGTCAAATGACTAGGAATCTTGTTGAAAACTGACTCAGCAGGTCTGGAATGAAACCTGAGAAAATAGGTTTTTAACAAGTTCCTGTGTGGTGCTAATCTCTGGTCTACAGTATGGAAAGTTTGAGATGAGACACGATTCCTATATGCTCAGAACCAGAGTGAATGTTATCCCACCACAGATGACCCCTTCCACGTGGAATAAAATGGATGGGGGGTCCAAGCCCCCCAGGATGTTTCTGACAGAGCGACAGCCAAATAAGTTGAACCATTTCATAAGCTACCCCATTAAGCCAATTAGATGTGAAAAACCAGCATCAGTAGGTCTAAGGTCCCTACAGCCATTACAGCTGACCAAGGCATGATATCAATCCCGTTTCTTGGCTGCTTGCCCTGTTTTATATTCCATTAAAATATTTCCTTCAGGTCCCCAGTCAATCCTGCTACGTTTGGATGAAAAGGTTCCTGTCAGTTAGCTGTCTTCAGTAGCGCATTCTGCCTGGAGTGTTTACAACTTAACTCTTGCTTTGGCTGGATGCATTCAGCACAAAAGGGAGTTGTGACCACTGGCTCTCATACTGGGGTAATGTATAGCTTTGGTATCTCAGGCCACAAACTTTGTATGGCAAAAAATAAAAAAAAACAAAAAAAAAATAACTCTTGCTTGGGACATGCCTATTTTGTCAAACTGGCAGTACCCCAGACAATACTGCCCCTGAATTTCCTATTCAGGATTGCCCTAGAATCCGTTGGGGGAGTGGTCTTAATCTTCATTTAAATGTATTGGTGGCAGAGATCTAGCCTGTGCAAGCCAAAGGGTCTAAAGATTTTGAGTCTTGACTCCCTACAGTATAGAAACTATCTAATAGCTAGGGCTTCATTTCTTAATTATTCTGTAATCTACCTACCTCCTCTGACACATGCCTAATTCCCTGCCAAGAAGAACCTGTGCCTCAGCTTAGCCAGACAGACACCATACCTTTTGTCTTGGTTAAGAATAGAGTTGGAGCATTAAATCCCTCCCTTCTCACACTTGTTCTTATTTCTTCATTGTTATTAATCTTTCAAAAAACAATTTGAAAAGCTATTTGACTGCAGGCTATGTCTGCTTTCTCTAGGGCAAATCTCCTTGAGGCTGAAAGCACAGAAGTTTCTGATAGCCTTTTAAAAATGGAATGGAGGGGCCTCCCCAGTGGCGCAAAGGGTTAAGTCTCTGCAGCAGGAGTTCAATCCCATGACAGGGAGCTGACCCACATGGCACAGCAGACCTATCATGTCTCGCCCACTGCTCCCCTCAGCCATGTATTTCAGTAGATCTGCCTATTCTGCTCCCCACTCTGTCTCTGGTGAAACCTCTCACCCCCCAAACCTCTGGCCCATACCCCAGCTCTTGTATGCATAAATAAATTTTAAAAAATATTTAAAAATGGAATGGAGTAGGACAGAATTGAGAATAAAATTTGACCTCACTGATATTTAACAAACACATTTTGATGGTGAGAAGAGACAGACTATAATCATGAAACATTAAAAAAATGTACATATCTGTGTATTCTTGTGTCAATATATTTGCATATGTGTATGTGCATGTACATTTGCATAATTACAGTTAAAGCTGTATATCATTGCATAGTGATCTCAATAAATAAATCAGGAAAAGTGGAAAGGAATGGTCAGATTGAGAGGAAGGACTTCAAATTTTATATTCTGGTTAGGGAACACAGTGAGAAGGTGATATTTGAGGAAAGCCCTGAAGGGACTAAACAACTGATCACACAAACATCTGGTGTAAGAGTGTTTCAAGCAGTGAAAATAAGAAGAATAAAGGCCACTAAAGCCAGAAAGGCAAAAGAGAAAGAAGGGACAACAATTGTGTGAAATATAGCAGGTAAAAGGACATGTTTAACATCCATATGGCTTGTGTGCATGTTAAATGAGTAAAGATTATGAGCAAACCACGAAAGAGGAAAAGCAAATGACTAGCAACAACCCAGAAAGATCATGCATATATCATCACCAACTAGTAATCAAATAAATATATGCTAAAGTAAGTTGGTTTAGTTAAGGTGTCCTATTTAAATGAAACAAAGTTAAATTTTCTAATAGTACTGTAAGGATTCAGAGAAACAGATATTTGAATATTCTAATGTCAGAAGTGCAAATTGGTACATTTCTTTGGAAAATCAGTTTGGCAATCTATAGTCAAAATGTCACAAGACCAGATGTTTTACTTCTGAGAATTTATCCGGGTATCTACTTATGGAAAAATAAGAATATGCATCTATTCATAAGAGTGGTCAGTGGCACCAGAAGCCAATGAAATGCTCAGCAGCATCCTATGAGTTAAGTAAATACTGTAATTCTCTCAGTGGATTAATATGTAACTTTAATCATAAATGATTTAGTAGCGTGATGACAGGGAAAATGGCCATCAGACTCTGTTAAATTGGGTCTGGGTGGAGTCAGCATGGAGATTGTATGTGTGTCTTAATTACAGTTTAAATATATAAAGTGTTTTCATGTGTGTGCATGTTCCTGTATGTGCATGTATTTTCTTCACCCGCCTTATGGAATAAATGGTGGCCTCACATCAATATATATGGAACACTGCAGACACTATAGGAAGAGAGAGAGCGGCTCATGTGATCAGCACATACACATTTGAACAGTAAGCCATCAGGCTGGAGATCAAGGGAAGACTTAGTGTATGTCCAAAAGCAGTCTTGCTGGCAGAATTATCTCTTCTTCTGGGGATATTCTTTTTTTTTTTTTTTTAAATGAGGCCTTCAATGATAGAATAAGGCACATGAATATAATGGAAGGTAATTTGCTTTACTCAACATCCATTGATTTACATGTTAATCTTATCTAGAAATATATCTGTACTGAGATATCTAGAATAATGTTTGATATCTAGAATAATATTTGATAGAATATCTGGATTCCCTGGTCTAGCCCAATTCATGTATAAGAGTTACCATCACAACCTGCAATAGGTCCAAGTTTACATAATGTATCAAGACCATACTTAATGCCAGAAAAGAAAAACAGCACCTCTTTCTTGATGCAAAATGCAAAATGCAAGAGAAGACGGAGCTGATTTGGCATCAGATCCAGGGGGCTTGCATAGGAGTATGATGGTTATACAAGTCTAGGTCTCACAGTGGATGGGAAGAAAGGCAACCCCAATTGTGCCATATGGAGTAGATTCCTTAAAGAAGGGGGACAAGATAGACCGGTTGAGCAGATAGAAGTCCTGACTTGAGTTCACTATGGACATTATCCTGCACAGAATTTTCAGGATGTCATTAAAATTTTCTTTTTATAATCTTTTTATTTTCTAAGTACAGTTCTCTTTTTTTCCCAAAAGAATAAAGGAGAGGGATGATGATAATATTTGTCTGTCTGCCCTGTTCACACCACAAACTGTAGAATTGCTTCTAGATAGGAAAATCCCAGTTGTCAAGAAACACTAACAAACGGGCATAGAATGTTAAAATCATTTTGCAAGGATAAAGGTCAGAATTCAAACTTTTGTTAGACAATAAAATAGACCTGTCTGATATGTTTAGTGCTGACAACCAAGTATTAACCTGTGCGATACAGTCAGGCTTCAACCGGGTGGTTTAGTAGGTTGGCATAATCATAAAACAAAGTTTTTATCAGTGTAAAGAAGGACAACAAAGTCATAATCTCCTTGTGCCTGGTGTCATTTAAGGAGATGACACAGAATCTCTTATTAGAGATATTGCTCATACATATTGCCGTTAGAATCTAAGCATGTTCATTTTCTTATCATTTTTTTTTTCTGTAAATACTTTTACAGAACTAAGGAATGTTAAGATTGGATGAGGTTATCACAGGTCTAAACAATGATGTATCTCAATGTATCAATATGTCCAGGTGGACCTATTTTAAGAAAATCCAGGGTTCTTTTCCCCGCTGCTTAAAAAAATAAATCACATGGGACTTTAATAGCAAAATATTCACCTTTTTTCCCCTGCAGAACATATTTGATTATTCACCTAACATTTTCAGAAGGTATTGCTCATTTCTACAACTTGCTAAATAAATAAAATAAAGGGGGGGATTTAAAAATTAAATGATATTGCCATAAGGTCTGGATCTATAACTGTCAATGACTTCATCTTCTAATGATTTATGGACAGAAGTGAATCAGTAGTGTTGTCCAAACTAAGAGCAGTTTCTCAGGCCTCCCCTGGTGGTGCAGTGGTTGAGCGCTGGGTTGCCAGGCTGCCAGCAGCCTCTGCAGGGCCAGTTTGATCCCTGGTCACCAGGGGATCCCACATGGCGAGGGTCCCACATGGCGTGCAGACCTCTCCTGCCATGCCCGCTGCTCCCCTCAGCAGTGTATTTCATCAGTCTTCCTGTTCTGTTCCCCACTCTGGCTCTGGTGAATTCTCTCACCCTCCTGCATTTCTGACTGTACCCAGTGCTTGTATAAACAAACAAACAAACAAACAAACAAACAAACAAATAAATTTTAGAGAAAAGAGTAGTTTCTCATGGGTATAATTATGATATAGTTTTTCAAAATATATCCCTTCAAGTTGTTACATTTGTTGAGTGCTAAATATCATTTCAGTTTTAGAATGAAAACTGTCAGCAAATAAGAAATTGGACTAGGTAACTAAAAATCAATTCACAATGTTTATAAAGAACTTTTTAAAAACATTTTGATGAGAAGGGACCTACCAACATAAATATTTCCATTTTTATAGGTCAAAATGACCAAATTTGGTACTTCAGTAAAATAATAATGAAGTCGAAGGAGAAAAACAAGGACAAAGATAAAGAAAATTGAAAGAAAAATAACAATGAATAAAGAAAAGTGAATAAATAAAAGTAAGAGCAACAATAACAAGATCAAGACCTTCAGTGTAATGAAAATAATCATATACCTTAAACGGAACCTCCATTTATCATTCACACCTTATATAAAAATTAAATCTGAAATAGATAATACAACTGAATGAAAAACCTAAAACTAAGAAATGTCAAGAAGAAACTATAGAATATTTGTGCTGTTAGGTTACAAAAGGAATTTTTTACCTTGATCCATAAAGGAAAAAATCAATAAATTCTATCTTAGAAAAATTAAGAACTTCTGCTCTCAGTGAAAGAACAAGTCACAGAATGGGAGAAAACAGTTGTAGTCTCATATTTGACGACCGACTTGTACCCAGAAAACTAAATACCTCTTAAAATCAGTAATTAGGGGAAAAAAACAACCAGTTTAAAAAGTGAACAAAAGATTTGAAACTATACTTCACTAAAGAAACTGCATGGAAATCAAATAAACACACAAAAACAGGCTTAATAGTGTTCATCATTAGGAAAATGCAAATTAAGGTCACAATAAAAACCACTAGAAACCTGTTAGAATGGAAAAAACACCAACAAAATGCCAAATGTTGGTGAGAACATGAATTATACATTGCTACCTGTGTGTAAAATATTATAATTGATTTAGAACAATTGAAGCAATTTCTTATAAAGTTAGACATATCCACTCGGAGGTATTTAACCAAGTGAAATAAAAACCTTCATTCACACAAAACTTGACATACAAAAATTTATAGTGGTTTGATTCATAAAAACTAACAAGTCTAAGGACTCAAAAATATTCATCACCTAGGGAATGGATAAATAAACTATGGCACAGCCAATAAAAAGAAGGAACTGCTGAAATACTTGATGACATGAACGAATTTCACACCTATTTATGCTCCGTGAAGGAGACACACCTCAAAGGCTGCAACTTCCATTTATATGACCTTCTTGCAAAGACAAAACCACAGAGACAGGCAATAGATTAGTGTTTTCCCAGGGTTGGGGGTGGGTGGAGAAGCTGCCTTTCAAGGGAGTAAGGTAAGGGGAGATTTTCTTTCATAACTTAATGATGGTGGTGGTTACCTGGTATCTATCTTTGTCAAGACTAACAGCACTGTGCACTGAAAATTGTGACATTTACCTTACACCTTCATCAGACAAATGGGAAAAAAAAAAAACATAATAGATTGTAAAATTTTCTGGATTTAGGAAACAAAAGACTTTCCACTCTGTGCCATCCTCCTAGCGGGCTTCCTGGTCCAGATCCGAAATCCCAGAAGGTGACACCTTAGCCACTTGGCATACCTATGTGTACTTAACATAGGGTGGGCCGGCTTCCAAGGCTCGGCAGCTTCTCAAGCTGCCAGGATGTATTCCTCAACTCCCATTAATCCTATTAAGAACAAGCCAATGACTTTAATTTGGATTCCTGATTGAACTATAAACTGTGCTCCATCTGCTTTGTAGTCTAAGCAACAGAGAAGCCAGCACTTCCCAGAGAGGAATTTGCTTAAAGGCTGGAATAGGGGAACTGGACAGCTGAAGAGGTTGGTGCCAAACCTCTGGTGATTAGGGAAATCTCCTCCAGCATGAGCATGAGAAGGAATGTTTACTCGATATGCTCATTCATCCCTCTCAGGTCTGCAAAGTTGATGGCATCTATTAATACAGGTGGTTAAGAGTGCATTTCCATCCTCTGTGTGGGCAGTTCCACCTCATGCTAACAGCCCTGCCCCACACAATCCTTGCTCAAGGACGATTCCTTATGTAGACAAAAGGGGGTGCTTTCTAATCAGTGCCTGTGTGCTCTCATCTTTGTTGTAATTTTTTTAAAGATTTATTTATTTATTTATGCATATAAGAACTGGGGTGCAGGCCAGAGGTACAGGGGTGAGAAGATTCACAGAGACAGTGGGGAGCAGAACAGGTGGATCTACTGAAATGCACTGCTGAGGGGAGCAGCGGGCAGGACAGGAGAGGTCTGCTGCACCATGTGGATCAGCTCCCTGGCCAGAGATCAAACTCTTGCTGCAGTGGCTGTGGATAGTTTCATAGTGCTGAGACTTAACCCCTTGTGCTACCAGGGAGGCCCCTCCATTGTACTTTCCTTTTTTTTTTCTTGTTTAAAGCATTTTTTAAAAAGATTTATTTATTTATACAAGCACCGGGTACAGTCAGAAGCACGGAAGGGTGAGAGAATTCACCAGAGCCAGAGCGGGGAACAGAACAGGCAGACTCACGAAATACACTACTGAGGGGAGCAGCGGAGGCGGCAGGAGAGATCTGTCACGCCATGTGGGACCCTTGCCGGGGGCCAGGGATTGAACCTGTGCTGCAGAGGCCTCAGGCAGCTTTGCAGCCCAGCGCTCAACCGCTGCGCCACCAGGGGAGGCCCTCCGTTGTACCTTTCTTCAAACTTGTATCTGTAGGGGTGGGGACTTTGTGGCCAGAACAGGACTACTTATTAATACTGACTAGTGCCAGGAGAGAAGATAGGCCTGTGCTATGTGCAGAGACCAGTTGTTGACACAAATGATTAAGTGATTACCCCAGGTAGACAGATTCTGCTTGTGCCTTGGTTTCTTTCACTCTCACACCCTCCAAAGCAGAGTCTGCATGTCCATGCTGGTTCCTTGCGGTCTAGAACCCAACCCACTTACATTTTGTCCTTTTCTGTTGCATGTGTACCTGACTGCTATCACAGCTCACGGAGAGAGTGGTTTTTGCTCCTGTGACCCAGCAGTAATGAAGAGGCTCCTTCTCTGATTTTTCTTGGGAAGGTACAGCTGTAGGCATCCAGACTAACAGGGGCGAGTGCAGTTTTCTCTCTGCACCTGGCTTCCTAGGCGTTGAATCTACACCAGAGTATTTGGTCTTCTGCTGTATTTAAGTCTCACACACCAGAAAGGTTTCCACACTGTGTTGATGGGTCTGTGAGTGGTTTGGGGATGCTTTCCAGTGGTCTCACTTCCTGCACTGCTTGCTCCAGAGAGTGGGCTCAGCCTGGCACATGTTCCGGTACAGCTCTCCTGCCTTCCAGGGCTGACGATGATCTCCCTTGTCTGCTTCCTTGGTCCTCTCGGCTAATCTCCCATCTGCCCTGCCATGTTGCTTCTGTTAGGAAGTTACCAACCTCCTCTTAATTATTCTCCACCAAGATCTCTTTTGTTTTCTACAATACCAGTTTACTCAATGTCTTCGACCTTTCCAGCTGTTGTCACTAAATGCCACCAATGGGGGCATTCATCAACAACAAACATTTATTTCTCATGGTTTTGGAGGCTGGACGTCTGAAATCTGTGAGGCAGCATAGGTGAGTGAGGACACACTTCTCAGTTCATAAATGGCAACTTTCACTCTTTCCTCACTGAAGGAAGGCACTAGGCATTTCCCTGGAGTCATTTTTTAGAAGGCACCAATTCCATTCATGAATGCTCTACCTTTTTCATTTAAATAGTTCTTAAAGGTCTCCTTTATTATAATGCTATCACCATTGTGGGCTAAGATTTCAATATGAATTTTGGGGGAACACAAGCTTTCAGACCCTATCACTCACAGGCAAGGGAGCTGAGAAGGCACTCTTGTCATTTTGAGCTGCCCTTCCCTGGGGAATTCGCATAGAAATTGCACTTTTCTTGGTGTAACACCCAGGTCCCAGTAGTGGGCACATAGACAAGTGGCTAGCTTTTCAACCTGCTTCTTTCAGCAGAGAACCTGTCCCCAGGACTGTATGGGTCAGAGATGATGGAGAGGAGTTGATTCAAGTGAAGCAGGAAGTCTTCATGATCAGGAGTGAGGGGTGGGTGAAGGGAGAGAGCTGCACATCTCTCTGCTGCTGTTGCTTAGAATAGAGCATCTTTAACAGGAGGTGGGGGGTGAAAATTGGAGGGCTCTCCCCCTGCTCAAGATGAACCAGTAACCCCAGACTGTGAGCAGGAGAAAGGGAGTCTTTATCTTCTTGGACACACCTGTCCAGACTAGAAGTCTCAGGGTAGAATTTCTGTAACATGGGGCCAAAGAGAGAAAGCAAGTAGGTCCTTACTCAAATGCCACTGGTTCTTGTTTTTTGTATTGATATTTAGTAAATTTTCTTGAAAACACATCTCTTCATTTGAGTATGTTCTCACTAGTCTTTTTTTCATTTTTTTATTTTCTATATTTTTATATAATTTTTCATTTAGCACTATTTACAATAGCTAAGCTATGGAAACAACCCAAATACCCAAAAATAGATGACTGCATCAAGAAGATGTGGTGCATATACACAATGGAATATTACTCAGCAATCAAAAAAGATAAACTCATGCAATTTGAAGCAACATGGATGGAGCTGGCAGGGATCATGCTCAGCGAAATAAGCCAGAAAGAAAAAGAAAAATTCCACATGATCTCACTCATAACAGGCATTTAGAAAACTTAAATAAGGGACCAGGCAAAAGACTAATTATAACAAAATCAAAATCAAAATCAACAAGCAACTATAAAACAGAGACACACTACAGGGGGTGAGGAGGGAATAGGATCAAAACAAGGGGGTGGGAATTGTATGGGGACTATACCAAGATGAAAATGCATGCATTGTTCTCACTAGTCTTTTTAATGATCGTTTTTCATTTTTATAATTTCTTTTTTTTTTTTAAAGATTTATTTATTTATTTATACAAGCACTGGGTACAGTCAGAAGCGGGAGGGTGAGAGAATTCACCAGAGCCAGAGGGGAGAGCAGAGCAGGCAGACTGATGAAGTACACTGCTGAGGGGAGCAGTGGGTGGCAGGAGAGGTCTGCGCGCCATGTGGGACCCTCTCCCAGCAGCCGGGGATCGAACCGGTGCTGCAGAGGCTGTGGACAGCTTCGCAACCCAGCGCTCAACTGCTGCGCCACTAGGGAAGCTCCATTTTTATAATTTCTGACAGTGACACTGACATCATTGTTGGGGAAACAGCCATCTAAGCTTCTTACTCTGTCTCAGACATCCTGGAATTAGTTCCTTCCCACCACCAGTCCATAATGTACCAAATCACGGAATGATTGTCTTTTGTCCACCTTTGTCTACATATAATCTCCATCTGCTTAACTATCACTTTCATTTTATCTACATAAATTCTCTCTTAAGCTTAGATATTTGAAATCCTGCTCCAAATTCCCCCCCGACCCATATTCTCAGTTTTCATTTATCTTTCTACTCTTTCTATGAAAAGAAATATAATTGAGTGTGTTTATTGAGTTCTTTCAAATGCTTGGCTTTAGTTCTCCATATCAGAGTTTTATTTTTATTGTTTTTAAATTTTTTAAATTTTATTTTTTTTATTTTTATATTAACTTTTTATTTTTTATATCACTGTTGATTTTTAAACAATATTTTCTTCCCACACACCCCCTCAGGTGTAGTCCCCACAGTTTCCTTCCCCAATGCACCCGTGCACCATCACCTCAGTCCCCTGTGCTCCTCCTTCCCCCACTCTGATCCCTCTCCCTCCTCCTCCTCTGCAGTATGTCTCTGATTTATAATTGTCCGTTTTTGCTTTGTTGTGTTTTGTACTGTTATTATTTTTTTACACTGATGTCTTATCTGGTTCCCCTATATTTCTGCTAAAAATGAAACCATCCAACATTTTTCTTTTATCTTCTGGTTTATTTCACTGAGCATAATTCCTTCTAACTCCATCCATGTTGCTGCGAATGGCATGAGTTTATCTTTTTTGATTGCTGAGTAATATTCCATTGTGTACATGTACCACATCTTCTTGATCCAGTCATCTATTTTGGGGCATTTGGGTTTTTCCAGGTTTCACCTATTGTAAATAGTGCCGCAAACATAGGTGTACAGGTGTTCTTTTGCATCAATGTTTTTGTGTCCTTTGGGTAGATCCCTAGTAGTAGAATTGCTGGGTCATATGGTAGCTCCATTTTTAGTAGACTGAGAAAACTCCAGACAGTTTTCCATAGTGGTTGGGCCAGTTTGCACTCACTCCAGCAATGTAGGAGAGTTCCTTTTTCACCACATCTTCACCAAATTAAAACCACACTTATATGGACAACTGATTTTTGACAAAGGAGCAAAAAATATGCAATGGAACATGGACAGTTTGTTCAATAAATGGTGCTGGGAAAACAGGACCATAGCATGCAAAAAATGAAACTAGACCACTACCTTTCCCCATGCACAAAAATCAACTCAAAATGGATAAAAGAACTGGATATAAGAACTGAAACCATAAAATATATAGAAGAAAATATAGGTAAAACACGAAAAGATATACATCTCAGAAACATCTTTAAAGACTTATCGTCCAAAGCAAAGAAAGTCAAGGAAAAGATAAACACCTGGGATTACATCAAACTGAAAACCTTCTGTACAGCAAAGGAGACATTAACCAAAACAGAGAGACACCCCACTGATTGGGAAAAAAAATCTTTATACTCCAGTCAACTGATAAGGGTCTGATCACAAAGATATACAAAGAACTCACATGGCTCAACAAAATCAAAACGAACAACCCAGTCAATAAATGGGCAGAAAAACTTAAAAGACATTTCTCCAAAGAGGAAATGCAAATGGCCAACAGGCATATGAAAAAATGTTCAACATCCCTTATAATCAGGGAAATGCAAATTAAAACCACATTGAGATACCACCTTACACCAATAAGAATGACACATATCAAAAAAAGAAGCAACAACAAATGTTGGTGAGGATGTGGTCATATCAGATTTTTATATAGTTAGCAAAAGGGAAGGTCTTAATAATTCCTTCCGCCCTCCCTCCCTCCCTTCTGTCCTTCCTCTGCATTACTTACCTGCTCCACCTTAGCTTCAGGTGATATATAAACCTGCCTTATCTCTCTTGGGAAAACTACTCTGAAACTACTCTGAATTTCTCATGGATCTGGCACTCTGCTTTTCAAGTGGCAGATACCCAGTACAGATCCACCAATACTACAAAGAAAACGTGTCCATGCTTGAGTTCTTCCAGAGGGAGGGAAGGCAGAGAGAAAGTGACATAAGAGAGAGCATCCTCAGGTTAGGTATGTTTTGGCAGCAGACTGGATGGTGGAGAAGGCTACTGGGCAATCTCACTTGATTACCTGGACTAAATCTGGTACTGAACAATCAGGAACACATGAGAGGTGCATCTAGTGGAAGACCTGGGACAACAACAAATGTATCATCCTAAAATGTGAGAGAGAGGCCAGCCGATGTGGGAAGAATGCACTGGCACTGCTAAACACAATTGCAGGGGTTTATGGAAAACTTGCAGCAAAACTTGGCTAGGATGGCAGAAGACTTGCAATCAGAAATCTTCCCCGAAAGGTCCAATACAAGCACATTTGGGACATCAATCTATGGTGCATGCCAAAGGAGACAGGCAGATAAGAGTGACAGTTGGATCAAGAACAAAGTTTGTAGTGAACAAATTGGAATTTTCTTTTTAGCACAATGCAGGGGTCAGGAACATCAGACAAGCGACAGAAATATGTATGTTTATTGTATATTAAAGTAACTAGGCTCTCTGCCCGCTGTGGGTGGGCTGGGTGGAAATGACCCTGACTAGGGAGGGAGGGAGTTTGTGTCTGTGTCTGATGTTGCATGTGTGGGCTGAGAAACCTCAAACATGTGAAATTTATGAGGACCCATGTCTGATAATGAAGGAAAGCAAACAGAGACATCTGGTCTGTGTGCCTAAGCTCAAAGCATCAACCTAGCAAGGAGGAAGAGAAACTTTTTGATGAAAAGGTGCTTTTTAAAAATGCATTGCAGGGCCTTCCCTGGTGGTGCAGCGGTTGAGCGCTGGGCTGCAAAGCTGCCTACAGCCTCTGCAGTGCGGGTTTGATCCCTGGCCACTGGCGAGGGTCCCACATGGCATGACAGACCTCTCCTGCTGTGCTCACTGCTCCCCTCAGCAGTGTATTTCGTCAGTCTGCCTGTTCTGTTCCCCACTCTGGCTCTGGTGAATTCTCTCACCCTCCCGCACTTCTGACTGTACCCAGTGCTTGTATAAATAAATAAATAAATCTTTTAAAAAAAATGAACAATGATGTAAAAAATTAAAAAAAAATTAAAATGCATTGCAAATAATGTATGTTACAAAAATAATGCTTGTCTATTGAAGAGTAGTTATAACTTTCAGTGAGGTAGGAACAAAAGATGAAAACAGTCCACAGACAATCCTGCTATCGACATTTTTTGTCTATTTCATTTTGCTCCTAGCTTATTTCAGATGCAAGTTTTACATGGCTGTGATCATATTCTATGCACATTTCTGCACCTTGCATCTTTCTCCTACCAATATATTACACATATTTTTTATGCTACCAATTTCCATAAGCACCATTTTAATGGCTGCATAACAGTCCATCATATGGATGTGTTATCATTTAATAATTTCTTTCATTATCTATTTAGTTTTCTTTATTATTGTATCAACAGAATGGAAACTATGGTATGATAAACATATTTCTGCAAATATATTTATGCAGAGTTATTTCCCCCTATGTCTTAAGCTATTTCATTTGGATGGATTTCTGGAAGTGGAATTGCTGGCTCATAATAACCCTGTATGAACATTTTTAAGACTCTTGATCCATTAATGCCAAATTGCTTTGCAAGACTTCCGCATCAATTTACATTTCCATGCAGTGTATGGGCGTTCTTGGAAATATAAATATTAAGTCACAGAAAGTGTATGCCAGAGTCTCTAGGTAAGAATTAAACAAGCGGCTAGGTGTCACCCAAAAGATGAAAAAGAATAAAACTTGTTTCAGTGATATACACATAGTGAATATTTCTAGAATATGCCAATATAATAAGTAGGTGCTTGATCTCAGATAATTACCTTATTCAAGGGTCCCCTGCTATGATGCCACTTCTATGACCTTCCCACAGTGCACTAGGCAAAATGGGTCACAGTTTTCTTCATGATATTCTTCAGAATCTTCTCACAGACCTCTCTCATTAAAGTTATTTCTTTTCATATTTCTCCTAAAGTCTAGGTCATCAAAGGTGCTCAAACAATACTTGTTGAATTTAATTTGTATGTCCAAAAGCCATGAGATGGGAAAAGAAACTGATGGAAAATGAGCTGGTGATAATTATGGTGAGACAGGAAGAAGTCAGTAAATAAGTTTATTGTACAAGGTTGCCTTCACTTTGCTTATGAGGAGGAAACTCTTGGCAACAAGGTTTTCTGAAGCCATTAGGGAGGAGAGACTAAAGAGGATTGGAAAAGGCTGAGTCATCGCACATGTAGGGATATAAGACCAGGTGACTCACGCTTTGAGATATGTGCTGATGTCTGTGGCTGATAGGTTCTCATGGGGGTCAAAGCCAGATCTTTCTCCTGTAGATGGTGGGGAGTAGTGGTGGGGAGAGTGTTTCTTAACGGGAATGGGTATTCCCAGCTATCAATCACTTGGGAAAGGATTATAATCTCATAAGTAAGAGCCAGAGGGCCTCCCTGGTGGTGCAAGGGGTTAAGACACAGCCTATGATGCTGTCTGCAGCCTCTGCAGTGTGAGTTTGATCCTCTGGCTGGCCAGGAAGCAACCCGCATGGCACAGCAGACCTCTCCTGACTCACCCGCTGCTTCCCTCAGCAGTGTATTTCAGTCAATCTACCTGTTCTGTTCCCCACTCTGTATCTGGTGAATCCTCTCACCGCCCACAACTCCAGCCTGTACTCCAGCTCTTGTATGCATAAATAAATAAATCTTGGGGGAAAAAAAAAGAGCCAGAGTGAGGAAATCTCATTACTTCTGAGGAAAAAGTAGTCTGTCTTCCTTCTGCTCTAATAAACAGAACTATCTTCAAATACCTTGCTAGCTCTGTCTCTGCAGCCTTGTGTGGCTCTCAGGGAAGATGCTTATCCCAGGATTGGAGGCAAGGAAGCTAGAGGGACATAGGGGCATGTGGGACATGCATAGAGTCACCAATGGGACAGTTTTTGCCAGCCAATGGTGACTTCTTCAGGGGCACCACCAAAGAGTGAGCCAAGGTCACCTACGTGAGGGGGTGTACAAAAGACCAGGGACCTGCTATGGGTCCCGAGCACAGGTGAATCACTATCTTGGTGACCCATCAGGATGAATTTGTGATTGCATTAGGAATGGCCAGACTCCAAACAGAAAATGTGGAAGGAGCTGTTGCTACTGTAATTCACACCACATGGCAAGATGAGTTATAGTGTCAGGCTTTTCTGCTCCTCCTATTACAGGAAATTTGCATATACAGACTTAGTAAATTCTCACAGTTACCTTATATATTCACTAGTCATACATTTTTCATGGAATGGGTTGACATATAATTCATATTAAATGTAGGTACTAAATTCTGGGTCAGGAAAGTCAGAATGTGCCCATCTAAGAAGCAAAGTTGAAAGAAAAAAAAAGAATGAGAAAACTTAAAGAGGGAGAAACTGATCCTTCTCTCCTTACCAAAACAACAACGAAAGGAATATATAAAACCTATGAAATCAATTAACAAAGATGCTGAAGAGGTAGAAGTGCTGGAGATATGAACACAATTACAAAGTATGGGGAAGACATTGTATTAAAAGACTGATAAATAGCCTTTGGGTTAAGGTAATATGATTATGGGAGATTGACTCATTTTATTTAATGTTAATTTGATTCATTCACTGCTAATTAAATATGTTTAAAATGAAAGTAAGTTATCTTGTAATGGAGAGACAAAGGCAAACTTGAAGAACAAAGACTTTCCAAATCAGCAGCAAGGTTCAGAGGGCAAAACAGACCTTGTGGAGATGAGAAGGAGAAAGCCTGAAAGAAAAACTATGCTCCACAAATAAGGGGCTCATAAAAATTTAATGAATAACATCTATTGTATAGCTTATATTGTTGAGAGAAGAAAACTTAGATGGGTAATGTAAAAATAGGCTCTTGAAATAAAAGAAAAAAACAATAGCAGGATGCAATTTAAAGTACACAAAAAGTATGAAATTGATTTGAGAAGTTGCTATCATTATTAATATAATTTAAAATATCTACTACCATATACATTAGTTCTCCTACCAGGAGAAAATCCTTCATCTCTGCATGTGCAAATCCCACCAATCTCTATTTTGTTAGAGGTCGAAGACCCTTCTTCCTTAAAAATGGGGTTTTATATTTCTGTGTCACCTAATTATAGTAAGTTCTTTTAGACAAAGCCAGTGTGTCCTCTGGAAATTCCTCTGTCAATGTTTTCGTTTAGTGGGTATTTTGGTAAATACAGACCAAATGAACGGTAGAGAAAACCTTATTTCAAAGCATTCTTCATGAATTTATTTTCAGTAAAGTCCCATTTGCAAGTTTACACCAAAGTAGAATTACTTCAGCCTCCTTCAACTTCAATATTTGATAGCCCTGTGAATCAAAAGAAAAATAAATAGCCCCACTGGTGAACTTTGATTGACACAGCCCATCTATTCTGGGCAAAGTTCTGTGCTCAGCATGGGGATGACTGAATCAATAGAACACTAAAGCCTCAAACCCATCTTGGAGATGTTTGAATGCCCGAATGGAAATGTTGACCTTTTCTTGTTGGAAACTCACTCTCCCATTTAATGAAGTTGCAGCTGTAAAGAAAGTACATGATCAGCAGGAGTCAGAAAATAATTTCATACTGATTGGATGTTGATCATTCCTAACATCGAATCTCTTAACCCTATTCCTATTACTCCAGGCCCCCATCAGAGGGCATAACCTAGACTGGCCTGATTTCTAACTCCTCTCTGAAGCAGAGCCAAGATCAATGATATTTCAAAAGACCTGCTAAGGGACCCGTCACCCATGCATTCTCCAAGGGGCTCAGAGGTGGATCGAATAAGACATTGAGAAGCTATAACCTGAGAGGTTGCAAAGAAAATAAAAGAAGGGTGATTGAAAATTCTGACTTCCCTCTTCTCTCCAGGGAATGGAAGGTGAGATGTCTTTAGAACACACCGATCTTAGAAATGGATATTGAGGACACAGCTTTGCCTGGGCTCAGGATGAGGCCCTGGGGTTCTTTGGTGAAAGTCTTGAGAGTTGGGGGGAAACTAGAGAATGAAAGACATGACCCTTTGAAAAAGAGACACAATATTGTGAGGCCTCAGGGTGAGGATACCAGAACTGGTGCCTGTCTGTCTCACAAAATGCTGAATTTGTTATTCCAGGTATGCTTCTCATCTATGCAGAGTTCTTCTCCTTGACTTCTTGAGATCAGAAATTTTAAGGAACTGGATTGAGTTTGAATTAAAGAGTGGTATTTATGTTTGTTAGGTTTTTTTTTTAAAGATTTATTTAATTTATACAAGAACTGGGGTACAGGCCAGATGCACGGAAGGGTGAGAGGATTCACCAGAGACAGAGCAGGGAACAGAACAGGCAGACTGATGAAATACACTGCTGAGGGGAGCAGCGGGTGAGACAGGAGAGGTCTGCATGCCATGTGGGACCCTCTCCGGCCAGCCAGGATTGAACCAGTGCTGCAGAGGCTGTGAACAGCTTCACAGCATGGCGCTCAACTGCCTGCGCCACCCGGGAGGTCCTGTTTGTTAGTTTTCAAAAGATCAGAGAAGAGTCTGGAAGACTTTGTAGGATGAAAGTCATGAGCCCTTTCAAAGGTGTTTAGACACATGTGTGTTCAGAAAGACTTCCTTGCTGTGTTCCCAAGGCACTTAAGATACCAGTGAGCAAGGGATGGGCAGGAGGTAGCCTGGGTCCTTTAAGGCTCCCTTCAATCATCAGCATCTGGAACTTAATTTTGTGACCTGTAAAATGGGGATTTAGAAACATCTTGCCCTGAGTCTCCCTGATGGCCTAGGGCTTAAGTCCCAGCTCTATCACTGCTACACTTGAATCCCAAGTTCGATCCCCAGCCAGGGAGCGACCCACATGGCACAGAAGACCTCTCCTGTCTTGCCTGCTGCTACCCTCAGCAGTGTATTTCAGTAGATTCGCCTGTTCTGCTCCCCACTCTATCTCTGGTGAATCCTCCCACACCCTGCACCTCTCATCTACACCCCAGTTCTTCTATGAAAAAAAAACAAAATCAGAAACATCCTGCCCTCATAGAGAACTCATGAGAATTGAACGTGGCTCTTTTGTGTACGGTGCCTCACACAGGGCTGGGCCTATGGGAGGACTTTAATTCAAGCTAATTTTCTTCTCATAAACAATTCAGTTCTCAACAAAGCCTCACTGTTCTCAGTTGTGATTAAAATTTAAAAACATATCCTGCTCCAAGGTGTCCACCTGAAATGTCTCAGGAAAGAGAAGTTTTAATAAGTACACATGCTTACAATGGTGATATGCTGACATTTAAAAGCAATAATATTTGAAGTGAGCAAGGAAAAAAGGCTGGCACCCCAACGTGACTGCCCTGCATAATCACCTCGGCCCTTTTCTTGTTCAGAAGAGGAGATTATGCACCCATGCTCAGCATGGCACTGCTTGCTTTGTTTGCAGGTGAAATCTAAATCCAATGCCAGCCATTGATTTATTATTGTTGTTTGTTTAATGTCGCTGTCAGCAAGTAGAAATAAAAATCTCCATACTTTTCTCTTTAACACTCACACCCTGGGGGCCTCCTTGGTGGTGTAAGGGGTTAAGTCACAGCTCTATGAAGCTATCTGCAGCCATTGCAGTACAAGTTCGATCCCCGGCCAGGGAGATCGAACATGGCACAGCAGACATGGCACAGCACATGGCACAGCAGACCTCTCCTGACTCGCCTGCTGCTCCCCTCAGCAGTGAATTTCAGTAGATCTGCCTGTTCTGCTCCCCACTCTGTCTCTGGTGAATCCTCTTAGCCCCCCGAACCTCTGGCCTGTACCCCAGTTCTTGTATGCGTAAATAAATAAATAATTTATTGAAAATAAATTCTCCTTTAACAAAACAAAAACAAAAACAAAACGCTCACATGCAGACCTCCAGTATACAAGATACTCATTCCAAAGGAGGCATAGCAAATGAAGTCCTGAGCTGTGACACAGGTAGTCACCTTTTTCTTTGATTCCTAAACAGTGATTCATGAAATTTCACTAAGTGCTCACAAAAGCCTTTATTTAACCTATGTTTTGTGGACAAATGAATGTATGTATTTCATCTAATCTCAAAGGAAATATGAAGTGGAAATGCTTGCAGCAAAATAAAATTATTATAAAATATATTTAGACCTATACCAGTCAAGTAAGTTTAGTCTTAAAAATTTAGGAGATGGGCCTCCCCAGTGGCGCAGCGGTTGAGCGCTGGGTTGTGAAGCTGCCTGCGGCCTCTGCAGCGCCTGTTCAATCCCCAGCTGCTCCCCGGCCACCAGAGGAAGGTCTCGCATGGCGCGCAGACCTCTCCTGCCACCGGCTGCTCCCCTCAGCAGTGTACTTCGGTCCTTCTGCCTGCTGTGCTCCCCGCTCTGGCTCTGGTGAATTCTCTCACCCTCCTGCGCTTCTGACTGTGCCCAGTGCTTGCATAAATAAAAATAAATAAATCTTTAAAAAAAAAATTAGGAGATGCTTGCTCTTTGGGATATAAAAGATGTATTCTATGACAGTAAAAATTAACAACACACGGTGCTTTCTCCAAAACAAGGCAAATGGATCAATGAGACAGAAGTGAAAACCTTCATGTGTCCCAGTGACTTCAACCTATGATTATATTATTGGGGGATGGTACTATTTTATAAACGGTGTTTGCAAAAATCAGCCCATCTTTGAGAAAATGAAAATTGCAATAAATTTCTTGCCTTTATAAACTGGTAGAAATTCCTGATGGATGAAGGCTTATTATGAAATAACCTAAGCACAGAAAAGTACTGTATGAAATCACTTACATATGCAATTTAAAAAGGCCAAACTCACAGTAACAGAAAACAGAATGGTGATTATCTGAGGTTATTATGGGGAAGAGGGGCATGGAAAAAGGAGTAGGGAAGATGTTGCTCGAAGGATACAATTGCAATTAGGAGTAAGTTCTGGAGCTCTAATGCACAGCACTATGGTCAGAGTCAACAGCAGTGTGTTTCAGGCTTCAAAGTTGCCAAGAGATTAGATCTTAAATGTTCACACAACAAATTGAAATAATGATGTGACACGATGGCAGTTTTAGCTAACATTCTGAATGATGTAGGGTCATGGATGCTTCATTTGCTTTTTAAAATGATTTTCTGCATGATTCAGAACATTTGAAATAAGTGTGTATTATTTAATTGATATAAATAAAAACCTGACAAAAGATAAAAGAACCTTTTAATGATGAAAAAGAGATAAATGGCAATTAGTTATTTATTTGCTGCTTATTACTAGAGCATATGCTGAGTTCTGTGAACTGTGTGAGCAAATTACTGAACCCGGTTGGAGGTTATGGGGACTCGTGATTTATAATGTGGGTCAGAAGCATAGGAAACAGCCAGGACTTGCAATTGGCCTCTGTAGTGGGGTCAGCCATGTGGGACTGAATCCTTAACCTGTGGGGTCTGATGCTATCTCCAAGTAGATAGTGTCAGAATTGAGTAACATTTAGGATACCCAGCTGGTGTCTGAGAATTGATTGGTATGGAAACACTCCACACATTTGGTGACCTGAAGCATCAGAAGTATTCTGGAAGTAGAATGTGAAAGGAAAGAAAAAACAGAATTTTTCCCTCTGTAGTATATTTATCCTGTGATTTATTTAGCAAAAGTTCCTTGGAGTGATAGGCATGATGCACATTTCTAAACTTTTCAAATGTGTCACTAGCAAAGTAGCACTAGTTTTTCCTCTTTTTTTTTTGTTTAAGATTTATTTATTTATTTATACATACAAGAAGTGGGGTATAGGCCAGAGGTGTGGAGGGTGAGAGGATTCACCAGAGACAGAGTGGGGAGCAGAACAGATGGATCTACTGAAATACACTGCTGAGGGGAGCAGCGGGGAGACAGGAGAGATCTGCTGCACCATGTGGGCCAGCTCCCTGGCTGAGGATCAAACTCATGCTGCAGTGGCTGGCAATAGCTTGATAGCGCTGAGACTAGCCCCTGCACTACCAGGGAGGCCCTGGTTTTTGCTCTTTCACAGTATAGAAGGCTTCCTGTTTCCATACACTACTACAAACAACTGGGTTTTATGTCTCTTGCTCATTTATTCATTCATATTTGCCTGACAGTCAAATCATGTCATATTTTCATTTTCATGCACTTAATTACCAAGGAAGATGGGAATAATTAACAGGCTTATTGGTCAATGTGATTTTTTTTTCTTTTATGCTCAGAATAGCTGTGCTTCTTTCATTGCTTCTCAAAATCTTAATTTCACATTTCTAGTGCTGTGTGGCCACCACGATCTCAGACTCTGTATTCATAATGACAATAAGAGCTGGAGGCTCTCAGCTGTATCTTTATAAGGAGTGGCAAGTGTCTAAATATACCACAAGGAAGGCTGAGACAGCCAAGTGTCTGATCCTTTCATGCCTTGGCTTTGCAATTTTTTTTTTTTTTTTTTTTTGCCTGGACTCCCTGCTGCTGGTGGGCTGTATTCCCCTGGGAAGAAAAAGCCTGTCTGCTGTGCTTCCTGTCTGGCAGCTGTGCGGGTACTGGCTGAGCTTCCCCAGAATTCCCTGGGGATCCAGACTCCTCCCTTCTTCCCTGGGTTTCTCTACTGGGGAAGGAGAGGCTGGGATGGGAAGAACTAGGCTGCCTCTGGCTCCTGTCAGGAAGGGTGAATCAGATGGGAATGAGTCTGGGCCTTCAGGGTGAGTCACAGAGAGAGAAAGTCGTAGAGGCGGAGGTGGTAGGAGGCCATCCTCACTGAGATGAGCTACTGGGTGTCACGCTACTGTCCTTTGTGGTATGTGATGATGGGCTTCATGGTTGTCAGCATCTCACCTTTGACATGGTTGGCAAGACATGTATTTTACAGCCACTGTTTACAGATCATCTAACTGAGCCTCAAGCCTTAGGTGTTCCTCCCACTATTATTCTGATTCCCTGTGACTTAGGACTCTCCAGTTTGTCCAAACCTTAGCAGGATAGGGCCCATCAGGAATTCGCAGTGTCTTCCTCTTCCGTCTGAGAGAGCACCTGTTTCCCCACCTAGGATTTCCCCCACATAGGGGTGGGAGCCAGGCATTGCTCTCAATCAGAAGCAGCAGGATCATGGGATGGCTTGGTGGTTGTGGGCTGAACTACTTTTCCTATAGACAGGATGCTCTGGAAGTGGCCTAACAACCCCACATAGAGGTTTCATGGCATAGTACAAGCCTTACACATTTCCCTTAGGTTGTCATGCCCCTTGTATGTTCTTATGAGGTTTCTTACCATCTCTGGTCTTTGAGCAGGGACTCACAATACTCAGACTTTAGTTAACACTGTCACCTTCACAAATCTGTGTAGAACTGATGGAGGTGGGCCTCCCCTGTTGGCGAAGAGGTTGAGCGCAGCACCGGCCGGCCTGTGAGTTTCCTACATGGCACAGCAGACCTCCCTTGTCTTGCCTGCTGCTCTCCTCAGCAGTGTATTTCAGTCAGGCTGCCTGTTCTGTTCCCCGTTCTGTCTTTGGTGAATCCTCTCACCCTCCAGCGCCTCTGGCCTGTACCCTGGTTCTTATATAAATAAACAAATCTTAAAAAAAAATAACTGAGGGAGGCTTGGGTGGGATGGTGACCAGTAAAAATTAAAGTATTCGAAAGCAAGATCAAGAGACATTTAGTTGTTTGGTTGAATTGTCTGCTGTCACAATTCATTTTTTTAAGTACCTGTTTTCTTTATGCAAAACCACTTCCTAAAATCAGTTTTTGATTTTCCATATGCATGTGGCACAATCAAGAGGGAGTGCTCAATTTTAAGGGGATAAATGAAGAAAAATTAGCCCATTGTATTGAGATCTGTCCATATACTTGCCTTCTAATAAGCTGGGAGTCTCTTGGGCAGACGCTAAATAAATAGTTCTGATGATTTTTTAACTGTATCATCTCACGCAGCACAAAACCAATCCATAAATAATTATTGAACAAGTGATGAATGAATGGCATTGCTTCTAGTTCCAGTCCTTTGATAATAAAGTTAAGGGTCAACCTTTTCTCCCTCACGTAATCTCAGACAAAAGATCTGAGAAGCTTATAGCTAGGAGGGACCTTTAAGAAATCCTATGACCAGGACCTTTCTTTTTATAGATGTCTAACAATGATGACAAAAAGCATCTAAAGTCATGGTGACACAAAAGCAATAGCTAGCTAGATACTGTCTCTCTGTGTCTCTCTATCACCATATATATCTATAAATCCACACACCACATGTGGCTTATATGTATGTGTGTGCACACACATGTGCATACATTGAGGAGGATGACAATTTCCCCCCACACTTCTAGGTCTATATGTTGGGAATATAATTAAATCGACTCAAGAGAGATTAACAAGAGAAAAGTCAAGCTAATTATGTGCCCATGGAAGCCCATACATAGATTAAAGGATCCTATCATCTGGTCATTCCAGTGAGGTTATCATGTCCCTGGAAAAGGGACAGGCCAGTTAGGAAGGAGAAACAGAACAAAGAATTTTGCAATTTAAAGAAAAAGGGTTTGTCTACATATGAAACCAAAATAGAATTGGCAAGCCTTAGCCCTGGGGGTAGAGGCTCTCCTCCTGCCTCTACGACCCACCACAGAGAAGATTGATAATTAGGTGAAAAAAAATCATTCTTGGATTTCTGTCTTTTATTTTTTTTCCATTCAAAATAATCAGCATGCTACTTAAGCACATGCAAAGAATGCGCCCTGGATGCTAACGTCCCTCAACCACCACTTTGTCAAGCTCTGAGGATCACTGGTTTTAAAAAAAGACTAACTATGAGGACATTAAGTTAGATCGAGGGTGGCCAACCAGAGCCCCATGGAGGTAATTCAAGTTTCCAGTGACAAAGCCTTAGATTAAGGCAGACTGGAGAGCAGAGAAGGACTCTGATGGGGGTGAGATCAAGGAGATACCATCCTTGTCCCTCCCTTCTAGAAGTCTCTGGTGCCTTGCCTGTCCTTGATAGCACTGCTTCTGGTGTAAGAAATACTCTGCAGTTGAGAGACCAAAGGGGCTTCCTCAGTGCAAGGCATGCCATGGAGAATATTGTTTCTAGCTCTTGCAAACGTAGTTGCAATTTATCAAAAAATCCTGTAATTTGGGCCTCCCCTGGTGGTGCAGCAGTTGAGCGCTGGGCTGTGAAGCTGCCCGCAGCCTCTGCAGCGCCAGTTCAATCCCCGGCCACTGGCGAGGGTCCCACATGGTGCGACAGACCTCTCTTGCTGCCCGCTGCTCCCCTCAGCAGTGTATTTCGTCATTCTGCCTGTTCTGTTCCCTGCTCTGGCTCTGGTGAATTCTCTCACCCTCCGGTGCTTCTTACTGTAACCAGTGCTTGTATAAACAAATAAATAAATCTTAAAAAAAAAATCCTGTAATTTGAGCTTTTCCTGTGTTGAAAAGATTGGCCCTCTTCAGAGTGAGCAAACCCGAAGACTGGTGACATGGGATAGTCCTTTCTCCGACAAACAAAATCCTGCATTCCAGGACAAATCCCCAGGAGCCTCTGCCTCCATTATCTGTAGATTCCTCCTCTTGTCTCCCGTCTCCCCTCTAACACCATCTGTCTTGTCTCTTGTTTGTCTTTGAGTACTAGAGAATGATCTTTTGCTCTCTTCTTGGCCTGCACCGCCAACACACTGGCCCTGAGGAAACTCTGAGCCTGCATTTTGCGGTGGATGTCCCCGATGGTTTTGACCTTGGCTTCCCTCCTCTGAAGCAGAGCTTTCTGGCAGCCTTGGCCGAGCTCTTATCTCTCCCATCCCTGCAAGGGTGTCAGAAAGTCCCAGGGAATCATTAATCAAGGACCCCGTCCTGACATCAGCTCTTTAGAAGCTCCCCGGGAGCTGTGAGTCATCTGGAGGTCTAGGCAGACCGCGCTGGGCAGCTTTTATCCACAGACCCTCCCCAGAGCTGCGAGCTGATTGATGGTAAAGTGGAGAATTAAACATTTATGTGTGGAAGACCAAAAAAGCACAGGAAGAAAGAAGCTCAAGTGTGTATGTTTGCTGGAGGACCATTATCCAGGTCAGCATTATACCTCCTTTGGACACACCTAGTTCTCTCTCTACTAAAAGTCTGTAAAGAAAATCACCTCCACATAATGTCTGTACCAGGCTGACAGATCACACTAGGTGGCTGAACTGCCTCTCCATTCAAACAATCGCAGAAACCTGTGATATTATTCTCTTCCTTTAAGATTTGTTGAAGAACTATGCTGTCCAGTCTGTTTCTAGCCCCCTTTTTTCTACCCAAAGTCCCCAAGAGAATATCTTCTCACAATGGAGAGCCTGCCACTTCTGTTGAGAAAATACTCCAGTTGAGGGAGGGGGTAGGATGATGCCCACCTTGCCTTATTAAATGTGTGTCCTGATCAAGAGGTGTCAAGCTCATTCCAGATAAGGTTGGAACTGGGAGAAGCAAAATTCACCTTGGTAGATGTGTCCAGAGCACCCCAGGGAAACTAGGTGGCCTGGATGTGAGTACTCACCCACATAAGAATGCAAGGCAGACACAAAGAGAGAAATAAAATTTACAAAGGATTTAAAAGGCAACTAGAATGAGAAAAATAGGGCTAGATATATTAATTGATAAAGACATACAGAGTTAAATGCCACCTGTCCTGCTAGCAGGCAGTCACAGGAAGCCAGTCAAGTCTGCAGAAGCTGGGAGACAAAAAAGGTGCCCACACTTGCCTGCCTTCACCTGTACACCAAGCTTGGCTGTTTGGTTCTGTCCCTATTCCCCTGCTCTGGAAATCCAATTTAAGCATTCTGGGACTGGTGGTTTTCAACAGCTATGTAAGTGGGACAGGGAACAAGATACCTTCCCTTCTTAAGGAGATTACATTGTTACAGAAGGAAAAACTTTCTAACAATGTTTTTTCTCAAACCAAATGCATTGTCTTGGCAGGTAATGGGACCTCCTATTCTTGGATGTTTTTAAGAAAATGTTAACTCAGAATTCATGTTTTTGGTACAGAACCATGTAAAAATCTATAATTACAGGAGAATTTTTTTTTAACTCTCTGGACAATCACCAGGCTTCTCTCCAAAATATTTTAGGATCAATAATCTATATTTTACACTCGGATCTCTTACAGTGATGGATGGCAGATGGTTCCTTCATGGACTCTTGGCAAAGGGCCGTATTGGGGAACACGATTCTTCTATAAAACAGAACACTTTTTTTTGCTTCCATTATGCAAAATGAAATCCAAATGTAGGAACCATGGGCTCATTAGGTTTAAAAACCTAATTCCTAGTTTTCTAAATTGGTTTTAAAAAGTTACCTCCAAATTAAGTAACAAAGAGTAAAATTGCATACTGTTGATAATGACTGGCCACTTTGAATAGTGAAAATAATTTTTCAAGTTGTTAGAAAAAGAGCCTTTATGCCTAAAATGGAGTTGTTCATGTTTGGATCCACCAAGACTTAACAACTAAGCCAAGTGCAGTTTCAGCCTCTCCCAAAACTGGAAGTTTAAAGGAATCCTTATGTAGTTTCAGGTAGGCAATAGTGTGGTCATCTGCTCGTAAGAGGCTACTGTGTCTCCCTAAAGGAAAGGTGCCTTTGCAAGAAATAATATTTCTTTTCTTTTGCTAATAACCTTGTCCCGCCCTCTTTCTCACTATAAGAACTATCCATTTTATGCAGCTCCTTGCAGAGTCTTTCCATTTGCTAGAGGGGATGCTCTTTGATTCTTGAGCTGCTAAAGAAAGTCAATCAGATCTCTGGATTTATTTGGATCAAGTTCGTATTTTAGTTAAGGGATACATTTCAACTGTTGTATTTGGGGAGCGTTGGGAGACTAGTACCAGTGATGGGTGGGAGGAGGGGCAATAGGTATCAAAGGATCACCTCCAGGAGACTCAGGAATCTGAAATTCTTGCTGGAAAGGATTCCTTTGCTGGCATGTCTTTCAGAGATCTCAGCCTGGACTTCAGCAGTAGCCTCTTTTATAAGGGAGTCTAGTTGCTCCCACCTGATTCAGGCTATAGATGTCATGAGCTATGAGCCTTAAATGTAAAGCGGTAGTTCTCATTCTGTGCCCACAACTCCATAGCTCTCCTGCAATGCACTTTTCATCCTGGGAGACTGCTCACACACCCCCTTGTCCAGTGCAGCACCCAGTCAAAGGAAGTGTCATGTGCCAGAGTCAATAGCTGTAGGGGGCTCTGCACTCCTCCCTCTTGTGGGTTGCACTGCCCATTATTGATTGAAACAGTAGAGTTTATCAGTTGGACTGATGCTTCTACTGTGTAAGCTGAAAATCAGTCACGTTTGGTTCTATTTTCCCTCAGTTTTATTGTGTCTGGAGGAGGTAATGACATCTTGACTTTGTGTCATCTTGACAAACACTGAATTTAATTTTTTATCATAGTAAAATGATAGCATTCTTAGTATATGGGTAGAGAGTGAGGGTACCTTCAAATCCCAGTGGCTTTTCTCCCTTGTCTCCCTTTCTTTACCTCCCCTTCCATCTTTCTTTATTAAACTAAACAATATCCCTAAATATGTGACAAGAGTGCAGTTGTCATGAGTACCTTATACAGCAAGGAGGCTACGGGAGAACCCAATCAGATAATAGACAGGTTGTTGGAGAAGTATTTGGGATTTAGAACCACAAGAAGCCATCCAAGGCTTGAGCACAGGACTTGAGGTCTGTTGAAAATAAGTTTTAATTCTGGTTTGACCTCTATTGCTCTAAATCTTGTACCTCATTAACAACATATAAATAATAATACCCACTGCTTTCAAGAGATTAAAACCATTAGGCAACATTAGAGTCTAAAATAATAGACCCTTGAAACAGGATAGGTAGGTGCTGATTCATTAATTTTTAAGAGGAAAACGATCATAAAAAGAAAACCACAGTTGACTTTTTTTTCAAATAAAACCCCATAAATTTTACAAATTTGATAGAGAGATGAAGTCCTTAATAGAAGCTGAACTATGGAACTGATATATAAAGAAGAAGTAAAAATGACCACATTTTCAAGAAGAGTAGATTTTGGAGAGCTACTGTTTCTCCCTAGTGGGTACTGTCAGCTGGTGACATAATTAGGACTAGACGACAAGGTTAAGAGGGATTTCTTTTTTTTTTTCTACATATTGAAAATCAAATTCTATCATGTACTACCATGTTCATTACACCATTATTTATAAAAGGCTGAACTATGGAAAAAAGCTAAGTGCCTGAATGCAGGTGAGAGGATCAGGAAGATGTTGTATACATACTCAGTGGAATACTACTCAGCTATCAAAAACTCTAAGCCCTGCCATTTGCAGGGTTCCATGGATGGAACTGGAGAGATTATGCTACACAAAATAAATCAGAAGGAGAAAGACAAATACCGACTGGTGTCACTTGTCTGTACAATACAGGGAAACCAAACAAATGGTCAGATAAAGCCAAAGTAACAACAAGACCTAGATATTTAACTGCAGGACTGAGACTAACAGAGAAGAAGTTAGGGGCAGAGCAAGAACAAACTGGGGAGGGAGCACCATGGGCTAAGGTGAGGGCCTACTGGTGGTTTGGTGGTGTGGTATGGTAACAACACCTGACAGAGGAGAGACTGTACTTCTAAAATACAAATGACATTGTAAACCAACATTACCCCAATTAAAAAAAATAATTTGATTTTTATGTATTTTGAATGTAATAAGGGGTTAAAGACACTTGGGAACTTAGTTGTCTTTGTATCAAGGACACTCACGGGCTTAGTTTCACTGTGTGGTCAAATGACCTAATAAGTTAAGGGATTTTAGGCAAAAAGGTGAAGTAAATATTCATATACGATTTACTAGGCATGCTACCTCAGCCATATATAAGCTTTCTTGTATATTTACAACTCAAGAAGTAGGTGCTATTTTTGAAAGGCTTTTTCTAATTTCAGGAAGCATATTTTAAAGTGAAGAGTTTTCTCAAAATTGCTAGTTGCTTTGTGACATATGCCTTCCTTTTATCGGCCCTAAAATTCTTCCATTGAACACTCTTGTTTTGGCATACTTAAGCCTGGTTCCTTCTAACCTAAGTATGAGTGTGCATACATATGCATATGCTACAGAACTATTCAGAACGAAGCACAGCACTTAACCCCTGGTGGCACAATGGGTTAAGACCCAGCACTATCAAGGTATCAGCAACCACTGTGGCACGAGTTGGGTCCCTGGTCAGGGAGGTAACCTACATGGCACAGCAGACCTCTCCTGTCTTGCTGCTCCCCTCCATAGTGTATTTCAGTCAATCGCCTGTTCTGCTCCCTACTCTGTCTCTGGTGAATCCTCTCAAACCCTGCACCTCTGGCCTACACTCCAGTTCTTGTATGCATAAATAAATAAATCACTTTTAAAAGGATCTATTCAGAATGAATGAGTTTACACAGGAATTTTCACTTTCCTCTTGAAGTCTTCTTCAGTGTCAGGCTTTGAAAATAATGGGTGAAAAATAACAGGATTACAAGGTCCATCATTTCGTTCTAAGGTAAGATGGTCCCTTTGATTTTTTTCCTGTTAGACTATTCTTTTGAGGAAATAGTTTCAGATTAGTGAAATACAGTTTTGCCAAATTGTATTTATCATAAAAAATCAGAGTAATAAATACAATTTTCATCCAGTTCTAACTAGTTATGTTCAACAGAATCAAACATAAAGGCATTTCTTGATGATAATGAGTGTGAGTGAATTGGGAAAACTGGGTTTCTGTAACTGGGCTTTCTCCAGGGTACATTGGTATCACCCTTCTCGGAAACTACATCAACAGCAATATTAGAGAGTCCCCTTGAGATATTTACCCCTACGCACACACATGAATTATGAAGGGTCTACTCCATCCAGCTGTCAGATGGGCTAGTGGTTAGTCATTTCAGTCTTAGTGAAAACAACTCTTTGGTGTGTGATCTCATATAGAAATGGCTACTTATACAGGGCTTTCCTTTACCCCAACCCATCAAACACACTCCCTAGAGATTTCTCACTGGGTTTTAATGTATTATCAAAGCAGAAGGTATCACGTGCCAAAGAAATTTTCCTCTGCGTTCTGCCTTCTGTCAAAACGTGGAGTCTTTCCTTACTATGTTTCAAGCAACTCAAATACAATTAATTGCCTTGTATCAACTTTGTTTTCTTGAAGAGTTCTGAAACAAATGGGTA